>NC_040092.1:68536862-69217224 GCF_003369695.1 Bos indicus x Bos taurus | reverse complement strand
TCTGTTTAAAACTTTTTTTTTTTTTCTTCAAGGAGGCCTTTTTTATGTAGGGAAAACATTAAACTTTCTTGTTATTGTGGGGAAAATATCATTCCCCACAGTAGGAATGATTGTGGGAGAGGGAGAGAGGAGACCTGATGAAGGACAAACCAAGAAGGCCAGAAAGAGAAAAAAGAAGGCCATGCTCCTCTCAGGTCCTCAGCCCGGGCCCACATCCACCCGGGAAGATCTAAAACTAGCAACGCCTGGCTCCCACCTCCAGAGATTCTAATGGTATTAGTCTGACACAGCCTAAGCATCAGGATTTTGGGGTTTTTTTTTTTAACTTTTCAGATGATTCTAAGGTACCGCCAAATTGAGAACTGCTCCTTACTTTTGCTCCTGTTAGGCTGCTCAGCTAAAGATACGATGTTTGTGGTCAAATGGAAACTGTAGCTACGAAATAGTGTGTCCACTAAACACCAAAGGGACTAGAAAACGTTATGACCCACGTTGATACACTTCTGGGGTCACAGCAGGTGCTGGCTGAATCAAAATATAAGGTTTTTAAAGGAGAAGCATTTTGTCTTGTGCATCGGTCCCCGCATAGATACACATTTGGTGGGTGCAGATAATGGTGAAAAGATTGCGAGTTCTCTGGTGTTTAGTGTGCATTTAAAAGTTTATGGTTTATTGAAGTGGGAACTAGTAAGGCTCGCCTATTCCACAAAAGGAGTCATTAATGGCCTGTGGGTTGGCCACTCACAGTAGAAAGAACCAGTCTCTTTTTTCTCTGTGTTGCGGGAATTGGGTTCGTGAGTTTTCGTGACTTTCACTGATGTAAAATTCCAGCCACAATGTTGCATTTCCATTAACTTAGTGGATACAGTTGTGTGTTCTGGCGTGATTTCCAACAACAGCTTACGCATGGTGAAGACTTGCTGTTTGACGTTGACCTATAAAATGTGTTATAATGATCTAAAATAAGGAAAAGAAATGAAAAATCCAGCCACAGAGGCATTTTTGAAATGAAGTAAGATTTGAAATGGCTTTGGCATGTGCAGTGTCCTATAAAGTCAATTCTGCGACCCAGCCTTTCATTTTTAAAAGATTCTTGCAAAAAATATCCAGTAGTATTTATATGAGAAAAGATGAGCTTGTGAATTCATTGCAAAAGCTGACTTACAGAAAGAATAAGGACTTGCTTGCATATAGCTTACCTTGTATATCCTGCAGCCAGCCACGGGCAGTGACAGGGATCTCTGGAGATTGTCTACCAAGAGCAGGAAGTTATATAAAGACGTCTAAGATAACAGTTAGGACCCACCACACAAAACACCTAATTTCCATTTCATGGCCCAAATAACATTATCAATAGTCTTATAAGAAACAAGCTTACACACATCAAACTCTAAAGTGATATGTCCCAGTTGCTACTCCCTACTGATTGTCTGTTTCCAGTCTAAGAAATAACTCCTAGACTTGTATGTTCCTTAAGTGATGCTTTTCACTTTTTAAGTAAAAAAAAAAAAAAAAAATGTGTAGAGCTGTGGTTGAGAGTTCAGGTTTGAAGTCAGGTAGAGCTAGATTTGACTCCTAACTCTGATATTTACCTGCTGTTTGACCAAGCCAGCTACTTATCCTCTATGAGAATCAGTCTGCTAGTTTACAAAGTGGGCATGACAATCCTTAGCTACTTCATAGGATTGTTGTGAAGACCAAGGGAAAGAATAAACATGAATACCTTAGTAAAAAGCACCACAGACCAGTGTAGCTTTTGCAGAATCAGCAGTTCCAAGTGTCCAGTTTGTATGGCACTATCTTCAATTTGGCATAGAGCAGCTGGTAGATGTAGGGGACAAGGAAAATAAAAGATGACTTTCAATATTTTGCTTAGAAGAAAAAAAAATTTTATCTTTTATATCATCTTTATAGCTAGAATGTTCTTATAGCTCTTGATGCTTTTTACCCAAAAGGTTAACAGTAAATTTTTTTACATTAGTCCCTGGTGGCTCAGAGGGTAAAGCATCTGCCTGCAATGCGGGAGACCTGGGTTCAATCCCTGGGTCGAGAAGATCCTCTAGAGAAGGAAACGACAACCCACTCCAGTATTCTCGCCTGGAGAAGCCCATGGACGGAGGAGCCTGGTGGGCTACAGTCCACGGGGTCGCAAAGAGTCAGACACGACTGAGCAACTTCACTTTCACCTTTATCTTCTGCATTTTTGTTTTTATTGTTCAGTCACTAAGTCATATCTAGCTCTTTGTTACCCCATGGACTGTAGCATGTCAGGCTCCTCTGGCCTCCACTATCTCCTGAAATTTTCTCAAATTTATGTCTGTTGAGTCGGTGATGCCATCCAACAATCTCATCCTCTGTCACCCCCTCCTCCTCCTGCCTTCAATTTTTCCCAACATCAGGGTCTTTTCCAGTGAGTCAGCTCTTCGCATCAGGTGGCCAAAGTACTGGAGTTTCAGCCTCAGCAACAGTCCTTCCAATGAATATTCAGGGTTGATTTCCTTTAGGATGGACTGGTTTGAGCTCCTTGCTGTTCAAGGGAAAGTGACGTATCTACTTTTTAATATGCTGTCTAGGTTTGTCATAGCTTTCCTTTCAAGGGATGCTATGCTCATTCACTTCAGTCATGTCTGACTCTTTCCAACTCTATGGATTATAGCCCACCAGGCTCCTCTGTCCATTTCCCAGCAAGAATACTGGACTGGGTTACCATTTCCTCTTTCAGGAGATCTTCCTGACCCACAGATTGAACCCCGTCTCCTGTTCTGCAATTGGCAGATAGATTCTTTACAACTTGAGCCACATGGGAAGCCCACTTTCCAAGGAGCAAGCATCTTTTAATTTCATGGCTCCAGTCACCATCTGCAGTGATTTTGAAGTCCAAGAAAATAAAATTGGTCACTGTTTCCACTTTTTCCCCTTCTATTTTCCTTGAAATGATGGGACTGGGTTTTTAATTTGAGCTTCAAGCCAGCTTTTTTACTCTCCTCTTTCGTTCTCATCAAGAAGCTCTTCACTTTCTGCTATTAGAGTGGTATCATCTGAATATCTGAGGTTGTTGATATTTCTCCTGACAATCTTGATTCCGTCTTGTGATTCATCCAATCCAGCATTTCACATGCTGTACTCTGCATATAAGTTAAATAAGCAGGGTGACGATATACAGTCTTGCAGTATCCTTCCCCAAATTTATATCAGTCCATTTTTCCATGTCTGATTCTAACTGTCATTTCTTTATCTGCATACAGGTTTCCCAGAAAACAGGTAAGGTGATCTTGTACTCCCATCTCTTTAAGAATTTTCCACAGTTTGTTGTGATCAACACAGTCAAAGATTTTAGTGTATTCAATGAAGCAGATGTTTTTCTAGAATTCCTTTGCTTTCTCCATGATCCAACAAATGCTGGCAATTTGATTTCTGGTTCCTCTGCCACTTTGAAACCCAGCTTGTACATCTAGAAGTTCTTGGTTCACATACTGCTGAAGCCTAGCTTGAAGGATTTTGAGCATAACTTTGATAGCACGTGAAATGAGCATAACTTTGCTACCATTCCAACTGTATGGTAGTTGGAATATTCTTTGGCATTGCCCTTCTTTGGGATTAGAATGAAAACTGACTTTTTCCAGTCCTCTGGCCACTGATGAGTTTTCCAAATTTGCTGCCAACTTAGTGTAGCACTTTCACAGGATCATCTTTTAGGATTTTAAATGTCTCAGCTTGAATTCTGTCACCTCCACTAGCTTTGTTCATAGTGATGCTTCCTAAGGCCCACTTGATTTCATACCCAGAATGTCCAGCTCTACATGGCTGACCACACCATCATGGTTATCCAGGTCATTATGACCTTTCTTCTATAGTTCTGTGTATTCTTGCTACCTGTTCTTAATCTCATCTGCTTCTGTTAGGTCCTTACCATTTCTGTCCTTTATCGTACCCATTCTTGCATGAAATGTTCCCTTGATAGATCCAACTTTCTTGAGGAGATCTCTAATATTCTCATTCTACTGTTTTCCTCTGTTTCTTTGCATGTTCACTTAAGAAGGACTTCTTAGCTTTCCTCCTTCTCTGGAACTACATTCAGTTGGGTATATCTTTCCTTTTCTCCCTTGCTTTTCACTTCCTTTCCCCCGCATTTACCAGTCCTATAATCTCCTTTTCTAAGTCTTCACCAAGATAGGCACTAAGTAAAGAGTGCGGGTGAGATACTGGGTTAAACTTTAGTAAAGTGAGGTCCTTGCAACCCCAAGGCCCCAAGCCTAGGCTGGCAATGCATGCTGAAATGGCAGAAGGCAGGTTAGCTAGGTTTTTTCAGCTCCCACCACCTTGCCCTTAACATGTGGTCAGTAAATATTTATTGAAATGAATGAATTAGCTCTGTTCTTTTATGTCTTGGCAAATATTTGTGTGAACTAACAATGACAAATTCTGCCACAAATAGCTCAATTCCTGGGGAAATCATTAATATTTATCCTGAAAACACTGCCTCCATGGGTGTCTGGAATATTAAGCACTTCCTAAGTTGTTTACCAATATATAACACTATTGCCAGTGTGTTGGCTGTAAAGTTCTCTATATGAATAGAGTGGACACTTGCGAGCATTTTTGGCCTCTGACATGCAGTCCTCCTTTATTTGGGAAATATTCCAGTGAGAGGGTCTTAACTGGAAGTAGAGTGTCACCTCTTAGAAGCACTGAATGCCCTTATTGTCCCAGACCCCTAACAATTGGCAAGAACCTTCATTTGCCTCCACAGATGATCACGATGGGCACCCAGGGTTTGGAGTGAGTATGTCACAAGATGCAGAGACAGCTGAAGCTGGCCTCTCCTCTCCAGTCTCTAGACAGACATCAAGGTCAAGAGTGCAGTGATGCAGCCAGGCGGCCATCATCAGTGTTCTGTTCCCCACCCGTGTTCCGCCACAACTCTCATCTGCTCCTGCCTAGCCTGCTTAGATGTCTGCCTATTTTCTAGAACTGGTTCTCCGGACTTCTGGTTGAGTCTGTAATTTACAAAATATTGTCCCAATAAGTTCCTTTTCTGCCTAAGTTACCCAGAGTTAGTTCGTATTGTTTTCAACCAAGAACTCTGATAGTCACAGTGAGAGTGGATGGAGTTTGTGAAAGATGAATAAGGGCATATTATCTTTTCAATTAATCTATCTTTAAAAAATCAATTGTCATTATGCTCAGATAATTAACACTAGTCAGGGTCTTCTGTTCATTTTTATAATCATTCAATGGCTAGCACCAATTGGGAACTCAATAAATATTTTGCTGAATGAATGAATCAAGAAAATACAATAATTGAAATTAAGAGCTCATTAGATAAACTTAGAGATGAGATGATTAGATGGCATCATCAACTCAATGGACATGAGTCTGAGCAAACTCCAGGAGATAGTGAAGGACAGGGAAACTGGGCAAGCTGCTGTCCTTGCGTTCACAAAGAGTTAGGCAAGACTGAGCAAATGAACAACAACAGATAAGCTTGATTCCATGCAAAAGACAGGAGAGCTGGAAGAGAGTAAAAAGAAATATGTTTGTGGTTTATGATCCCATGAAACTTACACTCTAGCTAAGAAAAGTAGATCAATTTTCAAGAAACAATTTGTGAACAACAAAAGACAGAATTGTATATAAATAGGGGGCAAATGGGGAAGAGTGATGGAAGAGTGTAAGTATTGTATATGTTTGACATTCCTCCCTTGGTGTTTATCTGATGGGTTATCCCTCACTCACCAAGCATGTAGATGTGGGCAAGAAACCATCCTGAGCAGACTGTCCATGTACTCATTGTATTCGTTTTGGATGATGTCAGCTGAAGTATTCATTCTCTGTGATCTGTATATGGACTGAGCCATAAATGCCAGGCTTGTCTGTTGAGGTTTGCTTCAGAAATAGCCATTATGCTCTCTAATTAGAGAAGACAAGGAGCCAGAAGCCTTGTTCGGCAACATCCCTGATCCCAAGCAACCCCTTTGAAAGCCACAGAGTCACACAGAAGACTCCTCTGTCCATAGATGAGTCAGCCTAGCACATGCAAATCAAAATATTTTAAGAATGATTTAGTATGGAGACTATTTTCAGATGGTGTGGGAACTCATCAGGGATAGTGACTACCCTGGGGCTGTTAACTTGCTCTAGGATCTAGGGGACAAGAAGGGAGAGTAAGTATTCAAAACTGGAAGGAGAAAGTCATGGAGAGATGGCCACCTAAAAGGAACTGTGATTTAGAATGAAGGGAATCAGTCTGCCCTGGAAAAACCCACTGAAAGGAAATCTGACCTCACTCTCCCTCCTAACTCATGGAATAAACCTGATCAGAAGCCAGAGGGTGAGGAAGGTTACAGTACTGTCTATTTAGATCAGCCTCCAGGAGGCAGGGAGCAGAGTAGGGGTTGACTTGGAGGGGAAAGAAACATTATCTCCCATACCACAGAGCAGTGGTTTTCAGTGTGCTACACCCCTTGCCAAGTTTGAAGGATACATGAAAATTTTCATAGGAGTGTGCTAGAGAGAGCTTTCTGGCATACAAGTTCTATATATCTTTGACTTAAATTTGTATTATTTCTTAACATTGACCTGCTGGAGAATGTACCTTTAGTTGAAGCTACTTTTTTCCCCATACCTGCTTCCAAAAAGTCCCTAATCAAAATTTAAAACAAGCATATCTTACCCATTTAGAAAGAGAGATTTACCTCTTATCTATATTGATGCATAACCAGCAAGTAAGTAAACCTTTGAAATGACAAAAAAAGGTGCAATTTGAAACAATGGTGTCTGTGAACTCTCTTTCATAATTTATAACATGTTTAATTTATTCTGATCAATTATATACCTAGTAAATTTGCCATGGTTACTCAAACCAGATGAAAATGTTTTCTAACATTTAGAGCAGTGATTGCCAACAATGACTACACATTATAATGAGTGACTTGGAGAGATTTAAATATATCTTAATGCAAAAAACACTCAGGACTATTAAATAAGAATTTTTTGGACTAGGACCTAAATATCAGCAATTTTTGAAGTTCCCTAGGTAATCCAATGGAGAAGGCAATGGCACCCCACTCCAGTACTCTTGCCTGGAAAATCCCATGGACAGAGGAGCCTGATAGGCTGCAGTCCATGGGGTTGCTAAGAGTCGGGCACTGACTGAGTGACTTCCCTTTCACTTTTCACTTTCATGCATTGGAGAAGGAAATGGCAACCCACTCCAGTGTTCTTGCCTGGAGAATCCCAGGGACGGGGGAGCCTGGTGGGCTGATGTCTATGGGGTCACACAGAGTCGGACACAACTAAAGTGACTTAGCAGCAGTAGCAGCAGGTAATCCAAAATGCAGATAAAAATGAGAACCATTTAATTATAAATTTAGAGAATTAGAAACCACTGGTCATTAAAATTAAATCATAAAAATATTTTGTGTGCATTTTGATAAGGAAAATACTGTATGGCAATTAAAAGACATTTATGTCTAAGATTACATTAGATAGGGATCCTATGTTACACAAGATACTTCTAAAGAAATTAGAATGAAAATATGTAAATAAATCAGTTTTGGGGATGAAAGAAACAACTCAATTATTTATGTTAATAACACAGAATTTCAAGAGAACGCACTGGTCATAGCAAGCACCCTCTTCCAACAACACAAGAGAAGACTCTACACGTGGACATCACCAGATGGCCAACACCGAAGTCAGATTGATTATATTCTTTGCAGCCAAAGATGGAGAAGCTCTATACAGCCAGCAAAAACAAGACCGGGAGCTGACTGTGGCTCAGATCATGAACTCCTTATTGCCAAATTCAGACTAAAATTGAAGACAGTGGGGAAAACCACTAGATCATTCAGTTCAGTTCAGTTCAGTCACTCAGTCGTGCCTGACTCTTTGCAACCCCATGAATCGCAGCATGCCAGGCCTCCCTGTCCATCACCAACTCCCAGAGTTCACTCAAACTCATGTCCCTCGAGTCGGTGATGCCATCTAGCCATCTAATTTTCTGTTGTCCCTTTCTCCTCCTGCCCCCAATCCCTCCCAGCATCAGGGTCTTTTCCAATGAGTCAACTCTTCGCATGAGGTGGCCAAAGTATTGGAATTTCAGCTTCAGCATCAGTCCTTCCAATGAACACCCGGGACTGATATCCTTTAGAATGGACTGGTTGGATCTCCTTGCAGTCCAAGGGACTCTCAAGAGTCTTCTCCAACACCACAGTTCAAAAGCATCAATTCTTCGGTGCTCAGCTTTCTTCACAGTCCAACTCTCACATCCATACATGACCACTGGAAAAACCATAGCCTTGACTAGATGGACCTTTGTTGGCAAAGTAATGTCTCTGCTTTTGAATATGCTATCTAGGTTGGTCATAACTTTCCTTCCAAGCAGTCAATGTCTTTTAATTTCATGGCTGCAATCACCATCTGCAGTGATTTTGGAGCCTCAAAAAATAAAGTATGACACTGTTTCCACTGTTTCCCCATCTATTTGATGAAAGAGAGACCATTCATGTATGACCTAAATCAAATCCCTTATGATTATACAGTGAAAGTGAGAACTAGATTTAAGAGACTAGATCTGATAGAGAGAATGCCTGATGAACTATGAATGGAGGTTCGTGACATTTTACAGGAGACAGGGATCAAGACCATCCCCAAGAAAAAGAAATGCAAAAAGACAAAATGGCTGTCTCAGGAGGCCTTACTAATAGCTGTGAAAAGAAGAGAAGGGAAAAGCAAAGGAGAAAAGGAAAGATATAAGCATCTGAATGCAGAGTTCCAAGGAATAGCAAGGAGAGATAAGAAAGCCTTCCTTAGCAATCAGTGCAAAGAAATAGAGGAAAACAACAGAATGGGAAAGACTAAAGATCTCTTCAAAAAAATTAGAGATACCAGGGGAACATTTCATGCAAAAATGGGCTCAATAAAGGACAGAAATGGTATGGACCTAACAGAAGCAGAAGATATTAAGAAGAGGTGGCAAGAATACACAGAAGAACTGTACAAAAAAGATCTTCACGACCCAGATAATGATGATGGTGTGATCACTAAACTAGAGCCAGACATCCTGGAATGTGAAGTCAAGTGGGCCTTAGGATGCATCACTATGAACAACGCTAGTGGAGGCGATGGTATTACAGTTGAGCTATTTCAAAAACTAAAAGATGATGCTGGGAAAGTGCTGCACTCAATATGCCAGCAAATTTGGAAAACTCAGCAGTGGCCACAGGACTGGAAAAGGTCAGTTTTCATTCCAATCCCAAAGAAAGGCAATATCAAAGAATGCTCAAACTACCGCACAATTGCGCTCATCTCACTCGCTAGTAAAGTGAAAGTGAAAGTGAGGTCGCTCAGTCGTGTCCGACTCTTTGCGACCCCATGGACTGCAGCCTACCAGGCTCCTTCGTCCATGGGATTTTCCAGGCAAGAGTACTGGAGTGGGTTGCCATTGCCTTCTGCGGAACACAGTAGTAAATTAATGCTCAAAATTCTCCAAGCAAGGCTTCAGCAGTATGTGAACTGTGAAGTTCCAGATGTTCAAGCTGGTTTTAGGAAAGGCAGAGGAAACAGAGATCAAATTGCCAACATCTGCTGGATCATCAAAAAAGGAAGAGAATTCCAGAAAAACACCTATTTCTGCTTTATTGACTATCCCAAAGCCTTTGACTGTGTAGATCACAATAAAGTGTGGAAAATTCTGAAAGAGATGGGAATACCAGACCACCTGCCTCTTGAGAAATCTGTATGCAGGTCAGGAAGCAACAGTTAGAACTGGACATGGAACAGCAGACTGGTTCCAAATAGAAAAATAACTACCTCAAGGCTGTATATTGTCATCCTGCTTATTTAACTTGTATGCAGAGTACATCATGAGAAATGCTGGGCTCAGTGAAGCACAAGCTGGAATCAAGATTTCTGGGAGATATATCAATAACCTCAGATATGCAAGATATATCAATAACCTCAGATATGCAGATGACACCACCTTTATGGAAGAAAGCAAAGAACTAAAGAGCCTCTTGATGAAAGTGAAAGAGGAGAGTGAAAAAGTTGGCTTAAAACTCATCATTCATGAAACTAAGATCGTGGCATCTGGTCCCATCACTTCATGGCAAATAGATGGGGAAACAGTGGAAACAGTGGCTGACTTAATTTTTGGGGGGTCCAAAATCTCTGTGGATGGTGACTGCAGCCATGAAATTAAAAGATGCATACTCCTTGAAAGGAAAATTATGACCAACCTAGACAGAATATTAAAAAGCAGAGACATTACTTTGCCAACAAAGGTCTGTCTAGACAAAGCTATGGTTTTTACAGTAGTCGTGTATGGATGTGAGAGTTGGACCACAAAGAAAGCTGAGCACCAAAGAATTGATGCTTTTGAACTGTTGAAGTGTTGGAGAAGACTCTTGAGAGTCCCTTGGACTGCAAGGAGATCCAACCAGTCCATCCTAAAGAAGACCAGTCCTGGGTGTACATTGGCAGGGCTGATGCTGAAGCTGAAACTCCAATACTTCGGCCACCTGATGCAAAGAACTGACTCATTTGAGAAGACCCTGATGCTGGGAAAGATGGAAGATGGGAGGAAAAGGGGACGACAGAGGATGAGATGGTTGGATGGCATCACCGACTTCATGGACATGAGTTTGAGTAAACTCTGGCAGTTGGCGATGGAGAGGGTGGCCTGGCGTGCTGCAGTCCATGGGGTCGCAAAGAGTCATACATGACTGAGCCACCAAACTGAGGAGGTACGGGTTCAATCCCTGGGTCAAGAAGTTCCCCTGAAGGAGATCATGGCAACCCACTTCAGTATTCTTGCCTGGAGAATCCCAGGGACAGAGGAGCCTGGTGGTCTATGGTCCATGAGATTACAACGAATTGGACATGAGTCAATCGACTGAGCACGCACACATGCACACTCTTAGTGTTTAACACTCAGTAGAGGAGGCAAAGCCTTATTCAGATTCTATTTTATTAAGGGGCTGTGTACATATATGTACTTAATACTTCACCAAACTAGGTCTCAAGCCAGCCAAATATTAGGCTGTGTTTATAAAGTTGGTGATATAAGTATATGAAGTTCTCTAGCTCATGAAAAGTTTTCCAGCTAATTTAATGATTACACCGGCAATGCTCCAGGTTGTCATTTGTGGGCATAAATCTTTCCCGGGATCAGAATGTCTTTTCCTCCCTGTTCTTCCAACATGTTACTGAAGAGAAGGCATGGGTAATAGAGATGAGGGAATCAGTCTCTACATCGATCATGTCTTGCTTTCTGGGAAATTGTTCCTGTTGGCAGGTGAAGCATCTTCAAGTCCCAGCTTCTGGCATGTTTGGAGGGAGGGCAAATGACTTGTTCTACTTGTTCTACTATTTTTCTACTTCTAGAATTTTCTAAGTCTACCTCTTTGATAATGTCACCCTGCTTCTTCTCCCCTCTTTCTATGCTTGAAATCTTCAAGGAACTCTCCACATAAAACATAAGTTGCTGGCTAGTCCTACATCTGCCTCTGTACGGATATTCTCCATCTGCATCCTTCAACCTCAAAATCTCTTCCCCTTCCTCCCTGCTCCCTCCGTTACCTGTGATGTGATTGCATCTCTCCCCCCTGTTCTCTGCTTCATCTTCTGTGCTCTCCTTCTTCTACATGTCTTCAATGTCCTTAGTTTCAAGCAATTTTCCCCTTTTGTTTTAACTGCAGGCAAACTCTTTATTCTCCCCCATCCCCAATTTCTCTTTTGTCTCTATTACTCCCTTGAATACTAAATTTTGTTGTCTATTTCTCTGAAAGAACAGGCTGATCTTAAAACACATTTGCCCTTTAGTCATTTGCTATGTAAAATCTCACACTATCTGGTGCCTGCCCCATAATTCCATGGAAACTCTCATGGAAAAGTCATCTGAAGACCTCCTAATTTGTTGCCATTCAGTCACTTAGTCCTGTCTGTCTCTTTGCAACCCCATGAACTGCAGCACACCCCATGGAGATTTGACCTCCTAATGGAGAAACCCAGGAACCTATTTCAGCCTTCAACTTCTTAGACACACCTGTGTGATTATCCCCTGTAGACAAGTCTCTCCTCTGCAGGATAACTATCTGGGCTTTGCTACAGTGGAACTTTACTGACCTAGTTCCCACTCTCATCAGCTCCCTCTGTGCCTTTCTTGCTTTCTTTTGGCATCTAACCTTGTAAAGGAGGGAGCTCCTTCAGGCACTGCACTGAGAATGTCTATTTTGGTGCCCCACACTCCTTCTATTTGCCTTTTCATTCATTCCCTGGTGTTAGCTTTATACATGTGAACTCCCAACATTTGTTACAGTGAGACATGAGGCCTCAAAGAGGGCCCTTGGGTTGTATCTGTTGACTCTTAAATCATTTATTTATTCATTCACTCAACAAGATGATGGTTGCATGATGTTTTGTTTGTGTTTGTATGTTTGGCATTAAGCTGGAATGTTTTTAATTTTAGGTATCTAAGAACAGTGGCCATGCATATTTAGCTAACTTTCCACTATTTGGTAATGATATTTGTGATTTGAAAGCTTCATCTTTCTTACTTAAGTCTCACAATAATATCTCAAATGGCCCTACTCCCTCATGATCCCAGCTTTTCACCAATGACTTGGTTTCTGGATGTAAGGGTAGCATGTGGGAAACTAGTCAAAAAGAAACAGTGCTTCTCAAGCCATGTGTGAATCAGCAACCAAAGTTTGCATTTTTGAAATAGTTTTGGCAGTTGGGAGAATGATCCTGAGCCCGTTAGGACTGTTATCTCTGAGTGGAAAGAAGGAGTCATATGAGGGTGAGGTGGAGCAGAATGAAATAAGTGGAGAAGAGGTAGCAATTAGACGAACTCAACAGCAACGTGGGAAAGGTTAGACACAAATATTCCACTGAAGTTGAGTGTGATTTAAAGCCAGAAAATTCCTGGGAAACCACATAAGGCAAACCTCTCATTTCACAGATAAGGGACCCAGTCAGTTCAGTTCAGTTGCTCACTCGTGTCCAACTCTTTGCGACCCCATGAACTGCAGCATGCCAGGCCTCCCTGTCCATCACCAACTCCCGGAGTTCACCCAAACTCATGTCCATTGAGTCAGTAATGCCATCCAACCATCTCATCCTCTGTTGACCCCTTCTCCTCCTGCCTTCAATCTTTCCCTGCATCAGGGTCTTTTCCAATGAGTCAGCTCTTTTCTTCAGGTGGCCAAAGTATTGGAGTTTCAGTTTCAAAATCACTCCTTCCAATGAACACCCAGGACTGATCTCCTTTAGGATGGACTGGTTGGATCTCCTTGCAGTCCAAGGGACTCTCAAGAGTCTTCTCCATCATAGTTCGAAAGCATCACTTCTTTGGCGCTCAGCTTTCTTTATAGTTCAACTCTCACATCCATACATGACCCACTGGAAAAACCATAGCCTTGACTAGATGGACCTTTGTTGGCAAAGTAATGTCTCTGCTTTTGAATATGCTGTCTAGGTTAGTCATAACTTTCCTTCCAAGGAGTAAGCCTCTTTTAATTTCACTCACCACCTGCAGTGATTTTGGAGCCCAGAAAAATAAAGTCAGCAACTGTTTCCACTGTTTCCCCATCTATTTGCCATGAAGTGATGGGATCAGATGCCATGATCTTAGTTTCATGAATGATGAGCTTTAAGCCAGCTTTTTCACTCTCCTCTTTCACTTTCATCAAGAGGCTCTTTAGTTCTTCCTCACTTTCTGCTATAAAGGTGGTGTCATCTGCCTATCTGAGGTTATTGATATTTCTCCCAGCAATCTTGATTCCAGCTTATGCTTCCTCCAGCCCAGCATTTCTCATGATGTACTCTGCATATAAGTTAAATGAGCAGGGTGACAATATACATCCTTGATGCACTCCAGGGACCCAGAGAGGTTGTTATTTAGTCAGTTACACTAGTAAGTCATCAGTAGAACCACACCAGGATCCAGTGCTCCAGTGCTCAGATCCTGCTGCCTTGAGATGCTATCAGAACACAGGCTGCCCAGCGCTTGTCTGATGGTCCTCTCTGGTGGGCCTTTTACACTCAGAAAGTCTTTTTAAAATTTTCTTTTTATCTGTTTTTATTTTTGGCTATGCTGGGTCTTTGTTGCTCCATGGACATTTTTCTTGTTGCAGCAAGTGAGGGCTACTCTCTAGTTGCCATGCACAGGTTTCTTATCGTGGTCGCTTCTGTTGCCGCAGAGCACAAGCTCTGGGGCATGCAGGCTCAGGAGTCGCGGCTCCCAGGCCCTAGAGCACAGGCTGTGGTTGTGGTGCATAGGCTTAGTTGCCCCAAGACATGTGTGATCATCCTGGAGCAGGGATCAAACTTGTGTCTCCTGCATTGGCAGGCAGATTCTTTACCTCTGAGTCAACAGGGAACCCCATCTCAGGATTTTTTAAAAGCATAACCAGTAACAATTTAGCAATACTTTCACAGAAAATTTAAGAAAGCAACAACTTTGCAGGAGCTAAGTTGCCCACATTCCATGGAGCTTTTTTCTTCCTCCAGAGTCTTTCCATCACCCAAGATGAGATGACCCATGTGTTGTCTCAGCCATCATCCCGCCTTGTGGTTTCTAGACCTTAGACTTCATTCCTACATGTCAGTCAATTCCCAGGCCCATAGTCCAAATATTGCCACTGCCAGTAAAACTTCACTCTCCAACATCCCTTTCCAGTTCTTCCACTGCTCAAACTAGTTATGTCTGTTCTGTGAATCTTCTAGACCCATTCTGACTCCCTATCCTCCCACACTGCTCTTGGCCTCAATTTTCTCATCCAGCTTGGACCACATAGTCAGTCATTTCAACCACATCTTTGCCAGAATCTATGAGTCCCTCACCCTCACAGTCTCTGAGTGTTGGGATCAACAATTCATAACCCTCACTTAACCCCGTTTCATCTGTTTGCTGTTCCTGACCTGCTGAATTCAGTTGAAAAAAATAACAAAGTTTTAAAAAATTAGTCACTGGAACATATTTATCATTTGCAGTCTCACTTGGGCCCTAATTTTAGCAAATGAGCCTTTTTATCCTCCTCAGCCTCTTTCTATCTCCCAGATTGTGAAGTTCTCACTTCAGCTCCTTCATTTCTATGGCATGACACTCAGAGAGGAACTCATCTCCTAAAATACTAGAAATGGACCCAGTGATGTACTGCCTTCAAATTCTACCTTCCCACCTCCAAATAAATGCATCTTTACCTGCCCTAACCTTCTTCAATCATCTCTCAAAAAAGCTATTTAGATACAAACACTTCCGCTTACTCCATTTCAATAATGAGGGAATCCTCCTTATTGCATAGAGATGTTAAAAATCACCATTGCACTGGGAGAAGTTAAGCCTTCTGCTTTGTCTCTTTTCACTTCTGATCGAATGTCTAGGTCTATTTTCCTCTAAGTTTTACAAACACACACATATGTGCCTGAATTTAAGAACTGTGTATAAACCAGTAAAATGAGTGTCTTTGGTTAGTAGTGGGTTTTCTTTACAGAGCTCAGGTGAATGTTGGCACACGTGAGGTGTGAGCATTGTGTTCCCACAAAATCCAGGGGTGAGTCACAGTAGTTCCACCAGTAACGAAACGCTGACTCTCGGCAGGCAACACACGTGGGCAGCCTACTGACGTCACGTGAAACGGGAGTTTTTCATAATCCTAGTCTTTTTATTTTCAAAGTCTCTAAATTAACAATTCAGCTCTCGGGTCACTTTACAAGATATTCTGGGTACCTATGAGCTCCAGGTATGTTTCAAGAATTTATTTTAACCAAGCAGCAACTACACTCATGGTATTTTCCCATGAACACCATTTCCACTGGGAGAAATTACTTAGCCATCTGCACATCAGGAAAATGGACATTTTGATGGCCTAGAATCCTGGCAAAAAAAACCACACTCTATATTTCACATAGAAAGACTGAGAAAAAATACAAAGGTATGATACCCCCTAAATAAATCTCAGTATTTGTCCCTCCTTATCAAATAAACACAAGAGATCATTTGAATGTTCCTTGAATTATATCTAGATTGCCATTAGACCAAAAAAAAAAAAAATTGAAAACAAAACTATATATATTAGAAGGAGATCTTATGTATGTAATTTCTTTGACTAGATCCCATTTTCAGTTTAGTTATTTTCAAACTCCAGGCTGATGGCCATAGCAATGTTCTGTCTTTCATAAATCTGGAGAAGATACACACTCAGACTTCCTAAGGCTTCTCCTAGGCAGTTGATCCTGACCTTGGGGGCCCTTAATCCACAGAGGGGGATGGAATGGAGAGACTAAGCCATCTGTTACTGTGTTTTATCTTGAGTTGTTCATAACCTACTTATTACACTTGGCATATGACATGATGTCCACAGCTATACTTCTTTCCTGAATTTGTTTGGAGTTGATGGATGATGGCCCCTGAGCCAGCCCCCATGAATGGCGCTTTTTCGCAAAACTATTTTGCTCAGTGTCAGAAATAACTTTGCTTAACTTATTACATTTCTTTATTGAGTCTAAATAAATATGCGTGTCATCTGATAGTTTATGAAGTAATGCACACATGCTCTTAATATGGCAAGCAATGCATAGAACTTGGGGGAATTTAAACATTTAATCTCTCACCTTCTCTCTCTGTTTCACACCAAAAAAAAAAGAAAGAAGAGGGAAACTTATCTTATTTGGGAGTTAATAGGAAACTCTAACAATTTCAAGTAGGGTTTAAGGATTTTGTGTGCTCTATTTTTTTAAAAATAGCCATAAAATGAAAATCTCTGGGAAAGTTTAAGGAAGTTAGGGCTTCCCTGGTGGCTCAGATGGTACAGAATCTGCCCATACTGCAGGAGACCCAGGTTTGATCCCTGGGTTGGGAAGATTCCTTGGAGGAGGGCATGGCAACCCACTCCAGTGTTCTTGCCTGGAAAATCCCATGAACAGAGGAGCCTGGTGGGCTACAGTCCATGGGGTTACAAAGAGTTGGACAGGTCTGAGCGACTAACACTAACTAAGCAAGTTTAGAACTTATGAATATTTAGTTCCTACGGCATTTTGGAGATTCTCAGAAAGAATAGGAATCTCTTCTTTTGTGCTTGCTTTCAGGGTTTCCACTCATTTTGCTGTGATCCTGAGCACTTCTGTACACCAGATCTCAGGACAATAAATGAAACAAATTAAGTGTGGCTCCAGTGGTTTTGGATTGAACCAGTAAGTTATCTTTATTAATACATGCAGAGGAAAAGTTCTCATTTTTATTGCATTGCTTCCTTGATGACAAAGGCAGTAACAGCACTGAACCAGCACCAAAGAAATCTCCAGCTTTTGGCAGCAGGTTAATTTTCCTGTGTGCTCGGTACTGTTAGGACTTGGCACCATCCAGCTCACCCACTCCTGGCTTCCAAAAGCAGCCCCATCCCCCTTTTCTAATGCTGCCTCTCTTTGCTCACCCTGACATTTTCTTGGCTTTAGCTGAAATTTTGACACATAAATCCCACTTGTCAAATGATATTGTAAAACAAGCATCCAAGTGTCAGCACATGGCCCTATAGTCTGGGGACCAGAGAGTAGAGCGAGGAACACCTCGACAGCAGCTTTCATCTGCCTCCAGCCATCTGCAAGTAATTTGAAACCAGTTTCCAATGCAGCTAGGTTTTTTTTTTTGTTTGGCCTAGTAACACATGCACAGCAAAAAGAATGGGCCGGAGTCATCAGAACCTGTTAACTCTGTAATGAGCGGATAAAACTGTATATTTTTCAAACCTGCATCAGACCCATCCATTAGCATTCAGCAGTTGGTCTAAAGTCTCTTTTTACTTACAATCTTATCAGACAACTCTAGCCCATTAAGATACCACATTTGCAAAACACTCCCATCTCCTGGCCTCACATCTCTGAACCTCAGCATGGCTGAGACCCTGATAGGACTTCTGTGAACCTTCTGAGTCTGGGACACTTCCCTGTCACTTAAGGATAAAAATAGAGAGCTGAAGTCAAGATGTGGAAATACTTTATTAAAAAGTGCCTTCTTTTTCTAACCCAGTTCTCAAAATATCTGTAATTATTCTTTATTCTTAGCAAGCTTATGGGAATTTTGGTATGGTTTGCAAGAACGATGAAAAAAAAATCTCCTGCAAAGCAATGAGGAGAAACTCAAGAAAGAGAGGGTATAAGGAGGGAGTGATGGCAAAGAAATGCCAGTCAATCCCAGGTCCTTGCCTGGGCCAATTCAACCTCATTGAATATCAGTTTCTTTATCTGTAAAATGGGGACACTAATAGGTACCTCATAAAAATGGCTAAATTGAATCAGAAAATTTATCTAAATTGCTCAGCAAATGCTATTATTATTTTCTTTCTTGCACTGCCCCCTCAGTAGTAAGGAAGTACAGGAACCAACCAGAGGTAGTTACTGAATTCAATTGTATGGACCCTGTAGAAGCCACAACCTAGCCAAAGGTCTCTGCCTTCGTTGGGGCGGGCGGTGGCGGGTCGGGGGGGGTGTTCTTTTTCTGTTGGGGTTTGAGTAGCCAAATATTGAAATGGAAACTGAGATCAAGACAGCACAAGCTTTATTTAGTGGCCAAAAAATGAAGAAGTGGAAACTAAGTTCCCAGATCAACCTCTTGCCCACCTACTGAGGGATTTAATTTTAAAGAGTAAAGATAACAGGAGGAGGAGTGAGGCTAATGATGGGGAGGTGAGGCACGTGCATTAGTCGACCAGGGAAGGCGGGGCTTTTTCAAGAAAGTGGACTGCTGCCCCTTTTTACCCTTATTGTCTGGTCCTGGTCACTGGTAGGTGTGTCATTTAATATGCTAATGTAGTCAAATCAGCATATAATGAGATTCAGGGCCCATTGCAGGTGAGATTCCTCACCATCTTGGTTGTAGTTGGCTGCATCTGGTGTTTTTGTTTGTATTTTCCTTTATTATTTCTGACCCCTTTAACAAAGATTTATGTTAACCCCTCATGATATATAAATGATGACCACTCAAACACACACTGACACAGCAGGACACAACTTCTCTCCCTCCTGCCCATCGTCACCAGTATGTTCAGATCCTTTGAACTTTTAAAAATCAAACTTGCAAACAAACCTAAATTTTGTAAAATGGTATTAAACAACTTTTGCATATGAAAAAAGAAAAGATTTATGTTAACTCCTGCTAAAGGTGGGTGTTAGTGGGTTTTGAGCAAAGACCTGGAGTAGCTCCAGCAACAGTTTTGCTGTGAATCTAAAGAAGCTTAAGCATCATGGCCCGTCTCACCTGGACCTTCATATATCAATAGACTTGTAAAATTTTAAAAGGTAAAATATGTTATTGTTATTTTAAAATAAAATATTATTTTAAAAAGTAAAATTGGTAACAAATCAGCTTTTAAAAGTCACCAATTCAAAAAGAATTTAAGCTCAATCTTTGCACAATAAAGTTTGAAATAACCTAAAATCTACAATTTTAATATAAAAGAGACAATAGAAAATTTTCCAACTTTGACAAGAATCCTCAATTTTTACATAACAATACCATTAACAAGTTGTAAAGTGGAAAGAATGTTATGAAACAA
The DNA here is from genome assembly GCF_003369695.1 of Bos indicus x Bos taurus. Taxonomy (NCBI): domain Eukaryota; kingdom Metazoa; phylum Chordata; class Mammalia; order Artiodactyla; family Bovidae; genus Bos; species Bos indicus x Bos taurus. The sequence continues at coordinate 69,197,671 of NC_040092.1, read as the reverse complement.
TAATTAAACATTCTGAACATTCACGCTGAAAGAAATATAAAGTTATTTTCTTTTCTCTTAGTAAAAGACCATCAAAAAAAAACATTATCATAAAAAGGAATAATTAAAGAGTATTATTAAGTGTAAATAATTAAAGACCAAAAATGTAGGGAAAAACTATTTTAAAGGTGTGTCATGAGGTTAATTAATGAAAATATATTAAATTTTTGGAGCTTGTAATGAGGTAATCATTTTCAAATATTGTAATTTGTTTTGGTTGGTCATACTGATGCCAGCTTCTATACACTGACATCAAATTAAAGCTCAAGGACAAAGTTTTGGGTAAAGTTGAAAAGAATAGTTTTATTGCTTTGCCAGCAAAGGGGTCACAAACCTGTATGTCCTAACCTGGAGGGGGTAGTGAGGAGTTTCATAGTAATAATTCAAAAAGGGTGTGATCAGCTCGTGGACAATCTTCTGACTGGTTGGAGGTGAGGTAAGTGGGAGTCAGCATTATCAATATTCTGGTTCCAGCTGGTCTGGGGTCTTCATGCTTGTGGGCAACATCCAGTTAACTTCTCCACCTGATGAAGATTTCAGTGTCTGCAAAAGAGCTCAGAGATATTGTGTTGGCACCCCGTGAGGGGTCCAGGGCCCTGTCCAGTGGCTGCACTGTCGTTTCCTGACTGTGCCTCACTTGTCTCAGCATCCCCTCCCTCCCTGATTGGCAACTGTTTAAACCTGCCCATTGGAATGCAGGGGAGGTCATGGAGGCTGAACAAGCCTATTTCCTGTCATCAAGAAATGGCGAGCAGGTGCCCCGCAGGATCCTGCTCAGTTTCATCATTATAAATTAATACTCACTTCCATATCAAGCTTTTTCATAATTTTTATTCTTTTCTTCAAAGAAGACTTTCAAAATTGTACAAGCTTCCGGCCTCAGGACACCCAAGGGGCCAAGGAATGAACTACATTCCTGCGAACACAGGCCGCCCAGCCAGACACTTGGGAAAGCGTCCTCTAGTTTATTTCTGGACACAGCTACCCCCGCAGCCCTCACATCTAATCCCGGCCTCCTCCTCCCCTCTGTGGTCTGGCCCTCCTCCTTCAGGGTCACCCCCAGGAAGGCCAGAAGCCAACACTGTCCTCTGCACCCCGCTTCCCCTCTTTGCCACTCTGCCACGGGCAGGATTCACCTGTGCAAACTCACCCTCTGGGACCTTGCTGAAGTCCAAACCAGAAAGCCCGTCAGAGTTCACTTTGTGACAACCAATTAGCTGACTAAATGCTAGACTCTAAATGAGCCATGCAATTATGTTGTTACCAAGTTTCCCAAAAGTCTCAACAGTCCATCTAAAAGAAAGAACACCAACGTTCGGAGGCCTCAGGGCGGGAGGCACTTTCTGGGCCCCTCAGTGCCAGAGCTTCTTTTTAAGCTGGCTGGCAGTTAGTTGGAGATCTTTCCAGAATTTAACATACTGTAGCTGGTCCAGAGGAGTCTTTAAAGACAATAACTCCTTGTTTTGTTTCTGTTTTTCAGAACTTTTCACAGACTATTACCAAGATGTTTGGATAATGTAGTCATCCCAGAGGACAAACCCATGGGCTTCAGTTTACAAAATTCTGTGGAGTTCCCACTATACTCTGGGACCAGAAGGAAAACCACCCCTGCTGCCAGGCCCTCCCCTTAGCAGCCCCACCCCCAGCGGTGTAGCGTTCCATCACTCACCATTAGGACTATCACAGTTTAGTCACCAGTCACCTTTTCAACCTCACTGCCACCCACACGGACGTCCATCCGATTCCGTAGTCCCCAAACTCAGCTGATGAGCGGAGTCGCAGGCAAGCATGTGACCAGCTCAGCACCTCCGCCTCACTGTGAACTCACTGAGTCAGGGTCACAGGGATGTGAAGCTGGGGATGTGTGCCAGGCCCCCAGGTAATGTCAATGATTCATTTATTCTTCATTCTCAGATATATTTCCCATGCTAGTTGCTGGCCAGTCTCCCCCATGCCTTTTTACCAGCTTTACTATTTGGTCGCCCTTCTTCCATAAACTCAGTCTTCCATCCTGCTTGAAGAAACCCCACTCCTCTGTGTTTAAGGACCAGAATATTCATACAGCAAGTCCCCATCACTGTCCATGCTGCCTGGAACAATCTACAGACCAAAGGTCTTTCTGGGCCACATGACAACCAAACTGATCTTTGCAACATACAAATCCACATACGCCACTGGGAGCCTGTCCTGGGCCTTGCCTGTTGCAGCCTTTCCTGGTTCTGGGTCCCCTTTGGCACCATCTTCCACCTCCATCTCACAGGACCCTCCAACCCACACCTCCTCAGTTCTGCAAACGGGCCATGTTATTGCCCTTGTCCCGTGGCATTTGCACGTGCTGTTCCCCCTCATACTTATTGCCCAGTCAGGGGACAAAGCGTCTTCTTAAAACCAATAATGTCTCAGCAACCAGAATGTGAACAGAAAACATTTTGAGTGTATTCAGCAATTAAAAAGAAAGCACTAAAATAGTTATCACAGGAAAAGAGCACAGCTTTGTTGGCCTTCCTACATTGTTTGAATGATCAGTGAAGTCTTTATTTTTAAACATGTGCTTCAGGGAGGCTGCTGGGAAGGAAAGCTCCAGCATTTTGTTCTGGGCCCCATTCCCAGAGTTTCTCATTCAGCAGATCTGGGATGGATGTGAGAATCCATCCCAGAATTGTATGTTTAACAATTTCCCAGGTGCTGCTGGCATCGATCATCCAGTATTTACAACTCTGAATACCCAACAGAGTCACTAGCTGAGCTCTTAAAAATACAGTTGCCTGGGCTCACCCCAGACCAATTAACTAGGAATCTCTGGGGACAGAGCCCAGGCACTTTTATGTTAAGCTTCACAGGTGATAGTATTACACAGTCAAAATGGAAAATCACTAGTCTATGAGTTACATTCTTAATTTAGGCAGAGGATTCCTACTCATAGAACATTTCTCTCCTTTGGCTAGTTAACTTTTACCTATTTTTTAGATGTCAACTCATGTCACTTCCTTTCTTATAAGCCCTAAGGTACCTGTGTCTCTCTCTTTGGGAGGCTGTCTCAGATTGTAACAGCAGGTCATTGATATGATGGTTTCAGCACTGTTTGTCTTCAAGGCTGGAAGTCCTATGGGTCTGGGCTCATCATTGAAACCTCTGTGTCTAATGAAGTGCATAGCACATCACAGCTCTTCAATAAATATTTATCAAATGAATAAACCATAAATAACCTAGTTGCTACTCATTTCTCTTGTATCTTGTGAGACCAGTTCTAAGAAACATGTAGAAGGAACTTTGCAACTTGGCTGGCAGCTCAGTACGTAGGAGGCAGATCCATCTCATCCCGCAGGGCAGCAAGCATGCAGGTGCATAAGGCTCAGAGCCTTGAACCAGTACCCACATTATGGACAGGAAAACCCCCTGGTCCAAGAAAGAGCAAGGAAGGTTCCTTCTTTCTGTAGGTTGGCGCCCAAAAAGTCATCCATGAGAAATCAAAAACCCAGATTTGCCCACGTGTTGGTAAGAAGCCCAAACTGACATGATCTGCACAGTTCTACAACACCAAGCTGAAAAGTTTGTGGTTGGGAGCAAGTGTGACGTACAGGGTGAGGGGCGGGAATTTTTCAAGACCTTTTCACAAAAAATTCTTTACAAAACTCTTGAGAATACAAACCACTATGTTTAGAAACTTGGTGCAGAAGAATAAGCAGCACCAAAGGCTAGAAGGACAGTAAAGACAGATTTTAAATGAATATGCTTTAAAACGATTAAAGATATAAATTAACAAGTTAACACTTTAATAAAAGAAGAAGACATGAATAAAGGGGCATTTAGAGCAGCTGCAGTGTTGAGTGCATCCAGGCTCAAGAGACATCTCAATGAACCAGGAAGGCCTCCAAGAACCCCAGGAACCCCAACCCTAGGGCCTCCCCAGCCCCAAAGGGGCAGAGTACATAGTAGAGAGGGGGGCAGTCCTAAAGGGAGGTTTAGGAAACAGGAAACAGAGGTGAAACCTTGCATGGCTGGAGGCACGTGGAGGCAGAGGAAGGACCGTGGTCCCTGGGCAAATGTGCAGGAGCAAGGGCTGAGGCTGATGCTGAGATGCACTGGGCCAGGGAGGGCCAGGCCCCGCCATCTGACCAGAGCCTGTCTCCTTACCCCAGGGAGAAAATACAGTCATCCCGGCAGGGAAAGGGAAGAGAGCAGCATGGGGAGAATGGAGATTGGCTGAGTATCTACTCAAAGGGGCTAATTCCGAAGCAACTGACCACCTTAAATTGTCAAGTTTGTCATGTGCCATTGAGGGAGACGGGAACTGAGTTAACAGACATAAAGTTTCTACAGAAATACAGTTACTGTACAGTCACGGCTGACTTTGCTTTTTGTAACTCAAATTTTTATCTAGACACAAGACGGCTTTTGCTGTTTTGCAATGAGAGGAGTCTTGCCACCACGGGAATCACATCACCCTTGGATTTGTCATTTTGCAAGGAAGATACTGGTCTCCTTGTAAATATTGTGCTGTCATGATACAAAGAACAGTGCCTTGCCAGGATGGGGACATAAATCTCTACAAAAGATTTTCTCATTCCTTGCCTGCCTCCCCAGAAGCAGGATGTGGGGGCATACATGCGCCCTAACTCCTACTGCCTTATGGACATAGCAGCGGGCTCTGGGCAGGTACAGCTTTACTGCAGATGGGCATGGTGGCATGGCACTCATACAGTCAGCCTTGAGACCCAGTGATGCCAGTCTGTCTTTGTTTTTTATAAATTTATTCATTTTAATTGGAGGCTAGTTACTTTACAATATTGTAGTGGTTATGCCATACATTGACATGAATCAGCCACGGGTGTACATGTGTTCCCCATCCTGGAGTTCTGCTCTCTCTTTATGCTGAGGAATCCTGTGTCAGAGTCTGCTAAGCTGAAGGTCAAACTTCAGGCCCTGGAGAATTCACACTACGGAGCCCCTTAGCACCAGTTTTCCCCTCAGTGCCACTTGCTCATCCCACCCCACACCCAAACCTCTGCTGGTCCTGCCTGGACCACCTCCTGTTTGTACATCTATGTGCAAATCACCTCTTGAACTACAACCACTAGGTCAGCACCTGATGCCTGTGTGCCTCCTGGTTTTCTGAAAAACTCTGATAATCTTTCAGTTTGATCTGTGCCCTGTGCACCATGACAGATATTGCAGGTATGGGTTACTAGGGGTCCTGTAGAGTCACTGGAGAAAGAGGGGGATCTCAGATGTAATTCACCTAAACCAGAAGTGCCTCGTCAGTGTATCCATGAGCTGACTGTAAGACTGCTCGGTAGCAGCAGATGGGGTGAGCCCAGGGGATGCGCTGGCCCCGTTTTCTCCACGGGCAGCCTCCCAGGTGGACGATGGCGCCATCATCCCCTTTCCGCTTGCTGTCACCGGATTTCTTGACTAGGTGGAACATAAGGCTCTCCCCTCGCTTTAATCCTGCCTGGTAGCCCATCTCTGTTCATAGTTGGACCCGTAGGAGGTGCCAACAAAGGAGAATAAGATGAACTCAGGGGCTTCTAATCTTTATTAGTAACTTTTCCTAAATAAACACTTTTTAAAAGGTCATCACTGAAGCCTCAGAGAAAGAAAAACTTTAAAATATGCCTGAAAGACATATAAGTAGATTTGAACAAATAAAAAAGATACACGTGCTCTCGGAAAGTGTGTGTCAATGTCATAAAAATGTCACTTCTGCCCAAGATTATTCCCATTCTTGTTAAATTTACTCTAAAATACTCATATTTTTGTGTCCCTCTTATGGCTTTTATTGATGATGGGGGTTTTCTAATGCAAATTCGTATCAGAATAGAACTGGAGTCTCCCTTTCTCTTGAAGTTTCAATGATGATATTTTTAAAAGTCCCTATTTAGGAGAATTTCTGTTCTTTAAAAACACCTATCAAGCATAAGACATACATTTGGAGAAAATATGTGCAAAAACACATGGCTGATATAGAACAGGTATCGAGAGCATATAAATAACTCTCCAATCTCAACAGTAAGAAGCGAAATGATCCAATTTTTAATTATTGGGAAAAAATATTTGAACAGATTCTTCACCAAAGAAGATATACAGATGGCAAATAAGACATGTAAAGATACTTGACAGTGTTTGTTCTGTGAGAAATGAAATTAAAACCACAGTGAAGTACTACTTTATAACTATCATAATGGCAAAAAGAGAGAGCATGAAAAAAAAAGTGGAAAGAAGGAAGGAAGGCAGGCAGGAGGGAGGCAGGATGGGAGGAAGGAAGGAAGAAAAAAAAGTAAAAGAAATGATGAGGGCGCAGGACATGTGGAGCCACTGGAACTGGAACTCTCTCACTTCGCTAGAAGGAATGCAAATTGATAACAGAAACTCTGGAAAAAGTCTAGAAGTCTCATAAAGTTAAAAACACACTTAAAGAATCAACAATTTCACACCTAGCTATTTATCCAAGAGAAACAAAAATCTATGTCCATACAAAGGTTTTGTTCAAAATCATGCCAATGTCTAAATGCTAAATGGACTTTTTATATGTGTGGTATATCAATACAATGAAATATTACTCATCCATAAGCAGGAACCATTAAAGGATCTGCTAGTTTCTACAGCATGGATTAAGATGCACTCTAATAAGTGAAAGAAGCCAGATCCAACACTCCACGACGAGTGAGTCCACCCCAACAACATTCTGGGAAAGGCTGAACATAGAGAAAGCAAGGTTATTGGCTGCCAGGGGCTGAGAGCTGTAGGGGTGGATTGAATATATACGAGGATGAGGAAACCTAGCAGGTGAAGGAAATGCTGTGCAATTTGGTCGTCCTGTGGCTACATGACTATATACAGTCGTGAAACCCTCAGAGAACTCTGCCAGGGAGAATTTTACTGTGTATAAAATAAAATCCACTTAAAAACTGCAAACATAATCAAACAGAGAAAATAATTAATTGAATTTATCTTGGAAACAATTTCTATGATTTTTACATCCTCTGAAGATATATTCAAGGGTAGAAAGAACTAAATGAAATTTTTAAATTGATATGCTTAATATCTGCAGTAAAATTGGTATTTTAATTATGAAATTGTTTTATATACAGTGCAGGATAGCACAATTAAGTAAATATATTAATATTATTAGGAACTAATATTGGAACAAAATAGAAAAAAGTATTAATATAAAATTAAAGAAATTAAAAATGTTATAGCTTTCATTTTAATTGAAATTAATATGAATTTACAACTTATATTCTTTCTGGTGTTGTCTACCCAAAGATGGAGAAGGCAATGGCACCCCACTCCAGTACTCTTGCCTGGAGAATCCCATGGACGGAGGAGCCTGGTAGGCTATAGTCCATGGGGTCACTAAGAGTCAGACACGATTGAGCGACTTCACTTTCACTTTTCACTTTTGGGCATAGAAGAAGGAAATGGCAACCCACTCCAGTGTTCTTGCCTGGAGAATCCCAGGGACGGAGAAGCCTGGTGGGCTGCCGTCGATGGGGTCGCAAAGAGTCGGACACGACTGAAGCGACTTAGCAGCAGCAGCAGCCACCCAAAGAAGCTAGAAATAATGACACCCTGACAGAAATGAGCAGAGTTAGTGCTTAGCTATTGATTTCTAAAGATCATTCCACATTATGTAGTGATTTTCATAGTGATAGCTAATTCAGGGTCTGAGGCAAGGAAAATACAAGGGACAGTGTACATTAAGAAACCACAAAATGTTCAAACACTAACGGCACCAAATCAAAGAAACACGGGAGCCTTCTTGAATTCCCTTCTATTAACCACATTTGGAACATCCGAATGTCAAAAAGAACAGTGACAGCAACAAATTCTAATTAGCTGAATTTTTTAATGAGCCCATAATGATATTGGAGAAGGAGCAAGATTGAGAAATAAGAAAATCTCCTTTTTGTAGAAGTATAACCAGCCAATATAGGAAGAAGGAATAATAGAATTGGAAAAATTACCATTTTGCAGTCACCAAGTAGTAATTATAACAGGCAAGAATTATTGATAGAACAAGACAATATAAGATGAAATTGAGCAAACACATCATTCATAGTCAAGTCAACAATCCCCATAGATTGTTTACTAATCCTGAAGGGGAAATGTACCTCACCGTGAAGAGAGTACTCTGGTCACTACTTTAAGCGCTCAAATTTAGGACCACTGGCAGTGGGACAGTCTAACATCATGTACCTCCTGATGTAAAGCGTTAAGAAATTCACCACACTGACATAATGTTCTTGCCAAAGCATTTGAATCGAATAATGAAAAATCATTCAGGTGAACTCACAAGGTTGAAGATGCCATAAGAAGACTAGCCTGGAATCCTCAGAAAAGTCACCGTCACGAAAAAAAAGAAACAGAAATGTGAGGGGCCTGTTCTAGATTAAAAGAGACTGAAAATGCAGCCAAATGCAACACATCAATCATTGAATTTTATATCAGTAATTTAATAAATTCAATAAAAGACATTTGGAAGATAATTGGGGAAATTTTAATGTGGACTTCGTATCCAATTATATAGACTTGTGATGAATGTGGAGATGTATGATAATGGCACTGTGGTTATGTCCTAATCCTTAGGAAATGCATAATAAGGTCCACAGATGTGAAGTGGCATAGTGTCTGCTCCTTGTGTGTTAGTTTTTCAGTCGTGTCCGACTCTTTGCTACCCCACGGACTATAGCCTGCCACGTTCCTCTGGCCATGGAGTTCTCCAGGCAGGAATACTGGAGTGGGTAGCCATTCCCTTCTCCAGAAGATCTTCCTGACTTAGAGACCGAACCCACGTCTCCTGCATTTCAGGCAGATTCTTTATCGTCCAAACCACCAGGGACCACCATCCGCTCCTTACTTGCAAATAGTTCAGAAAAATACACAAATAAGTAAAAAAGAAAAGTGTGAATAATGAATAAACCTAGATGTAAGGTATATGGATCTCTTTATTTTAATAGTCTGTATCTTCTACATAATTTAGAATTTTTCAAAATAAAAAATTTGGAAGAAAAAAAATAACTGCCTCAATCAATGAAGCAAAGGCCTGAAGAAATGCATTTGCCACATATTGAACAATGCCTTCCATATTGTGGTTTGGAGAAAGAGCTTAGCTTCTGAAGTTACTGACCTGTGGAGGGCTTTGGTGTTGTTGGGAAAACCTGAGGCCCTGATTCCAGGCCAAGGGTTTCACTACCCAAGGCCAGAGAAATGCAGACTTTGCATTTTCCCAACTGAGAATCTGGAAGATGCACTCAATACTGAACAGCAGAGGTCTGTGCTTCCCAGAATTTTGAGCAAAGGCACTGGGCCAAAAACTTATTAGTTTTCATTTTAGCTAAACCACTGGCGAAAATGGATGGCTCCCCTCAGATTCCTTGGGAATGGATGGAAAGTACAGGCTTCCTTGGAAACCTGCAGCAGGATTTCTGTGGGATTGCTTTGAGAAATGATTCTCATTAATTAGTTCAACAAACATAATTTGCCATCGCTCATTTTTACCTATTCATTCACATCACATTTAATCAAATTTAGAGACAAGAGGAGAAAAGTCTTGGTATGAAATTATACTTTTTTTTTTTCCTTTGACAAGCATTTGTGAAAGTATGGGTTTTTCGTTTTCTGGGTTTTTTTTTTTTTTTTTTTCCTCTTCTTTTAGATGTTTTATGGAGAGCTAGATGTTCTTCAAAGAATATTGTGGGGAGAGAGGGCCCTGGCTGGACAGTGAGATGAAAAAGCAAGTTTTCCAATGAAACAAATGGAGAAAGTTCTCCAAACCGTGCATATACCAAGGGCCCATCCCAAACAAAGATCTCAATCCACTCACTCTGCTCCAATTGTAAGAAGATGCCTTCAATGTTCAATTTTAATACAAGTCAAGCCAAGCTTCTGGTTGCTCAATCTTTTTAACCAGGTGCCAAAAACTTGGCAAAATGTATGGAAATGGATTTCTCTTGTATGAATGACCACAAGAACTTTGATGCTTATGCCAAGTCAAAAGAATCTAGGTTGATTACCCTCTCTTCCGAAAGACCATCCCTTTTTTGGTAAAGAGCATTCTTCTTGATTTATTCAGTTTGGAAGGACATCATGAACTTGGCACTCCAAACCTACTTATTAAAAATTCCTTCACTTTTTTATCAACCTTAAAAACCAGAAATTCTCACACAATAAATTGATTAACTTTTGCAATTTTTTTCCTGAAAAAAAATCTGTTTTTAAGATAACCCAAATGTAATGCATATTGGCATTTTCAGTGTACTGTTTCTTTTTAAAAAGCCACAAAATTAAAACAAGCCCTTTGATACTAGATTTCATAATTTGAAAAATAAGTTTGCCTTGTGCTTCCCAACCCACCTGAGGTTTCTTCTGACAAACTCTTGCACAATGCACCGCCTATTATTCTTAAGACTTCTTTGTATAATGTAAAAATATGACTAACTAGATATTCCAATGAAAATTCATATAAATACCTTGGTACATAACATTTTAATGAGTTACTATTAATACACATAGCACCTCATCCCCTTAGCATTCATTACACACATCTTGTCTTAATTTAACAGCTCACATTTTTTAGACTTTGAGCACTCGATTAATTTCTGAATCTCAGCTGACGTTGTCCTGAAAGGGTGAACGAATTAAGTACTTTGATGTCACTCCAGATAAGACAAGAACAGGTTTTAAAATATCTGTCTGGCATGGGGGATTGGAATTTAAGACATTTTATATATAAAATTCCTACACAGCAATTGGGAAGTTAGTCATGGACCCAGACACTAGAAAAACATCTTTGTTTTTTGATACCTCTGCAAGGTAAATTTCATTATTTCCTCATTAAGAATTATATAGGGTTGTTACACAGCACCTATTATCATCACATGTAAAGAAAAAGCTGGAGGCATTGTTTATTGCAGGCATAGATATAGCCAGCGAAACATGCTAAACCACTTAAAGCAGTTCATTGACACTGGCAAGGAGCAGCAATTTAGAAGAGCAAATGACGTAGGTTGTACATTGTACAGTTCTCAAGGTTTCTCTCACCCCGCCCTCTGCTTTTCTTTAGAACAGATTTCTACATTGAAAACATGTCAAGAATTGGAAGCAACAGTTTGTTTTTTTTTCTCCTAAATTCAGTTCAGTTGCTCAGTCCTGAGTCTTTGTGACCCCATGGGTTGCAGCACGCCAGGCTTCCCTGTCCATCACCAGCTCCCGGAGCTTGCTCACACTCATGGCTGTCACATCAGTTTGGTTACATGCCCATCTCAAAGTGGACTTTTCAAATTTAACCAGTTCAACTTATTCAAAATGTGAAGGTCTATCCAACAATGATCACATATAGGTTTTGGTTACATCTTTTGAGCCTCAACAGTAAGCAGAAATCAAGCTAAACATTTGCAAAGTGCAATTCTATCATCACCAAATTCCAGTATGAAAAAATAGTGTTATATCATTCACATATTTAGTGTTCAGTTCAGTTCAGTTCGGTTGCTCAGTCATGTCTGACTCTTTGCGACCCCATGAATCGCAGCATGCCAGGCCTCCCTGTCCATCACCAACTCCCGGAGTTCAATCAGACTCACATCCATCAAGTCAGTGATGCCATCCAGCCATCTCATCCTCTGGCATCCCCTTCTCCTCCTGCCCCCAATCCCTCCCAGCATCAGAGTCTTTTCCAATGAGTCAACTCTTCACATGAGGTGGCCAAAGTACTGGAGTTTCAGCTTTTGCATCATTTCTTCCAAAGAAATCCCAGGGCTGATCTCCTTCAGAATGGACTGGTGGGATCTCCTTGCAGTCCAAGGGACTCTCAAGCGTCTTCTCCAACACCACAGTTCAAAAGTATCAATTCTTCGGTGCTCAGCCTTCTTCACAGTCCATCTCTCACATCCATACATGACCACAGGAAAAACCATAGCCTTGACTAGACGGACCTTTGTTGGGAAAGTAATGTCTCTGCTTTTGAATATGCTATCTAGGTTGGTCATAACTTTCCTTCCAAGGGGTAAGCGTCTTTTAATTTCATGGCTGCAGCCACCATCTGCAGTGATTTTGGAGCCCAGAAAAATAAAGTCTGACACTGTTTCCACTGTTTCCCCATGTATTTCCCATGAAGTGATGGGACCGGATGCCATGATCTTCGTTTTCTGAATGTTGAGCTTTAAGCCAACTTTTTCACTCTCCACTTTCACTTTCATCAAGAGGCTTTTTAGTTCCTCTTCACTTTCTTCCATAAGGGTGGTGTCATGTGCATATCTGAGGTTATTGATATTTCTCCCAGCAATCTTGATTCCAGCTTGTGCTTCTTCCAGCCCAGCATTTCTCATGATGTACTCTGCATATAAGTTAAATAAGCAGGGTGACAATATGCAACCTTGACGAACTCCTTTTCCTATTTGGAACCAGTCTGTTGTTCCATGTCCAGTTCTAACTGTTGCTTCCTGACCTGCATATAGGTTTCTCAAGAGGCAGGTCAGGTGGTCTGGTATTCCCATCTCTTTCAGAATTTTCCACAGTTTATTGTGATCCACACAGTCAAAGGCTTTGGCATAGTCAATAAAGCAGAAATAGATGCTTTTCTGGAACTCTCTTGCTTTTTCCATGATCCAGCAGATGTTGGCAATTTGATCTCTGGTTCCTCTGCCTTTTCTAAAACCAGCTTGAACATCAGGAAGTTCATGGTTCACATATTGCTGAAGCCTGTTAGTTTTGACCAAATACTACCGTTAATTTTATATTCTAGGTTAAAAAGCAAAATTCACAAGCACTCAATGAATAGATTTCCTTTAAAAGATAAGATAAGTCTTAGGATATGGATTTTAGCAGAGCAGAGCACTGTGTAATGTGATGATCATCATGTGTCATTACTGAATCACCAGGTCTCACCAGGTAACATTTCGTCACATAGTGGATGAGAACAAGACCAAACTGGATTTTGTCCTAACATTTATTGTTCTGTGACTTTGGGCAAGTTAATTAGCCTCCTTCTGCCTTAGTTTCCTCATCTGTAAAATGGAGATAATAATACCTTCTCTTAAGTGGACTATATGAAGATTCGAAAGAGAAAATGTCTGTAATATCATTAGCTTGGCTATCACAAAATGAACAGTTTCAACCTCTTCTAGATTAGTACTCAATTTGGTTCACATAACAAATAACGTCAAATCACTCTAATTCATCCACAGACACTTCCTTGAGAAAACCTGATTTCTTTCTGACCTCATCTGACTCCTGTCTAGCCTGCTGAGGCTTCTTCATTCCCAAAGAGAAAGGCAGTATTTGCATGCCAAGTGCTTTACATTTGGAAGCTCATCATTTCTCCCATTAATTGTGAGGCAGGAACCATGATTATTCCCATTTTACAGATGAAGAAACTGAGGCTAAGGACTTCCCTAAGGTTACATAAGCAGTTAAGTAGTGGGAACAGCATTCAGATGTGTGAAATCTGACATTAGATAATAATCACCAATTTAAAATCTGCTTGGCCCTATGTTATTTAAATTATGTGGTAGAGGAGAAAACAATATTTAGAACATGGAGAAGAGGAACTGACTGCTGGATCTGCAACTACGAAGTGAGGCTTGGAGTTCACATTTTAGCACCTGCAGGACAACAAAAGCATCTTGTGATTCAAGAGCACGGGGTCTCTGGGCTGAGAATGGTGGTGAGCACGTCTGTGAACACGACCCACATTTGAATCACTTTCCAAGTCTGCTGTCGATTCTGCCTTCTGGTCCTGAAGTGTGGAAAAAAAATCCAGATTCATGTAGCTAATTTATTGTGCTCCAGGTTAGAGATAGATTGTAATACGGAGAGGACAGTGAGATTAAACCTTTAGCATTTCTACCTCAACAAACAGAGCTACCTCGAGATTTTTGGCCAAATGGCAGAAACTGCTCTGGGTCTCATCGTTGTGCAGTTTGCACTTGATGGACTGTGGAGAAGTCCTGGTGCTTTCTGTTTATTAACTCATTTAATCTCCACAAGAATCCTAGATGAGGAAATTGAGGTGGGAGAGCTTTGAACAACCTGCTTCACTTTGCAAAGCCCACAAATGTCATGGGCAGGTTGAAGCCAGGGATGTAATAGCACTGCCTCATCTCCTGAGCCCCACCGATGTCGTGCCTGGAAAGGAAGACACCCAGCCCCGTGGTTCACTACACACACTCACACACCATCACCCTTTGCCTTCAACTCAAGGTTTGGGGTACCTTTAGCTTTAAAAAAATAAAAGCAGTTGGTTGCCAGGGACTGTGGGGAGAGGAGAATGGGGGGGTCAGTGTTTAATAGAAATGAGGCTTTAGTTTCAGAAGGTGACAAGTTCTGAAGATGGATGACCACTCTCCACCCAACAAGGTAAATGTACTTAATGCCACTGAACTCTTCACTTTATTACAAATTGAGTATGCATTGAGTATGCATTACTATATGTAAAATATATGTTATTATTGTTCAGTCGCTCAGTTCTGTTTGACTCTTTGCAACCCCATGGACTGCAGCATGCCAGACTTCCTGGTCCTTTATTATCTCCCAGAGAGTGCTCAAACTCATGTCCATTGAGTCAGTGATGCCAGCCAACTGTTGTCTCCTCTGTTGTCTCATCCTCTGTTGTCTCCTTCTCCTCCTACCCTCAATCTTTCCCAGCATCAGGGTCTTTTCTAATGAGTCAGCTTTTTGCATCAGGTGTGTTGGAGTTTCAGCATCAGCATTAGTCTGTCCAGTGAATATTCAGAGTTGATTTCCTTTAGGATCGACTGGTTTGATCTCCTTGCAGTCCGAGGGACTCTCAAGAGTCTTCTCCAACACCACAGTTTGAAGGCATCAATTCTTTGTGCTCAGCCTTTTTTATTGTGGAAATCTCACATCCGTACATGACTACTGGAAAAACCACAGCTTTGACTATACAGACCTTTGTCAGTCAAATAATATCTCCACTTTTTAATACGCTGCTAGGATTTTCATAGCTTTTCTTCCAAGGAGCAAGTGTCTTTTAATTTCATGACAATCTAGAGGGATGGAATGGGGTGGGAGGAAGGAGGAAGGCTCAAGAGGGAGGGGACAAATGTATACTGAGAACTGATTCATGTTGATGTAATGACAGAAACCAACAAAATATTGTAAAGCAATTACCCTCCAATTGAAAATCAATTAATTTAAAATTATTGTGATGGTATATTTTGTGTTATGTATAAATTTCATACATATAATTTTAAAAAAAAAGCAGGAGCCAAAGGAGAAAACTTACAAGAGGGTAATCTAGCCAGAAGTATCAATTGTGCCAAGGCTTCTTGGGCCGTAGGAGGGACGACAAGTGAGCAACAGTTCCTGCTTCACTAGGTATTGATGGGACTGGTCTTTTTTTTTTTTTTTTTTTTTGCTTTTCTATTTTTTTTAATGTTTTTTTTAAATTTTATTTTATTTAACTTTACAATATTGTATTGGTTTTGCCATACATCAACATGAATCTGCCACAGGTATACGTGTGTTGCCCATCCTGAACCCTCCTCCCCACTCCCTCCCCATACTCTCCCTCTGGGTCGTCCCAGTGCACCAGCCCCAAGCATCCAGTATCGTGCATCGAACCTGGACTGGCGACTTGTTTCATATATGATATTATACATATTTCAATGCCATTCTCCCAAATCATCCCACCCTCTCCCTCTCCCACAGAGTCCAAAAGACTGTTTTATACATCAGTGTCTCTTTTGCTGTCTCGTATACAGGGTTATTGCTACCATCTTTCTAAATTCCATATATATGCGTTAGTATACTGTATTGGTGTTTTTCTTTCTGGCTTACTTCACTCTGTATAATAGACTCAAGTTTCATCCACCTCATTAGAACTGATTCAGATGCATTCTTTATAATGGCTGAGTAATACTCCGTTCTGTATATGTATCACAGCTTTAAGAATGTGAATGTTTGCTGTCTGCTCTTTCCCAAAGGGAATACAGGGCAAAGGTTTGTTAAACCTCTGGGAAATGAAGCAAGAACTAATACAATTATGTAAAGTTTAAAAATAAAATAAAATTTAAAAAAAATAAAAAAGCAAAAAAAAAAGAAACTGAAAGATCCAAAGAGGGTATTGATTGGAGCATTTATGGGATACTTCTCTTGCAAAACAAGTTTAATAAAAGATAATGTCTAGTCAAGGCTATGGTTTTTCCTGTGGTCATGTATGGATGTGAGAGTTGGACTGTGAAGAAGGTTGAGCATCAAAGAATTGATGCTTTTGAACTGTGGTGTTGGAGAAGACTCTTGAGAGTCCCATGGACTGCAAGGAGATCCAACCAGTCCATTCTGAAGGAGATCAGCCCTGGGATTTCTTTGGAGGGAATGATGCTAAAGCTGAAACTCCAGTACTTTGGCCACCTCATGCGAAGAGCTGACTCAGTGGAAAAGACTCTGATGCTGGGAGGGATTGGGGGCAGGAGGAGAAGGGGACGACAGAGGATGAGATGGCTGGGTGGCATCACTGACTTGATGGACGTGAGTCTCAGTGAACTCCAGGAGTTGGTGATGGACAGGGAGGCCTGGTGTGCTGCGATTCATGGGGTCGCAAAGAGTCGAACATGACTGAGCGACTGATCTGATCTGAATGTTAATTAAAATATTAAATGTGAGAAAGAAAAAAAAATAATGAAAGAGGACTTATTTCAGTAGCTGAGAATAGAGTTTTCATAGAAAAAAGATGGTCATTGTCCAAAGTGTCTTTGGGACTGAGGTGGCCTTATCATCTCTCACTGTTGTTTTGGAGAAAAAGTGATGAACCTCTAATATTGTCCCTGCTCGTTCATTCAAAATTATAGAAGAAACTTCAAGTGAAAACAGCTTTTCAGATTTAGAAGATCATTTTTGCGAACTAATCGAAAAGATAGTAAAGGCGAAGAAAACCTCTGGAGAGGGCTAAAATGCAAATCTGTGGCACCTAGGCCTTTTGCCCATAAGGGTCCCATGCCTCAAAGAATCAAATCCTTACCTTTGAAGATTGAGGTTTTCATGCCAACTAAGATAAATAAAACTACAATTTTTTTTTTTCAGAATGTCTGTTAGAAATATAATTCCAAATACCCGCTGGTTTTTTAAAAAATCCAGTCTTAAAATGTAAAATAAAATTTAATACCATGTTATTACTTACAGTTGTCATTGGCAAAGCTTCTAGCTGCCTTCTGAATTTTCAAGCACCACCCAGAATTGTTTTTCTTTCAGAAAAGACTTTTTTCCCCACAAGATTTTATGAAGATCTCTAAGTAGAATTGCATGCAACCTTGTGAAGGGTATATTTTATTCATTTTTACTTCCAGTTTGAATTTTTAAATGCTGAATTTGTAAATTTCCAGAAAGAAAAAGCTGTGTATAGTGCAACACTCGCATTAGGCTGAAGGATTTACACTGTGTGTATTAGTGTGGCCCTGTGATCTGGCAATCATATCCAAACCCCTCATCCCTCCTGGCTTCAATGGGAACTTTATCTTTGGAACATAAGTGCGGGAAAATCTTTTGTAATACTTTAGCTTTTATTGTGTAAGTCTGTTGATGGTGATAGAGATATTCAAGAAAGGGTGAAACAGGGTTTACACTGTTCCTGCACTCTTTCCTTGAACCTTCCTCTCATCTGTTTATTCAACAAACACACTGAACACCGTTCATGGGCCAGACTGTTTCAGGCAACATCAAGACAAAGGGGAACAAAAACAGATTTGGTTCTAACTCTGTGAAAAAGAGTTTTAAGTAAGGGGGTTAGGCCTGATAGTACTGTTAGGTAGGAGATTAGGCGTGAGAAGAGAGGGGTGGCCTCGCTGAAAAGGATTCAAGCTGATCCGAGGAGAGCTCTCAGATATGCTACAAAAATAATCACAGAGACTTTTCGCACTCCTGCAGGTGCACCCTAGGCACACAGTGAATACAAACTAACCAGAGGGGCTTCTCCAAGTAACCTTAGGCAGCTAGGGGCCCAGTAAGGGCTCATAAATATTCTACCTCTGATTATAACAGACTGAATATGGGAAGACATAAACAATAGAGCCAGCTGTTGGATAACTTGCAACTGTCAGTTGGCCTTGAGCATGAGCCCATTTGCACTCCCTTCCATTGACTGGTGATAGGTACAAGCACTACTTTGCACAAGGCATAATGAAAAGTAGGAGACTGGACGGATAAAAAGGGGGAAGCCAAGAGAGGGAAAAGGAGGAAGATGACTCCTTTGGGGTCAGCCTACTCCCATGTGTTGTGAGTGTCTGTCTAATAAAAGATCTGTCTGCTCAAGCTGAACTGAGCTGTAACTTGTCTGTTGTTTTAAACCCTTTAGTCTGTCGTCCCAAATTTTTGTTGCAGTGAGACAAGAACCAAGGAAGAGAAATAAACGGAATTGTCAGTATCAATTAAACAATAATTCATTAAACTATGGATTACTTAATTATCATTTTAAATGCTCCAAAGAGAACTAGAGAGGGTTGTGAAAGTTTGAGTGGAGAATCTGGCATTGCTGGAACGTTGCGGGGAAGGCTTCTTCAAGAAAGGAAGGCATGTGCTCTGTATGTCCTGCAGGTCTATGTCAGAGCCCCCAGCACCACCCTTGAGAAGTGCCCGTGGGCCTGTTCCCAACCATGCTCAGGGTGTTCTGAACTGCAGAAGCCCTGGATGAAGCCCCTCAAGCCTGATTCTAAGGTTCTCGCAGCTCTCTTCTCTGGGCCTTCCACCCCATGGGGGCTGTAAGCAAGTGTGTCCACCCCCAGGTTTCAGGGGGACCAGGAGGGAACAGTGAGTGTGCATGGACCTTGACATACCCACAAGGATGCTCACAAATCCTTCCATGATGTGCAAAGGAACCAAGGGTGGGGAAAGAGGGGAATAGCATCTAGGTCACCAGTCAGGAGCCAGAGTCATCTGCAAGTGGAACTCTGTATTGCTGACCCTGTTTGTGACACCAATTGTCTCACTGTATCTCACTGTGTGCACTGTTTATTGAATCCAGAGTAGACAAGATGCAAACAGGGAGCTGGGATAAAACTCAAGCAACCATAGGAACTGCAGATGCATTTATTCTCTCCCGGCTGGCGCAGCAGCCATAGCAGCAGACACGCGGTATTCTCTCCTCTTGTGGCTGACCCAGTGCCCAATGAGCAGTAATGGCACAGCTTTTGGGGTTGGAGCTCGTACAACCACACAGCACACAGTAACCCATGACCAAGCAAGCACCCCAGGACATGCATGCACAGTGCTGTAAGTGATCTCACACCACTCAGAGTCATGACCTCAAGGACTGTTACATAGTCATTTACAAAACCTGGGGCAACAGAGCCTGACCACAGCATCTTGGCTAATTTGCTCTCTCCCCATATTCTACACCTTCAGCATCTCTTGTCCCACACATTATGCAGATTCTGCCCTCTGCAGCATCCTCGGAGGGCCCCACGCCTCCACTTGAACCCAGATGTTGCCACAACAGTAGAGGCTACAACAAATAGTTACATCCTCAGTGCAGCAAAACCCAATGCCAGGTGTCACCTGGAACTCATGTTGCAGTCCTTGCCCTCACAGGGTTAGAAGGGCCACCCACCGCATGTGGAGTGCCTTTATGTTCCATGGCCAAGTCCAATCCACCATCTGTCTTTGTGAGATTGCAGGAAAGCCTCCACAGGGCAACTCTACCCCTGCAGGGCTTTTATTGCTGCTGCTAAGTCTCTTCAGTCGTGTCCAACTCTGTGCAACCCCATAGACAGCAGCCCACCAGGCTCCCCCGTCCCTGGGATTCTCCAGACAAGAACACCGGAGTGGGTTGCCATTGCCTCCTCCAATGCATGAAAGTGAAAAGTGAAAGTGAAGTCGCTCAGTCATATCCGACTCTTAGCGACCCCATGGACTGCAGCCTACCAGGCTCCTCCATCCATCGGATTTTCCAGGCAAGAGCACTGGAGTGGGGTGGCATTGCCTTCTCCGAGGGCTTTTATTAAGGACCCGCAAAAGTCCCACAGGTGCTGGGTCCACTTCAAGGAGGGTATCTTTTGCAGCATGCACAGTCCACACACATGCTTACACTTTTCAAAATCTGAGGACACAGCCTTTACAATATACTGTCTACATCATAGAACAGCCTTTACAAAGTGGTGTCTTGCATTCCGTCCCTCTACTTCTCCCAGTAAGGACCCACCAAACTCCCATATGTGCCAGACCCACACCTGTGCCCCAGAGTCGCAAGAGCCAAGCTGCCAAGGCTTCCCTTTGATTTTGCCAAAACTGCTTACCCCAGTCAACCAACCCTGCTTGAGTGAATTCAGTCACACTGGGGGCCCTTGAGGATGCCCCCCTGGATCACAGGCTGCTCAGGCTTCACTTTCTGCTGCACAACAGGCCTCACTGCCCAGCAGGGACCCACAGTCTCATAATGTTTGGACTCATCATCACTTACCACCTCACTGTCAGAGATGCTGTGTTCTTCAGGGCTGCGGGGTTCTTGCTCTAAGGTCAGTATATGTTCCTCTATTCTTCCAAGCGTCTCTGCACGCTGTGCACTGGCACAGCATCACGGAGAGTACCATCCATGTTTGTCTTCAAGGCACTCAAGAAAATCCACCCCACCATGCCAGTGGCAGTCCGTGCCGCCTTGTTCGGCAAACAGGAACTCACCACCCATAGCATCTTTCCAGTGCTCTCCTGTCCACCACCTCCCAGTCTTCCACTGGAGCCCACACTGAGAGGATCACAGCCATGTGGTAGCACATACTATCTGGGGGCCACGGCTTCCTCCATCCAGTGGAGCCTCAGGCTCCCCTGCCTGCGGTGTGTCCTGCTGACGACGCCCACTGTCTCACTGTGTCTCACCATGTACACTGTGCACACCCATGGTAGACAAGGTGTGAGCATGGAAGCTGGAAGAAAACTCAAGGAGCCATAGGAACTTCAGATAAACTTGTTCTCTCCTGGCTGGCGCAGCAGCCATAGCAGCAGACACACTGTATTCCCTCCTCTCGTAGCTGACCCAACAGACGCAGCCGTGACACAGCAGTAATGCACTGCTTTGGTGGATGGAGCTCATGCATCCACACGGCATCCACAAAGGAATCCATGGCCAAGCGAGTGCCTCATGATGTGCATATGCAGCGCTGTAAGTGATCTCCGCTGTTACACAGTCATTATTTGCAAAAGGTGGGCTGATAGAGCCTGAACGCTCAGCCATCTTAGCTAATTTGCTCTCTCCCCACAAACTCCAAGGAGTCTGAGAGTCCAAATCCCATCTATGATGCCCATCTTTACTCTTGCCTTGAGCCCTGAAAACGTTAGAGGTGGTCCCATTTTACCCGGGCTTTGCAAGTTGAATTGGGATTTACGGGCAAGGAGAGGAGGAGCGATTTAGGCCGAGGGGACCACATGGGAGCCGACTGTGCAGTAGGAAAAGATGATGATGTGTGTGAGGAACTGAGAAGAAACCGCCACATCTGGGAATCACAGTGTCCTGGTAGCCTGACTGCAGAGCTGTCCAGAGCAATGAGCATCCTCGCAAAACAGCAAGATTCTAAAACCGCAGAGAGGGATTGATTCATTCTACCTGTAGAACAGGATACGGTTTCACAGACGAGGAGATGTTTAATCAGGAAGATTTCAATAAGCCCAGAAGGGAAAAGATAGCTATTCTGCTTGACGAAAGGAAGGAAGGCATAGACTAGAGGACAGTGTGGAGGGAGAGCAGGCCCCCAGTGTAGCACAGGATGGATGGGTCTAGCGTGGAGAGTTGAGCCTGGTGACACTCAGAGCTGAGTCAGATTAAAAGGGATTTATGGCATCGGCTGAGAAGTTGGCCCTGTACTTGGTAGTGTGGTATTTCTCAAAGAGTGGCCTTGGACATTAGAATCCCCTGGTCTTTGTTAAAAATAAGGGTCCTGGGCCCACTCCAGACTTAATGAATTGGAATACAAACCTTCCAGGAGATTCCTGTTTATGTTCATGATTGAGATACTATGAAGCACTAAAGGAAATTTCTCAAGCATATAATTTATACAAAGAGCTTTCTCTTAGACAAGTGCCTGGCTACATCCATACTGTTGAGAAAACCAAGAAGATTCTCTTTCAGAAATTCAGAGATATGAGTTTCTCGGGGAAAAAATTGGTATCACACATTTATTGGGTATATATATTAAGTTAGTAGGAATCAGTCCCAAAGCAAATATATTTTTGTTTGGATTATACTTACTGTTTCCTAGGATCCTGATATACAAGAGGGAAAAGATACAAATTCTCCTCAAAATAATGACATTAGTTTTTCTCCACTATGTTGTATCTATTAGAAAACCCCTAACCTAAAGTAGCCTCAAGTTTTGTGAAACACTATTTAGATAATAATGTAAATCACAAAACAATGACTGGTGTGAAAATTGCTAAGACTTCCAATTTCTATTAATAAATGTCAATGAAATACAATACACTCAAACTTTCTTGCTTAAGATGCATCATCTTAAAATGTTATGTGTTGCTCAGTACAAGGTCCATGGGTTTAAAATTTTACAGCTTTACAACTCCCTTTTCAATAAGCTTGTGTTTAATAAAGATAATAAACAGATTTTGCCAAAATTGAAACACATTGCACAGTCCCGTTTTGTTGCTTATTATGCTTCATACTATTTATGGAACACAACACCTTCAAAGAACATTTCACAACATGGGAGAATTCTTGTAACATGACATAGGAGGAAAACATACTATATCAATATACAGACACACCCATAATAAATAGGATATATACATATATATACAGTCATTGTGTGTGTGTGCTCAGTCATGTCTGACTCTTTGCAACCCCATGGACTATATACATATATATACAGTCATTGTGTGTGTGTGCTCAGTCATGTCTGACTCTTTGCAACCCCATGGACTATATAACCCACCAGACTCCTCTGTCCATGAAATTTTCCAAGAAAGAATACTGGAGTGGGTTGCTACTTCCTTCTTCAGGAGATCTTCCTGACCCAGGGATTGAACCCATGTCCCTTGTTCTCTGGCATTGCAGGCAGATTCTTTACCTACTCAGCTACCAGGGAAGCCCATATTTAGTCTTCAGTTCATTAAAACTATCCCTAAGTGTAGATAAAAGGTTAGAAGAATATAAACTAGCAGATAACTCTGAATTCAGGGATGGTGGCATTATTAATGATTTCTGGTTCCTTCTTTGTGCTTTTTGTAATTTTGAAAACCTCTACGATGAACTTGCCTTAGTTAAAGGAGAGTTCAAAGGCCAAAGTGTGTGCAGGGCTTCCCAGGTGGCTCAGATAGGGCTTCCCAGGAGGCTTAGATGGTAAAGAATCTATCTGCAGTGCAGGAGTCCTGGGTTCAATCCCTGGGTGGGGAAGATCCCCCCGAAGAAGGGAATGGCAACCCACTTCAGTATTCTTTCCTGGAGAATGCCATGAGCAGAGGAGCCTGGCAGGCTACAGTCCATGAGATTCCAAAGAGTCAGACATGACTGAACGACTAACACACACACACTCACACACACACACACACACACACACACACACACACACACAGTGTGTGCATGATGATGAAGTTTGATAGTGCAAGAAGCAGGAGTGAAACAGCAGTAGGTGATGACCACCTTGGGCTGTGAGAATGATGAGACTATCCCCTGCCCAAAGCAGAACTAACTTCTTCTTTTGTGCCCCCTTCTGTGTCTCCTCCACTAACAGTGAATTTCATGAACTCATACCTCTAAGGTGGCACCTAAGGCAGAGTCTGGCTCAGAGATGTTCCATGGTGACTTCAATGAATGACTAGTCTTAAGTTCTACAGAAACTTGTACTGATATCCCAGAAAGCAGAACCAGACTCTGGGTTCTGTGATTGGGAGGTACCCTCCTCACTTTGGGAACTGATCCTCAGCTCAGGATGGATGAGTGGAAATGATGATTTTGTGTTCCTTCCCGGAGAGCTATGGACAGAGCCAGGTGGCAGGTGCTAGAGTCTGAGGAGAGGGATCCCTGTTTTAAAATAACCACACTAACTCCTGGCATTTTACCATCATAGCTTCATTCCTTGAGGTCTGAATTCTTACAACAGTCCCTTATTAAATTTCATATGCCTCTGGGGGGGGTGTGTTTAAGCCACTGTCCCCAAGATTTCCAGGTCCCAAGATTTCCAGGTCCCAAGATTTCCAGGGCTGGAGCTGGTTAACGAGAATGGATTGGGGTTCTCCTTTGTCGTAAAGCACTCCAGTTAAGTGGCAGGGAGGGCTCTGGGGCCTGTGTCTCTTGGACTTGAGAAGCAAGGTGAAGACCCAGGTGGGGCATACGGCAGGTAGGCTGCTCTGGACCTCAGCGCTCCCAACCACATAGGTAGGTGGTTTCACTTTCTCATCCATTTCCATTGCACCTAGAACTAGGAATACAAACTTACTGATAAAGTTTTGGGGGGTTGATTTTCCCTGGTATGACTTGATTTTTTTGTTTTACTTGTTTGATTTGTTGGGCTTGTTTTTTTTAATAAGATTGGTTGTGATTTTTTTGCCTCCTAAGCATAAATGTTCAGTATCTGGGCCTCAATTATGCATGTTAACATTTAAGTTATTCATGTAGTAGCTATTTTTTCCTTCAGTTCAGTCACTCAATCATGCCCAACTCTTTGTGACCCCAGGCACTCCAGGCCTCCCTGTCCATCACCAACTCCTAGAGTTTACTCAAACTCATGTCCTGTCCATTGAGTCAGTGATGCCATCCTGCCATCTCATCCTCTGTCGTCCCCTTCTCCTCCCATCTTCAATCTGTCCCAGCATCAGGGTCTTTCAAATGAGTCAGTTCTTCACATCAGGTGGCCAAAATATTGGAGTTTCAGCTTCAGCATCAGTTCATCCACTGGACACCCAGGACTGATCTCCTTTAGGATGGACTGGTTGGATCTCCTTGCAGTCCAAGGGACTCTCAAGAGTCTTCTCCAACACCACAGTTCAAAAGCATCAATTCTTCAGTGCTCAGCCTTCTTTATAGTCCAACTCTCACATCCATACACGACCACTGGAAAAACCATAGCCTTGACTAGACGGACCTTTGTTGACAAAGTAATGTCTCTGCTTTTTAATATGCTGTCTAGGTTGGTCATAACTTTTCTTCCAAGGAGCAAATGTCTTTTAATTTCACGGCTGCAGTCACCATCTGCTGTGATTTTGGAGCCCCAAAAAATAGTCTGTCATTGTTTCCACTGTTTCCCAATCTATTTGCCATGAAGTGATAGGACCAGATGCCTTCATCTTTCATTAATTAACTCTTCTTTCATTAATTCATCTTTCATTAATTAATTCACACATATTTAATTCCTGCAATGTCACTTCAAAGTTCAAGATCTTCATATCTGAAGTATTTTAAAAACTGCTCTCTGAAAGGCCTCTTGTCAACCTGTGTCTTTCTGGAAATGCCATGGCTAGAGAAATACCCCAAATTTTCCCACTTTTGTATGTGTGATTAGTCACCATGGGAGAGCTAAATGGCATTCTGGGTTGAGTAAGATTGCCTGAACAGTTTTCAAATATTTGGGGTTCAGAAAAACCCAAAATGTGTTTTGCCAAAGCATTTTCTTTCCTTTTCATTTTTAAAAACCCATGTTTATTTCAAGGAGCATTTATTCCATGTGTTTTTAATGTATTACACTCAGTTCATTAAAATGCTACTCTATAACAGTTCCTTGGCAAGGGGTCCACGGAGCCCTTCTGCTTTGAAAGGGTAGGTGTGTGTTCCTGCTCCACCCACAGCTGGAAGAGCACAGCTGCTTCTCGGAGCCTGCAAGGTCCAGGGTCACAGGGCCTGGAACAGGGCACCTGCTCCCCAGGCCCTGGCACCCGGATGCCCTGTAAAGTTCTACTGTGTACTTGGGCCAGTTAGTGATAAGGAAGGTCCTTGACATCTTAGTACTCTGGTCAGAATTTAAGTATTTAGGAATTCTTTCCTGTCCTGCCTTCATGAATCTTGGGACTGCTGAGGATTCAAGGCCCAGGCTGCAGCACCCCCAACCTTCTTAAATGTCAGAACTGAGACTGAAGGGGCATTAGGAGCTGAGAAGCACTGTAGTGGTGAGCTGTGACCCAACCCCCTAGAAAAGTTCATACAGAACTGGTGAATTGAAGTTGCTTAGTAAGTAGCAGTTACCCTGATCAGCTCCTGGACTTATTCTGGATGCATCGTCCTACTCTGAATGTCAATGGATTTCTAAGAGGAGGGGGATGCAGAGACAGTCCTAAAAAGAAGGGTAGTTGACTGCCTGACTTTGATGCCTGGTAGACTAGCTTCCAGTAGAATGTTTCCAAATATAAATGTTTCCAAAATAAAATATCTCTATATACAGCCAGCTATTCTCCATTAACACAGTCTTACCATGTGTGAAAAAGCAAGAGAGTTCCAGAAAAACATCTATTTCTGCTTTATTGACTATGCCAAAGCCTTTGACTGTGTGGATCACAATAAACTGTGGAAAATTCTGAAAGAGATGGGAATACCAGACCACCTGACCTGCCTCTTGAGAAACCTATATGCAGGTCAGGAAGCAACAGTTAGAACTGGACATGGAACAACAGACTGGATCCAAATTGGACAAGGAGTACGTCAAGGCTGTATATTGTCACCCTGCTTATTTAATTTATATGCAGAGTACATTAGGAGAAACACTGGGCTGGAAGAAGCATAAGCTGGAATCAAGATTGCCAGGAGAAATATCAATAACCTCAGATATGCAGATGACCCTTATGGCAGAAAGTGAAGAGGAACTAAGAAGCCTCTTGGTAAAAATGAAAGAGGAGAGTGAAAAAGTGGGCTTAAAGCTCAACATTCAGAAAACTAAGATCATGGCATCTGGTCCCATCATTTCATGGGAAATAGATGGAGAAACAGTGGAAACAGTGTCAGACTTTATTTTTCTGGGCTTCAAAATCACTGCAGATGGTGACTACAGCCATGAAATTAAAAGACGCTTACTCCTTGGAAGGAAAGTTATGACCAACCTAGATAGCATATTCAAAAGCAGAGACATTACTTTGCCAACAAAGGTCTGTCTAGTTAAGGCTATGGTTTTTCCAGTGGCCATGTATGGATGTGAGAGCTGGACTGTCACGAAAGCTGGCATCAAAGAATTGATGCTTTTGAACTATGGTGTTGGAGAAGACTCTTGGGAATCCCTTGGACTGCAAGGAGATCCAACCAGTCCATCCTAAAGAAGACCAGTCCTGGGTGTACATTGGAAGGGTTGATGCTGAGGCTGAAACTCCAATACTTTGGCCAACTCATGCGAAGAATTGACTCATTGGAAAAGACCCTGATGCTGGGAGGGATTGAGGGCAGGAGGAGAAGGGGACGACAGAGGATGAGATAGTTTGATGGCATCACTGACTCGATGCACATGAGTTTAGATTGAAGGCAGGAGGAGAAGGGGACGACAGAGGATGAGATGGCTGGATGGCATCACCAACTTGATGGATGTGAGTTTGAGTGAACTCTGGGAGTTGGTGATGGACAGGGAGGCGTGGCATGCTGCAATTCATGGGGTCACAAAGAGTCGGACACAACTGAGCGACTGAACTGAACTGAACTGAACAATTCCATTTATTGCTTCCTTTGAGTGCTGAGGAAAATAGCAAATCAAATGAAGGCTCTACAATGAGCAAAATGAGATATTATGTAAACTTCAAAACAGATGAAATCTCCTCTCTCTGTCACATGGTGCTTCTGTGATGGTTTTCTAATCCACAGGAGGAAAGAGTTACCCATTTATTAGAGGTGACAGGGTGCTCAAATTCACTTCCTTAGCTATGGCTTTCTGACCACTTTCTTTTCATTGTCTCCCAAGTTCTTTCTACTGTCTCTCCATATAAAATTTCACAGAATCATAACTTCTTGTGTTTACAAAAATGGTCCAGAGTTTGGAGTAGAAGACCCTGATGTATAAACACTCTTGCCAGTCCTGTATATTCATATTATGGATGTAAGTACTTTCCTCACAGGGCTGTTGGGAGAATTAAGCATAGCAATGTTTGGGTGAGGCGGTATGCACGTTAGAAAGCACAGTTGAAATGTTTGCAATTATTTTTACTGAGTTATTATTACTCTCCCTCTCCAATGAAACATGTCTGTGGAATGAGATATACCTCTCCTTTACAGAATTCAAAACTTGAGTCTTATTCTGTGACACTTCTGAAAACCATATTTACCTCCAGGGTCTCTTTAAGAAAAAAATACTTCTTGAAGACAACGAAAATCTTTAATTTTGGAGCACCAGGCACCAAGTGTATACTAGGATCAGGGTTTACGTGTTTGGGGAATATAGCTTTTCCTTCTTCAACTAGTATTTTTTTCCTAGAAAATGAAGCCCTCCATGAGAAGGGGAACTAACTATAGAAAACTGGCCACCTGTATTTAGAAAAAATAATACATTTGTTTTATTATCAACTAAACAAAGAGAAAAAGAAAGAGAAAATAAATCATTGCAGTAGTATACAACTTAGCTTTCCAAAGTTAAAGCCATAATATTTATTTCTAAATATCTTTATTAGATATAATTCACGTACCATAGAAATCACCCATTTAAAGTATATACTTCAATGGCTTTACTATATCCAGAGATATGTACACCATCACCATAGCCTAAATTTAGAACATTTTCATCACCCCAAAAGAATGAAGAAGTGCATCACCCTGTACTCACTAGCAATTACTCCCCATTTCCCCCAACTCCATATCTCTACAGCCCTTGTTCATTGTTGTCCAATTACTTAGTTGTGGTCTGACTTTGCCACCCCATGGACTGCAGCACACCAGGCTTCCGTGGCCTTCACTGTCTCCTGGAGTTTGTTCAAACTCATGGCCATTGAGTCAGTGATGCCATCCAACCATCACATCCTCTGTTGTCCCCTTCTTCCGCCCTCAATCTTTCCCAGCATCAGGGTCTTTTCCAATGAGTCAGCTCTTTGCATCAGGTGGCCAAAATATGGAGCTTCAGCTTTGACATCAGTCCTTCCAATGAATATTCAGGACTGATTTCTTTTAGGATTGACTGGTTGGATCTCCTTGCAGTCCAAGGGACTCTCAAGTTACAACACCACAGTTCAAAAAAATCAATTCTTTGGCACTTAGCCTTCTTTATGTTCCAATTCTCATATCCATACATAACTACTGGAAAAACCATAGCTTTGACTATATGGACCTTTGTTGGCAGAGTAATGCCTGCTTTTTAATATGCTGTCTAGGCTGGTCATAGCTTTTTGTCCAAGGAGCAAGGGTTTTTTAATTTAAGCTTTTCTTCCAAGGAGCAAGGGCCTTGTAATTCTACAGCCTTAGGCAACCACTAACCTATACTTTGTCTATACTTAAGCTTGACAATAGTAGTGATTTCATATTAATGAAATCAATATGTGGCTTTTTGTGTGTGACTGGATTCTTTCATTTAGTATAATGTTTTTAAGTTTCATCCATATTGTAACTTGTCATTATGTTGTTGTTTTTAAATTACAGGATAATATCCCATTGTTTGGGTATCATACTTTATTTATGCATATGTCAGTTTGAGGTAGTCCCAGTTTTTCACTAACATGGATAATGTCACAGTGAACAATCCTGTACAGGGTTTTGTGTTTTCACAAATGGAAAATATGGGCATGGTGTTTTCCTTTCTAGGAATATGTTTAACTTTGATGAACTGCCAAACTGTTTCCCTGAATGTCCATACCATGCTACAGTCCCGTCAGTTTGTCTACATCCTTGTCAATACTTGTTATTTTCTGTCCTTTTACAGCCATCCCTAGAGAGGGTGAAGTGGTATCTCACCATAGCTTTGATTTGTGCTTATCAAATGACTTGTGATATTAAAACTTTTTTCATTTCCTTTTGCCACTTATTTACCTTTTTTGGAGAAAAGTCTATTCAAATCCTTTGCCCATTATATGAGTTGTCTTTTATTATTATTTTTAAAAATACTTTTTCAGAGTGAGTGAAGTAAGCCAGAAAGAAAAATACCAATACAGTATACTAACGCATATATATGGAATTTAGAAAGATGGTAACGATAATCCTGTATGCAAGACAGCAAAAGAGACACAGATGTATAGAACAGTCTTTTGGACTCTTTGAGAGACCGCGAGGGCAGGATAATATGGAAGAAGGGCATTGAAACATGTAAATTATCATATGTGAAACGAATCACCAGTCCAGGTTCAATGTATGATACAGGATGCTTGGGGCTGGTGCACTGGGATGACCCAGAGGGATGGGACGGGGAGGGAGGTGGGAGGGGGGTTCAGGATGGATTCATGTTGATAGATGGCAAAACCAATACAATATTGTAAAGTAAAATACATAAACAGAAAACAAATACTTTTTCATTATTTATTTTTTAAATTTTGTAAGTTGGATTTTCACTTTTCTCGATCATTTTCAATGCAACTTTTTTCATGATGTAGTTCAATTTACTTATTATTGTTTTGGTTGCTTACGCTTTTGGTATAGTAAGAAACTATTTCCTAAACCTATATCATCAGGAATTATTCCTATATTTTCTTCTAAAAGTCTTATTGTTTTACCTCTTCAATTTTTGTCTATAATCCATTTTGAGTAAATTTTTGCACGTGGTATAAGAAAGTAGTTGAGCTTCTTTTGCATGGGCATATACAGTTGTCCCAGAACCATTTGTTGAAAAGACTATTTCCTTCTGATAAATTGCCATAGTACCCTTGCTGAAAACCAGTTGACCATTAATGTAAGAGTTTATTTTCAGACCCTCAATTTCATTCCATTGATTTATGTTTAACCTAATGCAATTATCATGCTCTCTTATTACTGTAGATTTGTAGTAAGTTTTGAAATTGAGACTGTGAGTCTTCCAGCTTTGTTCTTTTACATGATTTGGCTATTCTGGATCCCTTCCATTCCCAAATGAATTTTATGATCAAAGGGCTTTCTGCAAAAAAGGACATTGGTATTTTGATAAGGATCGTATTGAATCTGCAGATAAATTTGGAAAATATTGCTATCTTAACAAGATCAATCTTCTGATCCATGTAGATGAGATTTTTAAAATTTATTTAGGTCCTTTAAAATTTCTTTCAATAATGTATTCAATATACAAGTATTGTACTTCTCTTGTTAAGTTTATTCCTAAGTGTATTATTCTTTTTCATGTTATTCTAAATAGAATTTCTTTTTTTAAATTTTTTTTTACTTTACAATATTGTGTTGGTTCTGCCACACATCAACATGAATCTGCCACGGGCGTACCCATGTTCCCCATCCTGAATCCCCCTCCCACCTCCCTCCCCATACCATCCCTCCGAGTCATCCCAGTGCACCAGCCCCAAGCATCCTGTATTGAACCTGGACTGGCAATTCTTTTCTTATATGATAATATACATGTTTCAGTGCCATTCCCCCAAATCATCCCACCCTCTCTTAATTTCTTTTTCAAAATTGCTAGTACATAAATACACAGATAATTTTTATATGTTG
The DNA here is from genome assembly GCF_003369695.1 of Bos indicus x Bos taurus. NCBI lineage: Eukaryota > Metazoa > Chordata > Mammalia > Artiodactyla > Bovidae > Bos > Bos indicus x Bos taurus. Next base: position 69,166,173 of record NC_040092.1, on the reverse strand, counting down.
ATCTTGTATCCTAAAACTTTCTGACTTTGTCAGTTTATGTAGTTCTTTTGTAATTTACTAGGATTTATCATATATAAGATCAGTCATCTGTAAATAAAGATAGTTTACTTCTTCTTTTCCAATGTGATCCTTTTGATTTATTTTTCTTGTCCAAATGCCCTAGTTAAAAGCTCCAATATAATGCTGAGTGGAAGTGGCAAGAGCAGATATTCTTGTCTTGTACCTGATCTTAGAGCAAAAGAATCTAGTCTTTCACCATTAAGTATGATAGTAGCTGAGGGTTTTTCATGCTACTGCTGCTGCTGCTAAGTCGCTTTAGTCGTGTCCGACTCTGCGCGACCCCACAGACGTCAGCCCACCAGGCTCCCCCGTCCCTGGGATTCTCCAGGCAAGAACACCAGAGTGGGTTGCCATTGCCTTCTCCAATGCATGAAAGTGAAAAGTGAAAGTGGAATCACTCGGTCATATCCAACTCTTAGCGACCCCATGGACTGCAGCCCACCAGGCTCCTCCATCCATGGGATTTTCCAGGCAAGAGTACTGGAGTGGGGTGCCATTGCCTTCTCCAGAGGGTTTTTCATAGATGACCTTTATCAAGTTGAGGAAGCTTCTATCTGTTCCAAGTTTGATCAGTAGTCTTATCATGAAAAATATTGGATTTTGTCAAATACTTCTTCTGCATCTATTGAGATAATCATATGAGTTTTTCTCTCCTTTATTCTATTAGCATAGTTTACTACATTGATTGCATTATTTCAATAAATTCCACTCGGCTGTGGTATATAATCTTTTTATATGTTTCTGGCTTTGGCTTAGTAGTATTTTTTGAGGATTTTTGTGTCTATATTCACAGGAGATACTGATCTGTAGTTTCTTTTTTTTTACTTTTTGTCTGATTTTGATATTTTTATCATAAAATGAGTTGAGAAGTGTTCATTCCCCTTTGATTTTTTGAAGTCCTTTGTAAAAGATTATATTAGCTCTTCTTTTGATAGAATTCACCAATGAAGCCATCTGAGCCTGAGCTTTTCTCTATGTGAAGTTTTTATTAGGTTGGTAGAAAAGTAATTGTGGTTTTACATTGTAGAAATGTGCTGTTTGATATTGGGATACATACTTAAGTAAATGTGGTTCTGTTATACATCTTTTTAATACACACTCCTTGTTCTATGTTTTTTGCCAATGACTTATTACTTGTTTTTCATTTTATATTTATTTTAGACTATAGAAATGATGCTAGACCAAAAGTAAATTTGAGTGATCTTTTTATTCCAGTTCAAAATGGGTCATAAAGATGACTAGCAACCCCTTTGGCCGAGGAACTGCTAACAGATATACAGTGCAGCTCTGGTTCAAGAAGTTTTGCAAAGGAGATTGAGAGCCTTGAAGATGAGGAGCTTAGTGGCCAGCCATCAGAAGTTGACAATGACCAACTGAGAGCAATCATCAAAGCACCTCCTCTTACAATTATGCAAAAAGTTGCCAAAGAACTCAATGTCGACCATTCTATGATCATTCGGCATTTGAAGCAAATTGGAAACGTGAAAAAGCTGAACCTCCTAAGCACTTCACAAAACCAAACTTGTACTGAAAAATGGCCATGGTCACTATTTGTTGGTCTGCTGTTGGTCTGATCCACGACAGCTTTCTGAATCCCAGCAAAACCACTACATCTGAGAAGTATGCTCAACAAATTGATGAGATTTACTGAAAACTGCAACACCTGCAGCCATCACTGGTCAACAGAAATGGCCCAATTCTTCTCCACACCAACACCTGACCACACATTACACAACCAATGGGTCAAAAGTTGAACAAATTGGGCTACAAAGTTTTGCCTTATCCACCATATTCACCTGACCTCTTGCCAACCAATTACCACTTCTTCAAGCATCTGATAACTTTGTACAGACAGCATATTAAAAAGCAGAGACATTACTTTGCCAAAAAAGGTCCATCTGATCAAAGCAATGGTTTTTCCAGTAGTCATGTATGGATGTGAGAGTTGGACTATAAAGAAAGCTGAGTGCCAAAGAATTGATGCTTTTGAACTGTAGTGTTGAAGAAGACTCTTGAGAGTCCCTTGGACTGCAAGGAGATCCAACCAGTCCATCCTAAAGGAAATCAGTCCTGAATATTCTTTGGAAGGACTGATGCTGAAGCTAAATCGCCAATGCTTTGGCCACTTGATTCAAAGAATTGACTCATTAGAAAAGACCCTGATGCTGGGAAAGGGTGAAGGCTGGAGGAGAAGGGGATGACAGAGGATAAGATTGGGTGGCATCACAAACTCGATGGCCATGAGTTTGAGCAAGCTCCAAGAGTTGGTAATGGACAGGGAAGCCTGGTGTGCTACAGTCCCATGGGGTCGCAAAGAGTCAGACACGACTGAGCAACTGAACTAAACTTATCTCACCTAATGTATTTTCCTCTTCACTTATGAAGAAAAATCTCCTGGCCAAAAGAAAATATGATGCAGATTTTGGTTTTACCGAGGAGTCTTTCCATTTCATTCTACTAGGTCTTGTTCATTTTCAGTACAACATTGAGCAACTGATTGATCAGAAGTTGAAATAAAAGTGTCTGACTGGCTACCTACGGCTACCGTACGCCCTTTCCTTTCCTATTAAATCTACTAGGCAAACTTCTTTTGGTGGAATTCTCAAGCCAATTTCCCTCCATTTTGAAAGAAAATATTTTGACACATTCCAGAAAACAAAAATGAAGCTTGCATGGAAAGCCTCAGGAGCAATTTGAGTGGAAGAATCCAAGGTCCTTCTTCACAAGATCGGAGATAGCAAATATTTGCCCAAAGTGATTACTCTCAACTGCACTACTTACCAGCTCAATCTCTGTCCCAACGGTGCCATTAAATCCTTGCCGTCAATGGAAAGCAGTGCCATGACCTCAAGTCCTGCACTTGTCACCCCATAAGACATTCAGCTTCTATTTCCTCTCTTGCCATGTAGGAGGGCATTCCATCTGCTCCTGGGACATGGATGCCTTGCCTTGTTCTAATCATGTACCCTCTGTAGATATACTCTGTGACCGTCCCAGAATCAGCATCACCTGCAAATTTATTAGAAATGCAAAATCTCAGCTCAACTCAGGTCTACTGAATCTGAATTTGTATTTTTATTTAACAAAATTATATTTTTATTTAGCAGAATTACCTGGTGATTCCCATGCCCCTTAAAAGCTGAGAGGAAATGTTCTAAAGCAGTGGTTTCCAAACTTTAGTGTGCACCAGAATCCTCTAAGTGGGCAACAAAAATTGTGGGCTCCTTTCCCAGGGTTTCTGATTCAGTGGGTCTTGAGTAGAGCTTGAGAATTTGCCTTAAAAAGTTTCCAGGTGATGTTGGTTCTGTTGATCTGGGAACCCTACTTTGAGAAACACTTCCCTAGAGGTCTCCCACACCACCAATGACTAGACCTGTAGAGGAGGCTTTAGAATCTAAAAGGATATGATCTGCAGCTGATTATAAACAGCTCATAATATGAGTGGCACTGCTTCCTTGTTTTTCTCTGCTTTGCCACATTCTCCTGCCACCTGCTGGAAATCTGTTGGTCTGGTTTTCCTCTACCATCTCCCAGTTTGCATCACCCATCCTGCCCTCCCTCACCTCCATGCTGTAACACAGCAGGGGTCTGCCAAGTTCTGTCTGACCTGATGTTGATGGGAGAGACTTCTTTCCTGACCTTCCTTGGGTCACCTCCCAATGAATGAGCCCCAAGACTGTGCACTGCTGCCCTCCTGTCCTGGCTCTGCCATTTGCCACTTTCCTCCATGTGGAGTTATTTTAAAATCCTGAGGAGGAAGTCAGCTCAGGCTCTGCAGCCATGGACCTCTAAACTTCATGCACCTCACTCCCCATTTTTCTCTTTAGCATAGTCAGTTGTACTATTTTCAAGAGATTTCTATCTCTGGCACTGGGAAAGCTCTAACACAATTTTGGCAATTACGAGTTTGACAGAAAGGACCCACAGCTAAAGTTGGACATTACTGGGAATGCTGACTGGCATGGCTTTAGACTCTGGGATAGAGTAGGGCTGGAGAGCCAGTGTGGTCTGTTCCCTACAGGCAAGGAGATTTGGAAAGTGTGCCTGTTTCCCTGAGGAAGAACCTAACACCTCAAATCCATTGGAAAAGTGGTCTTGTCATGTGCATGCTTTCGGGCCAATTTTTCAAGCCACAGCTTAAATCCATCAAAAATGTTTTAGCTAAAAAACGTTCAAAGTGTGGTTTATAGGAGTCCCATTTCAGCCTTGTTCAGCAATGGACTAAGACTGCGATAGTCTAGAGGGCACTTCCAAATCTATTTTTTAGAGCAATTTCTTCTTCCAAGGCAAGGAAGACTATTTTCTTTATATAAAAGCAATACACCTTTACCCTTGCCCCCAAAAGCAGTTTCATGTAAAGCTCTCCCATTTGCCTGAATGAGAAAAACATCTTTAATACCATAGTACAAATGTGATTTCCTCACTGGTGAATATGACATTTTTGTGGGTTCACAAAAAATAAAACTCCTTTTCCTTTTGGCTGAAAACTGCTTATGAAAAGGAAAGGCAGTTTTGGGTTTTGGTGCTTTCTTTCCCAAGCAGGACATGGGTTGTAGTTGTTTTTGTTTTGTTTTGCTTTTTTTCCTGGTGGTGAGAAACCACCTCTGTGTTACATACACACAGTCAATTTTCACCTGTAATTGGTTTCACACTAAATTTCCCATCTGGATGATAAAACCATAGTTTACCTGGTGAACTGGTAACATGTTATTCTGGACCAAACTTTTCAGCACCTATAAAACTCATTCTCAGAGGCATTTTCCCCACAAGCCAGGAACCATGTGGACCTTGTGCAAAGAAATGAAGTGAAAAATCACTCAAATCTTCAGTCAAAATAAAAGCAAATGATGGCCTCTTGGGGCCCAATTGTCCCTGGTGGTTGGGCTTCACAGGCTTTTCTCCCCACCCCCAGGATAGCACTTTGTCTCCTCCACCTCACCCAATGCTTAAGAAACCCACAGCTAAGAGGAAGGGCAGTGAGTCCTGTACTTTCAGGGAAAATTGTCCTTTACAGATTATGGATTTAGCAGACATTTCATGTCTTTTACACTGGATTTTTGTTTTCTGGGTTTTGGTAAATTCCTTTTCTTGTGGGCACCTTCATTCATTGAGATGCCGAAGGGGAAGAGGGACACTGACATCAGTGAAATGCTCTCAACACTCCACTGTTGAGAATGAGGCCGCTTCCTGGGTGCTGTCATCTTGCAGTGAGGTAGGACCAGAAGTAGTGAAGTGGGGCAGGAAGTCAGTGGCCTGGACCTGTGAGCATGTCAGAATCTGGTGCACTTGGTGACCTGGTATCTCTCTGGAGTCAGTTTTACCCTCTAAAATGAGGAAAACACAGTGGAGTTGCTTCTAAGATGGCAAGAAAGTCAGGTTCCAAATTCTGTACTTAGGTGAAACAGATGTACAATCAAATCTGCACTTGAAAATCTCCAGCTTGGAGCAGCTGTTTCTTTGAGCTTACATTCATTTCAGTTCAGTCAGTCAGTCATATCTGACTCTTTGTGACCCCATGAATCACAGCACACCAGGCCTCCCTGTCCATCACCAACTCCCGGAGTCCTTTCAAACCCATGTCCATTGAATAGGTGATACCATCCAACCATTTCATCCTCTGTTGTCCCCTTCTCCTCCTGCCCTCAATCTTTCCCAACATTAGGGTCTTTTCAAATGGGTCAGCTCTTCGCATCAGGTGGCCAAAGTATTGGAGTTTCAGCTTCAACATTAGTCCTTCCAATGAACACCCAGGACTTATCTCCTATAGAATGCACTGGTTGGATCTCCTTGCAGACCAAGGGACTCTCAAGAGTCTTCTCCAACACCACAGTTCAAAAGCATCAATTCTTCCGTGCTCAGCTTTCTTCACAGTTCAACTCTCACATCCATGCATGATCACTGGAAAAACCATAGCCTTGATTAGATGAACCTTTGTGGACAAAGTAATGTCTCTGCTTTTCAATATGCTATCTAGGTTGGTCATAACTTTCCTTCCAAGGAGTAAGCGTCTTTTAATTTCATGGCTGCAATCACCAGAGCACAAAAAACTCATTGCTCCAGAGATACAAGGGGATTTATGAGCTCTCTATCAGGAACTTAAGATAAGAATCAAATATATATATGTGATACCATAATATGACAGGAAATTTACAAAATAAATTACAATGAATCCATGCAATAGAATGCAAGTACTGACATTAAAAATTAATATTGCAGAAGGCCATTTATTGCCATGAAAAGGTCATGATTACAGAATAAAGAGTATGCTGTCTAGCATACAGTTGGACCTCGATATCCATGGGTGGGTTCCACATCTGCAGATTCAGCCAAACATGGATTTTAAATATCTGGGGAAAAAATCCAGAGAGTTCCAAAAAGCAAATATTGAATTTGCCATGCACTAGCAACTATATGCATAGCATTTACAACTATTCATGTAGCAGTTACAATGTATTAGCCGTTATAAGTAACTCAGAGATGATTTAAAGTACAGTGGAGAATGTGTGTAGGTTATACACTAATCTATGCCATTTTATATAAAGGACCTGGAACCAATCCCCAAAGGATGCAAAGGGATGATTGTATAAATTTTTCAAAAGTAGTTATGGTGTGTGTGTGCATGCCAAAAAAAAAAAAAAAAGGTCTAGATGGGTTACCCCCAGAAAACTATTTTTGTTTGCTTGTCCTTTTCTGTGTTTCTCCAATTTCCTACATAGAGGGTGTGTTAGCCTTGAAATTGAGGGAGAAGCATTATTAAACAGTAAAACCAATCATTTTAGTTGCATAAATCTTTAGGTACATTTGTGCAAGCGAAAGAAGAGGAAAAAAACGTTTTGCTCACCATCCAATTCTGTAAAGATTAACCTGCTGTGGTTGTTAACCAACAGTGCACTCAGTGCTTCGGACAGAAGAGATTAGGAGACAACAGGATGCTCTGTGCTTTGGACAACAGGCTCCTTAGAGAATTAGACGTACCTCTTGAGCCTGGCCTCCCCCACATTGAAGGAGTCTTTCCCTTTAAACTTCTTTACACAGGTTAGATTTTCCTCTTGCAAAAGGACATATTAAAGTTTCCATACTACTAATATACCTATTTTCATTTTACACCTTTGTTCTCTGGTAAGGTAAACTGGGCATGTAAAAAATGAAAGACTAAAACATTTGAAAAATCTGTAAGAATGTAAAATTATGTACTATTAGTGCTTGTGGGTGTGTGTGGAATTGGAGAGTGGTGGTCTCAAGGAAGTCGACTTCTCTGGACAAGTGACTGTCTGTCCTCACTGCGAATGGTCACCCAGTGCTTACTTAGTTTAGTGTCAGTTGCTCAGTTGTGTCCAATTCTTTGCAACCCCATGGACTGTAGCCCACCTCTCTCCATGGGATTTTCCAGGCAAGAATACTGGAGTAGGTTGCCATTTCCTTCTCTGGGGGATATTCCTGCTCCAGGAATCAAACCTGGGTCTCTTGCATTGCAGGCAGATTCTTTACTGTTTGAGCCACCAGGGAAGCCTCTATTTAATGGTAATCTAAGTATAAAATGTCATGATTTATATGAGGAAGTACAAAACCCCATGAGCATCTAGTTTGAATTTTTAATAGCTCTTTAAAAAATAACTTGTAATATTTGTTATTTGAACTTAAAACTTAAATAAATAGTTTTAGCAAAATAATGTGGGTTTTCTTTTTTTATTATTGTTTTTTTTTAATTGAAGGATAATTGCTTTACAGAATTTTGTTGTTTTCTGTCAAACCTCAACATAAATCAGCCATAGGTGTACATATATCCTCTCCCTTTTGAACTTCCCTCCCATGTCCCTCCCCTTCCTACCCCTCTAGGTTGATACAGAGCCCCTGTTTAAGTTTCCTGAGCCATACAGCAAATTCCTTATGGCTATCTATTTTACATATAGGAATGTAAGTTTCCATGTTACGCTTTCCATACATCTCACCCTCTCCTCCCCTCTCCCAATGTCCATAAGTCTATTCTCTATGTCTGTTTCTCCATTGCTGCCCTGTACATAAATTCTTCAGTACCATTTTTCTAGATTCCGTATATGTGCATTAGAATACAGTATTTATCTTTCTGTTTCTGACTTACTTCACTCTTTATAATAGGTTCTAGATGCATCTACCTCATATTCTAATGAAGATTCTAGGACTCAAATATGTCCCTTTTTATGGCTGGGTTACAAGGCTATGGTTTTTCCAGTGGTCATGTATGGATGTGAGAGTTGGACTGTGAAGAAAGCTGAGCGCTGAAGAATTGATGATTTTGAACTGTGGTGTTGGAGAACACTCTTGCGAGTCCCTTGGACTGCAAGAAGATCCAACCAGTCCATCCTAAAGGAGATCAGTCCTGGGTGTTCATTGGAAGAACTGATGCTGAAGCTGAAACTCCAATACTTTGGCCACCTCATGCGAAGAGTTGACTCATTGGAAAAGACCCGGATGCTGGGAGGGATTGGGGGCAGGAGGAGAAGGGGACAACAGAGGATGAGATGGTTGGATGACATCACCAACTCAATGGACACGACTTTGGGTAAACTCCGGGAGTTGGTGAGGGACAGGGAGGCCTGGCGTGCTGCGATTCATGGGGTTGCAAACAGTCGGACACAACCGAGCAACTGAACTAAACTGAACTGAACTGAATATTTCATTGTGTATTTGTACCACAACTTCTTTATCCATTCATCTGTCGATGGACATCTAGGTTGCTTCCATGTTCTAGCTATTGTAAACAGTGCTGTAATGAAAAATGGGATACATGTGTCTTTTTCAATTTTGGTTTCCTCAAGGTATATGTCTAGGAGTGGGACTGCTGGGTCATATGGTGGTTTTATTCCTAGTTTTTTAAGGAATCTCCATATAAGGTGGGTTTTCATGTTCAGTGAAACCTAGAACATTCTTCTTTTGTTTTTTGTTTTTAGAAATCATCACAATCCTTTCTCCAGGGAAGAAAATCTGTGGTATGGCCTTCTAAATGTTTGTGGGTTTTTTTGCCTGCTTTTTGTTTTTAATTGGAAGATAATTGCTTCACAATGTTGTGTTGGTTTCTGCTGTACAACATGAATCAGCTATAAGTATAGAATATATCCCTCCCTCTTGAGACTCAAATCCCACTCCTGCCCTAAATGTTTCTTAGATGAAGTTGAATTCCAGAACTTTCATATTAAATTTCATGTTTCAATCTGTCCAGATTCCTTAGCTGGTAAAAAGAAATGCTTTACTTCTGGCAATTTTGTCTCTCTCAAGATTTTGCAGTGTTCATTGATAAATGATTTAAAATGCATTTTATCTTTAAAAGAAACATATTGAAGATGAGTCTTTAAATATATATTAAATCTCTTTTTGCCTCAACCAAAAGCTTGTACACTTCCAAGGAATAGCAATTTCAATCTGATGGAACATTGTGGAAATTTTTCTCAAAGCTTATTGCAGTTATTTTCATCCATTCTTGCCATTTAAAGTCTCATTAAATTCAAAGGTAGCTATGAACTCCCACTTATTAGAGTACCATGATGGATCCTAGGGATGGTGCTGAGAAGCAACCAGCAGATCCAAGGCAGTGGAACTTCATAATTCTACCTCGCTCCCTGCTACACAAAGTTGTACCTTTTTAGGTAAAACATGCCTAGTCTCTCACTGTCCAGGTTGATTCCACATGGACTTAGAAAAGACAGTGCTCGTATGTAAATGTGATGTAAAATATGAAAGCAATTAAACACTATATCTTGGTTTTAAATTCTTGTGCTGAAACAAAAGCAACACCCCATCCCACTAGTGAACTTACCTTTTTTTTTTTTTTTCCCTTCCCTAAAATGCAAAATCAAAACTGTTGAAGAGAGGAAGTTAGGAAGCAGAACTAGTAGGTAACTGTCTTTGTAGTGTGAGTTAAGGGAATATCTAAATTTTCCCAAGCCAGAATATCTTCTTAACTGGAAGACCTTCATCTAGGTTAGATGCTGCCAGAACCCAGGTATCTACTAGCCCCTTATTTGGGAAGATGGGTACAGGGAGTGAGAGATGACAACACATTCTAGGAGAACAGTAGTTTTTCTTTTCTTTTGAAATAGTATATATATATATATATATATATATATATATATACATACACATACACACACACACACACACACACACACATATAGCATTATAAAATAACAAATGCCAATTACATATTTAAACATAAATATTGAGAAGATATAAAAAATTATGAAAAATGTCACTACTTTAACAGAAGTAAAATGAATATTTTGGGATGTCTTTCACATTATTCTATAGCCATCTGTCCCTCTGTCCATCTGATTTCACTTGCTTCACTAACATCAGATATGAACACAATTGTATGTCTTTTATCTTTTAAATTATTCTTATATATGAAAAAATCTTGAATAAACCAAGAACACTGGCATTTCCTCAGTCTGAGAACTTAGTCCTTCCCTGCAGCCTTATCCATTCACAAATAAATGGGTTTAACTCCTGGTACACAGAGTCGCAGCTGGACACTGTCGCTCCTTCCCCTAGTCCAGTGGACTTAGGACCAGTCACCGCTACTGCCATGCCCTCGATAGCTTAGATCCCTACACAGTCAGCTGCAATAAAGATCAGCTGATCTCCAAGGTTTCAATTCTTCCAGGTTTTACTCACAAGTCCATCTTTTTACACTGTTTCAGGATGACTGGACCTGGCATCTTCTGAGTCAGATTCAGTTGTCATTCAAGAACCCTTGGGGTCTGATGTGAGCTTCATCTGTTTAATGATTGCTGAATACTCTGCTATACACATGCAACAATTTAATTAGACTTTCTCCTCTTATTGGATATTTTAGGCTTTTATTTCTGATTTTCTGAATATTATTTAAAAAAACATACTAAACATCTTTGTTCATATGCTTTTGAACACATCTCTGATTACTTTCTAAAGAGAGAGTTGAAATTGACCAGGACCCAGTGGAGCCTTCCCAGGTACAAAAGCCTTTTTTTGTACCTGATTTTTGTTTGTAAGAAAAAGTCTTCAGCCTTCTTGACTTTCCCTGTGTTCCAAATGGCAAATTCAAACAGTTAACCAGGTATTGAAGGAAGGGAATGCAGAAACAAAGGAAAAGCAGTCAGGCAATAGTGCAGCAACGGGGCAGGGTCCTGGTTCCTTCTTGGGGGGTGTGCACAGCAATCTGATGCATATCTCTGGGTTCTACAGGAGGTGAGGCCCTCACCAGGTGCAGGATGGTAACTCTGGGCTGAGCAAAAGCACGTGGAACTCAGAAGGTAGATGAATGAGATTCCTGGAGCACCAACCTGTTCAGTTCAGTTTAGTTCAGTTTAGTTCATTTCAGTCGCTCAGTCGTGTCTGACTTTTTGAGACCCCATGAATTGCAGCATGCCAGACCTCCCTGTGCATCACCAACTCCCGGAGTTCACCCAAACTCATGTCCATCGAGTCAGTGATGCCATCCAGCTATCTCATCTGTTGTTCCCTTCTCCTCCTGCCTCCAATCCCTCCCAGCATCAGAGTCTTTTCCAATGAGTCAATTCTTTGCATGAGGTGACCAAAGTATTGGAGTTTCAGCTTTAGCATAAGTCCTTCCAATGAACACCCAGGACTGATCTCCTTTAGAATGCACTGGTTTGATCTCCTTGTAGTCCAAGGTACTCTCAAGAGTCTTCTCCAACACCACAGTTCAAAAGCATCAATTCCTCAGCGCTTCAGCTTTCTTCACAGTCCAACTCTTACATCCATACATGATCACTGGAAAAACCATAGCCTTGACTAGATGGACCTTTGTTGGCAAAGTAATATCTCTGCTTTTTAATATGCTATCTAGGTCGGTCATAACTTTCCGTCCAAGGAGTAAGTGTCTTTTAATTTCATGGCTGCAATCACCATCTTCAGTGATTTTGGAGCCCCCCAAAATAAAGTCTGACACTGTTTGCACTGTTTCCCCATCTATTTGCCATGAAGTGATGGGACCAGATGCCATGATCTTAGTTTTCTGAATGTTGAGCTTTAAGCCAACTTTTCCACTCTCCTCTTTCACTTTCATCAAGAGGCTTTTGAGTTCCTCTTCACTTTCTGCCATAAGGGTGGTGTCATCTGCATATCTGAGGTTATTGATATTTCTCCCAGCAATCTTGATTCCAGCTTCTGCTTCTTCCAGCCCAGTGTTTCTCATGATGTACTCTGCATATAAGTTAAATAAGCAGGGTGACAATATACAGCCTTGACGAACTCCTTTTCCTATCTGGAACCAGTCTGTTGTTCCATGTCCAGTTCTAACTGTTGCTTCCTGACCTGCATATAGGTTTCTCAAAAGGCAGGTTAGGTGGTCTGGTATTCCCATCTCTTTCATCATTTTCCACAATTTATTGTGATCCACACAGTCAAAGGCTTTGGCATAGTCAGTAAAGCAGAAATAAATGTTTTTCTGGAACCGTCTTCCTTTTTCCATGATCCAGTGGATGTACCACTAACCAATCAGAAGAAAGACGTAAACTCTACAGGCCTCACCCAAAATTTGCATTAAAACTCTTTCCTGAAACCCACTGGCTAGCTCAAGCCACTTCCTCTCCTTATTTGGCCCTGCAGTGAAGCTTTCTCTTCTCCAGACTCCAACGTTTTGGTTTGTTTGGCTTCGCTGTGCATCAGACACAAGAACTTGGGTTCAACAAAAGAATTCCTACGTCTTTATGTATGAACTTTTTAATGTTGCTTTATAAATATTGTAAAGTTGCTTAGTAGAATCTTCCAATCAAAACCACAGTGAGAAGTCACTTCACACTTGTTTTAATGACTATCTTTAAAGCAATAAGAGATAACCAGCTTTGGAGAGATGTGGAGAAAAGGGAACATTTGTGGACAGTATTGTAAATTGATGCAGCAACCATGGAAAACAGATTGGAGGTGTCTCAAAATATTAAAAGTAGAACTGCCATATCATCCAGCAACTCAACTTCAGGGTATTTATCTGAAGGAAACAAAATTAGTATCTCAAAAAGATATCTCATCCCTGTGTTTACTGCAGCGTTATTTATAAGACATGGAAATAACCTTAGTGTCCATCATGGGATGAATATATATATACACATACATTTTTTTTGTATATATATATTATATTATTCAGCCATAAACATAAGGAAATCTTGCTATTTGTATTCATAACAACATGAACAGACCTTGAGGGCCCTGTGCTAATGAAATAAGTCAGTTAGAGAAAAACAAATATTGTATAATAGCATTTATATGTGGGGCCTTAAAAACAAACAAACAAACTCATAGAAAACAGATTGATGCCTACAAGAGGCACAGGGTGTGGGGTGGACAAAATGTATGAAAGTGGTCAAAAGACACAAATTTCCAGTTATAAGATAATAAATCCTGAAGATATGATCTACAGCATGGTGACTGTACTTAACAATACTGAACTGTGTGTTTAAAAGTTTTAAGAGAGTAAATCTTAAAAGTTCTCATCATAAAAAAATCTGTAATTATATGTGATGATGGATATTAACTAAACTCATTTATGAATCATTTCAGAATACATGCAATATCAAATCATTATGTTATACACCTAAAACCAATACAATGCTATATATTAATTATATCTCAATTAAAAGTAAGTTAAGATAAAACACAAGAGTAACAGCAGAAGGAAATAGTTAAGAACAAAAGGAAATTGGAACATAGATGAAGTAGAATGAATGAGTGAGTGAAAAATCACACAAGTGGAAGCACAGGAATCAAATGCAAAAGCAGTGATGCCTTCTTCTCCACATGCAAGGCTGATGTGACCAGATGAATCGATGAAAGAAATGCCATCACAGTTATATTTACATGGTTTTATATTATGTGTAGGTATTCATCTAATAACTGATATTATTTTTAAAGTAATTCAATATAATAGAAATTTGATTGAAGTAATCTCAAAAAAAGTACTCCTGGAAGCAGTGTATAAGACCTCTTAATAGGGTTCAGTGTTACCATAAAAAAAAAAACAAACTTGCTAATCAGATATATGAAAATTAGTGGCTTATTATTTCAATTCTCATTCTCAAATTGTGAACATAAAAAGTACATTTGTCAGCTCTTGTATGCTGTGTTTCAGAGAGAAGGCAAAGTTTTTTGTGTCCTATAGAATCAGGGATCATCTGCTTTACTTGTGCACCCCAGTCAGCACTCAGAAAAGACGAGGATACTAGGTGTTCTGGGGAAGCAGTGAGCCGACTTCACATCTCCATCAACTGACTAAGCTATTATTTTGCTTTGGATTGCAAAAAAGAAGGTATTTTTGAAATTCTTACCTAAGAATCCTGGTTTTCCAATCATTTTTTCATTTTTTTAATCCCCTATTTTATTTCTTTAATATTTTGCCTTCTGATAGAAATAAATGGCTAAGAGTTAGTACCAGCACAAGATAATAAAGCTAGCAATTCACACAAGGAATTGGAAATTTTAGCCTTTTAAATTAATCGCAGCTCATGTGGCTTCACCAAATGCTATGACATGAAAAACTGATACCTCACCTGATGCCATCAAAATAGGTACAGTCCACCTATGACTATTTTGATCCTGGCCTTTTTGTAAATGCTCATGTAAAACTGTTTTGAGACAAATTCTTCTGGGGACTTACTCTGATGTGATTCGTAGACCATTTTCGTGGTGTTTTTATTAGAAAAATGACAGAGGCCAGTTAAGAGGATTTTAGAAACAATTAAGATCTTGTTTTGTAATTAAAGAACATTCCCAAACTCTGGGACATTTTCCTAGACATTGCTGTGTCCAAACGAAAAGTCAATATTCCAGAAGAAAATGTGTTCCACCTTTAGAAGAGTGTTTTAAATCTTAAGCCTAAGTTTTATTTTATTGTTTTGTTTTTTTGAGGCTTAAACTTTTCAGGCATGTAAAATGAAGAGAGAGTCTTCAGAACCCTGAGAAACTCACATACTCAAAGATGGTCACTTTTTTATTGGGAAGATTCATTACTTGGATTTTCCAGTTTTAGTTCAACTAGACATTCCATTTATAAACTTCAAACTCCATTCTTTTGTTGTTGTTGTTTATTGACAATGTCTCTTCTCCACAAACATTGTCCATGACCCAATTCCAAGCACCTCCCTTAAAAAAGGCACTTAATTAGGCCAACAAACAAACTAGCAGGGTAAAGAATTATAGGGTCAGAAACACAGGGTCCCAGCATTATAAACAACATGGAGATAGATCATAGAATTCTGTCAAGTATCCCAAATCTAATTTATGTGGTCAATAATATAATTCTTTCCATCTCTGTGAGAAACTTATCCACCACACTCTTGTGAATATATAGTTTGAGTACAATTTCTCCTCTAACCACGCCCCCATTAAAATGTAACACATGTCTATAGCAAGCATTAAATCAAAAAACAAAGTACAGGAAATTGTTTTCATGTGTTGCCTGTGCTTTAAAAGAATGGAATAGAGGAAACTTTGCAATTAATTCTATTGTAATGCTTTATGGCTCAGTATGAAGAACTGTGCCCGTTTCTGACCTACTCTATGCTCCTCTCAAGAAATGATGCAATCTCAATCATTCCTGCTCTCAGGTGAGCCATGAGGTTTGCATTTGGTGAGTGGTATCTAAATAGACTTTCTTACATGAACTAAAAGTCAAGAATATTTATGTGCACATTTTTCCCATGAATGTTATTATAACCAGACACAAAATCTAAAGTGCTACTACAAGTTATAGCTGCCTGTACCAATTTCTCAATAAAAGCAGGAAGCTCCTAAAAGAGCAACAGTATTCTGGAAGGTGCTAAGTGTGCTCCAAGAAGAAAGAAGGAAAGGCAGAATTGCTTGTAAAACCAGCGTTGAGTGTCAGCCTCTGACTCTCAAGCGAGCTGTGTCAGACTTCCGGCAATGAACGAGAGCTAGGGCCACTCCCCACTCCTGCCTAGCCAGGAGGCACAGCCTGGCGCTGGCGACATCATGGTCAAGACACTGTCTCCTGCGGCTGGGACAACTTAAGACACTGAACAGTATCTCTGTCAGATGGGCGTCCAGTTGACCTAAATAGAAGGCAGAGGCATTGAGTCTGGACTAGCTTTTAGAGAAGGGGCATATATGCATTGCTAGTTTGGTCTTTTGTTTTTTTTTTCCCCTCTAATGCTCACTTGTGATAAAAGCAAAATTCCCACTTACTTAGATAATCTATGAATTGAAAAAACTATTGATTTTTTTGTTCCCTCTGTGTATGCAATCCAATTAGATGTGCTGCTCATGAGATAAATATATGTGACACAGAAGCTCCTTTACTTACAAACCTGCTAGTTTCTGGAAAGTTTTGTCAAATTCAGCTGTTTGTAGCACCAAAGTGATTTTCATAGAAGGGACAGTTATCCCCATTTGGTGGCAATGGACAGACATGGTTCTTATGCTCTGGCTCCTATCTTCTGTAACCATGAAAATGTGCAAGTTGAAAGCTTATAAGAGGTAAGTTCCCTAGGGCTGGCTGCTGTTACAAATTACCAAACTGGGTGCCTTAAAACAACAGAAATTTATTCTCTCACCTTTCTGGAGGCTACAAGTCTCTGAAATTCAGGTGTTGGCAGGGTTGGTTGTTTCTGGAGGCTCTGAAAGACGAT
This sequence comes from Bos indicus x Bos taurus, assembly GCF_003369695.1. Classification (NCBI taxonomy): domain Eukaryota; kingdom Metazoa; phylum Chordata; class Mammalia; order Artiodactyla; family Bovidae; genus Bos; species Bos indicus x Bos taurus. Next base: position 69,149,500 of record NC_040092.1, on the reverse strand, counting down.
CTGTTCCAAGGCTCTCTCCTCAGTCCTGCTGGTTGCTGGCATCCTTTGGTGTTCTTTGGCTTGTAAATGTGTCCCTTCAGTCTCTGCCTCCATCTTCCCATGGTGTCCTCCCTGTGTATCTGTGCCACTCTGTCCAAATATCTGCTTGCTAGAGCATTAGTCATTGGACTAGGCCCAGCCTAATCCAGTATGACCTCTTTTTAACCTGATTACATCTGCAAAGACCCTATTTCCACATAAGATCACACTCATAGGCAAAAGGGGTTAAGACTTCATTGCATCTTTCTTGGGGACACAATTTAATCCATAATACCCATCATCTCCCAAATACAGTGTTTACATTCAACTAAAATTGTTAAAGTTGTCTTTGTGTAAATGAATGAACAAATGTTGAAAACTTATTACTTATGTCTTACAATCTACTGGTATCTTAACATACAAATCTACTTAATTTGAGAAACATGCATATTCTACTGTGGACATAATAGTAAAGCTTTGTGTACATATACATTTTAAAATTTGCTTATTGAAGTATAATTGATTTACAATGCTGTGTTAGTTTTAGGTGTATAGCAAAGGAATTCAGTTTTATATATATGTTTTATTCTCTTTCAGATTATTTTCCATTATCAGTTATTTCAAGATATTGAGTACAGGTTCCTGTATTATACAGTAAGTCCTTATTGTTTATCAATTTTATATACAGTCATATACATCCATTAATCCCAAACTCCTAATTTATCCTTCACTCCTATGTACACATACATTATTTGTGGAGATAAATATGAACACACTCATTCCACCCACAGAAGCACACAGAGACACAACCTTTTTATACTACACTCTGCATGAGAATTGATGATGCTTTACTGGGGTGCTTCTCTTGCTACACACACATTCACATCTACATGCTAGGCATATCTAAGAAGGCTCAGTTATCTTTGAGCACATTCCACAAGTCAGTATCTGGCACTGATAAAGGACATTTTCCCATTAATCAGATTCATAGTACAAGCTTATTGAAAAGTGGTGGAAAGGGTCATCAAACAGCATATTTCAACTTATACTCCTTTTTGTTTCTTTAATCAAATGTTTATGGATGTCATGGCTAACTATTCACCAAGCCTGTTTCTTCCTCATCTTGTGCACATATCTAGATGATATTTTTTTAGCCAAGTGAATGTGACTGTAGACCTGACGTATGCAGAAGGAATGTGTGCCATCCCAGGCGTGGCTCATAAAAGCCTCCTGCACATAGTCTCCCTTCCTTTGGCTTGAGTCAGACAGGCAAAGCAAACCTGGAAGCTCTATGTTGCAGGGGAAGGAACCACAAGATGAAAGAAGCCTGCATTTCTGAATCACTTCTTGGTGATCATGAATTTTCATTCTGCATGAAGCCCGTGCAGCTGATGACTTCCACTGAATTGCTGGATTCTGCACATGTTAATAGTTTCCTTCCTATGTGCCTGCTGCCATGTGTATTTCTCTCTTATTTAAAGTCTTAGTCTTATCTCCTTGACTAAATGGTAAACATGTTGAGGACTTTTGCTTTGTCTCTTCCAATTCCTTGTTTAGAGCTCAGCACTACTGAAATGCTCAGTGTGTTTGATCTGTGGGTGAGCTGATTCCTAAGAAAACCAAGGGCAAATTTTATCAGATAAATAAGTTTGGGTGCGAAAAAAAAAAGTGAAAATGTTGGTTGCTCCGTTGTGTCCAACTCTTTGTGACCCCATGGACTGTAGTCTGCTAGGCACCTAGACACAGAGATCAAACCCAGGTCTCCTGCATTGCGGTCAGTTTCTTTACCACCTGAGCCACCAAGGAAGACCCAAAATGTTAGTCGCTTGGTCGTGTCTGACTGTTTGTGACCCCATGGACTGTAGCTCTCCAGGCATGGAATTCTCCAGGAAAAAATATTTAATAACTTTTCAAACTGGTTTCAAGGCCATAAATAAATACAAAGTGCATATACATACATACATACATACATACATATATATATATATATATATATTTAAAGTATAAACATTAAGAACCATAAATGCTGTGAAAGTCTATTTAAATGTGTTGCTGTCTTTATCCAAGAAGATGAAAGAGGTTTTATTGAATTTCTTTCATAGTATTTTGAGAGAAGGCAGGACATTTTTAGATACAAATTTATTTTGAGCTGAAACTTTCAATGTATTTGCTGCCATACCTCTGCTAATTTATCAAATTACAGTTAAAATTAAAGGTGAAAAAAAAACTCACCCTATTTCTCAGATTTAATCACAGTAATAGGCTCACAAACTAAATTCAGGCCATCTGTAACTACTTCCTATCCCTGTGTAAATTCTGTTTTCCAGCTGGGTATTATACTAATGAAACTATAACTTAAGTCCAAGTCAGATTGGCTTCAGTTAGTTTAAAGGGCCTCTGTGAGGACCAAAAAGCTGTCTTGTAATACAAGGAGATGAATGGAAAGACAAAAACTAATAGATGGTGAGGATTCATCCCTTTAATGGCTAGTGTCTTTTTCAGAACAGATTTTCTTCATTTTCTAGTAACATGATTTACCCCTTTGATGAGAAGGGTTGATGAGAAGGGTTGATGAGAAGTCAGAAAACCTGGACTTGATCAACTATAGTGTCCTTCTGTCCTCAGACTTTGTGGAAGCCAAGATGACAAGTGATGATCACGGGATCCAAACACATCTCTTCTGAAATTGTTCCACCTGAGGCTGATGGGACAGAATTTCTTTACTTTTCTGGTGGCAGAGTTGTTGGGCTGACTTGAAGGATGACTTTTCCCTTCACATGGAGACAGAGGATGAGGCCAATGTAGATTACCAAAAAAAAAAGCAGAGATAACAAACAGAAATAGAGAAAAACATAGTCTTAGCAGCACTGATGGAATGCCTTGATAGGATTCAGAGATGATGAGTAATTCCTGAGGCCAGTATTATCCTTTGTCCCGAGGCTGATTTTGTAAGCCTATGAACCCCCATTACTGAGTGAAAGCTAGTTTGTGCTGTACTTTTATCACTTGAAACTAAAAATGGTTTCTGTATTAGTGGTCCTCAGAGCTGAAGTTTTCTTTTCACTCTGGCATGGCATACTGATTTCTGCTAGTTTAGTTTTCTTCTGCCCTTAGTAATCTCACTTTTCACCATTGCTCTGACTTTCCAAACTGTTTTCCAACAAAATCTTAAAGGGTGTACCTTGCACTATATATTCATGATGAATGTTCTGGAAGGTTAAGAATAATATATCCTTGTATTACAGAAATCTTAGAAATGTTTGTGTATACTCTTCATAAAATTCTGGATTTTCTACCTTATGGCACCCCACTTCACAAGGCACTCCATTTAACAAGCTAGAAAATGGCTTGCAAAGTAGACTCACTGGAATTATATCACTCCAGGAGACATCTTTATTGTTTTAGTAAAAGAATGTTTGGCTGGAACATAAAACAACTTTTAATGTTCTTTCTAGCATCCTGTAAGGATTGAGATTCTGGGAAAGTAATACAATAAAAATAACAAAAATCACATTTTCCAGGATTCATAAGTATTAATAGTTGAGAGCCAATCATATGGTAAAAGATTACTCACTGAATTTAGAATTAGAAGACATCTGAGACATATTTGATAATAGTGAAAGGCACATAACCCTAAGGGTCTCAAACAAGTTTAATAACCATTAGATTGCAACTAAAATTGATGATATGAATGGCTAAGTCAGCATTGGAAAAGACTCTGATGCTGGGAGGGATTGGGGGCAGGAGGAGAAGGGGACGACAGAGGATGAGATGGCTGGATGGCATCACTGACTCAATGGACGTGAGTCTCAGTGAACTCTGGGAGTTGGTGATGGACAGGGAGGCCTGGCGAGCTGCGATTCATGGGGTCGCAAAGAGTCAGACACTACTGAGCGACTGATCTGATCTGATCTGATGTTATATATTGTTATAAATATATATAAAAGTTATAAATATTTATATTGTTATAAATACTCATTTCCAAATGCTTATGACTAAGAATTTGAGAAGACCAATAGCATAACATGAAAATATTTACTAATCAACTTTCTGTTAACATTCAGTTCAGTTCAGTTCAGTTCAGTCGCTCAGTTGTGTCCAGCTCTTTGCGACCCCATGAACCTCAGCACGCCAGGCCTCCCTGTCCATCACCAACTCCCAGAGTCCACTCAAACTCATATCTATTGAGTCGGTGATGCCATCCAACCATCTCATCCTCTGTCCTCTTTTCTCCTCCTGCCTTCAATCTTTCCCAGTGTTAATATTTTTTCAAAGGAGGAAGTTCTTCACATCAGGTGGCCAACGTATTGGAGTTTCTCCTTCAGCATCAGTCCTTCCAATGAACACCCAGGACTGATTTCCTTTAGAATGGACTGGTTGGATCCCTTGCAGTCCAAGGGACTCTCAAGAGTTTTCTCCAACACCACAGTACAAAAGCATCAATTCTTCAGTGCTCAGCTTTCTTTATAATCCAACTCTCACATCCATACAAGACAACTGGATTAGTCCCCACCAAAACATCCCAGTCAACTTCACACTGGCATTATCTTCTTTGTCTGGTCCTGATGATTTCCAGTTGCAACATGAAATTGCAAGTCTTGCCAGAAAATTTTACAAAGGTGAGGAAAGGTTTTTGAGAGAGTTGTTGAATTCCATTGAAAGCTGTTAAAAAGGAGACTCTAGCAGATTTAAATGCATTAGCAATCAAACAAGACAAAAATTAATAAATATAGGAATGCAAAATAAAATGATTTGAATATTAAAATAAAGTGACATTGATGAAACTCTTTTCTGTTTTTTAAAAAAATAAATTATCTGTGTACTATTATCCTTCTGCCATAATGTCACTGTCACCAAAATCCTACTTTTATCCATTCTTTGCATTTCCTAAGAATTTCAATATAGATTAACTTAAGTGATAATCTAAATTTTACTTAATAAATAAAAATTATTTTCATATTTTTAGTTTCATTTTTTTAAGAATAGTTCTCAAACAAACCTCACTTGTCTAATTCACTTAGAAAAGCTGGTCTGCATTTTAAATGAATTCATTTTGAATGGCCCTTTCTTGGTTCCAATTTTCTTCTGGTAATAAGAACCCTTGTGTCTCTCTGACAACACTTATCACATTGTTGATGCTTATGTTTTCCATACCAAACTGTGAACTCTTTAAAGTCTGGTAACTTCTTTAATTCATGCTTGATTTCTCTAATGCTTAACTGAGTACCCAATCATAGTGCTGGTGGAATAAATGAATGGATGAGCAGATGAATCTAACATGTATCAGCCAATGGCCCTGGCATTTCCGTTTAAGATTGATGTCCTGGGCCCTGGAGGTCTTATAGTCTATTTCTAGAGGCAGAGACCTGCACAAAATAATTTCTTGAACCCCTTAAAATTTATCAATCTCTAAACTATTTTGCATTTGGACTCCTTTGAAAATATAATCTTGAAGTGGACTTAAACATAGATAATCATAACTCACATGAAAAATGTTTCCAAGATATCCAAAGGATATCTCACAAAACTATTTCTTGTCACTAAGAAGGGCCAACGTTTAGATGAGAAATCTACATGCACATCTTCCAAGAGTTATGATACCTGCTTGAGAAGTTTATCATGCCAGTGGCATGATAAACTTCTGCCCAAAAGGTCTTGGGACAGCCCAGAAAGTGGCTCAGAAGCTGGCAGGACTTAGAATGAGGTTGGCCCCAGAAGGATTTGCACACTCAGCCCACAGTTACTGACATGCTTCTTTGATTCACTTAATGGAAAGTAACCCTAAAGGGGGCCCTCTCTGGCTGGCCTGAAACTATATGGCTCAGACTAAACATATTAAATTCATTACGGCAAATTGGTCTTTGGCCCCTGGTAGCTGCAGGGCTGCAGGGAGGACAAAAATCTTTGCTGCTGTCAGAACATTGGAAATCTGCCACTAGAGATACAGATGGAGGTAGGGATGGACTTTCCACGGATTCAAAAATGGGACTCATTATCCAATTAAAATAGATTGATTTAATGGCTTAGAGGATGATATAATGTGTCCAGGAGGAACCCATAAAAGGCTTTGTGAGCTCAAACAAGCACTCTGAAAAAGCATCCTGGGAGTTTCATGCAATGCTATATGGCCCTGCATTTGGAGGCAACTGAATGCCACACACACAGGTCAATATTAGTACGAATACTTTACATCATTTCTTTACCCTAAAGAGAGACCAATGAGGGCTGATATAATACAACTCAATTTACTGATCACCTACTATGTCCCAGGTGTTTTTCTAGTCACTGCTCTATCAACATGTCTTAAAAGCACTCTAACATCTGAAACAGGTTTCTAAAAAAGGCCAAGGGAGGAAGTCTACAGTATTTGAATAACTCTGGTTCAGTTGACTCCTAAACTAGCTGTCCATCCAATTTAGATGTTTCTCTGGATGAGGAGGCAGTGACCAGAAAAACTGTAATAGATCCAGGAGGATGGAAAGAGCGAAGTATATTTAGAGTTGTGCAACCATCACTGTTGCAGAAAAGGTAGAGGAAACAGAGATCAAATTGTCAACATCCACTGGATCATCAAAAAAACAAGAGAGTTCCAGAAAAACATCTACTTCTGCTTTATTGATTGCACCAAAGCCATTTACTGTGTGAATCACAACAAACTGGAAAATTCTTCAAGAGATGGGAATACCAGACCACCTTACCTGCCTCCTGAGAAATCTGTATAAAGGTCAAGAAGCAACAGCTAGAACTGTACATGGGACAACAGACTGGTTTCAAAATGGGAAAGGAGTATTCAAGGTTGTATATTGTCACACTGCTTATTTAACTTATATGCAGAGTACATCATGAGAAACTCCAGGCTGGATGAAGCACAAGTTGGAATCAAGATTGCCAGGAGAAATACCAATAACCTTAGATATGCAGATGACACCACCCTTATGGAAGAAAGTGAAGAAGAATTTAAAAGCCTCTTGATGAAAATGAAAGAGGAGAGTAAAAAAGTTGGCTTAAAGCTCAACATTCAGAAAACTAAGATCATGGCATCTGGTCCCATCACTTCATGGCAAATAGATGGGGAAACAATGGAAACAGTGACAGACTTAATTTTCTTGGGCTTCAACATCACTGCAGATGGTGACTGCCACCACGAAATTAAAAGATGCTTGCTCCTTGGAAGAAAAGTTATGACCAACCTAGACAGAATATTAAAAAGTAGAGACATTACTTTGCCAACAAAGGTCCATCTAGTCAAAGCTATGGTTTTTCTAGTAGTCACATATGGATGTGAGAGTTGGACTAAAAACAAAACTGAGTGCCAAAGAATTGATGTTTTTATCTGTGATTCCATTTTAGTTTCAAGATTTTGGATCAATTTCACTATCATTATTCAGATTTCTTTATCAGATAGATTCCCTATCTCTTCCTCTTTTGTTTGGTTTGGTGGGCATTTATCCTGTTCCTTTATCTGCTGAGTATTCCTCTGTCTCTTCATCTTGTTTAAATTGCTGAGTTTGGGGTGTCCTTTCTGTATTCTGGCAGTTTGTGGAGTTCTCTTTATTGTGGCATTTCCTTACTGTGTGTGGGTTTGTACAGGTGGCTTGTCAAGGTTTCTTGGTTAGGGAAGCTTGTGTCGGTGTTCTGGTGGGTGGAGCTGTATTTCTTCTCTCTGGAGTGCAATGAGATGTCCAGTAATGAGTTATGAGATGTCTATAGTTTTGGGGTGACTTTGGGCAGCCTGTATCTTGAAGCTCAGGGCTATGTTCCTTTGTTGCTGGAGAATTTGCTTGGTATGTCTTGCCCTGGAACTTATTGGCCCTTGTGTGGTGCTTGGTTTCAGTGTCGGTATGGAGGCATTTGATGAGCTCCTGTCAATTAATGTTCTTTGGAGTCAGGAGTTCCCTGGAGTCAGGGTTTGGACTTAAGTCTCCTGCTTCCGGTTATCGGTCTTATTTTTACAGTAGTTTCAAAACTTCTCCTTCTATACAGCACCATTGATAAAACATCTACATTAAAGATGAAAAGTTTCTCTACCTCAGAGAGATTCACAGGGTTACATGGAGAAGAGACGAGGGAGGAGGGAGTTAGAGGTGACCCAAATGAGATGAGGTGAATCAGTAGTGGAGAGAGCGGGCTATCCAGTAGTCACTTCCTTATGTGCACTCCACAACTGGACCACTCATGTATGTTCAAGGAGTTATACAGAGAAGAGAAGAAGGAGGAAGGTGACAGAGGTGGCCAGAAGGATAAAAGGGGGGAATCAAAAGGAGGGAGACAGATCCAGCCAGTAATCAGTTCCCTAAGTGTTCTCCACCGTCTGGAACACACAGAAATTCACAGAGTTGGGTAGAGTAGAGAGAGGGTTAGGGAGGAGACACAGGCGACCTGGTGGAGTAAAAGGAGAGTCCAAAGGGACAGAGAGCGGTCAAGCCAGTAATCTCGCTCCCTAGTGAAAAATGGGTCCTGAAGATTGGGTTCTTAAAGGTACAAAATTTTTGAACTGTGGTGTTGGAGCAGACTCTTGAGAGTCCCTTGGACTGCAAGGAGATCAAACCAGTCAATCCTAAAGGAAATCAGTCCTGAATATTCATTGGAAGGACTGATGCTGAAGCTGAAACTCCAATATTTTGGCCACTTGATGCAAAGAGCAGACTAATTTGAAAAGACCCTGATGCTGGGAAAGATTGAAGGTAGAAGGAGAAGGGGATGACAGAGGATGAGATGGTTGGATGACATCACAGACTCAGTGGACTTGAGTTTGATTAAGCTCCGGGAGTTGGTGATGGACAAGAAAGCCTGGCATGCTGCAGTCCATGGGGTCACAAAGAGTTCGACATGACTTAAGCACCTAAACTGAACTGAACCATCACTGTAATCAAATTTAGAACATTTTCAGTTCAGTTCAGTTCGGTTCAGTCTCTCAGTCGTGTCCGACTCTTCACGACCCCATGAATCGCAGCACGCCAGGCCTCCCTGTCCATCACCAACTCCCGGAGTTCACTCAGACTCACATCCATTGAGTCAGTGATGCCATCCAGCCATCTCATCCTCTGTCGTCCCCTTCTCCTCCTGCCCCCAATCCCTCCCAGCATTAGAGTCTTTTCCAATGAGTCAACTCTTTGCATGAGGTGGCTAAAGTACTGGAGTTTCAGCTTCAGCATCATTCCCTCCAAAGGAATCCCAGGGCTGATCTCCTTCAGAATGGACTGGTTGGATCTCCTTGCAGTCCAAGGGACTCTCAAGAGTCTTCTCCAACACCACACTTCAAAAGCATCAATTCTTCAGCGCTCAGCCTTCTTCACAGTCCAACTCTCACATCCATACATGACCACAGGAAAAACCATAGCCTTGACTAGACGGACTGATCCTTAAAGAAATCCCATGTTGGAGAACTGATGTCATCAAGATGGTGATATAGGTTGTTCCGTTCTTCAGTCTCCTTCACAAGAGGGCCGGCTAACAACTATCTGTAGACAAGACACCACTGTGAAAATCCCAGAACCTGAGAAGGGGAGGCTGAAGCGCCCCCTGGACCCCAGAAAGACTACATTAGAAGGGTAGAGGAGTACACTGACAGCATTCCCCGGGCCCATGGTGTCACCTGTGAGAAAAGAAAATCTGAGGTGGACATCCAGTCCCCCAGGGTAGTGAAACACTTCCCAGGAGGTACACTAGGGTCTTCCTTCATAGGGGTCACTGGGGAAATCTGCAGGGCTTGACCAATGAAGAGCAGACAGAGATGAAGAGCAAAGTTTACAGCAACTGTGCTCGGATCCTGGAGACAAAGTTACTGCTTTCAGCTGCATCTGAGGAGATGGCCCAGCTATTGGTTCTGCCCATCTGTAGAACTAAGTCATGACCCTGTCTGTCCAAAGAACTTAGTTGGTAGTTTTGCCTGATTTGGGTCCCTGGTCAATGGGCAATATCATCCATGGAATCAGTTCTGTGGCCCTGCCTGGGCAGAGAAGCAAGTTTGAAGACCTGCCCAATGGCAGAGGGTAACCCTAAGTCCCAACCCACAAGAAAGTTGCTCAAGGAATTGGGGCAGCTGCAGAGCCCATCTGTAGCCAGCAGCCTTGCCACTAGCCTTGCCCAACTGCTGAGTATAAGCCTCTGGTTCCACAAAACCAGAGAACCTAAACAGTGACCATGGGCTTCAGAGACTAGCCTACCATACTGCCCAGCCCTGAAGCATAGCTTAAAATACCATTCAGGAGCAGAGTCCAGCATTAGGGCCAGTCCGATTACTAAACACAGTCTTTGGCCTCCCTCAGGCAGGGAGCCCAGCCAGTGACCTCACCCAAACTTGATGCACAGCTTACAAGAACTCAGACCGAGACCATGCCAAACTACAGAGCACAGTTCTGAAACCCTCTCAACTGCAGGATACAGTGGGAAGCCCTGTCTGACAAGAAACACAGCCAGTGTCTGAACCCAAAAGCAGAACACAGCAAGAGATCTAGCTGATCACAAAGCCCAGCCTGCAGCCCTGCCTGGTGGGAGGGCACAGCTTGAGTCTCCACCTCACCAAGAGCCACTCGGAAGCCCAGTGAAGCCTTGCCCAATCAGAGCCCAACCAGAGCCCAACCAGTGGCATTGCCCTGCCGTGGAACAAAGACCACAAACTTTCCTGACCAGAGAGGCTTACAGGACCCAGATAATGGTCTCAACTGGCCACAGAGAAGAGCCAGCAGCCCCATCCAACAAAGGAGCTCACCCAGCAGCCATGCTTGCATAGAGAGCCAAGGCACCAGTCACATCCAGCTTTCAGGGATAGAAGCACCTTGCCCCAACTTCACAGTATGAACAGCACTCTTGCCCAATTACACATCCCACTAGCCTACCTACAGGAATAACTAGGTGGCCCAACTAGTACACCATGCTGAACAGACTGGTGAAGCTCTTTCCCTGCCAAAGCAAACTTGTAAACTCTAGCAAAAAGGTCTACTTACACAAATATGGAGATACCAACATGACTATATAAGGATAACAAGGAATCATGAAACAGAAATCAATAAAGCTCCAATCAGATCAGCTCAGTTTAGTTACTCACTCATGTCTGACCCTTTGTGACCCCATAGACTGAGCAAACCAGGTTTCCCTGTACATCACCAACTCCCAGAGCTTGCTCAAACTCATGTCCATTGAGTCAGTGATGCCATCCAACAATCTCATAGTCTGCCAGCCCCTTTTCCTCCTGCCTTCAATCTTTCCCAGCATCAGAGTCTTTTTTAATAAGTCAGTTCTTCGCATCAGGTGGCCAAAGTATTAGAGTTTCAGCTTCAGCATCAGTCCGTCCAGTGAATATTTAGGGTTGATTTCCTTTAGGATTGACTGGTTGGATCTCCTTGCAGTCCAAGGGACTCTCAAGAGTCTTCTCCAACACCACAGTTCTAAAGCATCAATTCTTCGATGCTTAGCCTTCTTTATGGTCCAACTCTCACATCCATACATGACTATTGGATAAACCATAGCTTTGACTAGATGGACCTTTGTTGGCAAAGTAATGTCTCTGCTTTTTAATATGCTGTCCGGGTTTGTCATAACTTTTCTTCCAAGGAGCAAGCATCTTTTAATTTCTTGGCTGCAGTCACCACCTGCAGTGATTTTGGAGCCCAAGAAAATTAAGTCTGTCACTGTTTCCGTTGCTTCCCCATCTGTTTGCCATGAAATGATGGGACTGGATGCCATGAATTTTGCTTTTTGAATGTTGAGTTTTAAGCCAGCTTTTTCACTCTCCTCTTTCACCTTCACCTAGAGACTTTTTAGTTCCTCTTCACCTTCTGCCATAAGGGAGGTATCATTTGCATATCTGCGATTATTGATATTTCTCCCAGCAATCTTGATTCCAACTTGTGCTTCATCCAGCCCAATAGTACATCACATGATGTACTCTGCATATAAGTTAAATTAGTAGGGTGACATATACAGCTTTGATGTTCTCCTTTTCCAATTTGGAACCAGTCCATTGCTCCATGTTCGGTTCTAACTCTTGCTTCTTGACTTGCATACAGGTTTCTCAGGAGGAGGTAAGGTGTTCTGGTATTCCCATCTCTTGAAGAATTTTCCACAGTTTGTTGTGATTCACACAGTCAAGGCTTTAGTGTAGTCAATGAGGCAAAAGTAGATTTTTTTCTGGAATTCTCTTGCTCAGAAAGAATGAAGATGCTGAGCCAAAGTGAAAAAAGCATACAGTTGTAGATGTGGCTAGTGATGGAAGTAAGGCCCAATGCTGTAAGGAACAATATTGCATAGGAATCTGGAATGTTAGGTCCATGAATTAAGGTAAATTGGAAGTGGTCAAACAGGAGATGGCAAGAGTGAACATCGACATTCTAGGAATCAGTGAACTAAAATGGACTGGAATGGGCTGATTTAATTCAGATGACCATTATATCTACTACTTTGTGCAAGAATCTCTTAGAAGAAGTGGAGTAGCCCTCATAGTCAACAAGAGTCTGAAATGCAGTACTTGGGTGCAATCTCAAAAATGACAGAATGGCCTCTGTTCGTTTCCAAGGCAAACCATTCGATATCACGGTAATCCAAGCCTATGCCCCAACCAGTAACATGGAAGAAGCTGAAGTTGAACGGTTCTATGAAGACCTACAAGACCTTTTAGAACTAACACCCAAAAAAGATGTCCTTTTCATTATAGTGGACTGGAATGCAAAAGTAGGATCAAGAAACACCCGGAGTAACAGGCAAAGTTGGCCTTGGAAAACAGAATAAAGCAGGGCAAAGGCTAATAGAGTTTTGCCAAGAGAACACACTGGTCATAGCAAACACCCTCTTCCAACAACACAGAGAAGACTCTACACATGGACATCACCAGACGGTCAACACCAAAATCAGATTGATTATATTCTTTGCAGCCAAAGATGGAGGAGCTTTATACAGTCAGCAAAAAAAGACTGGAAGCTGACTGTGCCTCAGATCATGAACTCCTTATTGCCAAATTCAGACTGAAATTGAAGAAAGTAGGGAAAACCACTAGACCATTCAGGTATGACCTAAATCAAATCCCTTATGATTATACAGTGGAAGTGAGAAATAGATTTAAGGGACTAGATCTGATAGAGTGCCTGATGAACTCTGGACTGAAGTTCATGACATTGTACAGGAGACAGGGATCAAGATCATCCCAATGGAAAAGAAATGCAAGAAAGCAAAATGGCAGTCTGAGGAGGTCTTACAAATAGTTGTGAAAAGAAGAGAAGCGAAAAGTAAAGGGGAAGAGGAAAGATATTCCCATTTGAATGCAGAGTTCTAAAGAATAGCAAGGAGAGATAAGAAAGTCTTCATCAGCAATCAATGCAAGGAAATAGAGGAAAACAGCAGAATGGGGAAGACTAGATCTCTTCAAGAAAATTAGAGATACCAAAGGAAAATTTCATGCAAAGATGGGCTCGATAAAGGACAGAAATGGTATGGACCTAACAGAAGCATAAGATATTAAGAAGAGCTGGCAAGAATACACAGAAGAACTATAGAAAAAAGATCCTCATGACCCAGATAATTACTCACCTAGAGCCAGACATCTGGGAATGTAAAGTCAAGTGGGCCTTAGAAAGTATCACTATGAGCAAAGCTAGTGGAGGTGATGGAATTTCCATTGAGCTATTTCAAATCCTGAAAGATGATGTTGTGAAAGTCCTGCACTCAATATGCCAGCAAATTTGGAAAACTCGGCAGTGGCCACAGGACTGGAAAAGGTCCGTTTTCATTCCAATCCCAAAGAAAGGTAATGCCAAAAAAATGCTCAAACTACCACACAATTGCACTCATCTCACATACTAGTAAAGTAATGCTCAAAATTCTCCAAGCCAGGCTTCAGCAATACGTGAACCGTGAACTTCCAGATGTTCAAGCTGGTTTTAGAAAAGGCAGAGGAACCAGAGATCAAATTGCCATCATCTGCTGAATCATGGACAGAGCAAGAGAGTTCCAGAAAAACATATATTTCTGCCTTATTGACAATGCAAAGCCTTTGACTGTGTGGATCACAATAAACTGTGGAAAATTCTGAAAGAGATGGGAATACCAGACCACCTGACCTGCCTCTTGAGAGATTTGTATGCAGGTCAGGAAGCAACAGTTAGAACTGGACATGGAACAACACACTGGTTCCAAATAGGAAAAGGAGTACATCAAGGCTGTATATTGTCACCCTGCTTATTTAACTTATATGCAGAGTACATCATGAGAAACGCTGGGCTGGAAGAAGCACAAGCTGGAATCAAGATTGCCGGGAGAAATATCAATAACCTCAGATATGCAGATGACACCACCCTTATGGCAGAAAGTGAAGAGGAACTGAAAAGCCTCTTGATGAAAGTGAAAGAGGAGAGTGGAAAAGTTGGCTTAAAGCTCAACATTCAGAAAACTAAGATCATGGCATCTGGTCCCATCACTTCATGGCAAATAGATGGGGAAACAGTGGAAACCGTGTCAGACTTTATTTTTGGGGGTCCCAAAATCACTGCAGATGGTGATTGCAGCCATGAAATTAAAAGATGCTTACTCCTTGGAAGGAAAGTTATGACCAAACTAGACAGCATATTAAAAAGCAGAGATATTACTTTGCCAACAAAGATCCATCTAGTTAAGGCTATGGTGTTTCCAGTGGTCATGTATGGATATGAGAGTTGGACTGTGAAGAAAGCTGAGTGCCGAAGAATTGATGCTTTAGAACTGTGGTGTTGGAGAAGACTCTTGAGAGTCCCTTGGACTGCAAGGCGATCCAACCAGTCCATCCTAAAGGAGACCAGTGTTAGGTGTTCATTTGAAGGACTGATTCTGAGGCTGAAACTCCAATACTTTGGCCACCTCATATGAAGAGTTGACTCATTGGAAAAGACCTTGATGCTGGGAAGGATTGGGGGCAGGAGGAGAAGGGGACGACAGAGGATGAGATGGCTGAATGGCATCACCGACTTGATGGACATGAGTTTGGGTGGACTCCGGGAGTTGATGATGGACAGGGAGGCCTGGCGTGCTGTGATTCATTGGGTTGCAAAGAGTCGGACACGACTGAGGGACTAAACTGAACTGAACTGAACAGAATAAAAAGGAAAAATACACAGCAATAAAATGATAGTTGAGGATTTTAATGCTCCATTCTCCAGGTAGTCAATAAGGAAATAAACAATTTGAACAACACTATTGACCAATGGACCAAACAGGTGTACATAGAACATTCTATCCAACAGCAGCAAAGTATACATTATTCTTCAACACCTACAGAACATTTTCTAAGATAGATCATAGGTTCGACCACAAAATAAGTCACAAAAAAGCCAAGAACATAGAAATTATATCAAATATCTTTTCTTATCACAAATGATATGAAACTATAAATCAACAGCCAGAGGAAAGTTAGAAAATTTAACAATAAAGAAAATTAAGAAACACACTCTTTAAAGTGTTGCTAAAGAAAAAAATTTTTAAAGCTTAAGATAAAAAAAATTTTAAACAACTTACCAAAATGTATGGCATGCCGGAAAAGCAGTTCTGAGAAAAAAAATTTATAACTATAAACTCATATTTTTTTAAAAAATGTCTTAAATAAACAACCTAACTTTAAACCTCAAAGAACTAGAAGAATAAACTTAACCCAAATTTATCAGGAGGATGGAAATAAAGATAACAGCATAAATAAATGAAGTAGTGAATAGGGAAACAATAGATAATATAAACGAGTTGACTCTTTGGAAAGAAAATAAATTGATAAACCTGTAGCTAGACAAACCATTAAACTTAAAGGACTCAAATAAAATTATAAATTAAAGAGAAGAAATTACAACTGATACCACAGAAACACAAAGGCTCATAAGAGACTACTACAAACAATTACACATCAACAAATTAGACAACCTGGAGTAAATGGATAAATTCCTAGAAATATACAACTTACCACGACTAAATCTTGAAGAAATAGAAAATTTGAACAGATTGATACTGAAAAAGGGTATTGCTTAGTAGTCAAAAACCTCCTAAAAAAGGACCTGATGGTTTCACTGGCGAATTACACTAAACATTTAAAGAATTGACATTAATTCTTCTCAAATTTTTCCAAAAAGAGCAAAGACACCAAGCTCATTTTCAAAGGATGTTATTAGTCAAATTCATCTACCATATCCAGATAAGGATGCTAGAAGAAAATAAAATTATAGGCCAATATCCCTAATGAGTAACATGCAAAAATTCTCAACAAAATTCTAGCAAACTGAATTCAACAGCACATTACAAGGATCATAAACCATAATTAAGTGGGATTCATCTCTAAGATGTAAGAATGGTTCAAAATATGCAAATCAATAAATGTGTTACATTACATTAATAGAATAAAAGGTAAAAATCATGATCATATTGATAGATGCAGAAAAACACTTTGACAAAATTCAACATGATTTTATGATATAAACTTAGAACAAATTAGATTTATAAGGAATCTATCTCAACATAATAAAGACCATATATAGTGAGCCTGCAGCTAACATAGTTTAAAAGGTAAAAGGTTGAAAACTTTTCTTTAAGACCAGGAACATAACAAGAGTTTTCATTCTTACCACACCATTCTATATAGTACTGGAATTCTAGCCAGAGCAATCAAGTAAGAAAAATAATTAAAAGTTATTTAAAGCAGAAATAGAGAAGGAAGACAGTACATGTTTACAGATGACATAATCTTATATATAGAAAACCTTAAAGGTTCTACCAAAAAAAAAAAAACTGTTGGAACTAATAAATGAATTCAGTAAAGTTGCAAGATACAAAACCAACATACAAAAATCAGTCACATTTCAAAATATTAACAATAAACTATTTTAAAAAGACAATCCCTTTCACAATAGGATCAAAAATAATAAAATACTTATTAATAAATTTAACTAAGGATGTGAAAGATTTATACACTGAAAACTGTAAAGCACTGTTGAAAGAAATTGAAGAAGATGCAAATAAATGTAAAGATATCTTTTGTTCATGGATTGGAAGAATCAATATTTCTAAAATGTCCATACTACTCAAAGTCATTTTTAGATTCAATGCAATCTTTATTAAGATTTCTTTTTTAAAGAAATAGAAAAAAATAGTTCAAAAATTCATATGGAACCAAAAAGACCTAGAACAGCCAAAGCAATCTTGAGAAAGAAAAACAAAGTTGGAGGCATCACATTTCCAGATTTCAATCTGTATATAAGCATATGGTAATCAAAACAATATGGTACTGGCATAAAAGCAGAAACATAGATCAATACAACATGATAGAGAAATGAACCCACATGTATATGGTCAACTAATATTAATATTAGATGAAGGGACTGAGAATATCCAATGGGAAAAAGAGAATCTTTTCCATAAATGGTGCTGGGAAAATTGGATATTCACATGCAGAAAACTAAAACTGGACTCCTATCTTAAGTCACTGAAAGCAGGGGAAATTGGTGAAGGTGGTCAAAGGATACAAACTTCTAGTTATAAGATGAATAAGTTCTAGATAGGTAATGTACACAATGGTGACTATAGTTAACAATAATGTGTACTTAAAATGGCAACCCACTCCAGTGCTCATGCCTGGAAAATCCCATGGATGGAAGAGCCTGGTAGGCTACACTCTGTGGGGTCGCAAAGAGTTGGACACGACTGAGCGACTTCACCTTACCTTCCCTTAGAAGTTCTTAAACGAGTAGGTCTTAAGAAACTAAAACATTGTAAATCAACTATATTTTAATTTAAAATTTTTAAAAAAGATTTCATGTCAGATACACACACAAATGGTAACTATTTGAGGTAATAAGTGTGTTAACTAACCTTATCATAGTAATCATTTCTCAGTATAAACATACATCAAATCATCATGTTATACACCCAAAGTTACACAATATTGTATGTCAATTATATCACAATAAAGTCTGGGGGGAACGTGCTCCAAAGGTTACAAAAAGGGGTATTTGGTCAGAATGCCAACTATGCACCCTAAACACAAAGAAATTCTACTGAAATGAAATATAAAGATTTAGGTAAAACACTACTTGTCTTTAAAGCTAATTGGAACAGGCTACCACCAATATTTTTAAAATCTCACACTTATAGACTAGTTGGGCAGATCCATCTTGAAAATTTTGTGTTTAGAATTGGAAACTGCTCATCAAGATTTCTGGGGTCTTTCTCCATCTCTTGAAGCTAGTTCTACTCAAGAGGAAAATTTAGAAGATTTTGTTGCTTTAAATGTCGCTTTCATGAGGTTATGGATAAGGTGCAATTTCAGGTTGAGCATTTAACCTAGAATGGGAGATGAATGAGTTCAGGACTGTTTCTGTTGAAAGAGCCACTGAAAACCTTGGATGTGTGAGCTGTAAAACATAACATCTATTACTGTTGAAAGAGCTACTGAAAACCTTGGATGTGCAAGCTGTAAAACATAACATCTATTACTGTATTAAATATTCATAATTTTTCTCTTTAAAACAAAATTTTGTGTTGCTTTAAAAAAAAGAATCTATAAAAGATTAGTAAAATAGAAACACAAGTTTATAAATATATAAAAAGCAAGATTGCTAAGAGTCTGCACTCCAAATACAGGGAGCCCAGATTCAATCCCTGGTTAGGGAGCTAGATACTACATGTCTCAACTAATAGTTTATGTTCCACAACTAAAGATTCATGTTAGGGAAATTAAATGGAATTGTTCTTATTCAGGCTTCAGAGCCAAGAGAGCAGAGTGGGCCTCTGACCTTGCTTCTGACCTGCCTGGACACTGCCCCAACTACGTGCCTGCTTGTGAGTGCACTGATTGTTACCAGTAATATGAACGGTAATATAGATAAGACACGGAGTGGGTCTTGGAATTCTTGAGCCCCTGGTGGAGATCTGGCCAACCACACCCAGGGCTTAACAAAATCTTGTGACTGGCAAGATAAACAACATTGTAAAGAAGATTAATGTGAAACCAGAGCTGCAATTTGCTCACATGATGATACCAGTTTGTGTCCTGGGATTATAAGTAGGAACTCCCCAAATCTGCAATTTTGAAGTCTCACCCATGGAACAGACACACTACCCAGGACCTTTTCCCAGTTGGGACTGCAGCACGGGACTTCCCAGTGCTGCTTGAGCCTGGATGTTAGTCACCTCAATTAGTTGATATATGTGCTGGTACTCTCCTCCACTGTTGCTGTTTCTTTTCTCTTAATGATTGTATATTGAAAGTAAGTTAAATAATTCTCCATTAAGTATTGAAATTATTTATTTGTATATAATGCATGGTTTCTTTTGTTCATGAATCCTTTGAACCTGAAACAAAAGTTAAAATTTTGGCAAAACAATTCCATGTACCACGATGAAGATCAAAGATCTTGTGTGCTGCAACTAAGACCTAGTGTGGCCACGTGAATAAATAAATAAATAAAATATTTTTTGAAAAATGATAGATTGCACATACACTACTTCAAAAGTGTAAGCTAAAAATTTGCCTACAAACTTCCTTGTAATCAAACCAAAAAGGGCACAATAATTTACATTACTTTCATTTTGGAAAGGCAGACTCAAACCAATTTTTTAAAAAAGAATAAAAAAGTCTTCTAGATGCTAGAAGAAATTTCTCACATGGAACATTGTCCAGAAAGCATTAAGTGATGTAATAAACAATACTCCTATCTTTTTTGTACAACAAATTAAAAAATGAATGCCATCTGTTTGTTTCTTGTAGAAAATTTTGCTAAAAGCTAAAAGAATACTATTAAAGCAAAACTTGGAGTGGATAAAATATGCTGCATTCCAATAGCCTAATTTGAGCCAAGATTAGAACTTAGAGAAATAAATAGATCCTTCAAAAGTAAGTGGATAGTTTAACTTTTCATTTTAGAGATATCACACTTTTTCCTCTCTTCCCTCAGAATTTATAATTCTAACAATAATATCTCCTACAAGACAATAATTTTCAGATAAACTGGACAAAGGCAATGGAAAGGCATTAGCATATATTCTGAAAGACTAGGCCTGTCCAACCACTTGAGAATTTCTGGCTCAAATAACTTCCCTATATACAGTTGCTCTCATTTTTATTTCTGATGGGGGCACAGAAGACTTTTTGAAATTATTTTCTTAGATAGGAGTCTGGGTACCAATTGCAAGAACATCATATAAGGAAGATCCAATTGCCAGGAGAACATTGATAGTTCCACCAGGGTTCTCCCTAGAAGGCAGATTTCAGGAGCGTATGTGAGCAAAGTAAGGAGTTTCCTGATGAAGTATCATTGTATATTCACCCTGGCATTTAAAAAAAAATCCAATTCAGGCTCCAAAATCTCTCATTCCAAAAAAGACAGAAATGGTACTGGCCTCAGTGGTCATCAAAGTGTAGAACTCCTGGCTTCCAAGAAAACCCCCAATAATGCTCCTGCAGAACCTGCAAGGATGATGCCATTTCTCTAAAGGAGTGAACTCCACTCTTTATATCTGTTCTGCATCTCAAGCTGCATGGGGCAACAAAGGTAGATGATTTCTGCTGGACAAGACTTGACTAGGGAAGAAAGATATGAACCCAAGTGGTACTCCCTTTCAACCCAGGAAAATGGGGACTAGAGAAAGAGGAAAAAGGCCTTCAGAACTTTCTATAGAAGCAGCAAAACGACATGAAGTCACTGCACCAAGAGACTTCTCACTTTCCCCACTTGTATCCTTTGGATCAAATTGATGGCACGCATCTAGAAATTATTGTTTAATAAACATGATGTCTAAGACATTGAATGGGAATTAATTAAAGGAAGGCCACTTCTTTTGAGCTTGGAATATTAAACAAACCAACTGAATAAATAAAGATATATTAAGGTATTTCCTTTGTCATCCACCTGGAAAGCATATGCATAGGACAATCTTCAGTGATCTTTTTAAAATGTGCTCAGCCCATTAAATTTATGATGTGGAAAAATGGAGATAAAAGAGCAGAGACTCAAGTCATGGTGATTGAATTTGATCATAATTTGAAAAATAGTTTAGGCCATGAAAACTACTATTTAGCTCAAGAGATCTGCCATCTTCCTACTAATTATTTCTCTCTTTATTTTGCTTCTATGTGCATGAAACTAAGAATCTAAGTTTCTTACTGTGGAGGAGGCAATCCTGAGCAGCACACAAGCACAGAGGTGCTCAGCACACCAGGTGGAAATGGATGTCTGGTAGAGACACTTGCAGTATTTCACTCAACTCTCACTTCCACTGAACAACTCCATGTGACTTGGCCTCTTCAATACCTCATCTCCGCCAAGTCTTTTTTCAATGCACTGGCTGTGGCCTCAGCCACTGTCTTCACTTCCCTGGCTACTGTAATTGCCTCCCAACTGATCTCCTTGCTTCCTCTCCAAGCTCTCTTTTTCATTTCATTCCCCATAACAGGACTCCAAATCTCAGCATGACATTTACCTGGTTAGAAACCTTCAATTGCTTTCCATTATGCTTAGGACTAAAGCACACACACAGATAACAAACAATCAAAAGAATCTCAGGGTTAGGGGCCTATCTGAAGCCCTCTCCTTCCTGCTCTATACTGGGCTTCCTTCAGGTTTTCAAACACACTCTACTTCCTGCCCCAAAGGGGTCACATGCATTGTTGCTTCCACCTACCAACTCCCTTTGCCTGAGTTACACATCCTCCAGGTCTCGGCTGAAATATGATTTCCTCTTTGACTCTGGTCTTCACAGACTTCCTACACAAATTAGGATTTTCTTTATCAATTTTCATAGTCTTTCTCCATCAGAACTCAGAGCACTTGAATTACTTATTCAATTGTCTTCTCCAATAATCAAAAGCTTCATGAGAGAAGCCACGAAGTCCTTTCTTCAAATTTGTAACTACAAAATCTAACATAGTAACAAATATTATTATTTCTATTTAAGAGATTAAAATAACTGAAGAATTGAAAGTTGAAATTATTTGTCCAGGGTCTTTAAGCTAGTAAGCAGAACTGAGCATTTAATCTTTATCCATTAAACTCAAACGTTTATATTTCTATTTCACTTGCCTCCTTTGTTTTATGAACAAAGAAATATTTTATTCTTTGAATAAAATATAAAATATTTTGAATAAAATATATAAGAATAAAATACTTAGGAATATATCTACCTAAAGAAACTAAAGACCTATATATAGAAAACTATAAAACACTGATGAAAGAAATCAAAGAGGACACTAATAGATGGAGAAATATACCATGTTCATGAATCGGAAGAATCAATATAGTGAAAATGAGTATACTACCCAAAGCAATCTATAGATTCAATGCAATCCCTATCAAACTGCCAACAGTATTTTTCACAGAGCTAGAACAAACAATTTCACAGTTTGTATGGAAATACAAAAAACCTCGAATAGCCAAAGCAATCTTGAGAAAGAAGAATGGAACTGGAGGAATCAACCTGCCTGACTTCAGGCTCTACTACAAAGCCACAGTCATCAAGACAGTATGGTATTGGCACAAAGACAGAAATATGAACAAAGAAATAGAGAAATGCAAGAAATGAGTATTGAATGTGTAGTATGTTCTAGATTTAGGCTGCTTTCATTAATCCTCACTACCCCATGTACTATTCTGACCTGTCTCCATGACTAAATGTAAATCTCTGAAGATCAGAGACTGTATGTTCTTTTTTTGTTTTTCTTCTGTATACTTAGCATGTAGCATTTGGTTCTAAACACAAGAGGAGAATTCTGTGCCAAGTGATTATGAGTATTTACTAACTGAAGAGTGATAGTTTGGAAAATGAATTTTTGAAAGTGAGAGGTTGGGAGGGTCTGTAGGGGAGAAGTCTGATGAGGATGATAAGGTAGTTCATGTCCAAAGACACACACACATACGTCCTCTACATGGAAATATAGCAACAATAGATAAAATAAAGAGAAACTATAAGAACATAGTTGGGATAAAAATAAATGAGGCAATCCATTTCCCAGAAATTGATCATAAAGGCACACTGATGAGTGGGGCTGCTGGACCTGGAACTGGAAGGTGGGAAGTAACAGTGGGGGCCCAACAGAAAACTGGCTCCTATGGAATGACTCTGGCTAAAAATATTTGCTAGTAAAGTGAAGCTAAGAAAGAGAAATCAATAACAGGGATATGAATTTACCCAAGATGAAGTTAATCATATAGAAGAGTGTACGGTCAGGCTACTCAAGGTGGCTGTTCTCCTGCTCTCTGCACATCACCTGCCTGACCAGGACCTGTTTCCCTGACACCCTGCTTACAGGGCTGACCTTCCTACATACTTGCCCCAGGCCTCAGCTAGTGACTGTTCTTATCAAAGTGTGGTGAGGAACTTGCCCCTCTTCTGGCTTCCCTGGTAACCAATGAATCACTCTGATGCCAGCACCCCCTATAACTGGTCATTTTACAGTCCTCCCCTGGAGTGAAACCTGCTGCAGCCTTGTCTTGCCCTCCATCCAATGCACACAGTAGGTTGTTTCTCCAGCACCTTGCTTCCAACACATAAGCTCCCCCAACCATTAAACCACTGGTGTCTCTATTGCTGACACATTAGCTATTTCTTTGGTCTTAAAGATGAGCCAGTACAGGCCCAGCAGGCTGCAGCCCACCAAATAGTCTGATAAAATATTAATAGATATATGTTTAGAAACTCAAAGAGATAGGAATAAGAAAAAAACTAAGATATAAGATATAGAGAATAAGAATAAGAAATAATACAACAAACTAATCTTTAACCTTAAACATTTAACCATATGAAATGAAAATGCAATAGATTGCACATATACTAGACAAGAAATAGTTGAGAGATTTAGAAAATTAGCTAATGATTTAAGTGCTTAATGGTTTAAGGAATAGTGAATTCAGAAGCACTGAAATCAAGACCATGAGAGAGAAATCCACTATCATTGTAAGAAATTTTGACACAGCTCAGTAAGACAGTGATAGATTAAGCAAAGAAAAAAATAAGAAGGACTTAAAGCCTGAACAAGAAAGCTAGCAAGCTGAGTTAATAGATGCATTTATAGAATCAACCACATTCTAGGGCACAAAATATATCGACAAATCTTAAAAATTCAGCATTAAACAGCTCATATTATCCAATCATAAAATGATTAAATTACAATCAAATAAAAATATTATTTTAAACATTCACATTAGAAATTTAAAATCCAAATCTCAGCTTACTGTTGATGTAAAGAGAAATCACAGTTATTTAGAATAAGATGTTAATAAAATTAATTCACATAAACTTTATAGGAAGCAGCAAAATGGTACTTGTATTAAATCTTTAAATAATACAAGTTGAAAATAAATACACGAACTAAAAACCTAGGAAAAAATGAAACTAAAATAAGCCTATAGAATGTAGAAGAAAGAAAAAATAAAGATGAGAGTGAATATTTAAAAATAAAATATTTTTTGAGGAGAGAGGCTGCAGCCGGCTCCCCTGTCAGGTGCTGACCGGCCCCCGGGGAGGGT
The DNA here is from genome assembly GCF_003369695.1 of Bos indicus x Bos taurus. Classification (NCBI taxonomy): domain Eukaryota; kingdom Metazoa; phylum Chordata; class Mammalia; order Artiodactyla; family Bovidae; genus Bos; species Bos indicus x Bos taurus. The sequence goes on along the minus strand of NC_040092.1, from coordinate 69,125,024 downwards.
GCTGAGGACGCGGACAGCGGCAACGAGAGCCGGAGCGGAGGCGAGGACATGCACGTGTGCGAGAAGTGCTGCGCCGAGTTCTTCAAGTGGGCCGACCTGCTGGCGCACAAGGAGGCCTGCACCAAGAACCCCCTGGTGCTGATCGTGGGCGAGGATGAGCCCGCCCCGCCCTCCGAGGACTTAAAAAAAAAAAAAAGAAAAAAAAAGAAAAATAAAAATAAAATATTTTTTAAAGTATTAAGAAAATCAAAAGCTATTCTTTGGAAAAATCTAATAAAATACACAAATCTCTAGAAAACCAATAAATTAAATAGTGGGAATATGCCCAAATAAATATTATCAGAAAAAAAGGGAACATAATTATGGAAACAGTAGAAAGTTTTAAAACTCATAAGTAAATATTAAATACAACACTGATTCAAATTCATTCTTTAAAACAGACAGTATCCTATAAAAATATCATTTATTAAAATAGTCTCAGACTTCCCTGGTGGGTCAGTGGTTAAGACTCCATGCATCCAATGCAAGGGGCATGGCTTTGATCCTTGATCAGGGAACTAAGATCCCATCTGTTATTCAGCACAGCCAAAAAATTAGTGAACAAATAAAATAGTCTCAGGGAATAACAGAACATCTGAAAAAAACAATAACTACTGAAGAAATTGCCTAAGTAATCAATTCTTCCATTAGTAAGAGTGATGGTGGGGTAGAAAGACGGAAGGAAATTGTTTTGGAAGTAAGATGTAATGAATCTACAGGAATGAATCTATAGATAACTTGCATTTTGTAAAGACTGTTTCAGAGAACTGAATTTGAAATAAAGTTGTTCAATCCTTCTAGAAGGCTAGCTGGACCCAAAATGAAAAGGGACAATACAATTACAGCCTAAGAATTGTGAGTATTATGAATAGAGATGCAGAAGTCAGCTGAATTTAGCAGAATTTTCAATATGACCAAGTTTAGTTCCAGGATATAAGAATGGTTGAATACCAGAAAACCTATTAATATTTTATGTGATATTAGCAGATAAAAGGAAAATTTTTTATGATGCAAAAATTTGATAAATTTCAGAATTTACTCATTCAAGATGGAAATTCTTGCTTGATAAGCTAGGCCTAAAGGGAAAGTTCTTTAACCTAAAAGGAATTTTTGTTAAAAACTTGCATCAGACAGCACACTCAGTTGTAAACTGTAATTCCATCACAATTAAATAAGGAATAAGATAGATTTAATTGCCATTTGCTTTTCAGTCTTATGCTGAGGATACCATCCAATGCAACTAACCAAGACAAGAGAGGAAAACCTTAGGAAGTAGAAAGATTGAATCAAAACACTACCCTCCTTTTCAGTTTCCCTCTTTTCATCCATAATAGATTTTCTGATATTCGTGCTTGAACTAAACTCTACTTGGTCATAATGAAAATTCTGCTAAGTTCAACTAACTTCTGCATCTCTATTCGTAATATTCATAATTCTTAGACTATAATTGCATTGCCCTTTTCATTTGGGGTCCAACTAACCTTCTGGATAGAAAGCTAATTTTCTTTCATTTTCAACTTTCTTCACAGGTACCTTGCTTCTTCTAGGGAATCAAGTCCCCACTCCATTCTGCTCTGAATCAAAGACACCCTCTCCTCTAAGTGTCACATAGAGAGAAAAGTGGTTAACTTGCCATTCTGTGGGTTGGGGAAGAAGAGATATCAGAGAGGTTTTCATTCTGATTTATAAGTTTAATTTTTCTATAAGCAGCTGAAAATTCCAGATAACTTCTGAAAGGGTGGAAATTAACTTTCTCCTGAAATCCTTCATCAAAATAAAAATGAGATTTTTTTTTCTCAGTTACATAACTTTGTCATTACTGTCATTTGTCCTTTATCTGGGCTCAATTACAAGGCAAACCTTGGCAAAGAAGACGTCCATAGTAATCACCTTAACCCAATTCTTATGACTTTTTCCTGTTTAGGAGACAGGGGTGGGTGTGTGTGTGGGTGTGTGTGTGTGTGTGTGTGTGTTAGTAGCTCAGTCGTGTCTGACTCTTTGCAACTCCATGGATTTTAGCCTGCCAGACTCCTCTGTCTATGGAATTCTCCAGGCAAGAATACAGGAGTGGGTTGCCTTTTCCTTCCCCAGGGAATCTTCCTGACCCAGGGATCAAACCTGGATCTCCCACATTGCAGGCAGATTCTTTACCATCTGAGCCACCAGGGAACCTCTGTATCAACATCTGTCCTTGAAAAGCATAGTTGTTCTTTGACTCAGCAATCATACTCTTAGGAATTTACTCCAAGGAAATTATCAGATGTAATACAAGGATATTTGTCCCAGCATCACCTATAATAGAAAATATTTTCAATTAATATAAATTTACAATATAGAAATCAGTAAATTATAGGCCATTAATCTCATAAAATGTTTTTCAGCCAATAAAGAAAAAATGATACTGTAGGAAAATATTTATCAACATGAGAAAAATATTCTTGATATCTTGCTAAGTTAAAAAGCAGGTTGTACAATTTTGTTTGATAAATGTTATTATTATTTACATAGTCACCTGTGTGGGAAATTATTGAGAGGCTCTATAACCAAAACTTTGCTTATCTCAGAATGGTATGATTACAATTATTTCTGTTTTATTTGTTTGTTGTTTTTCATTGCGTTTTTTCATGTGTTCCAAAGAAAAAAGAAAAAAAATTAGCCCCTGATAGCTGTCAGTTGGGAGCTGGACTGCCTCTAATAGCCAGATCTTAGTGTTCTACTGAGGAACATAAACCGTTTCACACCTTCATCTGTGACCATGATACAGCAAGACAAAGACAAGACTATTCTCTAAACATGCCTGAGTGCAGACAAAAACAAAAACACTGCAAACCACAAACAGCCAAACACTGGGACTGTGACTTCTTTGCCATTCATAACATTAGCCCTATCTGCTCCTTCCTAGATAAAAGCTATTAAGAACCCCAGTCAAAAATTTTCCCTTCTTCCACTTCTTAACAGCATCAATTCACAGCAAACCTACCAAGTCCTTGAACCCTACCCCAAATCACCTAGCACAGCTTAATTTCATAACAAGCCCTGAAGCACAGCCCTGGGGTGCTTCCCAGAGGCCTCCTTGGCCATGAGCAGATCAGTTTAATTGCTTTCCTACAGTTCTGTTTCTGCTGGCCTTTGGCCAAAGGTGGTCATTGGCAAAGATGTATGCACAGAGTATGTATCCTTTTGTAATTAAAATTATACATATTTTAAAATCAAAATTAAATAATCTCCAGGTGACTTTTGACCTCTTACCAAGAGGTATACCCTCAATTTCCCCTGGGTTCTTGAGTTTACAACCAGCCAGCCCTCTGGCCCAGCACAGGAGGTATCCATAGGTGTCATCATAGGAGCTCCATAGGTATCATCAGCCAGCCTTGGAGTTGGCTCTCTGTCTCTGTGGTCACAGAGATCATCATTCTTGCCCTACCTACCTCATGACAACAGTGTAAACAGGTGACACTGTTTGTAAGTTATAAGCAAACTTGAAAGTAGCTAAAGCGATAACCATTTAATCAATACAGATTTGTCAAGTGACTTCAGCATATATATATATAATGTTCTGCTGCTGCTGCTAAGTCGCTTCAGTCGTGTCTGATTTTGTGTGACCCCATAGACGGCAACCCACCAGGCTCCCCCGTCCCTGGGATTCTCCAGGCAAGAACACTGGAGTGGGTTGCCATTTCCTTCTCCAGTGCATAAAAGTGAAAAGTGAAAGTGAAGTCGCTCAGTTGTGTCCGACTCTAGCGACCCCATGGACGGCAGCCCACCAGGGTCCTCCATCCATGGGATTTTCCAAGCAAGAGTACTGGAGTAGGGTGCCATTGCCTTCTCCAATATAATGTTCTAAGTCCTATCAAAGAGCTCCAACTGAAAAGTAACTGAATCCTAAGTCTGTCTCTAAGAAAACAGGGAACTAACAGAATGGCATTGTGGGAAAATTAACAAGATGGCACCAGTCAAGCCCTCTGGCCCCCTGTTCTGTAAACAATGACTTTGCAAGGTTATGTAACAGCTGAGATCACTTACAGCAATGCACATACGTGTCACAAGGTACTCACTTGGTCATGGGTTACTCTGTGCGGTATGCCTGTATAAGCTTTACCTGGAAAAGCCCTGAAGGGTTGTATGCAGTTATGTTGTGTTATGTCTGCTGCTACGGCATCAGCCAGTAGAGAATAAACGTGTCTGCAGTTCCTACAACTCCTCGCATTTTTTTCCAGCCTTGTAGCTCACACCTTGCCTACCCTGGATTCAGCGAACAGTGCATACAGTGTAAACAATAAGACAGTTGGCGACATACAGAGGATCAGCAACATGGGCATTCAGTTCAGTTCAGTCGCTCAGTCGTGTCCAAATCTTTGCGACCCCATGGCCTGCAGCACACCAGGCTTCCCTGTCCATTACCTCTCAGAGCTTGCTCAAACTCATGTCCATCGAGTCAGTGATGACATCCAACTATCTCATCCTCTGCCATCCCCTTCTCCTCCAGCCTTCAATCTTTCTCAGCATCAGGGTCTTTTTCAATGAGTCAGTTCTTCGCATCAAGTGGCCAAAGTATTGGAGTTTCAGTTTCAGCATCAGTCCTTCCAATGAATATTCAGGACTGATTTCCTTTAGCATTGACTGATTGGATCAAGGATCATTTAAAATAATAGAAAACATCAACAATGATTCCCTCAGAAATCATCAAACAAGATAAACTCATTTATTTTGGACTTCCTTAATTCAGCTTAATAGGGAATCAATTTTGATCTAAGAAATTTAAAAATAAAAGTATTTGTCCCAGTAGCAATTTTTCATACAGTTTTCTAAACCTTGGCATCAATTTTCATGCAAAACTATGAGTCAGCTACCTCTGACTCAATTGACTGTTTTATTAAGTCCATAAAAGAAGGGAAGAAAATAAGAGAAACAACACAATGTGTTAATATGTACTTCTATGCTATAAACAATCATTTCTTAGCTTCTAAGAGGGTAAGAATAATAGGGCAATGATCAGAAATGAAGAAATGCAGGGGTCAAAAAATAATAACTTGGATAGCTTTTAAGAGCAACTAAACCAAAATGAATAGATACCTCAATGCCAGTGGCATAGTTTACTATGTGAGCTGTTTCAAACATTTTAAGATGGTATTCTAAATGAGATTAACATTGGAATCTTAATGAAACTAAGAATTTCTCATAATGTTTTCTTTCTAAACATGATGAGTTTTATTTTTCTTTTCTGTTTTCTTAAAAATAGAAATCAGCTGTTTTCATTTATAAATATTTTATTGAAAATGCGTTATGAGGGACTTTTAAACCAGCTCTAAAACAAACAAATGGAATCCTTGACCTTCTTTGCAAAAAATCAGATGTTTTTTTATCTCGCTTTTTAAAATGTAAAAAAGGGGACTAGTCTGCGGTCATAAATAAGGTTTCACAGAACTAAGATGCCAAGATTAAAATCTTTCTCCTACATGGCTATTTAATGCATTAATTGCTAAGGGAAAAATAAGTTCAAAACTAGACTCCAAGAATTGATAAGGGGTTACATTTAAGCTATGTAAAAGACTACAGGGATCCCCTGGTCCCAGCAGGCAACTGTTTGAGCTTTCAGGCTTCTTGTTTCCACTGTAGATGATTAGAAATGCTTTGGTGGGCAGATGGGCCATTTGATGCAGACGTGATGCAGCCACTCACAGAGCTGACAGTGGCACCATGCTGGTTTCCAGACCAGCGCACCACCTCAGCACCCCTCCACCACCCAGAGCTGTGCGTCTCATAGAAACACCGTCTGTGCAGGAGCCTAGTACTATGTTTTGTTTTTTTCCCTTCTCTTACATTCCCTGTTGAAGGTCCTCATTTTTCGACTTATAAGTATCTGGCAAAGATTACAAAATAAATGAAATAAAGAGGAAAATACATGTCATATTTCAAGATACAGGATAGGTTTGTAAGGGGACAAAAATCTCATCATGTGATAATTGTATCTAAGTAGAAAGCATCACATAATAATCTATCTTCTGAATCTTTTTTTTAATAAAACACTCCTGTTTGCAGACAAATCTTTTTGGTCAGTGTTGTACACAATAGGTTGTATCTTCCTTTGGCAAGTCGCCCTTGACATTTGTGATACCAGGACACTACAATTGGGGATTGTTTTCAAAGTAGATACATGTCAGTGTTTATGTCAATTTTTAAATTGAAGATGGTGAAAAGTGAGGAAATACGTGGTGACAGTCACAGCCTGAGTCAATTCATGTTTAGAGATTCACACACTCTATTTCCTTTTGCACTGTGTCATGACGCTGGAGGGGTGAGGTATTAGGATACATGTAAAGGATGTGTATCCTCATCACCAGAATGACTAAATAATGGAGGGCACAGACAATGCCTTCTCCTCTTCCAGAAGTTAGCAAATATACGAGTCTTGTGTACCTGGAAAAATGTCACTTCCTGTTCTCGAATTAAGTCATATGGACCCTGTTTGGGCCATAGCTCAGCCCAGGCAGGGGATGGTTCTCCTTTTGTTGGGGTTTGAGTAGTCAACAAAACCCAAGCTGAGATTGATGTGGCCAATGGCCAAAGGATGAAAAAGCAGGAACTAAGATCATAATCAACCTCTTGCTCATCTGGTGAGGGATTTAATTTCAAAGAATAAAGGTAAAGATAAAAGGAGGAGTGGTGAAATGGAGAGGTGTGTACATTAGTCTACCTTGGAAGGAGAAGAAATTCTTTGAGGGAGTGTGGTGCCAAACCCTTTTAATTTTTTTAATTTTTTTTATTTTTTAACTTTACAATATTGTATTGGTTTTGCCATATATCGAATGAATCCACCACAGGTATACATGTGTTCCCCATCCTGAAACTTCCTCCCTCCTCCCTCCCCATACCATCCCTCTGGGTTGTCCTATTGCACCAGCCCCAAGCATCCAGTATCGTGCATCAAACCTGGACTGGCGACTCATTTCATATATGATATTATACATATTTAAATGCCATTCTCCCAAATCATCCCACCCTCTCCCTCTCCCACAGAGTCCAAAAGACTGCTCTATATATCAGTGTCTCTTTTGCTGTCTCATATACAGGGTTATTGTTACCATCTTTCTAAATTCCATATATATGTGTTAGTATACTGTATTGGTGTTTTTCTTTCTGCCTTACTTCACTCTGTATAAGAGGCTCCAGTTTCATCCACCTCATTAGAACTGATTCAAATGTATTCTTTTTAATGGCTGAGTAATACTGCATTGTGTATATGTACCATAGCTTTCTTATCCATTCATTTGCTGATGGACATCTAGGTTGCTTCCATGTCCTGGCTATTATAAACAGTGCTGCGATGAACATTGGGGTACACGCGTCTCTTTCCCTTCTGGTTTCCTCAGTGTGTATGCCCAGCAGTGGGATTGCTGGATCATAAGGCAGTTCTATTTCCTGTTTTTTAAGGAATCTCCACACTGTTCTCCATAGTGGCTGTACTAGTTTGCATTCCTACCAACAGTGTAAGAGGGTTCCCTTTTCTCTGCACCCTCTCCAGCATTTATTGCTTGTAAACTTTTGGATCGCAGCCATTCTGACTGGCGTGAAATTGTACCTCATAGTGGTTTTGATGTGCATTTCTCTGATAATGAGTGATGTTGAGCATCTTTTCATGTGTTTGTTAGCCATCTGTATGTCTTCTTTGGAAAAATGTCTATTTAGTTCTTTGGCCCATTTTTTTATTGGGTCATTTATTTTTCTGGAATTGAGCTGTAGGAGTTGCTTGTATATTTTTGAGATTAGTTGTTCGTCAGTTGCTTCATTTGCTATTATTTTCTCCCATTCTGAAGGCTGTCTTTTCACCTTGCTTATAGTTTCCTTTGTTGTGCAGAAGCTTTTAAGTTTAATTAGGTCCCATTTGTTTATTTTTTCTTTTATTTCCAATATTCTGGGAGGTGGGTCGTAGAGGATCTTGCTGTGATGTATGTCAGAGAGTGTTTTGCCTATGTTCTCCTCTGGAATTTTATAGTTTCTTGTCTTACGTTTAGATCTTTAATACACTTTGAGTTTATTTTTGTGTATGGTGTTAGAAAGTGTTCTAGTTTCATTCTTTTACAAGTGGTTGACCAGTTTTCCCAGCACCACTTGTTAAAGAGATTGTCTTTAATCCATTGTATATTCTTGCCTCCTTTGTCAAAGATAAGGTGTCCATATGTGTGTGGATTTATCTCTGGGCTTTCTATTTTGTTCCATTGATCTATATTTCTGTCTTTGTGCCAGTATCATACTGTCTTGATAACTGTGGCTTTGTAGTAGAGCCTGAAGTCAGGCAGGTTGATTCCTCCAGTTCCATTCTTCTTTCTCAAGATTGCTTTGGCTATTCGAGGTTTTTTGTATTTCCATACAAATTGTGAAATTATTTGTTCTAGCTCTATGAAGAATACCGTTGGTAGCTTGATAGGGATTGCATTGAATCTATAGATTGCTTTGGGTAGTATACTCATTTTCACTATATTGATCCTTTCGATCCATGAACATGGTATATTTATCCATCTATTAGTGTCCTCTTTGATTTCTTTCACCAGTGTTTTATAGTTTTCTATATATAGGTCTTTAGTTTCTTTAGGTAGATATATTCCTAAGTATTTTATTCTTTTCGTTGCAATGGTGAATGGAATTGATTCCTTAATTTCTCTATTTTCCATTATTAGTGTATAGGAATGCAAGGGATTTCTGTGTGTTGATTTTATATCCTGCCACTTTACTATAATCATTGATTAGTTCTAGTAATTTTCTGGTGGAGTCTTTAGGGTTTTCTATGTAGAGGATCATGTCATCTGCAAACAGTGAGAGTTATACTTCTTCTTTTCCAATTTGGATTCCTTTCATTTCTTTTTGTGTTCTGATTGCTGTGGCCAAAACTTCCAAAACTATGTTGAATAGTAATGGTGAAAGTGGGCACCCTTGTCTTGTTCCTGACTTTAGAGGAAATGCTTTCAATTTTTCACCATTGAGGATAATGTTTGCTGTGGGTTTGTCATATATAGCTTTTATTATGTTGAGGTATGTTCCTTTTGTTCCTGCTTTCTGGAGAGTTTTTAGCATAAATGGATAATGAATTTTGTCAAAGGCTTTCTCTGCATCTATTGAGATAATCATATGGTTTTTATTTTTCAATTAGTTATTGTGGTGTATTACATTGATTGATTTGTGGATTGAAGAATCCTTGCATCCCTGGGATAAAGCCCACTTGGTCATGGTGTATGATCTTTTTAATGTGTTGTTGGATTCTGATTGCTAGAATTTTGTTAAGGATTTTTGCATCTATGTTCATCAGTGATATTGGCCTGTAGTTTTCGTTTTTTGTGGGATCTTTGTCAGGTTTTGGTATTAGGGTGATGGTGGCCTCATAGAATGAGTTTGGAAGTTTACCTTCCTCTGCAATTTTCTGGAAGAGTTTGAGCAGGATAGGTGTTAGCTCTTCTCTAATTTTTTGGTAGAATTCAGCTGTGAAGCCGTCTGGACCCGGGCTTTTGTTTGCAGGAAGATTTCTGATTACAGTTTCAATTTCCGTGCTTGTGATGGGTCTGTTAAGATTTTCTATTTCTTCCTGGTCCAGTTTTGGAAAGGTGTACTTTTCTAAGAATTTGTCCATTTCTTCCACATTGTCCATTTTATTGGCATATAATTGTTGATAGTAGTCTCTTATGATCCTTTGTATTACTGTGTTGTCTGTTGTGATCTCTCCATTTTCATTTCTAATTTTATTGATTTGATTTTCTCCCTTTGTTTCTTGATGAGTCTGGCTAATGGTTTGTCAATTTTATTTATCCTTTCAAAGAACCAGCTTTTGGCTTTGTTGATTTTTGCTATGGTTTCTTTTGTTTCTTTTGCATTTATTTCTGCCCTAATTTGTAAGATTCCTTTCCTTCTACTAACCCTGGGATTCTTCATTTCTTCCTTTTCTAGTTGCTTTAGGTGTAGAGATAGGTTATTTATTTGATATTTTTCTTGTTTCTTGAGGTATGCCTGTATTGCTATGAACTTTCCCCTTAGGACCACTTTTACAGTGTCCCACAGGTTTTGGGTTGTTGTGTTTTCATTTTCATTCATTTCTATGCAAATTTTGATTTCTTTTTTGGTTTCTTCTGTGATTTGTTGGTTATTCAGCAGCGTGTTGTTCAGCCTCCATATGTTGGAATTTTTAATAGTTTTTCTCCTGTAATTGAGATCTAATCTTACTGCATTGTGGTCAGAAAAGATGCTTGGAATGATTTCTATTTTTTTGAATTTACCAAAGCTAGATTTATGGCCCAGGATGTGATCTATCCTGTAGAAGGTTCCGTGTGTGCTTGAGAAAAAGGTGAAATTGATTGTTTGGGGGTGAAATGTCCTATAGATATCAATTAGGTCTAAATGGTCTATTGTATCATTTAAAATTTGTGTTTCCTTGTTAATTTTTTGTTTAGTTGATCTATCCATAGGTGTGAGTGGGGTATTAAAGTCTCCCACTATTATTGTGTTATTGGTGATTTCTCCTTTCATACTTGTTAGCATTTGTCTCACATATTGTGGTGCTCCCGTGTTGGGTGCATATATATTTATAATTGTTATATCTTCTTCTTGGATTGATCCTTTGATCATTATGTAGTGACCGTCTTTGTCTCTTTTCACAGCCTTTGTTTTAAAGTCTATTTTATCTGATATGAGTATTGCTACTCCTGCTTTCTTTTGGTCCCTATTTGCATGGAAAATCTTTTTCCAGCCCTTCACTTTCAGTCTGTATGTGTCCCCTGTTTTGAGGTGGGTCTCTTGTAGACAGCATATGTAGGGGTCTTGTTTTTGTATCCATTCAGCCAGTCTTTGTCTTTTGGTTGGGGCATTCAACCCATTTACGTTTAAGGTAATTATTGATAAGTATGATCCTGTTGCCATTTACTTTATTGTTTTGGGTTCAAATTTATATACCCTTTTTGTGTTTCCTGTCTAGAGAATATCCTTTAGTATTTGTTGGAGAGCTGGTTTGGTGGTGCTGAATTCTCTCAGCTTTTTCTTGTCTGAAAAGCTTTTGATTTCTCCTTCATACTTGAATGAGATCCTTGCTGGGTACAATAATCTGGGCTGCAGGTTATTTTCTTTCATCACTTTAAGTATGTGTTGCCATTCCCTCCTGGCTTGAAGAGTTTCTATTGAAAGATCAGCTGTTATCCTTATGGGAATTCCCTTGTGTGTTATTTATTGTTTTCCCCTTGCTGCTTTTAATATTTGTTCTTTGTGTTTGATCTTTGTTAATTTGATTAATATGTGTATTGGGGTGTTTCGCCTTGGGTTTATCCTGTTTGGGACTCTCTGGGTTTCTTGGACTTGAGTGATTGTTTCCTTCCCCATTTTAGAGAAGTTTTCAACTAGTATCTCCTCAAGTATTTTCTCATGGTCTTTCTTTTTGTCTTCTTCTTCTGGGACCCCTATGATTCTAATGTTGTAGCATTTAATATTGTCCTGGAGGTCTCTAAGATTGTCCTCATGTCTTTTAATTCTTTTCTCTTTTTTCGTCTCTGATTCATTTATTTCTACCATTCTATCTTCTAATTCACTAATCCTATCTTCTGCCTCTGTTATTCTACTATTTGTTGCCTCCAGAGTGTTTTTCATTTCATTTATTGCATTATTCATTATATATTGACTCTTTTTTATTTCTTCTAGGTCCTTGTTAAACCTTTCTTGCATCTTCTCAATCCTTGTCTCCAGGTTATTTATCTGTGATTCCATTTTGATTTCAAGATTTTGGATCAATTTCACTATCATTATTCAGAATTCTTTATCAAGTAGATTCCCTATCTCTTCCTCTTTTGTTTGGTTTGGTGGGCATTTATCCTGTTCCTTTACCTGCTGGGTATTCCTCTGTCTCTTCATCTTGTTTAAATTGCTGAGTTTGGGGTGTCCTTTCTGTATTCTGGCAGTTTGTGGAGTTCTCTTTATTGTGGCATTTCCTCGCTGTGTGTGGGTTTGTACAGGTGGCTTGTCAAGGTTTCTTGGTTAGGGAAGCTTGTGTTGGTATTCTGGTGGATGGAGCTGGATTTCTTCTCTCTGGAGTGCAATGAAGTGTCCAGTAATGAGTTATGAGATGTCTATGGTTTTGGGGTGACTTTGGGCAGCCTGTATCTTGGAGCTCAGGGCTGTGTTCTTGTGTTGCTGGAGAATTTGCTTGGTATGTCTTGCCCTGGAACTTGTTGGCCCTTGTGTGGTGCTTGGTTTCAGTGTAGGTATGGAGGCGTTTGATGAGCTCCTGTCAATTAATGTTCCCTGGAGTCAGGAGTTCCCTGGAGTCAGGGTTTGTACTTAAGCCTCCTGCTTCCAGTTATTGGTCTTATTTTTCCAGTAGTTTCAAAACTTCTCCTTCTATACAGCACCATTGATAAAACATCTAGGTTAAAGATGAAACGTTTCTCCACCGCGAGGGTCACCCAGAGAGGTTCACAGCATTACATGGAGAAGAGAAGAGGGAGGAGGGAGCTAGAGGTGACCCGAATGAGATGAGGTGGAATCAATAGAGGAGAGAGCGGGCTAGTCAGTAATCACTTCCTTATGTGCACTCCACAACTGGACCACTCATGTATGTTCAAGGAGTTATACAGAGAAGAGAAGAAGGAGGAAGGAGACAGAGGTGGCCAAGAGGATAAAAGGGGGGAATGAAAAGGAGGGAGACAGATCCAGCCAGTAATCATTTCCCTAAGTGTTCTCCACTGTCTGGAACACACAGAAATTCACAGAGTTGGGTAGAGTAGAGAGGGATTAGGGAGGAGACACAGGCAACCTGGTGGAGAAAAAGGAGAGTCCAAAGGGGGAGAGAGCAGTCAAGCCAGTAATTTCGCTCCCTAGTAAAAAATGGGTACTGAAGATTGGGTTCTTAAAGGTACAAAATTGGTAACAAATACATAAAAGCAAATATTAAAAATCTAGAGTAGAGTTTGGAATTTCAAAAATACAATGTTAAAGAAAAGAAGAAGGAAAAGAAAGAGAGAAAAAGAAAAAAAACACAAAAGTCACAAAAATTATAAAGAAAATATAGGTACAAATTTGATAACAAATACCAAAAAGCAAAAGTTAAAAATCTAGAGTAGAGTTTGGAATTTCTTTTTTTCTCTTTTTTTTTTAAATTTAATTTTATTTTTAAACTTTACAATATTGTATTAGTTTTGCCAAATATCAAAATGAATCCACCACAGGTATACCTGTGTTCCCCATCCTGAACCCTCCTCCCTCCTCCCTCCCCATAAAATACAATGTTAAAGAAAAGAAGAAGAAAGAGAAAGAGAGAAAAACAAAACAAAAACAAACAAAGTTGCAAAAGTTATAAAGAAAATATAGGTACAAAATTGATAACAAATACCAAAAAGCATAAATTAAAAGTCTAGAGTAGAGTTTGGAATTTCAGATATATAATGTTAAAGAAAAGAAGAAGAGAAAGAAAGAGAAGAAAAAAAAAGTCACAAAAATTATTTAAAAAATATAGGTACAAAATTGATAACAAATACCAAAAAGCTAAAATTAAAAATCTAGAGTAAAGTTTGGAATTTCAAAAATACAATGTTAAAGAAAAGAAGAAGAAAAAAAAACAAGGTCACAAAATTTATAATATATATATGAAGTTTGCTTTTTTAAAAAAATAGGGTGTTTTTTTTTTTGTTTGTTTTTTGTTTTGCAAAGTACTAGTAGGTTATAAAAGTGAAAATTAAAGGAGTAATAGAGGACTTAAAATTTTTTAAAAATTAAAAAAAAAAAAAAAGAATGATCGTAAAAATGGTAAAAATATATCTAGGACTTTCTCTGGTGTTATTGTGGGTATTGTGGGGTCAGTTCATTTTCGGCTAGCTCCTTGTTCCAGCTTATATTTCTCAAGATCTATAGGCCCCTTCCTATGTAGTCGGTACTAACCACAGAGTTTTAATCTATTGCCTGTAGCTTCCAAGGCGGTTCCCTCTGTTATAGCTTCTTCTGTTTGCTGGTCTCTTCAGTGTCTGATTTCCGCCCTGACACAAAGGGGATGGATGGTGGTGGACACTTTTTTTTTAGGCTCACTTGTTCAGTAGCACTGTGGGGAGGGAGGGATACTGCAAACAAATAACACTGGCGTGTGCTCGCAGTGCCTCAGCCACACTGGGCCTGCCCCCGCTCATGGCACATGTAGCCTGCCTGCCCACAGTGCTCAGGCTCTAGGTTGCTCCGCCAGGAACCATCCACGGCTGGCCCTGGGCTGCTTGCACCTCCCAGGTCTAAGCCGCTCAGGTTCAGGCACTCGGGTAGTCCTCAGAGGCGCAGACTCGGTTGGGCCTGTTTTGTGCCCTTCCCAGGTGTGAGCAGCTCAGGTGATGAGGTGTTTGGCGAGCACGGTTGCTGTGACTTATTGCCTCCCCGCTGCTCGGTTATCTAGGTGTACAACCGGCACACCTTCTCAGGCAAATGTTGACCGTCCAGAACCCCAAGAAGTTTTAGTTAGCAAAGAAGCCTGCTTACAGTTTTGTAGATAATGTCTCTCTGGGGCTGCGATTGCCCCCTTCCAGCTCTGGCTGCCTGTCACTGGAGGGGGACGGTCTGCAGCCGGCTATCTCTGTTCAGTCTTTTGTTCCTTGAGCGGGTCTGAAGGTGTCTTAGGTTAGGGCTGGCTTTTCGCATGGTAGATATTCCACAGTCTGGTTTGCTAGCCCAAATTATTTCGCTCAGATAGTGCTCGGGATATTCAGGCCAGATCCTTACTCTAAGCGCTGCAGCCCACGCAGCACCTCCCTGCCCAGCCCCCGCTTGCTAGTGCCACACCCTTTTTATCCTTTTATGGCTCTTACCGTCTGGTCCCGGCTGCTGGCAGGGGTGTCATTTTATTAGGGGAAGCACACTGATTGAAACCGCCCAACCAGGTCAGGCACCATAGTAACCATTTGAGTGAGTTGTTTTATGACAGGAGATCCCGATAAGGAATACAGAACTAATAAGCCACCACCAACTGGAAGAGTTCGGGAAAGGTGGAAAGGATACACCACGTGTCTGTCCACTTCCCAGAATCCCTCTCCCTAGCATCCATCTTGGCTGAGCGATGTGGATTCAAGAAAGACTCTGAATTAGAATGATTGGCCAAAGACCACCGGAAAACTAATCCCATCACCATAAAACCTGAGACTGCAAGCACGCAGCAAAGTAGTTCTCCTGGGTTCCCTTACCCTACTGCTCTCCACCCAGGTGCACTTTCCCAATAAAATCTCTTGCTTTGTCAGCACATGTGTCTCCTCGGACAATTCATTTCCTAGTATTAGACTAGAGCCTGCCAATGATGACTGCCATTCAACTGTAGGGGACTGGCTTGGGAATCTCCCTCTAAATTAGAGGCCCTGGGAAGCTCTAGAGGGCAGAGCCTATTCAGTGCTGCACAATCTGAATTCCTGGGCTGACCTAAGACAGCAGCCATAGGCCCTCTAACTGTTTCCACTGGGCTTCTATTATATGCAGATTGCTATGAGACTTTAGGGGTAGAAAGACAAAGAGGGGTTCTCACCTTATTTATCTGTGTGGCTTATTGTCTGTCTCAAGCACTAGTGATTTTCATGTGTTGTTAACCACTCTGCCCAGTTCCTGGAGGTGGTCCTCAGGAAATAGTTTGAATGAGTAAATGTTTGAAATACTGGAGACTCTATCATCTCTAGGTAGCAGTTTTCTTAGTTCTTTAATGCGTTGCCCCCATAATATTTCCTAAACTACCCAATGGCCAACTTTGTCTAGTTTCTAGCCCTGTTTTGCCTTTATTATGATTTGTTAAAATCCTTCAAGCTAGACTCCAGCAATATGTGAATTGAGAAGTTCCAGATGCATAAGATGGGTTTAGAAAAGGCAGAGGAACCAGAGATCAAATTGCCAGCATTCACTGGATCATAGAAAAGCAAGGGAATTCCAAAAAAAAAAAAAATCTACTTCTGTTTCATTGACTACATTAAAGCCTTTGACTGTGTGGATCACAACAAACTGGAAAATTCTTAAAGAGATGGGAATACCAGACCACCATACCTGTTTCTTGAGAAACCTGTAGATGGGTCAAGAAGCAACAGTTAAAACCTTAATGAACAACACATTGGGAAAGGAATATGTCAAGGATGTATTATTGTCACCTTGCTTATTTAACTTCTATGCAGAGTACATCCTGTGTAATGCCAGGCTGGATGAATCACAAGCTGGAATCAAGATTGCCAGGAGAAATATCAAGAACCTCACATTTGCAGATGATACCACTCTAGTGGCAGAAAGTGAAGAGGAACTAAAGAGCTGCTTGATGAGTGTGAAAGAGGAGAGTGAAAAATCTGTCTTAAAACTCAAGACTAAGATCACAGCATCCAGTCCCATCACTTCATGGCAAATAGAAGGGGGAAAGTGGAAGCAGTGACAGATTTCTTTTCTTAGCCTCAAAAATCACTGTGGAGAGTGACTGCAGACATGAAATTAAAATATGCTTGCTTCTCACAAGGAAAACTATGACAAACCTAGACAGTATATTAAAAAGAAGAGATATCACTTTGCCGACAAAGGTCTGTATAGTCTAAGCTATAGCTTTTCCAGTAGTTATGTATGAATGTAATAGTTGGACTATAAACAAGGCTGAGCACCGAAGAATTGATGCTTTCAAGCTGTGGTGTTGGAGAAGACTCTCGAGAGTCCCTTAGAGAGCAAGGAAATCAACCCTAAATATTCACTGGAAGGACTGATACTGAAGCTGAAGCTCCAATACATCGGCCACCTGATGTGAAGAGCTGACTCATTGGAAAAGACTCTGATGCTGGGAAAGATTGAAAGTAAAATGAGAAGGGGGCAGCAAAAGATGAGATAGTTAGATAACATCACCAATTCAATGGACATGAATTTAAGCAAACTCAGGGAGATAGTGAAGGAAAGGGGAGCCTGGCGTGCTGCAGTCCAGGGGGTTGCAAAGAATCAGACACAACTTAGCAACTGAAAAACAACAACAACAATGATTTGTTAAACATGTTTCTCTTCCATCATTGAAACCATCATTTCAGTTTTATGGTTAATATAGAGACAAGAGGGAACAATCTTATCTTTTGTTGTTTATTTCAATTAAAAAAAAAACACAAACATGAATATACCAAGGGGGAAAAAATGTAAGACTCTTCTCAATAGGCATGCTATGCTCCATTTTTCTTATCATGTATTGGTCTCTGGAGATCAACTTCTTCCAGAGGAGACTGAGGATGGGAGCTCCATGTAACAAAGCTTTGAAACAGTGTGAGACAAAGAGATGTGCCTTTGGCCTAGTAGGAATGGAGCTTTCCAAATTTGTGGTTCAACTTTACATTGAGACAGAACTGATGTCTGTTAGGAAAGTGGTTTATTTTCTCTAGAGGTTATATTGAAATGTTCACTGGCATTTCATTTAGTGATAATGAAAATGGCAAAAATAAATGTGCATTAGTCTATTTTATTTGAGATGGGCTCAAAGATGTCTCCAACATGCTGGACACATCATGGCCTTACCAGCCAAGAGGGGGATGATTAAATAGAAATCTGTTGCAAATACTCAATCAGTACATATGATCTGAATTTCAGAAACAAAATTTCCAATCCCTGTAATTCTACTGCACACCATTATTGGTGGAGGTTGCCAAACTGAGAAAAAATAAAGTACAAAGCAGTTGAACACACCCTTATATAATACATAGTTTTTATTCTGCCAGCAATAAAACATCCTCAGAGGACCCAGAGACCTACATTCCTAAGGACCATGCCTGACATTGATTGATTGTTTTCTAATACATTTTCCAAGCTACCTGGTCGAATGTGTTCACCGCAAATCTGGCTCAAATTCTAGCCAGTCCTTCTGAGTCATCCCGCCTGACTATCCTCATCTGCACTGTGCTTTCTGCTCAGCTGATGTCATTTCAATCAGACTTTCTAATTCACCCTTTGGGTTGACGTGATGCTCTGTAAAGGCCCCTCCTGCCTGTCCCATGGGCTCTGCATGGTACCTCCCCAGCTGTTGAGGGTAGAGACCCTATGTCTTCCTATCCTGAAGTCACTTAGTATTCCGTATACAACAGGAGCCCAGTGAGTGCAGTGAGAGGACCTGTGGCCACTGTCCCGCAGCTGGCTGGGTTTGGGACCATTGGGTAGTCTCCCACCAGGCGAGGTTCCCAAGGCCTCTAACTTACAGGGAGAAGCCCAAGCTGCTCCCCTAGCATTGCACAGTCACCACAGGTAGCAGTAAAGGCATGTTGCAGAACGAGGAGTCAGGTGGGTGTTCAAAAAGAAAGACTCGTCGGGGGGGGGCTAACAAGATGGCTGCATGGGCCTCAGTCCTTCCGACTGCTTGGGCTTTACCCTGATGGTTGGAGAGCAGAGCCCTAGGGAGCCGAGTTGGTCCCCATTGCTATGGTAAACCACCACCCGCTCACCTTCTACCCTCCCACAGAGCAACTCTTTCTTCCTTTCCCCCTTCTGACTCTTCTCACTTCACCCATCCTCCCCTTCTTTTCTTTGCTGCCCTCACCATTCATGGAGAATTTCCCACAAGGCTTTATGTCCAAGGCCATGAAGAGTCAAAGGTGAGCACAACTTGATCTCTGCCCTCTAGAAACTTAACCCACCTTGGGGAGATGAGGCCTGAACCTGGGCAGGAGCCAGAGGATATTTCAGATGGGTGGAGCGTTTACTGAAGAGACATTTCACAAAGATGTTGATAGTGTCAGGAGAACTGAAAAGGATTGAGAAAACCCAAGAATCAGCAATACAGGGAAGACAGGACCACCTTAAGCCCAGAGGAGCAAAGAAAGAGTCAGAAAGAATTACGTTGGGGAAGAGGGGCTGGCCTGAAACACATTGGCCGCAGGGTCTCCGTATGGATGCTTCCTTGCTCCTCAGTTCCCTCTGTCTCATCTGCTGCTCCCCTCCAATCTCTCCCTATGGCCCTAACTCAAGCCTTTATTCTCTACTGTCTCTTTTCTCCATCAGAAGACTCTTCCCCTTCCTGATATTCATAGACACCCTCATCAAATAAAGTGTACAAAATACTGCATTTATAAATGTTTATACAAGTGGATTTAAAGTCATATTCTCATTTAAGAAAATAAAAAGCTATGCTCTCACATTTATCTATACAAGTTCAGAGAGAGGATTTTGTGTCTAAAATGATGGACAACAATGAGAGGGCCAATTGAAACCAAAGAATACAGAAAAATCCAAAGAAGACAGGCCACAGAAGCCCAGAGCAAAAATAATCACTAATTTAACAGTGCAAGATAAATTAATAGAAAGAAATCCAAAAAGATGAGAAGACAAGATGAGACAAATGAGATAGGGTTGTGAGGGACCTATACAAGTGCTTTTTGAATTCATGGCAAATCCCTGGTGGCTCAGAGGATAAAAAATCTGCCTGCAATGCAGGAGACCGAAGTCTGATCCCTGGAGAAGGAAATGGCTACCCACTCCGGTATTCTTGCCTGGAGAATTTCATGGACAGAGGAGCCTGGCGGGCTACTGTCCATAGGATTCCAAAGATTCAGACATGACTGAGCAATTAACACTATTCCTACTACATTGCTTCTATCTCCCAAGCAACTCATCTGTAAAATGGTTCATGTCAAGTACATTTGGTTATGACCAGCATGGGAACAATAAAAGTCATAGTAATCAAAATTATACTGTTTCCTAAACATGCTATATTATCCATTTTATATTTAGTTACACTGAGCTTTGACACGTGCAGAATTCCACCAAAATGCCCTTGTGTAATTTCATGAGAAGTACATTTCACAAAAACTCTGCTTGGCTGATCTTGAAGGAACCGTTCTCTGAGCCCATTTGCTAGGCTGCTGTCTGGAACACGGTGTGGGACTGGGATGAAATCCATGATGGGATTGGCAGGTGGTTAGCCAGCTTTGGACAGAATATTTCAAATAAACACCTGTATGTTACTTTAGAATCTTCTGCAGTTTTGACTTTAATAGATTTGAAATATTTCAAACATGTTTAAAGTTCACATGTTTTTAGGTTTTACACCAAGGCTCAAACTGGAGCAAGTGCTTTTTTTTTTTTTTTTCTCTCCTGCTATTTCAATGAGAAGCTGCAAGACTTGCTTTCAGTTCCATAGTCACCATCGAACAGCAGTGCATGTGGACCATCTTCCTGGAGGGGGCTGACATGAGAACTGCAGCACAATCCAGAGGTTTGCCACATCCATCTGTTTGTTTGATTGTGACATTTCTGCGTACTCCTCTGACATCACTAACTTCCAAGCCACCCTCAGAGACGTGGCTCTCAGCTTCTCCTTGGCAGCTGTGAAGACTGGACATCATACAGAAGCTTGCCAAAAAGACACGTAAGTGCCTCTAGAACTGAAATTCTGAGCTCTTCTCCATTAACAGACAAACAGTACTGACACTTGAAACATGCCATTAATTAAATGCCCAGACAAGTAGAATATCATCTTGGTGCTGACTGAACAAAAGAATACATATTTAACTGAGTCTGTAAATATCTTACATATAGGAAGAGAGAGAAAAACGTGGTCATTATGATTGATTTTCTGCTATTTCTTAGAAATATACTAACCCAGCAGTCATTTTATTTGTCATATCACAATGGAGTTAGTGATGTTTTAGTTTTGGTTTGTTAACACCAGGGGTGGCTTGCGTTTGGGATTTATGCACTACAGGATTTTGTCCATTTTGAGAGATTTTTTTTTTTCTGTGACTTTCCCAAGCCCATTTTTAACATTTCGATGTTTCCATCCTATTGATCCCTCCCCCGCAGCTTGAATGTACAGGGCAGGAAGTTGAGCAAGTTGGAGGCCTAAGCAATGTAGAAATCCATGGAAAGGTAGCTGGAAAGCTCAGTATCCCACAGCAAAGTATCTGATGGCAAGTACATTTGGTTATGACCAGTGTAGGAACAATGAAAGGCACAGTAATCAAAATCACACTGTTTCTTAAACATGCTTTATTATCCATTTTGTATTTAATTATGTTGAGCTTTGACCCATGCAGAATTCCATCAAAATGGGTTTCCTGATTACTTGCTCATCGCTCTGAATTGATGATCTGGGATCATCATAATGATAATTATTTGTAGTTTAAAAAGTGTTTCTGGGCACAATATTTTTCCAGACCCTCAACCTTGTGAGGTAGGCATTACTACCATGAACATCTCAACAGATATTTGAACAGCAGACCTCCAGAAGACTAAGGATGTCTAAGAGAACAGGGCAGGTGTGCTGTAGCCCAGAGCTGAAGAGCTTTAGCTGAGTGCAGAGAATCAGAGGTGGGCTCCTTTGCCGATCTTGTATATAACTCCGTCTTCAGAGAGCCAACCTCTTGATGCCCGGGGCATCAGGCATCGATACATTTGGCTCAGGATGCTCGTGGCACATTGCTTCTTAAGATGCAGACTTCTCCCACCTGCCACCCCACATGTCCATGAATATTCATTTTCTCCAATATGAAAAAGCTCTGCTCTGCAGATGAGCTCTAGGTCTTTGCCACCATTACTCATGATGCCAGGGCTTCAGACATCCGACCTCATGCCCTTCCTTCTACTCCTCTCTTTTTTCTCTTGTCTCCCCATGCTTCTCTGAGTCCTTCAGCTTTCCTTCCCATGCAATCTTGGGCAGGTTATTTCACTTTACTTGTGCTCTAGTTTCCCAATATGTAAAATGAGGGTGATGAAAATAGCATTGACTTCCTACAATAGTTATGAAGTTTGAATGAATTAATACCTGGAAACAGGTATCTAGTACATATTAAACACTAAGTAAATGCTATTTGATACTGTTGTTTCACTTATATATATAAACATCCATATAGAGATGTTTCCTTCAGGTCAGTTACTGAGTTAACCAAAAAACACTCAAGGGGGTTGATCCTTTTAAAACTTCTAATGTGGGTTCTAGGGCTGCTGTTTGGTTTGGGGTTTTTTCCCTTTACTAAATTCCTTCTTCAGTTTTTGGATATTAACCAGGGCCTTGTTTGAGTTGCCAGGCATTCAGTTTCTGAATAAAGTTTCTGAAATAATAGGAAAGCAAATTTATTCCTATGAGTACATTGCTTAAGCCCGCAAGAGTTTCATTTACTTTGAAATGATATCCAAAGAATGTGTGAGAGCTGAAGAAAACTGAATAAAGAAGCCCCCAAATGATTAAAAGTTTTAGAAAGAAATGTGTGAATATACCCAAGGTTCTATGGCCTTGAGAAAAGGAGGTTAAGGAGAGATTTGACCACAGTCTTCAAATATTTCTGTACTTATTAAGGAAAGGATCCTAGCTGGTTTCTCTCTCAAGACTCAGATAAGAAACTAGTCAAGTTTGTTTGCTTTTTAATAATTTCTTATTGAGTTATAGTGAATTTACAGTATTGTGTTAGTTTCAGGTATACTATTGAGTTATATATATAATATACAATTGATTGAGTTGTATATATAATATATATTATTGAGTTTTATATATAATATATATTGATTGAGTTGTATGTATAACATATGGAGGCTAAATAACACACTTCTGAATAACCAATAAATCACAGAAGAAATCAAAAAAGAAATCAAATTATGCATTGAAACGAATGAAAATGAAAACACAACAACCCCAAACCTATGGGATTCAGTAAAAGCAGTGCTAAGGGGAAGGTTCATAGCAATACAAGTTTACCTCAAGAAACAAGAGAAAAGCCAAATAATTAGCCTAACTTTACACCTACAGCAACTAGAAAAAGAAGAAATGAGGAAGCCCAGGGTTAGTAGAAGGAAAGAAATCATAAAAATTAGGGCAGAAACAAAGGAGACCATAACAAAAACCAACAAAACTAAAAGCTGGTACTTTGAGAAGATAAATAAAATAGACAAACCATTAGCCAGACTCATCAAGAAAAAAAGGGAGAAGAATAAAATCAACAAAATTAGAAATGAAAATGGAGAAATCACAGCAGACCACAGAGAAATACAAAGGATCATAAGAGACTCCTATGAGAAACTATATGCCAATAAAATGGACAACTTGGAAGAAATGGAAAAATTTTTAGAAAAGTATAACCTTCGAAAACTGAACCAGGAAGAAATAGAAAATCTTAATAGACCCATCACAAGCACAGAAATTGAAACTGTAATCAGAAATCTTCAAACAAACAAAAGCCCAGGACCAGATGGTTTCACAGGTGAATTCTACCAAAAATTTAGAGAAAAGCTAACACCTATCCTACTCAAACTCTTCCAGAAAATTGCAGAGGAAAGTAAACTTCCAAAATCATTCTATGAGGCCACCATCACCCTAATACCAAAACCAAAGATGCCACAAAAAAGAAAACTACAAGCCAATATTACTGATGAACACAGATGTAAAAATTCTCAACAAAATTTTAGCAAACAAAATCCAACAACATATTTAAAAAATCACACATCATGACCAAGTGAGCTTTATCCCAGGGATACATGGGTTCTTTCATATTCACAAATCAATCAATGTGATACACCACATTAAAAGATTGAAAGATAAAAACCATATAATTATCTCAATAGATGAAGAGAAAGACTTTGACAAAATTCAACATCCATTTATGATTAAAAAAAAAAAAAAACCCTCCAGAAAGCAGGCATAGAAGGAACATACCTCTACATAATAAAAGCATATATGATAAACTCACAGCAAACATTATCCTCAATGGTGAAAAATTGAAAGCATTTCCCCTAAAGTCAGGAACAAGACAAGGGTGCCCACTCTTACCACTACTATTCAACATAGTTTTGGAACTTTTGGGTGCAGCAATCAGAGAAGAAAAAGAAATAAAAGGAATCCAGACTGGAAAAGAAGTAAAACTCTCACTGTTTGCAGATGACATGATCTTCTATATAGAAAACCCTAAAGACACCACCAGAAAATTACTGGAGCTAATCAATGGATATAGTAAAATTTCTGGATATAAAATTAACATACAGCAATCCCTTGCATTCCTATACACTAACAATGAGAAAACAGAAAGAGAAATTAAGGAAACAATTCTATTCTCCATTGCAATGAAAAGAATAAAATACTTAGGAATATATCTACCTGAAGAAACTAAAGACCTATATATAGAAAACTATAAAACACTGATGAAAGAAATCAAAGATGCCACAAATAGATGGAGATTTATACCATGTTCATGGATCAGAAGAATCAATATAGTGAAAATGAGTATACTACCCAAAGAAATCTACAGATTCAATGCAACCCCTATCAAGCTACCAATGGTATTTTTCAGAGAACTAGAACCAATAATTTCACAATTTGTATGGAAATACAAAAAACCTCAAATAGCCAAAGCAATCTTGAGAAAGAAGAATGGAACTGGAGGAATCAAGCTGCCTGACTTCAGACTATACTACAAAGCTACAGTCATCAAGACAGTATGATACTGGCACAAAGACAGAAATATAGATCAATGGAACAAAATAGAAAGCCAGAGATAAATCCATGCACCTATGGACACCTTATCTTTGACAAAGGAGGCAATAATATACGATGGATTAAAGACAATCTCTTTAACAAGTGGTGCTGGGAAAACTGGTCAACCACTTGTAAAAGAATGAAACTAGAGCACTTTCTAACACCATACACAAAAATAAACTCAAAATGGGTTAAAGATCTAAATATAAGACCAGAAACTATAAAACTCCTAGAGGAAAACATAAGCAAAACACTCTCCAACATAAATCACAGCAGGATCCTCTATGACCCACCTCCCAGGGTAATGGAAATAAAAGCAAAAATAAACAAATGGGACCTAATTAAACTTAAAAGCTTCTGCACAACAAAGGAAACTATAAGCAAGGTGAAAAGACAGCCTTCAGAATGGGAGAAAATAACAGCAAAGCAACTGACAAAGAATTAATCTCAAAAATATACAAGCAGCTCCTGCAGCTCAATTCCAGAAAAATAAATGACCCAGTCAAATAATAGGCCAAAGAACTTAAACAGATATTTCTCCAAAGAATACATACAGATGGCTAACAAACACACAAAAAGATGCTCAACATCATTCATTATCAGAGAAATGCAAATCAAAACCACAATGAGATACCACCTCACACCAGTCAGAATGGCTGCTATTAAAAAGTGTACAAACAATAAGTGCTGGAGAGGGTGTGGAGAAAAAGGAACCCTCTTACACTGTTGGTGGGAATGCAAACTAGTACAGCCACTATGGAAAACAGTGTGGAGATTCCTTAAAAAACTGGAAACAGAACTGCCATACGACCCAGCAATCCCACTGCTGGGCATACACACTGAGGAAACCATAAAGAGACACGTGTACCCCAATGTTCATCACAGCATTGTTTACAATAGCTAGGACATGGAAGGATGTCCATTGGCAGACAAATGGATAAGAAAGCTCCGGTACCTATACACAATGGAATATTACTCAACTATTAAAAAGAATGCATTTGAATCAGTTCTCATGAGGTGGATGGAACTGGAGCCTATTATACAGAGTGAAGTAAGTCAGAAAGAAAAACATCAATACAGTATATTAACACATACGTGAACTGTGAACTTCCAGATTTTCAAGCTGGTTTTAGAAAAGGCAGAAGAACCAGAGATCAAATTGCCAACATTCACTGGATCATCGAAAAAGCAAGAGAGTTCCAGAAAAACATCTATTTCTGCTTTATTGACTATGCCAAAGCCTTTGACTGTGTGGATCACAATAAACTGTGGAAAATTCTGAGAGAGATGGGAATACCAGACCACCTGACCTGCCTCTTGAGAAACCTATATGCAGGTCAGGAAGCAACAGTTAGAACTGGACATGGAACAACAGACTTGTTCCAAGTAGGAAAAGGAGTACATCAAGGCTGTATATTGTAACCCTGCTATTTAATTTATATGCAGAGTACCTCATGAGAAACGCTGTGCTGGAAGAAGCACAAGCTGGAGTCAAGATTGCTGGGAGAAATATCAATAACCTCAGATATGCAGATGACACCACCCTTATGGCAGAAAGTGAAGAAGAACTAAAAGCCTCTTGATAAAAGTGAAAGAGGAGAGTGAAAAATTTGGCTTAAAGCTCAGCATTCAGAAAACTAGGATCGTGGCATTCAGTCCCATCACTTTATGGCAAATAGATAGGGAAACAGTGGAAACAGTGGCTGACTTTATTTTTGGGGGCTCCAAAATCACTGCAGCTGGTGATTGCAGCCAGGAAATTAAAAGACGCTTACTCCTTGGAAGGAAAGTTATGACCAACCTAGATAACATATTAAAAAGCAGAGACATTACTTTGTCAACAAAGGTCCATCTAGTCAAAGCTATGGTTTTTCCAGTAGTCGTGTATGGATGTGAGAGTTGGACTATAAAGAAAGCTGAGCACAGAAGAATTGATGCTTTTGAATTGTGGTGTTGGAGAAGACACTTGAGAGTCCCTTGGACTGCAAGCAGATCCAACCAGTCCATCCTAAAGGACATCACACCTGGGTGTTCATTGGAAGGACTGATGTTGAAGCTGAAACTCCAATATTTTGGCCACCTGATGCGAAGAGCTGACTCATTTGAAGAGACCCTGATGCTGGGAAAGATTGAGGGGAGTAGGACAAGGGGACGACAGAGGATGAGATGGTTGGATGGCATCACCGACACAATGGACATGAGTTTGGGTGGACTCTGGGAGTTGGTGATGGACAGGGAGGCCTGGTGTGCTGTGGTTCATGGGGTCGCAAAGAGTCAGACACGACTGAGTGACTGAACTGAACTGAACTGAACTGAACACATATATATGGGATTTAGAAAGATAGTAACAACAACCCTATATGTGAGATAGCAAAAGAGACATAGATGTCAAGAACATACTTTTGGACTCGATGGGAGAAGGCGAGGGTGGGATGATTTGGGACAATAGCATTGAAACATGTATATTACCATATGTGAAACAGATCGCCAGTCCAGGTTCGATGCATGAGACAGGGTGCTCAGGGCTGGTGCACTGGGATGACCCTGAGGGATGGAATGGGGAGGGAGGCGGGAGGGGGGTTCAGGATGGGGGACACACGCACACCCATGGCTGATTCATGTCAATGTATGGCAAAACCACTACAATATTGTAAAGTAATTAGCTTCCAATTAAAATAAATCAATTAATTAAAAAAAAAAAAAAGAATTCATGCTTCCACTGCAGAGTGCATGGGTTCAATCCCTGATCTGGGAACTAAGATCCTACATGCTGCATGATGTGGCCAAAAATAATTAAAATAAAATTATATAATTATTATTATGTATTCAGTGTGTGTATATATATATATATATTAGTTAGTGTTAGTTACTCAGTCGTGTACACCTCTTTGCGACCCCGTGGACTGTAGCCCACTAGGCTCCTTCGTACATGGAATTCTCCAAGCAAGAACACTGCAGTTAGGTAGCCATGCCTTCCTCCAAGGTATCTTCACAACTCAGGGATAGAACCCAGGCCTCCTGCCATTGCAGGTGGATTCTGTACCATCTGAGCCATCAGAGAAGCCATACACACACACAGAAACACACATACACACACACACACACACATGTATGTATATTTCTTTTTCATATCCTTTTCCATTAGAGGTTTTCAATGTTTTTTCTTGAAGTCATTCTCTGTGGTGGGGTTCTGTAATGAAGAGTCATGACTACATTAGATCCTCATCATTTATCCAGCTCTAATTTTATTTCCTTGTTGAATCTGGAATGGGTCAACAGGGCTGCCTTCCTTTTGAAGACTTGGAGAAGAATCTATGTCCTTGCCTCTCATCTCCTAAAGGCTGTCTGCATCTCCAACTCATGGACTCATCTCTACCTCCGATACCAACAGTGTAGTCTCTTCCAGTCTATCTCTGCTTCATCATCACACTGCCTCATATGCTTCCTCTGACCCTCCTACCTCCTTCTTATAGGACCTCTCGCTCTTTTAGAACTATATTGGAAACACCAAGATAATCCAGGGAAATTTCCCTAACTCAAGGTCTTTAACTTAATCACATCTTCAAAACCCCTTTTATTTAAGGTAACATAGTCACAGGTTCCAGATATTAGGATGCAGACACCTTTGGGGCTTACATTTTTCTTCCTTCCATACCACCAACGGGTTCACACTACACAGATGCCAGAATCACAGTGGCTGTCCATTCTCCCACTTCCTGGACACCTGAAGAGTTGCCTCCCATCTCTGCCCTTACCCTAAGAAGTCTCTCAGATATTTATTGGAACCTCTAGGGATACATTTCATATTCTCGCCTCCAGGACTTCGTGGATGGGGAGTGCAGAGGGTGCCTCTCTAAGAACAGTGTGTCTGTGTCTTCTTGGAAAACACTTATTTCCTACTACTCTCATGAACTGGCTTAGAAAGGAAGTCACCTGAAGTGTTTTCCTCAAGTTGCAGTCCTAGAGACAACGAACAGCAGATTCATCTAGCAAATGTGATAAATTGTACTATCTTGGCTGAACATTCAACCTACAGAATGAGACAATGTGTGTGTACAATTTGCTTTAAAACTCTGCTTAGGAATATGCTTTTTCCCAAGGTAG
The DNA here is from genome assembly GCF_003369695.1 of Bos indicus x Bos taurus. Taxonomy (NCBI): domain Eukaryota; kingdom Metazoa; phylum Chordata; class Mammalia; order Artiodactyla; family Bovidae; genus Bos; species Bos indicus x Bos taurus. The sequence continues at coordinate 69,096,457 of NC_040092.1, read as the reverse complement.
TGTTTTCATAAGTTTTGAGATTCTTTGGCTTAACAAACAATATTAGCATTGTACAGAAAAGCAAAACATCTCCTTTCTTTTGTCTCCTGGAAACAATGTTTCACCTTCCTTAGCATTTTTTTTTTTTTAGGTATTTCCATTTCCCTAGAGCATCCCTAAAGCTTCAGTCAACAAAAAACTCTAAATCTGGTCATCACTACCATTATCAGTGTATGCCAGATTCTCCCAAACAATTATTTGTGTGTCTGTGTCCAACTCTTTGTGACCCCATGGACTGCCAGGCTTCTTCCAGGCAAGGATACTGAAGTGAGTCATCATTTCCTCCTCCAGGGCATCTTCCCAATCCAGGGATCAAACCCTCCTCTCTTGCACCTCCTGCATTGGCAGGTGGATTCTTTACCACTAGCGCCATCTGGGAAACAATATTTGGCTTAAATATTTGCTTCCTCAAAGCACTCTTGTGTATGTGTTTATTCTTTAAGTAAGTCAAAGAAAAATATTTCTAAAATGTATAACTCTAAGGCAACTTGAAATGTTATAAAACCAAGGCAGGCAATCACTGGGTATGTAATCTATTTAAGAATAAGGATACAGTTGTCTAAAGATACATTAAAAAGTCAACAAAAGGTTGTGAACTTGACTAATCACTGCTCAACACTGATTATATTCAGCTGTGGGCATGTTAGAAAAGGCCAAAATATGCAGTCTGTGAACTGACTCCTATTTAGCTGATTACTCATCTGCATCACAGCAAAGGAAACTTGGGAATTGTGGTCCTACCACTCAAAACCCTTGAAGACCAACAGTCTTTGGGGAGTGGGCCAAAGATTTGAATGCTTTTTGCTAGTATAATCCTGCTTAAGGCTCATTCCAGGAAACATACCCAGGGCACCATTGATTCAATATTTTGGGTCATTTAAATTGTGCAGCTGGGTCATCACACACTTAATCCTGGGGAAAGGTGAAGCAAACAGTTATTAATACAGCTCAAGATGTCAGTGGCCCATGGCCAATATTTGACATGGCCGTGATTTGATCCCCATGTTAAACACACAAACCAAGAAACTGCTTAAGCCTCTTCTATTTGTTCTGCTTTTCTAGAAATCAAGCTTTTGTGTTAGCGGTAGGCAGATTTTGAGGTGGCCCCACATTTTCTGTTTTTGAGTGACTCTCCCCTCACACAGTTCCTTTAAGGGAACCCCACTCCAAACTGCCAGACTAACATGTTGGACAATTTTGCCATGTTTTCAAAGAGCTCCCAAAAGAAAATTATGCTTGTCAGTGTATAAACTCTGCCATGGGGAGAGGCTTTGTGAATTGAAAGCCTTGCCTTCAGAATTTTCAAAATGATGGCAAATTTAGCCAAATTGGGCAAAAGTGAATCAGGTTTCACAAATTTTGGAATGTTTATTTAAATCTTTAAAACACATGTTGCCACAGCTGTGTTTAGCATAAAATTATGATGAAAATAATCTTAATGAAAATGACGGCATATTTATATAATGCCTTCCATCCAACCAGAGCCAAACCCACGACACAGCTGATCTCATTAGGCCTGACTAAATCCCCTTTGAGCTACAACGTAAATATTAGTTCCAATTTGCAGATGAAGAAATTGGGACATGGGCAAGATTATTTACAGCTAAGTAGATTAAGTTATAACTAGCCTGACTCTCCATCTGTGGAGTAAGTTGCCATTAAATCAGACTCTGAAGTGGGGGAGGGAGGAAAAGTCCTCTCTCCAAGGTCCCCACGTGGGTTGCCTTGTCCTAGCCATGGGGGCAGAGCACCATGCCAGAGATGTTATGCTGTACTCTCTCTAGAAATTCACTGTATAGATCTACAGGCAGATATTATCTTCTCAAAACATAGCAGCAAGGGTGAGAGTTGAGGTGACAGGAAGTTTTCCATCTTGGGTTTCATTGATAGGAAACAAGAGACAAGAAGAGGCTAATTCCAAGCCCCAAACAGCAAGGACCAAGAGTCAGCACCCAGCCTGCTCTTCCTGGCATTGTTAGTCAGTCTTCCGTCTGTTTGGAAAGTTGGGGAATGGTAAAAACGTTTTACAAAAGGTCCATTGTTAGCTCAAACACTTCAATTTGGTCTATGGAGTATTGTCCTTGCCTCAATCTAGATTCTCTCTAAGTGATAAAGCTAACCCAAGCAAGCAAGCATATTGCAGGTTAGTTCCCATGGGTTTCTGCCAGCAGATGGGTAAAGTTCTGCCCATCAACTCCTAGAAGGCAGCTGTGAGATGTTACCTTATAACATAGGACTCAAACCCCCAACCCAAGAAGCACCTGAACACTAGAGATGTATCAATTACCAGTTTTGACTCTCCTTTTAACACCATATTTTGAATTATAACTTTAAAGTAGAAAAGAAAGCTCTGCTTCATCTCTGCCAATCAGTACTGATGTTAGGTATGTGTTTTCCTAACTCAATAAAAAGTTGCCTTTCTTCTACTCAGAAAAAAATTCCATGAAGCCATTTTTGCCAAAACCTGAATAAAATCTGCCCAAGAAAACACACTCTCTAGAAGCAGAGAAAAACAACTCTTTTGAATGTCATATCAGTTCACTTCAGTCACTCAGTCGTGTCTGACTCTTTGTGACCCCATGAATTACAGCACACTAGGCCTCCCTGTCCACCACCAACTCCCGGAGTTCACTCAGACTCACGTCCATCGAGTCAGTGATGCCATCCAGCCATCTCATCCTCTGTCATCCCCTTCTCTTCCTGCCCCCAATCCCTCCCAGCATCAGAGTCTTTTCCAATGAATCAACACTTCGCATGAGGTGGCCAAAGTACTGGAGTTTCAGCTTTAGCATCATTCCTTCCAAAGAAATCCCAGGGCTAATCTCCTTCAGAATGGACTGCTTGGATCTCCTTGCAGTCCAAGGGACTCTCAAGAGTCTTCTCAAACACCACAGTTCTAAAGCATCAATTCTTCAGCGCTCAGCTTTCTTCACAGTCCAACTCTCACACCCATACATGACCACTGGAAAAACCATAGCCTTGACTAGATGGACCTTTGTTGGCAAAGTAATGTCTCATTTTTCAATATGCTGTCTAGGTTGGTCATAACTTTCCTTCCAAGGAGTAAGCATCTTTTAATGTCCTGGCTGCAGTCACCATCTGCAGTGATTTGGGAGCCCCCAAAAATAAAGTCTGACACTGTTTCCACTGTTTCTCCATCTCTTTCCCATGAAGTGATGGGACCAGATGCCATGATCTTAGTTTTCTGAATGTTGAGCTTTAAGCCAACTTTTTCACTCTCCTCCTTCACTTTCATCAAGAGGCTTTTGAGTTCCTCTTCACTTTCTGCCATAAGGGTGGTGTCATCTGCATATCTGAGGTTATTGATATTTCTCCCAGCAATCTTGATTCCAGCTTGTGCTTCCTCCAGCCCAGCGTTTCTCATGATGTACTCTGCATATAAGTTAAATAAGCAGGGTGACAATATACAGCCTTGACATCCTTCTTTTCCTATTTGGAACCAGTGTGTTGTTCCATGTCCAGTTCTAACTGTTGCTTCCTGACCTGCATATAGGTTTCTCAAGAGGCAGGTCAGGTGTTCTGGTATTTCCATCTCTCTCAGAATTTTCCACAGTTTATTGTGATCCACACAGTCAAAGGCTTTGGGATAGTCAATAAAGCAGAAATAGATGTTTTTCTGGAACTCTCTTGCTTTTTCCATGATGCAGCAGATGTTGGCAATTTGATCTCTGGTTCCTCTGCCTCTTCTAAAACCAGCTTGAACATCTGGAAGTTCACGGTTCATGTATTGCTGAGTCCTGGCTTGCAGAATTTTGAGCATTACTTTACTAGCGTGTGAGATGAGTGCAATTGTGCAGTAGTTTGAGCATTCTTTGGCATTGCCTTTCTTTGGGGTTGGAATGAAAATGGACCTTTTCCAGTCCTATGGCCGCTGCTGAGTTTTCCAAATTTGCTGGCATATTGAGTGCAGGACTTTCGCAGCATCGTCTTTCAGGATTTGAAATAACTCAACTGGAATTCCATCACCATAGACTTTATTTAAATTTGAACTCTCAGAGTGCCACACTATATTCAACTTTAGTAAAAATACACATACTCATACATGGAGGGAAGCTTTTATCTCCATACTCCTTTTTGCCATGAGAGTGATGGAAATAGTATGTATTTAATACCCTATTTATTTTATATTTTAATAGTTAATAATAATCAAGGCTTTTCCTACATATGGACCCAGCCTCTGACAGGCCTGGGTTATTGATTCACTTAGCACATGACTAGGGAAAGTCATTCAAGCTTTCTAAACCTCAGTTTTCTCATATGTAAAATGGATATAAAATGGTTGTGAAAATTAAACTTTGACACAGAGCTTGCCCAAAGTAGGCCCTGGATGAGTGAAAATTTCCTCATACTATCTTTCCAGTCAACCATTCCTCTCCTAAACCTATAAAGATTTCCAAAATCAGTGTGCATTTAATAGACAGTGTGTGTATGTGTGTGTGTGTGTGTGTGTGTGTGTGTGTGTGTGGACTAGATATACTAGAATATCAATAGCAGTTATCCCTGGAAAGTAGAATAATAAACAATTTTTATTTTCTCCTCTGTACTTTTCTAATTCGCAAAATTCGCCATCATGTAAAATGAAGATATACATTTTTAAAGGCTAATTTTTAGAAAAATCACTTTGAAGACCTACTTTGAGAAAAACAAAATTGAGTTGTAAATATTTAGAGCTAACAAAAAATAATATTAGAAAAGGTTAACTGCAAGTTTTCTTATATATGAAAGAAAATTGAGGCCCAGAGAGACCGTTTCAACCAAAGACTCTAAGTTGATTTGAGGCTGTAACCCACTTTCTCATGTAACTGGTACCCCAGAGCTCTCCAGCCTGTGAGCGCAGATGAGGTAGCAATTTGACCCTAAGTCAATACCCCCGTCTGTTCAATGCCTGCCCTGCTCAGTGATTCCACTGATCTGCATAGATCTGTACAGGTCAAGTTAACTGGTATCTATAAAGATATACTGGTCACATACCAGTAGATACTGGTCACATACCAGGATGTGAGAGTTGGACCATAAAGAAGGCTGAGCACCAAAGAATTTGGTGCTTTTGAATTGTGGCACTGGAGAAGACTGTTGAGAGTCCCTTGGACTGCAAGGAGATCCAACCAGTCCATCCTAAAGGAAATCAACCCTGAATGTTCACTGGAAAGACTGATATCAAAGCTGAAGCTCCAATACTTTGGCCACCTGATGTGAAGAGCTGACTCATTGGGAAAGACCCTGATGCTGGAAAAGATTAAGGGCAGGAGGAGAAGCGGGTGACAGAGGATGAGATGGTTGGATGTCCATCACCCACTCAATGGACATGAGTTTGAGCAAATTCTGGGAGATAGTTAAAGAAAGGGAAGGCTGGCATGCTGCTGTCCATGGGGTCACAAAGAGTCAGATACCAGTTAGTAACTGAACAACAACAATAATAAATAGTGGTCATTAAATTATTTGATACATGTACATCTTATATTGAAGGCCTTACCACTTCTACCTTTGTCAGGGTCCCATAATGGGAGGATAAGAAGCAGGGCCCTCAGGGGAGATGAATAAGGCACTTATCTAGGCACCAAATTTAAGGGAGTGTCAAAAAGCTCAGTAGTCAAGACAAATTTTGATTTTTAAAAATCAAAATCAACAGGAAAATCCTTAATGAAAAAATATCAAAATTTTAAGCACAGATAGTGCGGTATAACAGAAAATACATATTGGTCTTGGATTCCTGGCAAAGAACTCCTAAAGCCCTTGGAATTTCCTAAGTGACAAGAGCACATTTTGTTATTCATAACATGCCTTTTCAATCACACCTGAGTTTATCCTAAGGAGGTGACTCTGGTAGTCAGCAGGAACAAGTGTGGGTACCTTGGGCACCCCACTTGCAGCTGGCATCTCAAGTGGGAAAGTCTTATTGGTCTGGAGCTTATAACCCATGGTCTGCTTAACTGTCAGAATTGAATTAAATTGAATTGTTGGACACCCAATTGGTGATGGAGAGCTGGAGAGCTGGTGTGGAAAAAATGACAAGTACACAGTGTTGGGGGAAAACACACACGTTTAGTGTCATGAGTGATGTAAGAAAACACTGCAAAGATAGGATCAGCTGCACTACTGAGCCAGACTATAATGGAGACAGAGGCAAGAGGAAGGGTAGTCATACTGCTCCCATTCTCATGGAAAACTTTGATATTTTGTTTATCATGGATTGCTGGCATTAATTTTTTAAATGCTGCACTAAAACATTTATCCAGATGACCAAAGTTCTTGGCTAATTAAATGAATAAATAGAATAAATGAATAAATAAAATATGGTTAGAATAACCAAGAAGTCTATAACTGAAGCCAAGATTGGACTCTGGATTTCTTATCTGAATGAGTCATCATGGAGAATGAACTGCTCCACAGTCAAGTAATTGCCCTCTTCCAAGATCCCAGGAAAATGAGGCTTTTCTCATTTGTAGACTGTGCCAGCTTCTCAAAATCCACGTCCAAGAAAACAAATCCAAAACAGCCAATAGATTTAACAAATGGCACCACTAAAATGCAAAAGACTTGAGTCCTGATGAGGTTTTCACTGAATGTGGTGAGAGGTCTGCCTGGGACATATAACAGAGTGGGTGCTGCATCCTGGAGCTCCCACCAAGGTGACCAGGAAGCAATCACCTGGGGGCATCAAGACTAGAAAGGAAGTCTAGAGTAGGGTCCAGGGAAATGGACCAGGTAGTAGGTCCTGCAGTAAGAGGCAGAAGCAACTCATGGCCACTCAGGTGATGGCAGCCCTGGTTAATCCCTTATGTTGGAGAAGACTCTTGAGAGTCCCTTGGACTGTAAGATCAAACCAGTCAATATCAGTCCTGGATATTCATTGCAAGGACTGATGCTGAAGCTGAAACTCCAATACTTTGGCCACCTGATGTGAAGAACTGACTCATTGCTAAAGACCCTGATGCTGGGAAAGATTGAAGGCAGGAGGAGTAGAGGATGACAGAGGATGAGATGGTTGGATGACTTGATGGACATGAGTTTGAGAAAGCTGCAGGAGTTGGTGATAGACATGGAGACCTGGTGTGCTGCAGTCCATGGGGTCGCAAAGAGTAACACACAACTGAGTAACTGAACTGAACTGAGAGCCTGAAAGCAATCAGCTTAGAAAAAAAGCAATTAAGATCCCATCATATGCATGGTTTTTGCATCAACCTTTGGCGAAAATATATTAAAAGGCATTTTCTTCACTGTGCTTCACATAATATCTACGTGGCTCTTGATTTCTGGAACTCTTCACATAACCTTCAAATCTCTTGGCAGCAACACTGGAATACCACAGCTTTTGCTAACACCCAAAGCACCAGGCTTCTATGTGCTGGAAATTCCAGTTTGCTGTGTGAAACCACTGTCTCCAGGCAGTTTGGAGCAATGACTGACAGGACTGACAGCAATAATTCTAGAAGCCAAAAGTTGAGGTTCTACAAAGAGGATCACATTTTCTACTCAAGGCCAGTTGTTCTCCCAAGCTCTGAAATTTAGATTTTGAATTTTGCCACTTGAAAGATTTTTTTCCACACCCCTCTCACCACTTTAAAACAGTTCACTCAGTCTTTACAGCCATTTTGAACACTTATGGAGCACTGGAAGTAATAAAATTCACTGAATTTTATGAGACGTGGTGATGTTGTTTGTTGAATTCTTTTTTTTTCTAAACTGTCTTGATATTTTTTTCTACTATGTTTTGTGGTACCTCAGGATGCCACAGAACTTTTAAAATACTTGATCTTACCTCTTGTTCATTTGTGGTATTGTTGCTCTTTGGTAGTTTGATTTGATTTTGCTTTAGGCTGGGTTTGGTTGAGAGGGAATTGCTGTAACAGGAGTTTTCCACTCAGCTCAAAAGTTTGAGCTGTGAAAGCTTGTGTTTCAGTCTCTATACTAAAAGCAAGGAGAAAATGAGGTCCACATAGGTTGAGGATCTAACCAGTGTCACCCAATGATTTCAGGCTGACCCATGGATGGGACTACTCTCTTTAAACCACACAAACAAAGTCTGGTCCACAAGGCTTCTGCAGAAAGAGACAGAGTTGTAGCAGGTATTAAAACCTCTTTCCCCTAAAACACAGTGACATTCCCAGGGGCCTATATGGAACCTGAAACAGGGGCAAGAGGCATGGATCTCAGCCTATCACTGTCCCGAGAGTTGGCTGCTGGCGAGGGCTAGTCGTCTTCTGTCGTGAGGCTCAGCTACTCCAGGTGTCTTCTGAGACTCTCCTCCCAAAAGTCTGCTCCATGGATCAAGAGACCCAGAGACTTCAGCATCCTCTAAAGGCTTTTGGTGTCCTTCTCAACCAGTATCCTTGGCTCCATGGCATGGCTCACAATCACAGAACCTCATGCCCATCCCCTACCCAGCTCCTAGGAAGACATTCCTCTCTCTGCCTCTGGATGGGCCACTTCCTTCAGCTCTCAGCCCTGGGCTTCATCTCCTACGAGGGCTGAGATAAACTGCCTTCTTCTCCATGAAGAGACAAAACAATGCAAAAGTTATCTGCTTGTTTCCTGGAAGCTGTATAAAGTAAAGCCAGCGGTATTGGTCTAGTTGTAAAAATAAAAAATAAACCAGCCTTTTATTTCTTATAAATCAGTGTTTTCTATGTCTTGGGGCACTTATAAGGAGAAGGGCACTCCATAGGGCATCTCTGTCTACATTGGCATCCCCAGAAAACTTCGAGCCTCCCCTCCCCTCCACCTACCTCTTAGCTTAAACTCCATCTGTAAAACTCTTCACTAAGTACCTAGAACCCTGGGCTTTAGTGACCTCTGCTTGGTATTATAAAAATCCCTTAGGGCAGGAGCATATACCATCCTGATCCACTCTAAGAAATAAGGGGCAAGGGAGTAACAGTGGAAGGATAAACACAGATTAACATTGATTTAAGTTATCCTGTCATATCTGGATAATGCTTATGGGGAGAACAGATTTTATGGGTTAAAGGGAAAAATAGTTTAAAGCATCATTCCAGAGCTTTAAATTGCTTTATGCTAAATAATATTTTAAAGTTATCATATCCAAGACCATAAATAACACTTCAGAAAAGTTTGATAATGACCTTTTTTTCCTACTTATATTAAACATAATGCCAATTTCTTTCTTAATGTTCTTGTTTTATGAAATAAAAGACTTCTCTAGTTCTGCTTCCTTACCTCCTGCATTAGTTTCCCTATGACTTTTGTAACAAATTATCATAAAGTTGGTGGCTTAAAAAGCACAAATTTACTGACTTACAGCTCTGGGGGTCAGAATTCATAAAATCAAGGTGTCAGCAGGGCTATGCTCTTTCTGGAAGCTCTCAGAGAGAAACTGTCTCCTTGCTTGTTCAACTATGGAAGCTGCCAGTATTTCTTGGCTCTTGGCCTCTTCCTTACATCATTCCTCTTGTCATCGCTGCTTCCATCTTCACATCTCTTCCTCTGACTCTCTCTGTCTCTGTGTTTCACTTATAAGGACCCTTGTGAATTCATGGGTTCATCTGGATAATCCGGAATAATCTCCCCATCTCAAGATCTTTAGATTGATCACATCTGCAAAGGCCCTTTTCCATGTAAGGTAACATAGAGACTCTGGGGATGAGAACATCTTTGGGGTTGCATTATTCAGCCGACCACTCTCCTGAGCCACTTTGACCATATTTTGATATCCCTAACCTTGCACTCACTCCTTCCCTGCCACCCTGGCCTCTGGCTCTCCTGGTGTCATGTCAGACACCAGAGCATCCCTGCTGTTTCTCTAACCCACAGTGTATTTTATTCATTAACTTTTTTTTCTGATTTAAAAAAATTTTTTTCCTTTTAATGGGAAAATAATTACAATATTGGGATGGCTTCCCCTAGTTATCTCTTTTACCACTTTCAAATGTGGGCTCCGTGAGGGCAAGGATTCTTTCTTTTTCTGCTGAATCTTTTGGACTTAGAAAAGTACCTGGCACATAATAGGCCTTCAAAAATATTAGTTAAATAAATTGGCCTGGGTCATTTATTAGAGAATCTCCCACATCAATATCTTTAAGTTTTACATGGGGCTAGTTAGGCTCTTAATAAAACACATTTCCTAATTTTTGCAGCATGCTAAGTAAGTTGGTCACTCACCTAGAGCCAGACATCCTGGAATGTGAAGTCAAGTGGGCCTTAGACAGCATCACTATGAACAAAGCTAGTTGAGGTGATAGAATTCCAGTTGAGCTATTTCAAATCCTGAAAGATGATGCTGTGAAAGTGCTGCACTCAATATGCCAGCAAATTTGGAAAACTCAGCAGTGGCCACAGGACTGGAAAAGGTCCGTTTTCATTCCAATCCCAAAGAAAGGCAATGCCAAAGAATGCTCAAACTACTGCACAACTAAACTCATCTCACACACGAGTAAAGTCATGTTCAAAATTCTCCAAACCAGGCTTCAGCAATACGTGAACCATGAACTTCCAGATATTCAAGCTGGTTTTAGAAAGGGCAGAGAAACCAGAGATCAAATTGCCAACACCCGCTGGATCATCGAAAAAGCAAGAGAGTTCCAGAAAAACATCTACTTCTGCTTTATTGACAATGCAAAGCCTTTGACTGTGTGGATCACAATAAACTGTGGAAAATTCTGAGAGAGATGGGAATACCAGACCACCTGACCTGCCTCTTGAGAAACCTGTATGCAGGTCAGGAAGCAACAGTTAGAACTGGACATGGAACAACACACTGGTTCCAAATAGGAAAAGGAGGACGTCAAGGCTGTATATTGTCACCCTGCTTATTTAACTTATATGCAGAGTACATCATGAGAAACGCTGGGCTGGAAGAAGCACAAGCTGGAATCAAGATTGCTCGGAGAAATATCAATAACCCCAGATATGCAGATGACACCACCCTTATGGCAGAAAGTGAAGAGGAACTCAAAAGCCTCTTGATGAAAGTGAAGGAGGAGAGTGAAAAAGTTGGCTTAAAGCTCAACATTCAGAAAACTAAGATCATGGCATCTGGTCCCATCACTTCATGGCAAATAGATGGGGAAACAGTGGAAACAGTGTCAGACTTTATTTTTGGGGGCTCCAAAATCACTGCATATGGTGACTGCAGTCAGGAAATTAAAAGACGCTTACTCCTTGGAAGAAGAGTTATGATCAACCTAGATAACATATTAAAAAGCAGAGACATTACTTTGCCAACAAAGGTCCATCTAGTCAAGGCTATGGTTTTTCCAGTGGTCATGTATGGGTGTGAGAGTTGGACTGTGAAGAAAGTTGAGCACCGAAGAATTGATACTTTTGAACTGTGGTGTTGGAGAAGACTCTTGAGAGTCCCTTGGACTGCAAGGAGATCCAAGCAGTCCATTCTAAAACAGATCAGCCCTGGGTGTTCCTTGGAAGGAATGATGCAAAAGCTGAAACTTCAGTACTTTGGCCACCTCATGCGAAGTGTTGACTCATTGGAAAAGACTCTGATGCTGGGAGGGATTGGGGGCAGGATGAGAAGGGGACGGCAGAGGATGAGATGGCTGGATGGCATCACTAACTCGATGGACCTGAGTTTGAGTGAACTCCGGGAGTTGGTGATGGACAGGGAGGCCTGGCGTGCTGTGATTCATGGGGTAGCGAAGAGTTGGACACGACTGAGCGACTAAACTGAACTGAACTGAAAACACTGTCAGGCCCGCTCACAGAACAAAGGACTGAGCAGAGCTAACCGGCTCCAGACCAGCCTGTCCCCCTCTGGTGACAGGCAGGCAAGGGCAGCCAGAGCCAGAAGGGGGCAATCGCTGCCCCAGAGAGGCATTATCTATCAAACTGCAAGCAGGCTTCGTTGCTAACCAAGACTTCTTGGGATTCTGGACGGTCAACATCCGCCTGAGAAGGTGCGCCGGTTGTACACCCAGAAAACTGAGCAGCAGGGACGGGGGAGGCGATAAGTCGCAGCATCTGCTCTCGCCAAACACCTAGTCACCTGAGCTGCTTGGATCTGGGAAGGGCACAAAACGCAGGCCCAACCGAGTCTGTGCCTCTGAGGACTACCCAAGTGCCTGAACCTGAGCGGCTTAGACCTGGGAAGTGCATACAACCCAGGGCCGGCCTCGGACGGTTCCCGGCAGAGCAACCAAGAGCCTGAGCAGTGTGGACAGGGAGGGCACATGCCCCGTGAGCGGGGGCAGGCCCAGTGTGGCTGAGGCACTGAGAGCACATGCCAGTGTTATTTGTTTGCAGCATCCCTCCCTCCCCACAGGGTGACTGAAGAAGTGAGCCTAAAAAAGTGTGCACCACCACCCCTGTGTCAGGGCAGAAATTAGACAACTGAAGTGACCAGCAAACAGAAGAAGCTAAAACAGAGGGAACCTCCTTGGAAGTTACAAGCGCAATAGATTAAAACCCTGTAGTTAGTACCAACTACATAGGAAGGGGCCTATAGACCTTGAGAAATATAAGCCGGTTCAAGGAACTATCCAAAAATGAACTGACCCCCACAGTGCCCACAACAACACCAGAGAAATTCCTAGATATATTTTTACTATTTTTACTATCATTCTTTAATTTTTTTAAGTCCTCTATTACTCCTTTAATTTTCATTTTTATAACCTACTATTACTTTGCAAAAAAAGGAGAGACCCTATTTTTTTAAAGCAAACTTCATATATATATATATATTATAATTTTTGTGACTTTGTTTTGTTTTTGTTTTTTTTCCCATTACTATTGTATTTTTGAAAATCCAGCTTCTACTCTAGACTTTTAATCTTTGCTTTTTGGTATTTGTTATTAATTTTGTACCTTTAAGAACCCAATCTTCAGTACCCATTTTTACTTGGGAGCAAGATTACTGGCTTGACTGCTCTCTCCCCCTTTGGACTCTCCTTTTTCTCCACCAGGTCACCTCTATCTCCTCCCTCCCCTTCTCTTCTCTACCCAACTCTGAATCTCTTTGTGTGTTCCAGATGGTGGAGAACACTTAGGGAACTGACTACTGGCTAGATCTGTCTCTCTCCTTTTGATTCCCCCCTTTATCCTCCTGGCCACCTCTGTCTCCTTCCTTCCTCTTCTCTTCTCTGTATAACTCAGTGAACATCTCTGAGTGGTCCAGACTGTGAAGCACACATAACGAAGTGATTACTGGCTAGCTTGCTCTCTCCCCTTTTGATTCCACCTCATCCCATCCTGGTCACCTCTATCTCCCTCCTCCCTCTTCTCTTCTCCATGTAACTCTGTGAACCTCTCTGGGTGTCCCTTACTGTGGAGAAACTTTTCATCTTTAACCTAGATGTTTTATCAATGTTGCTGTATAGATGGGGAAGTCTTGAGGCTACTGTAAAAATAAGACTGAAAACCAGAAGCAGGGGGCTCAAGTCCAAATCCTGAGAACACGATAGAACTCCTGACTCCAGGGAACATTAATCGACAGGAGCTCATCAAACACCTCCATACCTATACTGAAACCAAGCACCACCCAAGGGCCAACAAGCTCCAGAGCAAGACATACCACGCAAATTCTCCAGCAACACAGGAACACAGCCCTGAGCTTCATTTTTTTTTAATATAAATTTATTTATTTTCATTGGAGGTTAATTACTTTACAATATTGTATTGGTTTTGCCATACATCAACATGATATACAGGCTGCCCAAAGTCACTCCAAACCCATTGACATCTCCTAACACATTACTGGACACTTCATTGCACTCCAGAGAGAAGAAATCCAGCTCCACCCACTAGAACACCAACACAAGCTTCTCTAACCAGGAAACCTTGACAAGCCACCCGTACAACTCCACCCAAAGCGAGGAAACCCCACAATAAAGAGAACTCCACAAACTGCCAGAATACAGAAAGGACACCCAAAACACAGCAATATAAACAAGATGAATAGACAGAGGAATATCCAGCAGGTAAAGGAACAGGATAAATGCCCACCAAATCAAACAAAAGAGGAAGAGATAGGGAATCTACCTGATAAAGAATTCCGAATAATGATAGTGAAAATGATCCAAAATCTTGAAATCAAAATGGAATCACAGATATATAGCCTGGAGACAAGGGTTGAGAAGGTGAGAGAAAGGTTTAACAAGGACCTAGAAGAAATAAAAAAGAGTCAATATATAATGAATAATGCAATAAATGAGATAAAAAACACTCTGGAGGGAAGAAATAGTAGAATTTCTTCAGAAGAAAGGATTAGTGAGGTAGAAGAAAGAATGGTAGAACTAAATTAATCAGAGAGGAAAAAAGAAAAATGAATTAAAAGAAATGAGGACAATCTCAGAGACCTCTGGGACAATGTTAAACACCCCAACATTAGAATCATAGGGGTCCCAGAAGAAGAAGACAAAAAGAAAGACCATGAGAAAATACTTGAGGGATAATAGTTGAAAACTTCCCTAAAATGGGGAAGGAAATAATCACCCAAGTCCAAGAAACCCAGAGAGTCCCAAACAGGGTAAACCCAAGGTGAAACACACCAAGACACATATTAATCAAATAGACAAAGATCAAACACAAAGAACAAATATTTAAAGCAGCAAGAAAAAAAAAAACAACAAATAACACACAAGGGAATTCCCATAAGGATAACAGCTGATCTTTCAATAGAAACTCTTCAGGCCAGGAGGGAATGGCAGGACATACTTAAAGTGATGAAAGAAAATAACCTACAGCCCAGATTACTGTACCCAGCAAGGATCTCATTCAAATATGAAGGAGAAATCAAAAGCTTTACAGACAAGCAAAAGCTGAGAGAATTCAGCACCACCAAACCAGCTCTCCAACAAATACTAAAGGATATTCTCTAGACAGGAAACACAGAAAGGGGGTATAAACTTGAACCCAAAACAATAAAGTAAATGGAAGCAGGATCATGCTTATCAATAATTATATTAAATGTAAATGGGTTGAATGAGCCAACCAAAAGACAAAGATTGGCTGAATGGATACAAAAACAAGACCCCTATATATGTTGTCTACAAGAGACCCACCTCAAAACAAGGAACACATACAGACTGAAAGTGAGGGTCTGGAAAAAGATATTCCATGCAAATAGGGACCAAAAGAAAGCAGGAGTAGCAATACTCATATCAGATAAAATAGACTTTAAAACAAAGGCTGTGAAAAGAGACAAAGAAGGATACTACATAATGATCAAAGGATCAATCCAAGAAGGAGATATAAAAATTATGAATATATATGCACCCAACATAGGAGCACTGCAATATGTAAATACACCACAAATGCTGACGAGTATGAAACGGGAAATTAACAATCACACAATAATAGTGGGAGACTTTAATGCCCCACTCACACCTATGGATAGATCAACTAAACAGAAAATTAACAAGGAAACACAAACTTTATCTGATACAATAGACCAGTTAGACTTAATTGCTATCTATAGGACATTTCACCCCAAAACAATGAATTTCACCTTTTTCTCAAGCACACACGGAACCTTCTCCAGGATAGATCACATCCTGGGCCATAAATCTAGCCCTCATAAATTGAAAAAAAAATTGAAATCACTCCAAGGATCTTTTCTGACCACAATGCAGTAAGATTAGATCTCAATTACAGGAGAAAAACTATTTAAAATTCCAACATATGGCAGCTGAACAACACGCTGCTGAATAACCAACAAATCACAGAAGAAATCAAAAAAGAAATCAAAGTATGCATTGAAACAAATGAAAATGAAAACACAACAACCCAAAACCTGAGGGACACTGTAAAAGCAGTACTAAGGGGAAGGTTCATAGCAATACAGGCATACCTCAAGAAACAAGAAAAAAGTCAAATAAATAACCCAACTCTACACCTAAAGCAACTAGAAAAGGAAGAAATGAAGAACCCCAGGGTTAGTAGAAGGAAAGAAGTCTTTAAAATTAGGGCAGAAATAAATGAAAAAGCAACAAAAGAGACCATAGCAAAAATCAACAAAGCCAAAAGCTGGTTCTTTCAGAGGAATAATAAAATTGACCAACCATTAGCCAGACTCATCAAGAAACAAAGGGAGAAAATCAAATCAATAAAATTAGAAATGAAAATGGAGAGATCACAACAGACAACACAGAAATACAAGGGATCACAAGAGACAACTATTAGCAATTATATGCCAATAAAATGGACAACGTGGAAGAAATGGACAAATTCTTAGAAAAGTACAACTTTCCAAACTGAACCAGGAAGAAATAGAAAATCTTAACAGACCCATCACAAGCACGGAAATTGAAACTGTAATCAGAAATCTTCCAGCAAACAAAAGCCCAGGTCCAGACAGCTTCACAGCTGAATTCTACCAAAAACTTAGAGAAGAGCTAACACCTATCCTCGGAGAAGGCAATGGCAACCCACTCCAGTACTCTTGCCTGGAAAATCCCATGGATGGAGGAGCCTGGTAGGCTGCAGTTCATGGGGTCGCTATGAGTCAGATACGACTGAGCAACTTCACTTTCACTTTTAACTTTCACGCATTCAAGAAGGAAATGGCAACCCACTCCAGTGTTCTTGCCTGGAGAATCCCAGGGACAGGGGAGCCTGGTAGGCTGCCGTCTATGGGGTCGCACAGAGCTGGACACTATTGAAGAGACTTAGCAGCAGTAGCAGCAGCAGCAACACCTATCCTACTCAAACTCTTCCAGAAAATTGCAGAGGAAGGTGAACTTCCAAACACATTCTATGAGGCCACCATCACCCTAATACCAAAAACGCCACCAAAGATGGCACCAAAAAAGAAAACTACAGGCCAATATCACTGATGAACATAGATGCAAAAATCCTTAACAAAATTCTAGCAGTCAGAATCCAACAACACATTAAAAAGATCATACATCATGACCAAGTGGGCTTTATCCCAAGGATGCAAGCATTCTTCAATATCCACAAATCAATCAATGTAATACACCACATTAACAAATTGAAAAACAAAAGCCATATGATTATCTCAATATATGCAGAGAAAGCCTTTGACAAAATTCAACATCCATGTATGATAAAAACTCTCCAGAAAGAAGGAATAGAAGGAACATACCACTACATAATAAAAGCTATCTATGACAAACCCACAGCAAACATTATCCTCAATGGTGAAAAATTGAAAGCATTTCCCCTAAAGTCAGGAACAAGACAAGGGTGCCCACTGTCACCACTACTATTCAACATAGCTTTGGAAGTTTTGGCCACAGCAATCAGAGCAGAAAAAGTAATAAAAGGAATCCAAATTGGAAAAGAAGAAGTAAAACTCTCACTGTTTGCAGATGACATGATCTTCTACATAGAAAACCCTAAAGAATCCACCAGAAAATTACTAGAGCTAATCAATGAATATAGTAAAGTGGCAGGATATAAAATCAACACACAGAAATCCCTTGCATTCCTATACACTAATAATGGAAAATAGAGAAATTAAAGAAACAATTTCATTCACCATTGCAACGAAAAGAATAAAAGACTTAGGAATATATCTACCTAAAGAAACAAAAGACCTATATATAGAAAACTATAAAACACTGGTGAAAGAAATCAAAAAGGACACTAATAGATAGAGAAATATACCGTGTTCATGGCTTGAAAGAATCAATATAGTGAAAATTAGTATACTACCCAAAGCAATCTATAGATTCAATGCAATCCCTATCAAGCTACCAACGGTATTTTTCACAGAGCTAGGACAAATAATTTCACAATTTGTATGGAAATACAAAAAACCTCGAATAGCCAAAGCGATCTTGAGAAAGAAGAATGGAACTGGAGGAATCAACCTACCTGACTTCAGGCTCTATTACAAAGCCACAGTTATCAAGACAGTATGGTACTGGCACAAAGACAGAAATATAGATCAATGGGACAAAATAGAAAGCCCAGAGATAAATCCACGCACATATGGACACCTTATCTTTGACAAAGGAGGCAAGAATATACAATGGAGAAAAGACAATCTCTTTAACAAGTGGTGCTGGGAAAACTGGTCAACCACTTGTAAAAGAATGAAACTAGAGCACTTTCTAACACCATACACAAAAATAAACTCAAAATGGATTAAAGATCTAAACATAAGACCAGAAACTAGAGGAGAACAGAATATAGGCAAAACACTCTCCGACATAAATCACAGCAGGATCCTTTATAACCCACCTCCCAGAATATTGGAAATAAAAGCAAAAATGAACAAATGGGACCTAATTAAAATTAAAAGCTTCTGCACAACAAAGGAAACTATAAGCAAGGTGAAAATACAGCCTTCAGAATGGGAGAAAATAACAGCAAATGAAGCAACTGACAAAGAATTAATCTCAAAAATATACAAGCAACTCCTGCAGCTCAATTCCAGAAAAATAAACGACCCAGTCAAAAAAGGGGCCAAAGACCTAAACAAACATTTCTCCAAAGAAGACATACAGATGGCTAACAAACACATGAAAAGATGCTCAACATCACTCATTATCAGAGAAATGCAAATCAAAACCACTATGAGGTACCATTTCATGCCGGTCAGAATGGTTGTGATCCAAAAGTCTACAAGCAATAAATGCTGGAGAGGGTGCAGAGAAAAGGGAACCCTCTTAAACTGTTGGTGGGAATGCAAACTAGTACAGCCACTATGGAGAACAGTGTGGAGATTCCTTAAAAAACTGGAAATAGAACTGCCATATGACCCAGCAATCCCACTGCTGGGCATACACACTGAGGAAACCAGAATTGAAAGAGACAGGTGTACCCCACTGTTCATTGCAGCACTGTTTATAATAGCCAGGACATGGAAGCAACCTAGATGTCCATCAGCAGACAAATGGATAAGAAAGCTGTGGTACATATACACAATGGAGTATTACTCAGCTATTAAAAAGAATACATTTGAATCAGTTCTAGTGAGGTGGACAAAACTGGAGCCTATTATACAGAGTGAAGTCAGCCAGAAAGAAAAACACCAATACAGTATACTAACGCATATATATGGACTTTAGAAAGATGGTAACAATAACCCTGTATGAGAGACAGCAAAAGAGACGCAGATGTATAGAACAGTCTTTTGGACTCTGTGGGAGAGGGCGAGGGTGGGATGATTTGGGGAAATGGCATTGAAACATGTATAATATCATATGTGAAATGAATCGCCAGTCCAGGTTCCATGCATGATACAGGATGCTCAGGGCTGGTGCACTGGGATGACCCAGAGGGATGGTATGGGGAGGGAGGTGGGAGGGGCTTCAAGATGGGGAACACGTGTACACCCATGGTGGATTTATGTTGATGTATGGCAAAACCACTACAATATTGTAAAGTAATTTGCCTCCAATTAAAATAAATAAATTTATATTAAAAAAATAAAGCTGAAACTCCAATACTTGGGCTGCCTCATGCAAAGAGTTGACTCATTGGAAAAGACTTTGATGCTGAGAGGGACTAGGGGCAGGAGGAGAAGGGGACGACAGAAGATGAGATGGCTGGATGGCATCACCGACTTGACGGACAGTAGTTTGAGTGAACTCCAGGGGTTGATGATAGACAGGGAGGCCTGGTGTACTGCGATTCATGGGGTCGAAAAGAGTCGGACACGACTGAGCGACTGAACTGAAGTGAACTGAAATAAGTTTTGGGAGCCCACTGGAGGAAGGTTTCTGGGCCCTTGCTATCTATTATACATTCATTCATTTAATCCTCAACTTGTGCCAGACACTCTCCAATTTACTTGATCCAGGAAACCAGTTAATGGTTGGGCAGAGGAAGAGAGTTCTCCAGGTTGAGTGGACTGGGAGAAAGGACTCATGAGTCAACTGCTCTTTAAACACCCTTCCAAGCAGTCCTCCTAATTTTAGGTGCATTACACCCTCAGTTCCAGGAGGACCAGGTGCCATTGCCTCCTAGGATTCTGGAAAACTCTGCAGTAGACATTTCCATTTAATATATTGTCTTTCACTTTTCTTTATATCTTTACCACTCGTTTGATTGCTTTCCAGCATCCTAAGTTTGATTGCTCTTGTCTCCTCTTTGCTCATCCTTCCTTTGGTGTTTACACCCATAACAAATCCTTTTAACGTTATTTTTATTAGTTTTACGAGGTAATAAGGCTAAATGTACACCCAGCCCACCATCTTCATTAGAAATGCCCCATATTTCCTACTTTGGGATTTTGGATCAATATATTGATCTACTGTATGTTCTATGCACGCTTATTTTCTTAACGCGAATTCTAGTAGAAATTATGCTCCATGTCACGTCCCAGTTCGCATTTATGAATAACACCTCATAATTGACTATCGCTTTACATTACATGGGGCATTTTTTAAATTTGTCTAACTAATTCTGTGAGGTGCTCGAGGATCCAAGACTCAGAAGAACTAGGGGACAACGTGCCCAAGATCAACACAGCCAGTCAGTGGCAGGCCTCATTCTCAAACACATCTTCCGGCTCCTGACTCTGCCACGTGGTCTGTCTCTTTGTCATTCTACCTTTCCATTTCACAAGAAAAACACATGGGATGGAGCAGTGTTTCTTTTCATAAATTTGACACAATTCAGAAAGCTGCTGAAAAAAACAAGTATATTCCTGAATGTGAATCCCGGAAGACTGCCCACTCCAGTCCTGAGCAGGGAAGACATTTTGTTTGCCTGTTAGAATGGCCCATTTGTTGTAGTTTACCTAGAATGTCTTGTCAGTACTGCCTACCCCATGCAGTGGCCTAGTGGTGATTCGGCTTAAGCTGAGAGTCTACCCACTCGGTCTCTGTGGTCCTTTCTGGGTCTCAAGTCTTCCAAAATCTCATAGACTCTTCCTCTGATCCCCACGAAGTTCTCACATCTTTGCTCCCATAAGGAGATCTGCACATATGTTTCCCATGACTGTGAACTATGAGAAGTTGTCAGGGCCTTTCAATCACTCTAACAGCCTATAAAAGCTTGCTGTATTTTCAGTTTTACTAAATATTTCTATAATTCAAAAATTATGGAAATGGATAATGTTTCTGTTCTTTGGGAATATATTTAACAGCTGTGTGCATACCAGATGCAAATGAATATATCGAAATAAATTGTGCGTTTTATAGACTACACTTCATATTAACTGCCTTCCCCTTCAGACACCTTGGACCCTGCCCCTGCCAGAATATGGAAGATGCTAGAGCACTTTACAGGGGGCATTTTTTTCCTTGGCTCTACCAAGAGAAAAGGTGAGGTTCTATCCAAGCATTCTGAATATAAGCACAAGTCCTTTGGCCTAAGCCAGCACTTCTCAAGTTGAAAAGCAACTTGGTAAAGGTGACTCTGTGTTAGGGAGTGGTGGGCATTGGTTAAGCTGTTAACCCTCTCTAACTCCAGTTTCCACAGTTGAAAAGCAGAGATATTTCACCCAACAGAGTTTACTCAGGGTAATTAGGTTCCTAACAAAGAGACCAGTAACTATAGGGGGATGATTGTCACATACTGCCAAACCTCCGAATCAAAAGCTGAAAAGTTCAGTCTTAGCTTTTCCTAACTGCTGGCAACTCCTTTGCAGGCAGAGGATTTGAAAATGGCCCAGTTGGTCATCACAGCCTAAGGCTTTGAATCTGAAGCAAGTATTACAAAAAACAAAAGCAATTGCAGAAGATTCCTTGGTGGCCCAGGGGCCTCCAGGGTCCAATCCCAGTTCCAGAGTGGGATACAGTGCTTGACAGCTCTGTGCATCCTTTCCTGCTTCTTCTTCCACTTCTGAGTCAGTTTCTCTGACCTCCCTACTATTTTGTGACCTACCCATTAGCCCTCTAATAAATGTATTTTGCCTTAAGATAGTTTAAAATAGGTAAATTCTCATGTTTATAACTAAGAAAGCTGTTATTAAATACACTTCTGTTCCTTTCTAGAGTTTAAGGATCCCACCTTGTGCATCACACAGGAAAGTTCTAAGCACATAATGGAGATAACAGCAGAGATTTTCCAGAAAGCTGCTTGGTAGAAACTAACCATAAGTCATATTAATTTGTTTACTTCCTCAGAGCCTCCTCTCTTATTTCCAGTTATCCAGCTTTGAAAGACAAAAATCAGACTGGGAATGGAGTTCCGAGCAATCAGGAGGGTTATCAGTCAGGGTTGCTTGGGGAAAACTGTAACTCAGGGCTTTTTTGTAGGGATTCTCTCATTGATAAGGATTGGGGAACACTCAGGAGACTGTCACAGGGAAAACCATTGTTCTTGTAGCCAGATGGCCCAGACAAATCTCCACAGACTTCCATGTACCAATCCTGGGACATCAGCAATGGCTCTGGTTTCCCAGACATGCAAGCAAGAACTCACTAAGTGAATTCACTGGGCCAGTGTTGAGACCTAGGCCATGAATCAAGAGTACATCATGCAAAATACCAGGCTGGATAAATCACAAGCTGAAATCAAGACTGCTGGGAGAAATATCAACAATCTCAGATATGCAGATAATTCCACTGTAATGGCAGAAAGTGAAGAGGAACTCAAGACCCTCTTGATAAGGGTGAAAGAGGAGAGAAAAAGCTGGCTTAAAACTGAACATTCAAAAAACTAAGATCATGGCATCCAGTCCTATCATTTTGTGGCAAATAGATGGGGGGAAAAGTGGAAACAGTGGCAGGTTTTCTGGGGCTCCAAAATCACTGCAGTGACTGCAGCCACAAAATTAAAAGATGCTTGCTCCTTGGAAGGAAAGCTGTGACAAACCTAGACAGTGTATTAAAAAGCAAAGACATCACTTTGCCAACAAAGGTCCATATTGCCAAAGTTATGGTTTTTCCAGTGGTCATGTATGGATGTGAGAGTTGGACCATAAAGAAGGCTGAGCACTGAAGAATTGATGCTTTTAAATTGTGGTGCTAGAGAAAATTCTTGAGAGTCCCTAAGACTGCGAGGAGATCAAACCAGTCAATCCTAAAGGAAATCAACCCTGGATATTCATTGGAAAACTGATGCTGAACCTGGAGTTCCAATACTTTGGACTTTTCCAATGAGCTGACTCATTGGAAAAAAAAACACCCTGATGCTGAGAAAAATTGAAGACTGAAGGAGAAGAGGGTGGCAGAGGATGAGATGGTTAGATGGCATCACTGACTCAATGGACATGAATTTGAGCAAACTCTGGGACACAGTGAAGGACAGGGAAGTCTGGCATGCTGCAGTCTATGGGGTTGCAAAGAGTCAGACACGACTGAATAACAACAGCAACTCACAGGAAGAAAAGTCATACAGTTTGTCTGCCTGGATCTAAACTCCAGCTCTGCATCCTGCTAGCAGAGGGACTTTGAGCTTATTACTAAAGATATCCGTGTCCTCCTTTCCACATTTGTGAAATGGGAATAATAATAGCATCTATTTCACAAAGCCCTTGTGGGGATTCAGTAAGTCAGAACATCTCAAGTGCTTCCTACAGGGCCTAGAACAGCATTGGCACTCGATGAATTGTGGTCATTATTGTTGAAAATTTTCAGCTGCCAAATAAATGGACAACATGTAACTAATTGCCTTATAAGATGGCCATCAAGTGCTTACTTTACAAGAATTACTAGCAGTTGTACAATGGTCAGCAACTTACAAAGAACTTCTTTGCATAGGGAGTAATGGTTAAGAGCTCAATCGTGACATCAGAAGAGCTTGGGTTCAAGTCCTAATCTGTCGCTTCATAGCCCAGTGATTTTGGGCAACTTCTCTGAGCATCCATTTACACATCTCTGATACAAAGTTAATAATACCTACTTCTTGGAGCTAATTTGAGGATTAAATTAGATAATATACATAAACAGCTTAGTTCAGTGCCTGACACATGGAAAACACCCAAGAATTATTATCATCTTCTCAACAAATCTATGAGGCAGTATATTTTTTATTTCTAATTCTCTAGATGAGAAACCTGAGGGTAAAAAGAATAAGTCACCCCTCCAGGATCATGTGACCCAGAAAAGGCAGGAGAACAACTTCAAATCCTACATTTTTCATCTAACCACCTTCAGCCCTCCCTGGTCAGCCTGACATTGTGATTTCTACTTTTGGTGGGTAAACTGTCAGGCTGTGTCCAATTTTCTCAATTAGGTAAAGAAGTTTCCATGATGATCAGATTATACTAGCATCATTTCTGTCTCTGCCTGTATCCTTTCGAGTCAACCGATCCCAACTTGCTGGGCAGATGATTGGGAGTGTGAGAAGAAGCTAGTCCATGTTCCTATCATAGAAAGGACAGCCTTTATCCAAAACTGCATTTTGTCAGATCCTCTCTAGGCATTTTCTTTCTTGTCAATGAGCTCTCTGGTGTTTGAGACCTCTCATGGAGGACACTCTTGTCACCCTGTCACCCTTCTTTATGTTAAACAGGATCATTTCAGGCCAGGAAACACATCAGTTCCCAAAGTGAAGAGCCAGTTTCAGAGCCATAAATTAAAAACATGGGGAAAATGTTCTATCCTGTCAGAAAGAACTCCATCTTCCTCAAACTTGCTTTCCCATACTTCATCCGTGCACTTTCTCTCAGTGGACTTGACAGAAAAATTATTTGGATGTGTCATGTGCTGTCATCTTGGGCCAACAAACTGATGGTTTAACGCAAAATGACTGAGCAGCCCAGGAATCTCATGCTGGAACTACCTCACACTGGAGTTAAGGGAACAAGTCATCCCACCTGGGAATTTTAAGCAACAGTTTGGCATCACCCTAATTTGATCATTGATTTCTTAGTGAAGATAACATTTCTGGGAAGAACAGGGATTGGGAGGGGTGGGCAGCAGAAAATACCTTCTCATGGCCCTAAACACAAGGTTCTTTTTACCAGAGGAGGGGGAATCTTCTCCAATGGAAACAAATTTCTGTCTGTCTGTCTCTCTTTTCCCCTCTCTACTTGCTCTCTCTCTCAACCCACAAAAATGCTCAAAAGAGCTAGAAACATCCAACAACTCCAAAACAACGCAGGGAGTCAATTTATTATTGTACTTTTAGGATTACTTGTTTGCCAAGTGAGTGAAGTGAAGTGAAAATCTCTTAAGTCATGTCCAACTCTTTGTGACCCCATGGACTATACAGTCCATGGAATTCTCCAGGCCAGAATACTGGAGTGGGTGGCTGTTCCCTTCTCCAGGGTATCTTCCCAACCCAGGGATCAAACCCAGGTCTCCCGCATTGTGGGCAGATTCTTTACCAGCTGAGCCACAAAATTGTTCATTATTGAGTAATTTAGTAATTACAGCACAGCTGGTTGGAGGAGAGCCTCTTGCCTGGGCGACCAGGTCTAGTTCCCGATGCTGTGTGACTTTGAGGAAGTTGTTTGACCTCTCTGGGTCTCAGTTTCTCCATCAGGGAAAACAGGTGGTGGGTGGTGAGGAAGAATTGGATAATTTAGTATTTAATGATGTGCATGTTTTATGGACCTCAATTTGGGAAATTTTGGCTGCCCCCTGAGAAAGAACCAAAGAGGAACTCTTCTAAAAGTCTTCCTTCAGAAGAAGGATGAGTATTAGTTTATATGGAGAAACTCTATTAGAACTAGGGGTATGAGTACATGGCAACTACAGAAGTTAAGAAATTGATACAATTCCAAGTAAACTTAGAGCTGAAATCTCATGGAGATCCACTGTTGATCCCTTCCTTCTTCCAGGATGAAACCTGAAGTCCAGACAGGCAAAGAGTCAGAAACACCTGAGCTCTTCCCACACACAGGAGGCCACCACCTGGTTAGAATGACTCAGCTTGTGAACTATGGCGCCATTCACTATTTGGCAATCAGACTCTCAGTAACGGAATGATAAAAGGATTCCCATCATTGCTTTTGCGATGTTAGAGAGGACCCTCTCACATATGCATTTTTGTGAGTACAGAGGGAGAAAAAAAAAGATCAGCTGAACAGACATTTCTTTGGGGGACATGGCCCTGACACTGAGCTGGGGCTCCTGGAGTAAAACAAGCCTAGGGAAGTTACTGGTTGTCCTCATGTGATGCGTTCTGCCTTGACCAAGGAACATGCCATTTATGTAGGACAGTTATTCCTTGAAATCAGAAAAAAAGTTTGTGTCTCCTGGAGTCTTATTTAGTAATTATTTTCCCATTACAAGTAAAATTAATATGCTCAGACACAAATATGCTGCTCTGTTCAGCTGCTAACCTAACCTGATTCTGTCTTCAGCTCTGAGTGTGTCAACTTAAAGTTTGTGACAACCATCTATTTCAACACTAACTGGCCTTGATCACATTTTTACAAAACAGTTAAATTATTTGTTTATTTAACTGACGGCTGCATTGCTCACTGGGAACACATATATAAAAAAGTTAAAAATCAACAGATAACTTCATGAACAAAACAGGAATACAAACACAAATTACCATTTTATTAGGTTTGACATATATAACAGCTCTCAATATTGGGAGCCATTAGCTAAATAAATCAACTCTTGCACACTGACAGGCAAAAAAGAAAGGAAAGTTCTATTTCATTTGGCCTAAAAAGAAAACCAAATTCACAGTTTAGCATGTGAGAAAGGTACAAACTTCAGTGAGGCAAGGCTCCAATAGCTACCCATTCTTTTTCTATGGAATTGGGCATGAGCCAAATCAGCAACTAAACCATAGACAATATTTTAATCATATAAACCTTTATGCAAGTGAAGTTGCTCAGTTATATGCGACTCTTTGTGATCCCACGGACTGTAGCCTACCAGGCTCCTCCGTCCATGGAATTTTCCAGGCAAGAATACTGGAGTGAGTTGCCATTTCCTTCTCGAGGGGATCTTCCCAATCCAGAGATTGAACCCACGTCTCCCGCATTGCAGGCAGAAACTTTACCGCCTGAGCCACCAGGGAAGCCCCCCAAAAACCTTTACACAACACAATTTCAAAAAAGTAATTTGGAGGAGAAAGATTTAATTCCTTCTTCATTGTTTCAGCAGAAAGATGCTAGAGAGTTTTAAACTCTACCCCCTGGAGCACTATTTTAATAAATGACTGAATTTACCTAAGTACCTAGTTTTAAAAAATGTGGTTACATGTATTTTGAAAACCAAGCCAAGAAATACAAGACCCATAAAATCCTGAAGCATATTAAGTGACGGTTCCTTTTTCCTTAATCCACAACCACAAATATCAATTAAATGTAATTATATTAAATAGGTTCCCCTCCGAGCAAATAAAGATTTGCCAGGACACAAATTGCAACCCAGGTGAACAATAGATAATTTTCTTGACTACACAGACAAATACAGATGGTATATTTCAGAATATAATGTAACAAATGTGTATTTACCATAACATATATATTTCTTTCTTTCTTAGCTACTAAATGGCAGTAGGCCAAAAAATACAAATTAAAATATATGAGTTTTTCTTTCTCTTTTCTTGGATGAGAGAATAAATATGGCACTTTATATTAATAACAGCTAATTAAAAGGCTATTAATCAGGGGCAATATTAAATAAGTGGAGTCGATGAAGTAAATGCCAGAAATAACCTTGTAGGTTTGAGGGGGGAAAAAAAAACTTATTTAAACAACTATTTTTCTTATTAAAAACAAATGTTTTACTGAGCTCACTGTGAGAGGAAGAAATGAATCCATGAATAGGAAAATAAAATAGGTAGGATTAAAAAGTATGTTCCTAACTATTTAGGGAGCTAACTAGTCCCATGGAAGAGAAAGGAGAAGGAGCAAAAGGCAAAGACCAAATACAGCTTTCTCAATTATGAAAAGAGGCTGCTCGTTCAATGTTTTGGAGAAGGAAACGGCAGCCCACTCCAATGTTCTTGCCTGGAGAATCCCAGGGACGGGGGAGCCTGGTGGGCTGCCATCTCTGGGGTCACACAGAGTCGGACACGACTGAAGTGACGCAGCAGCAGCAGCATTCAATGTTTGAATGTAGAGCTCTCAAGGAATATTTTTCAGGAAAGCTTTTTGTTTTCCTACAGGAAAATGAGCAAGCGTCATACTTGTCTTCCTTTTCACTATATGATATGTAACGTATGAATTTCTTCTGTCAGATGTTCTTAGGGCTGGAAATTTAATTCATTTTTGGTGTAGGATGGAAAACCTCAAAAAATAATCAATTTAAGATTGAGCATGCTGATATGTCAAGTATTTTTAGTCTCTGCCCTTGTTTAAAGTAATAAAAATAATTATCTAAAAACAGAATCTTGGAAGCACAGGCATTTTCTTTTTCTTATTGTTCACTCTCTTCAAATAGAAACCCCTTTCCCCCACTATATTGACTTTCATAGCAAAAATATTCCACTTTCCAATCTAGGAAGTGTTATGGGCAGCAGAACCTGGGGCTTTTCAATCTATTTGATCCTCAGCTTTCTCAGCTGAAAAGTTTCAGAAGTGGCCACTAAGAACCTTAATCAATATTAGTGATTCTGTGATTTCCTATAACAACGTCAAATAATATGACCTCGTGTGTGTATGTATGCTCAGTCACTAGGTCATGTCCAACTCTTTGCAATCCTATGGATTGCAGCCCTCCAGGCTCTTCTGTCCATAGAGTTTTTCAGGTAGGAATATTGGAATCGGTTTGTCATTTCCTCCTTCAGAGGATCCTCCCAACCCAAGGATCGAGCATGCATTTCCTTCGTCTCTTGCATTGACAGACAGATTCTTTACCACCTGGAAAGCACCATTATGACCTCAAGGTAGGACTTATCCTGATGAGACAGATACTGCTGTGTAAGAAGCTGTCTGCTCCTTCCCTCCTCAAGGTCCAAGGTCAGTTCTATATGACCCTGGGCTTGAGGGAAACTCCTTCCTCGAGATGCCCCTTGAGATGCCCCTCAAGCTGCCTAGAAAGATTCCTCAGGAGCTGGGGTAGCCTGTCTCTGCTGAGTTAATGCTCAAGGAGTGTGAGGACCAGGAGAGATGTACTTGGTCCTGGTCCCTCCAACTGATGGTCAGGGACCACCCTTCCCACCCAGAGAGTTCCCATCGAGCCAGGCTCTCCTCCAGGGAGGTGAGGCGGGTCAGCTCCTCCAGATCCCTTTTCCCTTCCTCATGCTATTGCCTGCACCACATTCCTCCTTGCTCCCATCATCAATACCCCTAACTTCTCATTTTCCCTAGAGTTTCTTCTTTCCTTTGTTAGATGTTACTTTAGGTGTTACTGAACTCAAAGCTTCATGTTCTGCCTTGTGAACCTCAAGGGCCTCTTCAGCCGTGGTTGGTGAGCTTTTCCTGTCTCCTGCACTCTCTGAAGCCCAGGTGGGAATGGGGCAGGGAGCTTCCCTCCTCAGATGGGAAAGAGGGAAGGTTATAGAATGGTTCTGCATCCCTTCCTTGTTTGCCACCCTTCCTACCACATCCTACCTCTTCTTTCTTCCCTTCCTTCCTTCCTTCTTTCTTTCATTCATTCTTTTTCTCCCTCTCCCTCTATCCCTTTCTTCTTCCTTCTTTTCTTCTTTCCTTTCTTAGAGGACCTCAGAAATATTAATCACACTTTCTAGTTCATGTCACACTATCCACAACTTGTGGAAGGCTGGTCTCTAGTGTTTAATTAGTTATCCCTTTCCCCTGTTCTCTTCTGCTGTTTCCCTACTCAAACCATGAAACCATTCTGATGTTTTATATGGATCCTCCTGTTTGTATGTGCACTTGTAAAATGCATGTCTATACATGTCTTTTAAATGATCTAAGTGGTACTATATTGTAGATCTCATAGTAGAAGCTACTACTCAGCCTCTCATGTCACCTGTTGTTACTACCAGCTGCACAGCAACTCATGACATAATCCACATGTATACCTCCACCTGGCTTTGACCACAATAATCACCTCAATGAGCATCTCTTTGTGGACACCTGTGAGGAAATATCTGGGTCGCATGCAGGAGTGGAATGTCTTAATCTGACTGGGCATGCCAGATTGCTCTTCAGAAGGGCTATCCTGAGCTTCACTCCCATCTGTGGTGCAGAGTTTCCTCTATCTCCCCTGCAGCATGTGGTCCTCAGATGTTATTTAATGAAGGATAATTATCATAAGTTATAAAGTGAAAGGAAACTTCTCTGTGTTCACTGGTTCATTGCTCCCCAAATTCTTCCCAAATTTCAAAAATAAATACACTTGGATTTTTATTAGACGTTTTCTTTTTAGAAAGAATGTGATGGGTTTCTGGTTCAAAATGGTGGGGTAGAAAGATGTGTGCTCATCTCCTCCTTCGAGAACACCAAAACTGCAAATAGCTGTTGAACAACCATCAACAGGAGGATGCCGGACCTCAACAAAAAAAGATACCCTATGTCCAAAGACAAAGAAGCTACAGCAAGATGGTAGGAAGGATACAGTCATGATAAAATCAAATCCCATACCCACCAGGTGAGTGACCCACAGACTTGAGAACATAATACCAAAGAAGTTCTCCCACCTTTGTGAAGGTTCTGAACACCATATCAGGCTTCCCAGCCTGGGGATCCAACAAAGGGACTGGGGATCCCCAGGGAATCTGACCTTGAAGACTAGCAGGATTTGATTATAGGACTTCCATAGGACCGGGGAAAACAGAGACTCCAGTCTTGGAGGGCAGAAACAAAATCTTGCTTGCACCAAGACTCAGAAGAAAGGAGCAGTGACCCCACAGGAGACCGAACCAAAACAACCTGCTATTGTTGAAGGGCCTGCTGTGGAGGCGTGGGTCAGCAGGGGCTCACCACAGGGGTTCAGGTGCTCACCACTGGTAGCAGCAGTCCTGGAAGGCCCCCCTTGGCATAAAACCCTCTTGGAGGTCACCATTAACCCTACCATAGAACTCATAGACCCCAGGACTGGGTCACCTCAGGTCCAACAACTACCAAGGAGGGAGCACAACCCAACAACAGAGAAATGGATTAAAGTTTTACTGAGTATTGGGGAGGAGCTAAGATGGCGGAGGAGTAGGATGGGGAGAACACTTTCTCCCCCACGAATTCATCAAAAGAACATTTAAACGCTGAGTAAATTCCACAAAACAACTTCTGAATGCCGGCAGAGGACATCAGGCACCCAGAAAAGCAACCCAAGTCTTCGAAAGGAGGTAGGAAAAAATATAAAAGACAAAAAAAGAGACAAAAGAGGGAGGGACGGAGTTCCGTCCTGGGAAGGGAGTCTTAAAAAGAGATAGGTTTCCAAACACCAGGAAACCTTCTCACTGCCGAATCTGTGTCGAGTCTTGGAAGCACAGAGGGCAACATAACAGGGAGGAAAAATAAATAAACAATTAAAACCCACAGATTGCAAGTCCTATGGTAACTCCCCCAGCGGAGAAGCAGCGCAGATGCCTGCACACGCCACTAGCAAGTGGGGGCTGGGCAGGGAGGCGCGGCGCCGGCTGCAGCGCTTAGAGTAAGGATCTGGCCTGAATACCTGGAGCACTATCTGAGAGAAATAATTTGGGCTAGCAAACCAGACTGTGGGATATCTACCATGCGAAAAGCCAGCCCTAACCTAAGACACCGCCAGGCCCGCGCATGGAACAAAGGACTGAACAGAGATAGCCGGCTGCAGACCATCCCCCTCTAGTGACAGGCAGCCAGAGCCGGAAGGGGGCAATCGCAGCCCCAGAGAGACATTATCTGTAAAACTGTAAGCAGGCTTCTTTGCTAACTAAAACTTCTTGGGAGTCTGGACGGTCAACATCTGCCTGAGAAGGTGCGCCGGTTGTACACCTAGATAACCGAGCGGCAGGGAGGCGATAAGTCACAGCAATCGCGCTCGCCAAACACCTCATCACCTGAGCTGCTCGGACCTGGGAAGGGCACGAAATGCAGGCCCAATTGAGTCTGGGCCTCTGAGGACTACCCAAGTGGCTGAATCTGAGTGGCTTGGACCTAGGAGGTGCAGGCAGCCCAGGGCCGGCCACGGATGGTTCCCGTCAAAGCAACCTAGAGCCTGAGCAGTGTGGGCAGGGAGGCTCCACGCGCAGTAAGCGGGGGCAGGCCCAGTGTGGCTGAGGCACTGCGAGCACACGCCAGTGTTATTTGTTTGTAGCATCCCTCCCTCCCTCCCCACAGCGCGACTGAACAAGTGAGCCTAAAAAAAAAAAAAAAAAAGTGTCCTCCACCGTCCCCTTTGTGTTAGGGTGGAAACCAGACACTGAAGAGACCAGCAAACAGAAGAAGCTATAACAGAGGGAACCACCTTGGAAGCTACAGGCAATAAGACTAAAACCCTGTGGTTAGTACCGACTACATAGGAAGGGGCCTATAGATCTAGAGAAATATAAGTCGGACCAAGGAACTAGCCAAAAATGAACTGAACCCACAATACTCACAACAAAACCAGAGAAAGTCCTAGATATATTTTTACTATGTTTACGATCATTTTTTCTTTCTTTTTTTTTTTAATTTTTAAAAAAAAAATTTAAGTCCTCTATTATCCCTTTAATTTTCACTTTTATAACTTATTACTTTGCAAAAAAAAGACCCTATTTTTTAAAGTAAACTTCATATATATATATTTTTTATAATTTTTTTGACCTTGTTTTTTTCTTCTTCTTCTTCTTTTCTTTAACATTGTATGTTTGAAATTCCAAACTCTACTCTAGATTTTTAATTTTAGCTTTTTGGTATTTGTTATCAATTTTGTACCTATAGTTTTTTTTTTATAATTACTGTGACTTTTTTTTTTTCTGTTTCTTTCTCTTTTCTTTTATATAACATTGTATATCTGAAATTCCAAACTCTACTCTAGATTTTTAATTTATGCTTTTTGGTATTTGTTATCAATTTTGTACCTGTATTTTCTTTATAATTTTTGCAACTTCGTTTGTTTTTGTTTGTTTGTTTTTTCTCTCTTTCTTTTTCTTCTTCCTTTTTTTAGCATTGTATTTTTGAAATTCCAAACTCTACTCTAGATTTTTAATTTTTGCTTTTAAGTATTTGTTACCAATTTTATACCTTTAAGAACCCAATCTTCAGTACCCATTTTTCACTAGGGAGCGAGATTACTGGCTTGACTGTTCTCTTTTCCTTTGGACTCTCCTTTTTCTCCACCAGGTCGCCTGTGTCTCCTCCCTAACCCCTCTCTACTCTTCTCAAGTGCACATGGAACCTTCTCCAGGATAAATCACATCCTGGGCCATAAATCTAGCCTTGGTAAATTCAAAAAAATTGAAATCATTCCAAGCATCTTTTCTGACCACAATGCAGTAAGATTAGATCTCAATTACAGGAGAAAAACTATTAAAAATTCCAACATATGGAGGCTGAACAACACGCTGCTGAATAACCAACAAATCACAGAAGAAATCAAAAAAGAAATCAAAATTTGCATAGAAATGAATGAAAATGAAAACACAACAACCCAAAACCTGTGGGACACTGTAAAAGCGGTCCTAAGGGGAAAGTTCATAGCAATACAGGCATACCTCAAGAAACAAGAAAACTGTCAAATAAATAACCTAACTCTACACCTAAAGCAACTAGAAAAGGAAGAAATGAAGAACCCCAGGGTTAGTAGAAGGAAAGAAATCTTAAAAATTAGGGCAGAAATAAATGCAAAAGCAACAAAAGAGACCATAGCAAAAATCAACAAAACCAAAAGCTGGTTCCTTGAAAGGATAAATAAAATTGACAAACCATTAGCCAGACTCATCAAGAAACAAAGGGAGAAAATCAAATCAATAAAATTAGAAATGAAAATGGAGAGATCACAAAGACAACACAGAAATACAAAGGATCATAAGAGACTACTATCAACAATTATATGCCAATAAAATGGACAACGTGGAAGAAATGGACAAATTCTTAGAAAAGTACAACTTTCCAAAACTGGACCAGAAAGAAATAGAAAATCTTAACAGAACCATCACAAGCACGGAAATTGAAACTGTAATCAGAAATCTTCCAGCAAACAAAAGCCCAGGTCCAGACAGCTTCACAGCTGAATTCTACCAAAAATTTAGAGAGGAGCTAACACCTATCCTGCTCAAACTCTTCCAGAAAATTGCAGAGGAAGGTAAACTTCCAAACTCATTCTATGAGGCCACCATCACCCTAATACCAAAACCTGACAAAGAACCCACAAAAAACGAAAACTACAGGCCAATATCACTGATGAACATAGATGCAAAAATCCTTAACAAAATTCTAGCAATCAGAATCCAACAACACATTAAAAAGATCATACGCCGTGACCAAGTGGGCTTTATCCCAGGGATGCAAGGATTCTTCAATATCCGCAAATCAATCAATGTAATACACCACATTAACAAATTAAAAAATAAAAACCATATGATTATCTCAATAGATGCAGAGAAAGCCTTTGACAAAACTCAGTATCCATTTATGATAAAAACTCTCCAGAAAGCAGGAATAGAAGGAACATACCTCAACATAATAAAAGCTATATATGACAAACCCACAGCAAACATTATCCTCAATGGTAAAAATTGAAAGCATTTCCTCTAAAGTCAGGAACAAGACAAGGGTGCCCACTTTCACCATTACTATTCAACATAGTTTTGGAAGTTTTGGCCACAGCAATCAGAGCAGAAAAAGAAATAAAAGGAATCCAAATTGGAAAAGAAGAAGTAAAACTCTCACTATTTGCAGATGACATGATCCTCTACATAGAAAACCCTAAAGACTCCACCAGAAAATTACTAGAACTAATCAATGACTATAGTAAAGTTGCAGGATATAAAATCAACACACAGAAATCCCTTGCATTCCTATACACTAATAATGAGAAAACAGAAAGAGAAATTAAGGAAACAATTCCATTCACCATTTCAATGGAAAGAATAAAATACTTAGGAATATATCTACCTAAAGAAACTAAAGAACTATATACAGAAAACTATAAAACACTGGTGAAAGAAATCAAAGAGGACACTAATAGATGGAGAAATATACCATGTTCATGGATTGGAAGAATCAATATAGTGGAAATGAGTATACTACCCAAAGCAATTCATAGATTCAATGCAATCCCTATCAAGCTACCAACAGTATTCTTCACAGAGCTAGAACAAATAATTTCACAATTTGTATGGAAATTAAAAAAACCTCGAATAGCCAAAGCGATCTTGAGAAAGAAGAATGGAACTGGAGGAATCAACCTACCTGACTTCAGGCTCTACTACAAAGCCACAGTTATCAAGACAGTATGGTACTGGCACAAAGACAGAAATATAGATCAATGGAACAAAATAGAAAGCCCAGAGATAAATCCACACACATATGGACACCTTATCTTTGACAAACGAGGCAAGAATATACAATGGATTAAAGACAATCTCTTTAACAAGTGGTGCTGGGAACTCTGGTCAACCACTTGTAAAAGAATGAAACTAGACCACTTTCTAACACCATACACAAAAATAAACTCAAAATGGATTAAAGATCTAAACATAAGACCAGAAACTATAAAACTCCTAGAGGAGAACATAGGCAAAACACTCTCTGACATACATCACAGCAGGATCCTCTATGACCCACCTCCCAGAATATTGGAAATAAAAGAAAAAATAAACAAATGGGACCTAATTAAACTTAAAAGCTTCTGCACAACAAAGGAAACTATTAGCAAGGTGAAAAGGCAGCCTTCAGAATGGGAGAAAATAATAGCAAATGAAGCAACTGACAAACAACTAGTCTCAAAAATATACAAGCAACTCCTACAGCTCAACTGCAGAAAAATAAATGACCCAATCAAAAAATGGGCCAAAGAACTAAACAGACGTTTCTCCAAAGAAGACATACAGATGGCTAACAAACACATGAAAAGATGCTCAACATCACTCGTTATCAGAGAAATGCAAATCAAAACCACTATGAGGTACCATTTCACGCCAGTCAGAATGGCTGTGATCCAAAAGTCTACAAATAATAAATGCTGGAGAGGGTGTGGAGAAAAGGGAACCCTCTTAAACTGTTGGTGGGAATGCAAACTAGTACAGCCACTATGGAGAACAGTGTGGAGATTCCTTAAAAAACTGGAAATAGAACTGCCTTATGATCCAGCAATCCCACTGCTGGGCATACACACTGAGGAAACCAGAAGGGAAAGAGACAGGTGTACCCCAATGTTCATCACAGCACTGTTTATAATAGCCAGGACATGGAAGCAACCTAGATGTCCATCAGCAGATGAATGGATAAGAAAGCTGTGGTACATATACACAATAGAATATTACTCAGCCATTAAAAAGAATACATTTGAATCAGTTCTAATGAGGTGGACGAAACTGGAGCCTATTATACAGAGTGAAGTAAGCCAGAAAGAAAAACACCAATACAGTATACTAACGCATATATATGGAATTTAGAAAGATGGTAATAATAACCCTGTGTACGAGACAGCAAAAGAGACACTGATGTATAGATCAGTCTTATGGACTCTGTGGGAGAGGGAGAGGGTGGGGAGATTTGGGAGAATGGCATTGAAACATGTACAATATCATATATGAAACCAGTCGCCAGTCCAGGTTCAATGCACGATACTGGATGCTTGGGGCTGGTGCACTGGGATGACCCAGAGGGATGGTATGGGGAGGGAGGAGGGAGGAGGGTTCAGGATGGGGAACACATGTATACCTGTGGCAGATTCACTTCAACATTTGGCAAAACTAATACAATATTGTAAAGTTTGAAAATAAAATAAAATTTAAAAAAAAAAAAAAAGTTTTACTGAGCAAGGCCCCAGTAAAAGAATAAGACCCAGTTTTTCCCACTGCAAGTCCCTCCCATCAGGAAGCTTACACAAGCTTCTCTATCTCTCTCTTTCTTTCTTTTTTTTTTTTGGATGTTCTTTCTCAAGCCTTTTTCAAGTATACCAGAAAAGCTTTTTTACACACACACATATATATAGCATGTATAATATATGTATATATCTTAGAAAACTTATGAATTTTTGCTTAACTAAAAAATTTATGACATTTTGACTCCACTTATTTGTCTTAGTATGAATAGAATGCTATATTCCTAATTTTAAAAATAGATATGCAATAAACAACAAGGATTTACTGTATAGCACAAGGAACTGTAGTCAATATCTTATATTAACCTATAATAGGAAATAATCTGAAAAATAATATATATGTATATGGGTAACTAAGTCACCTTAGTGTGCATCTGGAACACTGTCAGTAAACTGTACTTCAGTAAAGTGCATATGTTATGAAAAAAGAATGTGACAATATTATTATAGATGAAAAAGGAACAAAAAAAAAATGAATTAC
The DNA here is from genome assembly GCF_003369695.1 of Bos indicus x Bos taurus. Lineage (NCBI taxonomy): Eukaryota > Metazoa > Chordata > Mammalia > Artiodactyla > Bovidae > Bos > Bos indicus x Bos taurus. Next base: position 69,059,314 of record NC_040092.1, on the reverse strand, counting down.
GCTGGTGTGAATAGTCCCCAAATGTTATATACTAGGAAAAAAGGTGTAATGTGTAAGGCTCCACAAGAAATACATTAGGATTTACTGATAGAAGATCTAGCTGGAAGATGAACTTACCTGGTAAATCTTTCATCCATGAGATTTATTTTACTGAAGTATAATTGCTTTACAATGTTGTGCTAGTTAACGTAGTCTCGCCCTGAAAGCGTTCACTAACACTCGAGCTGGTTGGGTGCACTCCCTGTGTGTTAGAATTGCCTGTTTACTTGTCTGTCTCCCTCCAGGCTTTGTCAGAATGCAGGGCCTCCTGCCTTGTTCATTGTTGAACCTTACTGCTTAATCCACACTGTGTCTAATTCATTCTGAGTGTCTGATCCATACTGATTATTGAATAAATAAGTGTTCTAATTAGGATGTTTTTGCTCACAACAGCAAGAAATTCTTGTACTCCAGCTGGGTGTCCCACAATTCAACTCCAAGGTTATCTACCTGAAGCGCGTGAGATCTCATGTCCTCCCGGTCTTCCCTCCAGCACACACATCAGATGCCGAGCGTAAGTCCAGGTTGCCCCTGTCCTTCTGACCATCCATCTGCAGATCTGAGGTTCCAGATGATCTCAGGGAGAGAGAAATGAGCAGTGGCTTGAAGCTGAATCTAGTTCCTTGCCCAGGAATTGAACTTGGGTAGCCTGGATGAAAACCGGGAATCCTACCGAGTCGTCCACTAGGGGCCAGAGGCAAAGTTGCCCTGGTTCTTGCTCCATCTGAAAAATGAATTTCTCAAAGAGGCAAAAGCTTATTTTGTACAAAGTTTATTATTAAAGGCACAGCACTATATGTGGGAGAGCACACAGAGAAATAATTTATTTAAGACAGAATCAAAGCAGAAATACACACCGGGAGAAATAAGGTGTGAGAGTACCCCTCTAATGAGGAGACACACACCAGAGAATTGTTTCAGGTAACCTGTATAGGTCCATTCTTCCAGGTCTTTGCTTACCTTTGGCCAATTATCTAATTTCTTTTCCACACCTGACCTGCCCCATGTCCCCCCTGGACATGCATGCCCATCTTTCTGCCAAGATACAGATTTCAGCACAGAGAACTGTGGGGAGGGGGATGCCATCCATTATGGGATGGTGCCCTCTCCATTTTTGACCCACAAGGACCCATTCTGTGCATGTGTAGTTGGGGAGGTCTCCTTGACCTCAAGAGTGAGAATATGTGGTTTATCTTTTACCCAAGCAGGATGCAGCTCCTCTGGGCTCCTGCCTTTAGCTTTATCTTGGAGTATCTGTCCACAGGAAACAGATTCCAGCTGCTCAGCCTGAGGCCCATCTATTACCTGCCTCATAAGGACCTCTTCCTTGGGTTTGATTAGAGTTCCAAAAGCACTCACATAATCCAGAGACATATCTTATCTACCATATCACCAGTTTATTATGAAAGGATATAACTCAGGAACAGCCTATGGAGAGGTGCACAGCACAACATGTGGGGGAAGGGCGTGGAGCGTCCCTGCCATCTGAGTGCACCACCCTCCCCACACTGCCCGTGGTCATGAATCAGAAAGCTCGCAGAACCCACGTTTAGGGGTTCTTATGGAGGCAACATTCTATAACCATGATCGATTAAATTATTGGCCATTGGCAATTGATTCAACTCCAGTCCTCTCCCCCCGCCACCAGAGGTCAGAGTGAGACTGAAAGTTCTGACCGTCTAGTTACCCTGTTGGGTGCCCTGGCACCCAGCCTCCATCGTTAGGTTACCAGAGCACTTTGGAAAAGCTGCTTCATTACCTGACAAAACACATCTTAACACGTTACATAACATAACAAAAGACATCTTAACTGTTCTTAACACTTAGGAAATGGTTTTAGGAACTCTTTCAGAAACTGGAACAAAGACCAAATTTTATATTTATATATATATATATATATATATATATATATATATATATATATATATATATATATATTGTTTTTTATAAATTATAATATCACAGCAAATATTTCTTCAATAAATGAATGCATAAATAAGTGCACTGATTTGGGATTGTCAAAACCTAACATAGGCTTCCCTGGTGGTTTGGGGTAAAGAATCTGCCTGCAAGGCAGGAGACAAAAGTTTGATCTCTGGGTCAGGAAGGTCCCCTGGAGAAAGAAATGGCAATCCACTCCAGTATTCTTGTCTAGGAAATCCCATGAACACAGATCGTTTGTTGTTGGGGAAACTAGAAAGGCCCATGCTCCTGGAAAAGTTGTGGGCCCCTGGACAGGAGTGAGAAAGAACAGCCAAAAGGTAGTATTCCTTGAGGCACAACTTCTCTCCCACCTCCCCTACCCTACAGGCTTTCTCCTTCTTGACAGTGTAATGAAGGGCTGGTTTGGGGCAGGGGTCCCCTGATGACACACAGATCTATACATGCACATACCAAAGAGAAAACGCATAGAATCATAGTAAGACTATTTGTTTTCACATCCTTGCAGTATAAAAAGTAATCTAAAGTTGACAGTTTCTAGGCATAGTTTTCCCTCAATAAGCCTTCCATATTTTTCCTGGATGTGAAAGACTGTTTTCACAGCCAGAAAAGAGCACTTGAGAAATTCTTCAGGACTGAGTGACACTACAGGCCATCTTCCTTGATTCACAAGGAGTGAAAAAGTCATACTGTGTTTCTACCTAATTAAAATCAGCAAGAGAGCCTTCCAAATCAAAGCCATCCTATGCCAACTATTTGGCCAGAGAACTCAGACATTTGATAGCTCCAGTCTCAGCTGTTTACATTCCAAATATGATAACACTTCTGCTTGTGCTGTAGAGGCTGCTCAGGACTCTAGACTGAACGCCTCTCACCTCTCTGCGCCAACCTTGGTGTTCGTGCTGAGATCTGCAGTGGAACACTGATAGCACAAATTACAGGGCTCTGACTCACTGTTCACTTGGAGATTACTATAAAGAGAGCATTTATGCTAAATTTATGTTCCCTGAGAGCCTGGTCTATCACTAAAAGCTTTAGGGTCTTACCCTTATAGTAACATATCGAGACTGGTGGACTTACTGATATAAATTTGAAAATCAAACTAGTCCTACCATTACTTCTGGCTCTCCCTTCTAAGGTTGCTGTACAGATGTCCTGTCCCACCTCTAAGACAACTGAGGTAAAAGCCCCACTTCCCTGGCATGGTCACCGGCAGGATGGTGATTTCTTCGGTTCTTGTCCTCCAGAAGGAAAGAATTCAGTCAAGAAGCATAGAGAAGTTTCAGGCAGCAAGATTTTTATTAAGCAGAGTGAAAGTACACTCCTGGAAAAAGATGAGAGTAAGCTTCCTGGAAACCAGAAGCAGCCCTGCAATGTGGTAGGGTTGGGTTTTTTAGAATGGTTGTCCCTCCCTGTGTCCTGTGTCATCTGAATGACAAGTTGATTGACTGCTTTATAACTTCTTTCCTAGAATTCAGGTGCTTCTCAAGGCCCCAGCAGAGCCCGGCAAAGAGAAAGCCCAGGCCGCATCCCACTGCCACCTCCAGCCCTCCCAGCACTCCACTTAAAAGCAAATCTGAGTCTGTTTCAAGAATCTCAAAATAAATGTTTTCAATCCACCAGAGCCTGTTAACAAATATGAAATTGTTATATATTTTGCCTCACTTAAAGTGTACCTGATACAACCTGTGATGATCAGGATTTATACAAAAGATACATTAAAAGATGAGTATTAATTTATGAATATTAATATATCTACTCTAAAAGATTCAAGCAATTCCCCTGCAGAGCAAGTTTCCTTAGTGGCCTTAAACATACAATTCAAACTCCAAACCCACCCCTGACCTCCACCATACACACTTCATCTTGTTTCATTTTAAGTGAAGGTTTTTATTTTTCCAGGAACCCATTTATTGTGTGTTTACAACATATGCTTATCTGGGAGCTTATCAGCAGAGCTCTCCCCAACAACTAAAAATATGTAGGACTAATCTGAAGTTGAGTACAAATGGTTCTATAAACACTGGGGTCCCCCTTACCCCTCCTTCTTGGCTCTCTGTGAGTAACTGAGTTCTCGTCTCCCTCGGGCTCCCAGCGAGAACACAAGCCTGCTGCTGACAAGAAGAAATGCTGCTCATTGACAGACTGGGGCTGGAAGGCGGGACCCAAGTCACAGCTTCAGCCCGTGGAGGAGGATCGGCTCCGGAGGCGCATCAGCAGACAGTCACCTGATGGTAAACAGTTTGACTTTAAAGTAGTTTTATGGCCGCAGTAAGTGATTTCCACTCTGTCTCACAGGTGTATGTGCACATTTTTTTCTTTTTTGTGGAGGAAACTATAATATCCTACTCTTAGCACCACAGAATCCCTCTCCCAGAGAGCATATTAAATGACTTTTCAGTTTCCAAGGCTTCATTAAGAGCTATGTAAAAACAGTTACATATTTTACACAGGCTGTCGCTAAGCATGTGGACTCCCCTAAAGACACTTCCAGCCAAAAACCCATTCAATTTTTATGAAAGGAGTTAAAAAGAACTTCCCTTTTCCTCTTCCTCCCCACCCTACACCTTATCTGTGCATGCATGGGTGCATGCTAAGTTGCTTCAGTCTTGTCTGACTCTTTGCTACCCATGGACTGTAGCCCACCAGGTTCCTCTGTCCAAATTCTTCAGGTGAGAATACTGGAGTGGGTTGCCATGCCTTCATCCAGGTGATCTTCCCGACCCAGGGAGGGAACCCGTGTCGCTAATGTCTCCTACACTGGTAAGTGAATTCTTTACCACTAGTACCATCTGGGAAAACCCACATCTGATCTAAGGCCATCAAATCGTAGCCAGCATGCTGGGAGTATGATCATCAGTGTTGGTCACTTAGTCATTTCTGAGTCTTTGTGACTCCACGGACTGTAGCCCACCAGGCTCCTCTGTCCATGGAATTTCCCAGGCAAAAATGCTGGAGTGGGTTGCCATTTCCTTCTCCAGAGGATCTTCCTGACCCAGGGATCGAACCTGGGTGGCCTGCATTGTAGGCAGATTATTTATTGTCTGAGCAACCAGGGAAGCCCTGTTAGGAGTATAGTGACCCCTAAAATAACATTGTGTCATCCCTACCAAATTCCCAGATCAGTAGTCCAGGATCTGGTTCATTGGGAAGTTTCAAAACCTGCATGAGAAGCTACACTTCTACCTCTGAGGACCATCTGTTGCCTTGGCCAGATGAATCCTGTGAAAAGAGAGAGTTTCCTTTGCTTCTTGACAAAGTAACAGAGAGTCCAGCACAGTTCCACGGGCCCAGGATCCGGCACTCTGTGTGTCTCAGTCAGCTCAGTCTGCTGTCACAGAATACCACAAACAACCAGATATTTATTTCTCACAGTCCTGGAGGGTGAGATGTCTGAGGTCAGGGCACCAGCAGATCTCGTGGATGGGGAGGGCCTGTTTCCTAGCTTGTAGATGGCACCTTCTCACTGTGTCTGCATTTAGTGAGAGCTCTGGTCCCCTCATTCTCTTATAAACACACCAATCCTTATCAGGGCTCCACCCCCAAGATGTAATTATATCACAAAGGCCCCGCTCCCTAATGCATCATCCCAGTGGGGGTTAGGGTTTCCACATATGAATTTGCGGGGGCACACAAATGTGCAGTCCAGAACAGTGTATTACTCCCACTAACTATCTTTAATGAACTGTGTTACTTCCCAGAAAATTTACCTCTTCACTCTCACAGGGCAGGATGCAAATCAAGCCTTGTTGTAGTATTTTATTTCTAGCTTTGCACAATGCTTGTACAACAGGTATTCAATAAATACTTCTTGAATGAATGAATAAATCTTAAACAATGCAGGCATGGTGACAGAGACTTTCTCAGCTGATGGCGCTTAAAGCACTCGGCCCCTAGCGAGGCTCCATCCACCCTGTCATCAGGCAGATGCTGTGGCCCTGCCCTTCTCCTCCCTTCCCCAGATACTAATTTCTCTACACAGCTGCTCTCACTCTTGGGAGGAAGAAAAGCAGAAGGAGAGAAGGGCAGATTCAAGAGGTTTCTCTTCTCCAAACACCCACAACAATTTTTCTTAATGACAGCTTTAAATATGTAGATGCTATCATTGCTTCCTTAAAAGATGGTGGACTGAATTGCTTTGCAGCCTGTGCTTGTTAGGGAGAATTTATTGAAAAGGAAAAGAACCATCTGTCCAAATTTCCCTGAATGTTTTTCAAATACACATGAATCTAAAAAGTTAGATTAACTTTTAGATTAACCCTAGATTCTTCCCAAATACTAAGAAAGCAAATACATTTTTATTAATTGAATGCTTCATGTTGCTAGCATATTCCTTTTAAAATAGGTTACATTTTAGATATACTGAACGTTAGTTCACTGACTTTCCATGTTGCTAAGCAAACTTTGCAAACTTCTGGCCAAAATTAGGGTGGGTCTACCCTTTTGCTCGTTCAGAAATGAAGACCATGGAGCCCCCAGGCTTTCTCAGCTAACCTTGCCTTTGAGACTCGCTTCTCTCACCTGTAAATTGCCAGGTTGGGCTAAATTCCCATCAGGAAATGGGGGTAGAGGTGTGGGAGAGGCATGGAAGAGCTAACAGCAGCAGTTCCAGTTTCATCTGCGTTCATACTGGTTCAGTCTAAAATTTTCTTTGATCAAAACAGAGTTCTGATATAAAAAAAAGTAAAAATGTCTGAAAACTCTTGGACTAAATGAATGATGGCTGAGGTCCTTTGGGGTTCCAAATTCCCATGGTAGAGTTTAGTCTTATAATTTTACCACTTGGGGGCTTCTCTGCTGGCTCAAATGGTAAAGAATCTGCCTGCAATGCAGGAGACACAGGTTTAATCCCTGGGTTGGAAAGATCCCCTGGAGAAGGGAATGGCTACCCACTCCCATATTTTTGCCTGGAGAATTCCATGGACAGAGGAGCCTGGTGGGCTACAGTCCATAGGACTGACAAACAGTCAGACATGACTGAGCAACTAACACTTTGCCACATAAGTAAAACTCACAGCTTTGTAGTCGCTGATCACTGGTTTGGTTTTAAAAGCAAAGAGTAGCTCTGTTTGGTAAGAAATGTGATACCCTCATTTATAGCAGGTCCTCTGGAAAGATAGGAATCCCCATCAAGAAGGCCTGCTTGGCATAAGGAGGGCACAGGAGAGGCAAACAGCAAGGGACTGCCCTTCTGCTACTGAAAGAGGAGGAAGAGAAGAAGGATAAGAAGACATAGGAAGAGCATCTCAATAGTAGAAGTTGTGGAGAAAGAAGGGCTCCAGAGAAGGGAATCGCATATGGAAGGAAAAGACGGTTCTCGGCTGATTCCCTGCCTTGAACAGAAGGGAGGGGTGTACAGAGCCCCTCACTGGTAGGATCCTGCAAAGACAAACAGGGCCAAGGAGGAGGAAAGAATACAGTGAGCGGAAAGTGATAGAAGAATAAATAAGTCATCTACATACAAACTTTCAGGTTGCCGTCCTTCAAAGATACGAATGTGGGTTCCATCAGTGTCAGGTGTGAGTGAAGTTGCAGCCTGCCATCTATCACCTACTGCTGACAACTTTTCAGCTGTGCCATCTCTCACCTCCCCGCCCTCCTCCAGTCAGTAACTCTTCTTGTCTGTTCACTCAGTGCCAATCCCTGCTTGCCAGCTGTTGTATTGCGCTACTGTACTTTTCAAGGTGAAAAGTTAAAGTGTTACTCACTCAGTCATGTCTGACTCTTTCCAGCCCCATGGACTGCATCCCACCAGCTCCTCTGTCCATGGGATTCTCCAGGCAAGAATGCTAGAATGTGTTGCCATTCCCTTCTCCAGGGGATCTTCCTGACTCAGAGATCAAACCCAGGTCTCCCACAATGCAGGCAGATTCTTTACTCTCTGAGCCACTGAGAAGCCCTTTTCAAGGTATTAGATTGTAAGATTACACATGTTTATTTTCTGTTTGTTTTTATGTGATATTTGTGTGAAAAGTACCATAAACTTATTACAATAAAATACTATATAGCTGATTGTGTTAGTTGGGTACTTTGGCTAACTTTGTTGGACTTATGAAACAAATTGGATTTATGAACACATTCTTGGAATAGAACTGGTTCATATGTAGGGGGCTTACTGTAGAGGATGTGTTGATAGTTTAGCATGCTTTGAGAAGGCTTTCAAGGCATGACTGATGGCTGAAGTGAAATAAAAGGTTAAAATCAGAAGATACAGATGAACCAAATAAGAATTTCACAATAAGTGGGGGGAACAAACAGCAGAAAGAAAAAGAAAGAGATTTGGCCAAGAAAGAGCTTGTTTTAAACTGCATAGGAAAAAAAGATGACTCTTTGGTCAAAGTTAACAGCCCTAAAGATTAGCTTCTGAGTCAAACTATCAATGAAAGTTCTTATAACTGCCTCATAAATGGCCTTATTAATTTCATGACACTGTAAGGGCTCAGAACAGATTCTTAAAACATCTTAGAAATAAAATCTGACGCTAACTATGTCCAGCTTTTATTCAGGAAGCTTCTATACTTACCGTTTGCAAGATTTTTACTTCTCTTAACTTATTCTCCCTGTTGGATTTTTATCCACACTTTTAAAAGTCTGGGCGGAAATCGAGAAATATAAGATTTCTATAGAGAAGAGGGAGAAAAAGTGACTAGAAGGAGGTAACATGTATTACAGTCTAGAGAGCCTCATTTTCCAAATCTAAAATGTTAAGTGATTGAAATATTGTGACAACTCGCTTCTGCGCAAAGAAAAACTGACTCTATTTTTAATACGTTGTCCCTAAGAAGAGTTGACTCATTGGAAAAGACTCTGATGCTGGGAGAGGTTGGGGGCAGGAGGAAAAGGGGATGACAGAGGATGAGATGGCTAGATGGCATCACCGACTCGATGGATATGAGTTTGAGTGAACTCTGGGAGATGGTGATGGACAGGGAGGCCTGGCGTGCTGCAATTCATGCGGTCGCAAAGAGTCAGACACGACTGAGTGACTGAAATGAACTGAACTGAACTAAAGAATACCTCTTCCCACCAAAACAGGCAAGATGAGATTGTGCGAAATTAACAAGCTGAGAGTCCATCCTTCCTCGAGGTTTGAATCCTTCCACAGACTGTCTGCTCTCTGTCATAAAATGTACCACAGTCTCTTTAAAATAGTGACAACTAATACCCTTTATTAATGATCGTGATAATTCTTTTCAGTTCAGTTGCTCAGTCGTGTCCGACTCTTTTGCGACCCCATGAACCGCAGCACACCAGGCCTCCCTGTCCATCACCAACTCCTGAAGTCCACCCAAACCTACGTCCATTGAGTCGGTGATGCTATCCAACCATCTCATCCTCTGTCGTCCCCTTCTCCTCCTGCCCCCAATCCCTCCCAGCATCAAGGTCTTTTCCAATGAGTCATCTCTTCACATGAGATGGACAAAGTATTGGAGTTTCAGCTTTAGCATCATTCCTTCCAATGAACACTCAGGACTGGTCTCCTTTACGATGGACTGGTTGGATCTGCTTGCAGTCCAAGGGACTCTCAAGAGTCTTCTCCAACACCACAGTTCAAAAGCATCAATTCTTTGTCACTCAGCTTTCTTTATAGTCCAACTTTCACATGCATACATGACTACTGGAAAAACCATAGCCTTGACTAGATGGACCTTTGTTGACAAAGTAATGTCTCTGCTTTTTAATATGCTGTCTAGGTTGGTCATAACTTTCCTTCCAAGGAGTAAGCGTCTTTTAATTTCCTGGCTGCAATCACCATCAGCAGTGATTTTGGAGCCCAGAAAGATAAAGTCAGCCACTATTTCCACTGTTTCCCCATCTATTTGCCATGAAGTGATGGGACTGGATACCATGATCTTAGTTTTCTGAATGTTGAGCTTTAAGCCAATTTTTTCACTCTCCTCTTTCACTTTCACCAAGAGGCTCTTTAGTTCTTCTTCACTTTCTGCCATAAGGGTGGTGTCATCTGCATATCTGAGGTTATTGATATTTCTCCTGGAAATCTTGATTCCAGATTCTGCTTCCTCCAGCCCAGCGTTTCTCATGATGCATATAAGTTAAATAAACAGGGTAACAATATACAGCCTTGATGTACTCCTTTTCCTATTTGGAACCAGTCTATTGTTCCATGTCCAGTTCTAACTATTGCTTCCTGACCTGCATACAGGTTTCTCAAGAGGTAGGTCAGGTGGTCTGATATTCCCATCTCTTTCAGAATTTTCCACAGTTGATTGTGATCCACACAGTCAAAGGCTTTGGCATAGTCAATAAAGCAGAAATAGATGTTTTTCTGGAACGCTCTTGCTTTTTTGATGATCTAGCAGATGTTGGCAATTTGATCTCTGGTTCCTCTGTCTTTTCTAAAACCAGCTTGAACATCAGGAAGTTCAAGGTTCACGTATTGCTGAAGCCTGGCTTGGAGAATTTTGAGCATTACTTTACTAGCATGTGAGATGAGTGCAATTGTGTGGTAGTTTGAGCATTCTTTGGCATGGTCTTTCTTTGGATGGGATTGGAATGAAAACTGACCTTTTCCAGTCCTGTGGCCACTGCTGAGTTTTCCAAATTTGCTGGCATATTGAGTGCAGCACTTTCACAGCATCATCTTTCAGGATTTGAAATAGCTCAACTGGAAATCCATCACCTCCACTAGCTTTGTTCATAGTGATGCTTCCTAAGGCCCACTTGACTTCACATTCCAGGATGTCTGGCTCTAGGTGAGTGATCACACCATCGTGATTATCTGGGTCGTGAAGATCTTTTTTGTACAGTTCTTCTGTGTATTCTTGCCACCTCTTCTTAATATCTTCTGCTTCTGTTACATCCCTACCATTTCTGTCCTTTACTGAGCCCATCTTTGCATGAAATATTCCCTTGGTATCTCTAATTTTCTTGAAGAGATCTCTAGTCTTCCCCATTCTATTGCTTTCCTCTATTTCTTTGCATTGATAGTGAGGAAGGCTTTCTTATATCTCCTTCCTATTCTTTGGAACTCTGCATTCAAATGGATATATCTTTCCTTTTCTCCTTTGCTTTTCACTTCCCTTCTTTTCACAGCTATTTGTAAGGCCTCCTCAGACAGCCATTTCGATTTTTTGCATTTATTTTTCTTGGTTTTCAGGTCTTGATTCCTGTCTCCTGTACAATGTCACGAACCTCCATCCATAGTTCATCAGGCACTCTGTCTGTCAGATCTAGTCCCTTAAATCTATTTCTTACTTCCACTGTATAGTCATAAGGGATTTGATTTAGGTCACACCTGAATGGTCTAGTGGTTTTCTCCACTTTCTTCAATTTCAGTCTGAATTTGGCAATAAGGAGTTCATGATCTGAGACACAGTCAGCTCCCAGTCTTTTTTTGCTGACTGTATAGAGCTTCTCCATCTTTGGCTGCAAAGAATATAATCAATCTGATTTTGGTGTCTATCATCTGGTGATGTCCATGTGTAGAGTCTTCTCTTGTGTTGTTGGAAGAGGGTGTTTACTATGACCAGTGCGTTCTCTTGGCAAAACTCTATTAGCCTTTGCCCTGCTTCATTCTGTACTCCAAGGCCAAATTTGCCTGTTACTCCAGATGTTTCTTGACTTCCTACTTTTGTATTCCAGTCCCCTATAATGAAAAGGACATCTTTTTCGGGTGTTAGTTCTAGAAGGTCTTGTAGGTCTTCATAGAACCATCCAACTTCAGCTTCTTCAGTGTTTCTGGGATTATTGTGTGTATTTGCTGATTTGCCTTAGCCAAAAGAGCAAAAGCTCTATGCTTAAAAGTTACACTGTTTCCTAGAGCCAAGTGCCCACAGCTTAGTGACAACATCAGATGTTTAACACAAATAATAAACTGAATAAGCTTGTTTTGTGTCATGCCCATAATGGAGAGTTTCTAGGACAGTTCCTCCTTATATGGGAGGACACAGGATCTACCATTGATCTTTTCTGGAATGTGACTGATTGAAGATTTGCAAATCTTACTCTGAAGAAATCCCTCTCTGTGTGGGTGAGGTTTTTCCCCTCTTGCAAGCTATAGAAAGAACAAAATAAAAACTAAACCAAGAACTAAATCAATAAAGCGAACTGGCAGGGAGCATCGCTGGCAGGGTAGAGCACTTCGGTGTCCCATATTGACTGAACCCAGGAAGCCTGTGGGTCTCTGTCCTCCTCTCACCAAAGCACGAGTGTGCAGAACCAGGACCCCAAGGCCCCATGGGAACACTGCTCCCACCACCCCTCGCCCCACCTCTTTGCCCAGGAGGCCAGTTCTCAGAGCGCCCCCTCTACCCTCAACATAGCAGTGTATGCCCTCTCACTTCGGAAGGAAGCTGCTCAAACCCCACCTACCCCACAGTGCATCCCCACCAGCCACTGCAGCCTCAATTCTTCCTTTTCCAAAATGTTTCCAGGCCAGAAGACTGACTTGAGAACTTGATGTTAAATCTCACACTTTTCTTTCCCTTATAAGGTTTAACCCCTTATAGGGTTAAACCTACCTTTTCTTTCCCTCCAGATCAAGTACAATTTTTTTTTGCTATCCCATTCAGATGACAAAGTAGAAGAGGGCCAGGCATGTCGTATCTTTTGTTTCCCTGGTGGCCTCAGCCTGAGCCTCACTTGGCGAGGTGAATTGATTTAGTCTGATCAGTAAAGGGTAAGAGGGCACAAAAGCACTTATTTTGTAGATAAAGATCCTTAAAAGCTGAGGGATAAAACTATCATATGATCCAACAGTTCCACTACTGGGCATATACCCTGAGGAAACCATAATTGAAAAAGACACGTGTACCGCAATGTTCATTGCAGCACTGTTTACAATAGCCAGGACATGGAAGCAACCTAGATGTCCATCAGCAGGCGAGTGAATAAAGAAGTGTTGGTACATATATACAATGGGATCCTATTCAGCCATAAAAAGAAATGCATTTGAGTCAGTGCTAATGAGGTGAATGAACCTAGAGCCTATTATACAGAGTGAAATAAGTCAGAAAGGAGAAAACAAATGTATATTAAAGCATATGGAATCTAGAAAGATGGGACTGATGAACCTACTTCCAGGTCAGCAGTAGAGACACAGACCTAGCGAACAGACTTGTGGACCCAGTGGGGGAAGGAGAGGGTGGGATGAATTGAAAGAGTAGCATTGAAACATGAACATTACTGTATGTAGAATATATAACCAGTGGAAATTGGCTCTATGATGCAGGGAGCTCAAACAGTGCTCTGTGACAGGCTCAGGAGTGGGATGGGGTGGGAGGCAGGAAGGAGGTTCAGAAGGAAGGGGACATATGTATACCTGTGGCTGATTCATGTTGATGTATGGCAGAAACCAATAAAATATTGTAAAGCAATTATCCTCTAATTAAAAATAAATTTCAAAATAAAAGATCAGAACCCTTCCTCTTTCTTAAGCATATAAGGTGAAAAACCCCCACCAAAGTCCCTCTCTGCACATATTTGGGGTCAAAGAGCAAAGAGAAGCCTTTGCTCTCTCCTTGTTACTTTCAAATTTTTTTAATTGCCTGTGATTTTGGAGAAAAATAAAAGAATGGAGGAGGATTGACTATCAAAGACAATCGATGAGCTCTAGAAAGCTAACTTTTCTTTTTCCTTATTAATTATATATTTATTAAAATATATCATTATTGAATGGTTATATATGTATATATATATATAATATTTCACACTGCAGTATGGTCTAGGCATGCACTGGTGGATAAAAATGTGCATGGCCATGATCCTCACAGAGCTTGTTGCCTACCAACTGGGACAGATTTTGAACAAGTAAAGAGACAAGACAAAATACTAATGGGTGGGTTATATGATCTTTGAATTATATCTCCATAAGACTGTCACCAAAAAAGTAAAGACTATGGAGAAGGGTCTTTGTCAGTAGAGTGTCAGGACCATGTCTCCACTCTGTGTTGCTGGGGAGGGTCTCATGTACCATCCCATCCTCTGTGGGCCCTCAGTGATAGCTGGCCCATGCTGGGTGCTGCTCACAACATCTGTGCAATGATGATGTTTGCAGAGCCAGAATCAAACCTTTCCTCTCAAAGACTATGGAGACTGGGACAAAACGTTCAGTGGCCACCTCCTATCACCAGAGTTCTGGCCACATTCCAGACTTGGCAAATCAGATCGGCTATTCCTGAGGTCACTCCTCTCCCCCTCTCCTGGAGGGTAACTTCCATCTCTAACTGCTTCCACAGCTTCATTTTCCACTTTGGTGAGTCACCAGGCAGAGGATGGAGAATGTGTCATTTTGGTCCTCATCTGTGCAGATAATCTGATACCATACACAATCCTTTAGCATATTTCTTCTGTATTTGTATCTTGGCAAAGGCAAGCTACATTGTTTGCAGTTCTATTCCAGCTTTTTCTGGAAAAATCACAGAAAAGATGAGAATACCTCAAGCCACAAGCACTTGGCTCCCTGGGGTAGGGTTTTGCACATTCCCCTGCCCTCCTCTTTGGTTTCCAGCTCACTCTCTACTCCCTTTCTGTCTCTCTCTGTCTCTCTTTCAGCTGATACTCTTGACAACAACCTCTATAGACTCTTCTGGGGCTCCCAGGTGTACTCTGGAGCTGCCTGAGAACACACTAATCCCTTTCCTCTTTCACACCGTGAAAATTAAACATTCCAGAAGAACTCTTCTTCCAGGTGAAACAGACTGGCTTCATCTCTGACAGGTTTTCTACTTGTCCTGACATGAGAGGCAATGAAAAATTAGGTGTTCTCCAACAGGCTCTCTAAGAATACAATGAAAGGAAGCCCCTCATCTAAAACAGCCCAGAATTCCAGTGTTTTGGACATGTCCTACCATCTACAAATCATTAGAGCTAGCTCCTCTAATAACAGCAGGGACTTGTTGGACTTCCGAAAGATAAATTACTGTTTGCTCCAGCACCACATTTAGGGACGCTTTCCCTACAGGGCCAAGCCACGGTTACAGGCATGAGAGTGTTCATTTGGTGAACCAGAGTTGCATATTGGAAGTTATTTACCAACCTTCATCACTAACAATATTAAAATATAAGCCTTGGCTTGTGAGTCAAACTGTTTTCTTGATATGTGGGTTTAAATGTTTTCAATATATTAAGACTCTGCAGTGAAATATTGACACTATATTTGTCAGCTTTATGTCAATCACGTGTCTGAAATATTTCCTCTGGATAAACAGTGTGACCCAGATTTATTTGTGTGGAGCACTGCATGTTTATTCTTAAAAGCATCTTTATTCCTCCATCAGCTACTGTAGAGAATTCCCCCAAGAAGATAGTAATAGATTGTGAATAGAGAGAACTAAATAAGGAGTTGGGACCATCCCCTAAGTGGAATGCCAAGCAGCAAACTGAATAACATATTTGATTCAATTATCACAAAAAAAGCTTGCATCAACAATTCAAAGATGCAGTCATGGGTTCAGTCATGAATTTGAAAATGATCAATCCCTAATACTATTAGGCTGAGCCAAAGGATGTATCATTTTAGTATAGATTTAAGATGACCCAACAATCATTATAATAATGTAAACACAGCAGAGACTCCTATCAGGGCTGAGCACCCAGGTGGATTTTCTTTTTCCTATCAACTCCAGGATTTGACAGATAATTATTTAGATGGTTAGATTAGTTGTGTAAATGTATCTTCTTGAATGTTCTCTGCAGACTTCACCCCAGGAATGTGGTGCTGCCATGCGTGGTTGCCTGGTAGAAGCTGCATAATTTGTCACCTATAAGTTTGCCTCCTGTTTCAGAAAACCATTTATGTATCTAATTGAGCCAGTGCAGACTTCTGGCCTCAGGTCAATAGAATCTCTATCCTCACCTCAACTGCAGTTTAAAGCAAGCAAAGAAAGGACTGAACAACAGATGCCCAAGTGTGAATAGAGCAAGTAGCAGACACAGCCATTGCTCTCAGGGACTTAGATCCCATTTCCTCTTAATGTAACTTGGGTCATATTTTTCCTCTATTAAAATATTGGATTGGGTCATAGGTTGAATTGTATTCCCCAAAGGTATGTTGAAGTCTTAACCCTTGGTATCTGTGAGTAGAACCCCATTTGAAATAGGATCTTTGCAGATGCAATATCATTAAGACAAGGACATATGGGATAAAGGTGAGCCCTAATTCAATTACTGGTTTTATAATAAGGAGAGAGAAATTCAGACACACGGACTCACAGGAGAGGAGCCCATGTAAAAATGGAAGTAGACATTGGAGTAATGCATCTATGATCCAAGGAATGCCAGCAACCATTGGAAGCTAAAAGAGGCAAGAATGGAACCTAGAGCTTTCTAAGAAAGTATGACTGTGATGACATCTTGGTTTTGGACTTCTAGCCTCCAGAACTATGAGAGAATACATTTCTGGTGTTATAAGCCACCCAGGTTGTAGAAGGAAATCAATACATGTGGATTTCCCTTTTTTCTTCCATTTCAGTTACTTAATCTCTGAGTTTTCTATTTTTAATGTCTGTAGTGCCTGTACAGGCTTTCCTGGTAGCTCAGCTGGTAAAGAATCCCCCTGCAATGCAGGAAACCCTGGTTCGACCCCTGGGTCAGGAAGGTCCCCTGGAGGAGGGCATGGCAACCCACTCCAGTATTCTTGCCTGGAGGATCCCATGGACAGAGGAGCCTGCTGGGCTGCAGTCCATGCTGTTGCAAAGAGTCAGACATGACGGAGCGACTAAGCACACACACACAGAGTGCTTGTGCAGGGCTTCCCTGGTGGCTCAGATAGTAAAGAATCTGCCTGCAATGCAGGAGACCTGGGTTCAATCCCTGGGTCAGGAAGATCCCCAGAAGAAGGGCATGGAACCCACTCCAGTATTCTTGCATGGACAATTCCATGGACAGAGGAGCCTGGCGGCTGCAGTCCATGAAGTCGCAGAGTCAGACATGACTGAGCAACTAACACTTTCACTTTCTTTCATTCATAGTGCTTGTGTATTGATTTGAAGATTACATTTTTATTTTAGAATATATTTCTGGGAATGTTATCAAGTTTTGTTGAAGACTTTGCAGTGGAATGTTTGCATATAAGACAGAAAGAAAGAAAATGCTTGTTTGTGTGTTTAAATACATTAAACTATTGCCAAAATAAAATAAATGTTCACCCATGGTATGATGGTTAAATTGGAACTAATACTGCTGCAGAAAACCTGTGGAGAATAAGCTTACCCACCACTTAATGGACACAATTCACTGTGCAGGGGCTCACCAATGGGCTTCTCCATGAATTGTTTCTAGTGGGCTGCCATGTCCATTTATATCAATAAGTGCGGAGGAACAGACAAAGTGGAGAAGGCAATGGCAACCCACTCCAGTACTCTTGCCTGGAAAATCTCATGGATGGAGGAGCCTGGTAGGCTGCAGTCCATGCGGTCGCTAAGAGTCGGGCACGACTAGGCGACTTTACTTTCACTTTTCACTTTCATGCATTGGACAAGGAAATGACAACCCACTCCAGTGTTCTTGCCTGGAGAATCCCACGGACAGAAGAGCCTGGTGGGCTGCCGTCTATGGGGTCACACAGAGTTGGACATGACTGAAGTGACTTAGCAGCAGCAACAACAAAGAGGATTTGAATCCTCATCAAATTGAGTGGCAGCAAGGATTAGACAGGATGATATAGTTCCTGCTGAGCGCCTAAGGCCCACTGAAGAGAAACCACTACCATCATTATTAACTGCAAAGATTCCTAACATTCTCTCATTGTAAATCACTCTGCATCTTTTGTGAAAGGTGAGTTTGTGATCTCAGTGTAACAACCACAGATAGGAGAAGAGATTCCTTGCCTCGGCTATGATTCCCAAAGTTAAGAGAGTAGCCAGCAGGGTCGGATAGAAAGCAAGTGTAGTGTCGTAGTGGATTTCCCATGCTGTTTGTTGACATCAAATTTAATCACATTTGTTTTTATAAGTATTTTAGCTTTTCATTTTAAAATAATTTAAAATTTAGGTTATAAAAACAGTACAAGGTACACCCCATATACCCTTTACCCTGAATCATCAATTGTTTATTTTATTCCATTTATCTTGCTCTTTCTCCAGATAGACCAGTAGATGATAGATAGATAGAAGACAAATATATTCAGAGGTAAGAAATAGATAATTGATAAAGATAAACATGTGAATATATGTGTGCACGTGTGTGTATTTTTTCTATGTGCACACACATATGTATATGTATGTATACATACACATGCGTATTATTTTTTGAAACATTTGGGAGTAACATGAAGACATTATATGTCTTTACCCCTGAATGCGTCAGAGTATATTTCTTACAAACAAGGACAGTCTCTTACAAAACCACAGTGCAGTTAATTTTGGTGCAATTCTCTTATCTACACAGGCCATTTTCAGCATTTGTCAAAGGTCCCCAAATGAACTTCACAAGATTCACGCCAGGCACACACTCTGCATTTGGGGGTCACATTTCTCAGTCTTCTTCAGAGGAGAACACTTACTCAGGCTTTGTTTTTGTTGGCCTATTCACTTTGAAGATCACAGACCATTTATTTTCCTCACAATCAGATTCAGATCATGCATTTTTGGTAGAAACGTCAAAGGGCCAGGCTGCGCCCCCCTCAGGGCTCAGAAGAGGAGGCTCTGCTCTCAGTGAATTTCGTTGGTGCTGGTGTTGACCTCTA
Organism: Bos indicus x Bos taurus; assembly: GCF_003369695.1. Taxonomy (NCBI): domain Eukaryota; kingdom Metazoa; phylum Chordata; class Mammalia; order Artiodactyla; family Bovidae; genus Bos; species Bos indicus x Bos taurus. The sequence continues at coordinate 69,040,689 of NC_040092.1, read as the reverse complement.
CCACTTAGATAAGGTGGTGTTCACAGGATTTCTCCACTGTGAAGTAACTTTTTTTTCTATGTAATTAACAAGTAATTTGTGGGGAGGCTTTCTAAGATTCCCAGGGAACTCAGCTGGTAAAGAATCCACCTGCAATGCAGGAGACCCTGGTTTGATTCCTAGGTTGGGAAGTTCCCCTGGAGAAGGGATAGGCTACCCACTCCAGTATTCCTGGGCTTCCCTGATGGCTCCTGCCAAAGCAGGAGATGTAAGAGATGCAGATTCTATCCCTGGGTTGGGAAGATCCCCTGGAGGAAGAAATGGCAAACCACTCCAGTATTCTTGGCCAAGAAATTCCAGGGCCAGAGGAGCCTGGCCAGCTACAGTCCATGGGGTCACAAACAGTCAGACTTGATTGAGCAACTAAGCACAGCACCACAGACTCTTAGATTATGAAGGCATCCTGTTCCTTATCAAACTTTCACCCACTATCTTTAGCATCAGTGGTTGATTTTCTAAGTTCATCATTCCTTCTATACTTATTACATGGCATTCTATTTTATTCTTTTTTATTATTTTTGATTCCATGATTGTTAGTTAGCATGTATTCCTCCTATTTATTTTTCTACTTGTGTCAGTATGAACTCGTAGATTTTTATTCAATGTGTTATAATCCATTACTATCATATTCATTATTATGCTTAAATTAACCCAGATCGATCAGTAGGAGCCCTTTCAAGCTGGCTCCTCTGTGGTTTTGATATGTCTCCATTAATCTTTGAGCACTACCTTACTTTCTAGCAAAATAAGAGGCCTATGAGCACTTTTAGCAAAACAATAACCTGTTTGCATTAGTTCTCGCCACACAAAAATAAATAAATAAATATCACAGAGTCAGCCTCCCCTTTGCACACCCTTGTCCTGAGGTTCATGGAAGGAAACTGGTTCTGAAACCCTGTGTCCTATAAGGCCATGGAGAAGCATTTGGCAGAAGTCTTTCTGTGCGTGTAGGCACTGAGGCCTCTGAGTAGAGGGAAAATGTGCTTATTTCCATTTACTTCTTATTCAAGTGTCTTTGAATGTCATTTGGCATAGTCTTATGACACTTTATCTGCTCTTAGTTTGGAAGAGCGATGCTGAAGAGAGAAAGTACTCAGATTCAAAAAGAATCAAGGATCTTATACACAGGTCCCATGCCTCAGCCACCAGTATGCACAAACTGTATTTATATTAGGCATCTCTGAACCAGGAGACAAGAGCAAGAGGCAGCAACACAGAACATGGGGGGATGGGCAGGAGAGGGTTCAGAGTGGACTGCAGTGTGACCACAGACATTTCTCAGTGGGCCCACACGTGTAACATGATGGGGAAGACAAGAATCCTGAAGGAAATGTGATGGGAATGTTATATTTCATGTTTAAACCTAAATTCCCATTCCCTTATCACAAAGGGTTAAGATGGTTAAATTATTCTCCACTTATAAAAAAGAATGTTAAAAGATTTAACTGCTAATCCCTCTTCAGATCTTAAAGGAAGATTAATGGGGTGAGTAGAGGACTAATTCTATTGCACATTTTGTCTTCAGATCACATTTTTCTAGCAGGTTACATGATTACCGAGTATTAATCATAATACTTGTTTGGAGGGAGCACAACTGGGAGCTGAGTTCTGCAGGGTGAAGGTCTCCATATGCTTAGTGAATAGAAAAGGGAGTAAGTAGTCCTGGACTCGGCTAGAAAATCAAATTCGGTGAAACTGGAAACAAATTGCTGCAGGGACTTTTCATAGATGGCCTTCCATCTGTGTTTGCCAGATGCGGACCTTACTCCCAAAGTGGGAAAACGCAATATCCCACATGGACACACATGATGACAGCCTAGAAAGAGAAATAAATTATACCCATAATAGCCTTGATTTAATCTTTTGGGCATGGTTAGACCGAACACGTGAAATGAGGCCAAAACATGTCCTCACATACCTCATAACAAAGTAAGCCCTTTTATTTCTGCAATAAACATTAATTTTATGGTTTGGTTAGGCACCATCACCCTCACCTCTCCACTTAGAGAAGAATTTCCCCCCAACTGAAATCCAGAGAAGGGCGGAGGGCGTGGGGGGAAGCAACAGGCCGCAGGCACCAAGGGGCCCAAAGGCACCACACGTCACCGTATGTTATTTGGAAATGTGGCTTTAATGTGACTTTAAAAGCAATTTAGAAATCAACGTGTTAGCATGTGGAAAGTCAGCTTCAACAGAATGGATAAGGGGTCTCTTGGCACACAAAAGGTGTCTGATAAAGTGTGTTCCAGACCAAAGCTCCAAATGAAGTATTTGAGAATGTCCTCCAAAAGAAAGAGGGGAAAAAGCCAAATATTTGGCAAAAACACTGCTGAATCGTGAAACTGTACACCAGGCTGCCAAGTCTCAAAGAATACTCTTAGGTACAATTTGCTCAACCAACTAAATAAGAGGCAGCCATAAATTACAGATGAATATAAATGGTGGTGGGCTTCAGGGTCACCTCCAAGCCTATTAAAACTTTAAACACTCTGGTGCCTGAAAGGTTGAAAATAGTGCCTGGTGCTGTGGTGACCTGCCTAAAGAAGACTGTGCATGCCCATGTGTGTGTTGTGTGTTGTGTGTGTTGTGTGTGTGGTGTTGTGTGTGTGTGTATGTGTGTGAATGGGAGACAGACAGATAGACAGAGTTCTACTGCTGGTCTACCCTGCTGGTCTGGCTTAGTACTTCAGAAAATAAAACAAAATGCCTGGGGAAATAACCACATGATGCCAATGGAAAATGAAAACGGCTCCAAGAACAAAGATGCCAGTGGAGCTGTGGAACTTTCACTGATTTTTCAGCAACAAGATGCTTACATCAGGGCCTTAAACACAGTTCCATTAAGACAATGCCTGAGGGAAAGCAAGCACGAATGTCAGGTTAGGACAGCAGCCCCCACACTTCCACCCCAAGGAGATGAAGCTGCAGGCAGGGCATAGAGAGAGATGCTGCTTGCACGGCCCTGGGCCTCCTCAGACTCAGGGGCACATCTCTCTGCCTGGGATGCATCTGTTTGCCTCAGAATAGCAAGGGGGATCTGAACTTTTATTTGTGCTGTGCTCTGCGGTATACAGAAGGTGAGCATATACATTGAAACTTTTAAAGATCCAACTCTTCTAAAATGTGGCATATCTTTTATTCTGAACTCAAAGTGTAATTTTTTATGAACACAAAGTGTAATTCATAAAATACAGCCTAACATGTTATACAACAGACCATACTCAGCTGTCTTAAGATGAACCTCAGTAGAAAGGAAGATGGTCAAGGAGTAGACAATGCAGATCATTGACTGCCTTTACAACGAGCTCCATCCACGTTTCAGAAACTTCCCCAAACGCCTTCCTTTCACAGGTCTAGCCTAGGACTCCTCAAAGTACATTCACTAGAGTCTGTCTTCTCAAAGCTGATAACTGAAAAAACAAATAAAAGATACACAAGACTTATTGATGAACAAACAGTTCAAAATGCAGCACAGATGACATATATTTAATCTCATGGCAAAAAAAAGACCCGGGGGTTGGACAGACTCTCAACTGCACCACTTACTGTACTGATAACCTTCAGCAAGTTACCTAAATTCTGTGTCCCAGTTATCACATCTGCAGAACAGGAAAATCATAAAAATACTTACTGGAATTAGTCAGGGTTTAGTAGAACTAATAAGATGTATACATATCCTATTTCTATTTAGAAAGAGGTATTGAAGAGTTGGCTCATACAATTAGGGAGACTGGCAAGTCCACAGTCTGAAAGGTGGCCAGCAGGCTGGGGACTCAATGGAGAGGAGACATTGCAGGAGACAGCTGAAGATCATCTGAAGGCAGAGTTTCCTCTTGCTTGAGGGAGGTCAGACTTTTGTACTAGTCAGGCCTTCAACTGATTAGATGAGGCCCATCCACACTACAGAAGGCAGTCTGTTTTACTCAAAGTTTACCAATTTAAATGTTAATCTCATCCAAAAATACCCCCACAAAAACCTTCGAAATGATGTCTGACCACATACCTGGACACCCTGACTGGCTAAATCAACACATAAAATTAACTACACACCACTTCATAGGGTTTTGTGTGCTCAGTCACTCAGTCATGTCTGACTCTTTGCGACCCCATGGACTGCAGCCCACCAGGCTCCTCTGTCCATGGGGATTCTCCAGGCCAGAATACTGGAGTGTGTTGCCATGCTCTCCTCCAGGGGATCAGGGATCAAACCCAGGTCCCCCACATTGCAGGCAGATTCTTTACCATCTAAGCCACCAGGGAAGCCCCCAAAGGATTTTGGCCAGAATTAAATCAGTTGGTTTATGTAAAATGGTTTGGACTGTGACAGGCACCTAAAAAGTGTTAGGCATGTTAGCTATTGCTATTATTGTTACTATTATTATTATCATTCTTATTAGGTAAAGATTAATGAGTGGCAAAACGAGCCACTGTGAGGATGGCTTTCCTGGAGAGAGACCCAAGCATTTGGGAAAGGCCTCAGAAAGAAACTGGAGGTTTCTGGAAGTGTGGGAATAGGGAAAGAGTGGGTGGAAGGCCATGAGATGAGGTGTGGCTGGAAAAAACTCTGACTGGGAGCACAGGGGGATGAGTGGGAAGACGAGCACAGTGGTGGCCTTTGGAATAGGAGGTAAAACCTTCAGGCTTCCTTGCAGAGTCACTGAAGGTTCCCCAGAATAGAATAAACTAAGGGTGGGGTGCTTAAAATAACTTTGGCAGGAAATTTAAAGAAAGGGCTGAGCAGGAGGTAAGAGCTTGCAACACTTCAAGTAATGAATGAGGAACAGCCATTTTGTCCACTGCCCCTAAGAACTACAGAAAGGGGGAGGACTGAAAACATGATAGGTTTTCTTGTGGAGGATATTGAAACCTGCCTGCAGGTAGATCCCGGTATGGGGGAAACTTGGCCAAGGGGAACAGTGGCAGAAAATTCAGCAACTTCTTTTGGCAAGTGTCATTTGCATTCAGTCTTTTCCCTGTGCTGCTTATCTCTTACTTTACATAAGCTTACCCTTCTCAACTTATACCATTAATAAAATAAGACACTAATTTATTCTATTTGGTCAAAAGGCTCAAAACATACCACTGAATGGTTCAGTTCAGTTCAGTTCAATCGCTCAGTCATGTCCGACTCTTTGCGACCCCATGAATCGCAGCATGCCAGGCCTCCCTGTCCATCACCAACTCCCGGAGTTCACTCAGACTCACGTCCATCCAGTCAGTGATGCCATCCAGCCATCTCATCCTCTGTCTTCCCCTTCTCCTCCTGCCCCCAATCCCTCCCAGCATCAGAGTCTTTTCCAATGACTCAACTCTTCGCATGAGGTGGCCAAAGTACTGGACTTTCAGCTTTTGCATCATTTCTTCCAAAGAAATCCCAGGGCTGATCTCCTTCAGAATGGACTGGTTGGATCTCCTTGCAGTCCAAGGGACTCTCAAGAGTCTTCTCCAACACCACAGTTCAAAAGCATCAATTCTTCAGTGCTCAGCTTTCTTCACAATCCAACTCTCACATCCATACATGACCACTGGAAAAGCCATAGCCTTTACTAGACGGACCTTTGTTGGCAAAGTAATGTCTCTGCTTTGGAATATGCTATCTAGGTTGGTCATAACTTTCCTTCCAAGGAGTAAGCATCTTTTAATTTCATGGCTGCAGTCACCATCTGCAGTGACTTTGGAGCCCCCAAAAATAAAGTCTGACACTGTTTCCACTGTTTCCCCATCTATTTGCCATGAAGTGATGGGACCAGATGCCATGATCTTAGTTTTCTGAATGTTGAGCTTTAAGCCAACTTTTTCACTCTCCTCTCACTTTCATCAAGAGGCTTTTTAGTTTCTCTTCACTTTCTGCCATAAGGGTGGTGTCATCTGCATATCTGAGGTTATTGATATTTCTCCAGACATAAATCATAGCAGGATCCAATTCTCTATGACCCACCTCCCAGAGTAATGGAAATAAAAGCAAAAATAAACAAACAGGACATGATTAAACTTAAAAGCTTTTGCACAATGAAGGAAACTATAAGCAAGGTGAAAAGACAGCCTTCAGAATGGGAGAAAATAATAGCAAATGAAGCAACTGACAAAGAATTAATCTCAAAAATATACAAGCAGCTCTTGCAACTCAATTCCAGAAAAATAAACAACCCAATCAAAAAATGGGCCAAAGAACTTAAACAGACATTTCTCCAAAGAAGACATACAGATGGCTAACAAACACATGAAAAGATGCTCAACATCACTCATTATCAGAGAAATGCAAATCAAAACCACAAAGAGGTACCACCTCACGCCAATCAGAATGGCTGCTCTCCAAAAGTCTACAAGCAATAAATGCTGGAGAGGGTGTGGAGAAAAGGGAACCCTCTTACACTGTTGGTGGGAATGCAAACTAGTACAGCCACTATGGAGAACAGTGTGGAGATTCCTTAAAAAACTGGAAATAGAACTGCCTTATGACCCAGCAATCCCACTGCTGGGCATACACACTGAGGAAACCAGAATGGAAAGAGACAGGTGTACCCCAATGTTCATCACAGCACTGTTTACAATAGCCAGGACATGGAAGCAACCTACATGTCCATCAGCAGACGAATGGATAAGAAAGCAGTGGTACATATACACAATGGAATATTACTCACCTATTAAAAAGAATGCATTTGAATCAGTTCTAATGAGGTGGATGAAACTGGAGCCTATTATACAGAGCAAAGTAAGTCAGAAAGAAAAAAACCAATACAGTATATTAACGCATATATATGGAATTTAAAAAGAAGGTAATGGTGACCCTATATGCAAGACAGCAAAAGAGACACAGATGTAAAGAACAGATTTTTGGACTTGGTGGGAGAAGGCGAGGGTGGAATGATTTGAGAGAATAGCATTGAAATATGTAGATTACCATATGTGAAATAGATCACCAGTCCAGGTTCGATGCATGAGACAGGGTGCTCAGGGCCAATGCACTGGGATGACCCTAAGGGATGGGGATGGAGGTGGGATTGGGGTTCAGGATGGGGGACACATGTACACCCGTGGCTGATTCATGGCAATGTATGGCAAAACCACTACAATATTGTAAAGTAATTAGCCTCCAATTAAAATAAATAAATTTATTTTTTAAAAGACGAAAAAAAAAGAAATATACACTCTTATGTCACATCCTTCTGAAGCTACTGGCACCTTTGTGTGTTGTTCTTCACAGCAGATTATCTCAACTTATACTGAGACCACTCTGTCTTCAACCTATTTCAATAAATATGACGACCCAATAAATATGATTATCAAAAGTACGTAGAAAAGCAATTTAACTACAATGTCTAAAATAATTCTGAAGAATTTTGCTAGAGTATTCACTATACCTGATGTGAAGACTTACTATAAAACTATAGGAATCAAGACAGTGTGATATTGACCAAAAAGTCAACAGAATCTGGCAATAGACTCATACATATATGATCAATCAATTTTCAACAAAGATGCAAAGACAATTCAGTGTAGAAGACAATCTTTTCAACAAATAGTTTTTGAGTAATTGGACTCCATAAGACCAAAAATAAACATTTCCTATAACTATCATCAAATACAAAAATTAAACCAATATGCATCACAGAACTAAATGTGACACCAAAAGTTATTAAACTTGTAGAAGAAAACAGAAGAAAATATTTGTGGCCTTTAGTTAGTGCAGTGAGTTGAATAGTGTGTCTCCAAAACTTATGTTCACCCAGAATCCCAGAACGTGACTTTATTTGGAAACACAGTCTTTGCAGATGTGATTAGTTATGTTAAGATGAGGTCATACTAGATTAAGGTGGGCCCTGAATCTGAAGAATGGTGCTCTTACAAGAAGAGAAGCGGACACATAGAAACAAGTGGAAGGGAAATCACCATGTGAAGATGAAGGTAAAGATGAAGTGACGCACCCATAACCCAAGCAACATCAGGTCTTGCCAGCAGAAGCTAGGAGAGAGGCATGGAACAGACTCTCCCTTAGAGCATCCAAAAGGAACCAACTTTGCTGAGATCTTGATTTGGGACTTCTGGCCTCAGGAAGTGTAGAGAATAAATTTCTATTGTTTTAAGCCACACACACACACACAAAAAATTATCATGTGCCCAAGGCTAGAAGGCTAGAAGGCAAAGCCATAGGAAAAATGGTAGTCACAACTTCTCTTTCCATCTTCCTGGGGGGGGAGGGCGGAGAGAGCAAGCTCACGTTTACTTCTATTCAGTATTTACTTATCATGCATCTCTTACTGAAAGATGTTGTGTAGGACCTAACCACAAGTACCTCCATGGGTTAGCTACTTTGAATCCATTAACTTGAGAGGAAACAAGACCATTTTCTTAAAGACACTTGAAATAAAGAGAATAGACTGCCTCCCCAAAATGGTTAAGTCAAAATGGTTAAGTCATAGGTGGTTGCCCTAACAGGTAGCAGAGAGGCATGTTCAATGGGCTTTTGTAGATAAGGAGAAGGGGTGAGCACTGAAAGCCTTCAGAGCTGAGGAAAGATGTAAGTCTTCAGCTGGTTTCCAAGGATGGTAGGATTTGAATTGGCACCTCAGCCTTGGTGGAGGAAAGGCAGTAACGGAGGAAAGGACAACAACAGTGAGCATGGTGGGACTTTCCTATCCCACTAGGAGAGAAGTCTGCAATAGGAAACAAGAGGAAAGGTCACAGGGTCACACTGCATCAATGTGCTCTCTGGGGAAACCCATACTTGCTTTCTTCCCTTGCCAAGATCTGAATCCAGCTGAATCACTGTGCTGACTGAGAAGAGCTAGCCCAGTGTCCAGCATAGGCTAGGTGCTCAGTAAGTGTTTGTTCAATGAATGGCCCATCTACTTTACTGACATCTATTTCTTCAGTTGCAGAGATCAATTCCACAGACATTCTGACTATGGACAAAGGAGAGGGTGAGGCCCCTGGAAGCATCTCACTTGCCTTGACTACCACACATCAGACATCTGGGTTGAGCATATGAGATGAGCAGATGCCAACTGTACTCAAGTTCTTGTAGCAGGTGCTGGTAAAGGAGTATGACTTTTTCAGACATTTTTCTTCTCTTGAGGATTTTGGAAAACCAGGAATTTGGGGAAACAATAAGCAGAAAATAAATGAAAAGGGAGAAACATTAAAATATATTTTTTAAAACACATTCTCTTCTCACTGGGGCAAACATCTCTTGTGAGAGTAAGAAGGAGGTCTGGTTTGATAGTGATAAAAATCACCATTAGCTTATTATTTTTATAATGCTTTCTCCAAAAGCAGAATCAAGAAAAGTGTGACTATAAAATTATAAGGAAAATCATATCTGGAAAGGGAAGACTCAGAACTTAATAAAGCAACTCAGCTTCAGAGAAATGCCCTAGTGTTACTTCTGTGTTACTTCTGTAGAAGCTTCTCTTCAAAGACCTGGAAAGCACAGCAAGATGGAGCTTCTGTCCTGGGTTTCTAGAGATGGACAGATGCGGCACACCCTCTGCCAACACACAGAGGACATAGCATGTGTGTGAAAAAGGAACTTGGGTTGGGTAAAGCCAATGAGATTTCTGGGTCTTTAATGCCTCTTGAGAAACCTGTATGCAGGTCAGGAAGCAACAGTTAGAACTGGACATGGAACAACACACTGGTTCCAAATAGGAAAAGGAGGACGTCAAGGCTGTATATTGTCACCCTGCTTATTTAACTTATATGCAGAGTACATCATGAGAAACGCTGGGCTGGAAGAAGCACAAGCTGGAATCAAGATTGCCAGGAGAAATATCAATAACCTCAGATATGCAGATGACACCACCCTCATGGCAGAAAGTGAAGAGGAACTAAAAAGCCTCTTGATGAAAGTGAAAGAGGAGAGTGAAAAAGTTGGCTTAAAGATCAACATTCAGAAAAATAAGATCATGGCATCCAGTCCCGTCACTTCATGGGAAATAGATGGGGAAACAGTGGAAACAGTGTCAGACTTTATTTTTGGGGGCTCCAAAATCACTGCAGATGGTGACTACAGCCATGAAATTAAAAGACACTTGCTCCTTGGAAGGAAAGTTATGACCAACCTAAATAGCATATTCAAAAGCAGAGATATTACTTTGCCAACAAAGGTCCATCTAGTCAAGGCTATTGTTTTTCCTGTGGTCATGTATGGATGTGAGAGTTGGACTGTGAAGAAAACTGAATGCTGAAGAATTGATGCTTCTGAACTGTGGTGTTGGAGAAGACTCTTGAGAGTCCCTTGGACTGCAAGGAGATCCAACCAGTCCATCCTAAAAGAGACCAGTCCTGGGTGTTCATTGGAAGGACTGATGCTGAGGCTGAAACTCCAATACTTTGGCCACCTCACGCAAAGAGTTGACTCATTGGAAAAGACTCTGATGCTGGGAGGGATTGGGGGCAGGAGGAGAAGGGGATGACAGAGGATGAGATGTATGGATGATATCATCGACTCTATGGACATGAGTTTGTGTGAACTCTGGGAGTTAGCGATGGACAGGGAGGCCTGGTGTGCTGCGATTCACGGGGTTGCAAAGAGTCAGACATGACTGAGCGACTGAACTGAACTGAAGTGAATGCAGCAAAACCTACTTTGTCCTAAGACAAAAGTTTAGAATAAAAACTAGAAGATGGAGAGGAGAATTTTGTTGTTATTTAGTCATTCATATTCATATTCATTAAGTCGATGATGTATCCAACCATCTCATCCTCTGTTACCTCCTTCTCCTTCCATACTCAATCTTTAACAGCATCAGGGTCTTTTCCAATGAGTCAATTCTTCACCTCAGGTGGCCAGACCACTGGAGCTTCAGCTTCAGCATCAGTCCTTTCAATAAATATTCAGGACTGATTTCCTTTAGGATTGACTGGTTTGTTCTCCTTGTTGTCCAGGTGATTCTCAAGAGTCTTTGTCAGAGCCACAGTTTAAAAGCATCAATTGTTTGGTGCTCAGACTTCTTTATGGTCCAACTCTCACACTGTACATGACTATTGGAAAAAGTATAGCTTTGACAAGACTACCTTTGTCAGCAAAGTGACATCTTTGCTTTTTAATGCACTGTCTAGTACTCTTGCCTGGAAAATCCCATGGACGCAGGAGCCTGGTGGGCTGCAGTCCATGGGGTCGCGAAGAGTCGGACACGACTGAGCGACTTCACTTTCACTTTTCACTTTCATGCACTGGAGAAGGAAATGGCAACCCACTCCCGTGTTCTTGCCTGGAGAATCCCAGGGACCGGGAAGCTTGGCAGGCTGCCCTCTATGGGGTCGGACAGAGTCGGACATGACTGAAGCGACTGAGCAGCAGCAGCAGCAGCCGCAGCAGCAGCAGTAGGTTTGTCATAGTTTTTCTGCCAAGGAGCAAGCATCTTTTAATTTCATGGCTGCAGTCACCATCCACAGCAATTTTGGAACCAAGGAAAATAAAATCTGTCACTGTTTCCATTTTTTTCCCCACTTATTTGCCATGAAGTGATGGGGCCAGATGTCATGTTCTTAGTTTTTTGAATGTTGAGCTTTAAGCCAGCTTTTTCACTCTCTCTTTCACCTTCATCAAGAAGCTCTTTAGTTCCGCTTCATTTTCTGCCATTAGGGTGGTGTCATCTGCATATCTGAGGTTATTGATATTTCTTCTGGCAATCTTAATCCAAGCTTGAGCTTCATCCAGCCAAGCATTTTGCATGATGTGCTCTTCATATAAGTTAAATTAGCAGTGTGACAATACACAGCCTTGACGTACTCCTTTCCCAATTTTGAACCAGTTCTTTGTTCCATGAGCAGTTCTAACTGTTGCTTCTTGACCTGCATACAGGTTTTGCAGGAAGCAGGTAAGGTGGTCTGGTATTCCCATCTCTTGAAGAATTTCCCACAGTTTGTTGTGATCCACACAAAGGCTTTAGCATAGTCAGTGAAGGAGAAGTAGATGTTTTCCTGGGACTGTCTTGCTTTTTTCTATGATCCAATGGATGTTGGCAATTTGAGCTCTGGTTCCTCTGCCTTTTCTAAACCCAGCTTGTACATCTGGAAGTTCTAGAATAACAATCTTCAAAATATATACTAAGCATTAAACTCTAACCTCCACAGTACATTATTTGTGAAGGAAACAATGATTGTCACTATCTGATCCATTTCCTTTCCTCCTAACACATATACCCATAATAGCCTTAAAATAAGTAAGGTAGCAGATGAGTAGCCCTATGAAGAGTCATTATCTATAGTAAATAAATTGATGATGCACAAGATAAAAATGCTGCCTGCGTGGCTTCCATTAACTGACCCTGGAGACAGACAATAACAATAGCAAATACATTGAACACTTAATGTGTGTCAAGTACTTTTCCAAGAAGTTTACATACATTATTCTGTCTAAAGCTCAGGACTACTCCATAATCCTGATTTTATGGATGAGGAAGCTGAAGTTCATAAAGATTACATCACTTGCCCAAGGTCATACAGCTGATAAACAGTAGAGTTGAGATGAATCCAGAGTGAGGCTTCAGAGCTCACCTTCTTAAGCCATATGCTATGACTGTCTCTTCACTCTTCCCAAGCCCTCTGAGGTTAGAGGGTTCTCCCAAGGTCACAGAGTTGGCAGAGGGTCAACTACTGTCTATATTTTTTTTCTTCCTTCTTCACTGCCCTGTCTCTCCCCAGTCTCTTCCCCTTGACTGCATCTCCTCCCCCTGTCTGTCCCCCAGGACTTCCTGTTAGAACCCTGGTTGTGTTCTAGTCCCAGGGGGCTGCATTTCTAAGGTATTTTAGGACACTGGCCTTCTCTACTAAAACATGGCAGTGTCACAGATACGCTGCTAACTGAACTAAACTCCATCATCCTACCCTCTGCCTTTGAGGTTCATTACTTGCTTTTGCTATTTGTGTGTTTTTATAAATTTTTTAAAGTTTCCAAGTGATTCTGCTGGGCAGTCAGAATAGAAAACTCTGCCCAAAGGGAAGTTAAAGATGATGAATAAAAGTTGGCCTGTCTGCACTTCCTGTGAAGAGACTGTTCCCACACCACCGACTGTGAAGGCTCTGTCCTGCCTACACTCTGGGCCAGGTGGTACTCCGCAGAGCCTCCCCTTCCACTCTGCGGCCGCGGAGGCGCCGCAACGGGAGGAGTCGGGTCTGCGGCCGGCACCGGAGGCACCTCCAAGGGCTTCCTGGCGTCCCGCTGCAGTCAGTGCGCCAAGGTAACACCGGGAACGCTGTTCTCAAGGAGAATTTTAAGGCTTAGGTAGAGCCTCAGAGGACCCCCCACTTCTGCTTTTCCTTCTAAACAAGCCTTCGAGACTCCACGGAAAGTGCTGGAAGCAGAGGAGAGGCCCAGCTCTGCAGAAGAAGCCCGGCTCTGCGGAAGCCAGCTCTGAGCCCAAGCGGGAGGAGCTGCAGCCAGGTTCGAAACGTTTATTTCCATGGCTAATCATGGCAGAAACAGAGGATGTGACCTGAAGGATTTGACAGATCCCGTCTCTCAACTGTTTAGCCGTTTTTATTGCCTTTCAGATTCAGGGAACTTCGATGGGGGTTAAGGGAAGGTGCAAAAATCAAAATCTGGGTTTACAACAGAATCCCAGAGCCTCAGAAGGCAGTTTGTGGAGAGCTGCTGGCACGACACTTCACTGTGCACCCGCCATCCCTGCTCCTCAAGCCGCGGCCTCGCCCCGTGAGATGGGAGACGAGAGGTGCATCAGCCAAGATGGACGCCATTCAGCGCGCCCCGCCTCTACCCCCACTCCTAACCTGCCTCCCCATCGCCAGGGGGCCTGACAAACCCAGCTTCTTGCTCCAGAAATCAAAGCAGAATTCCTAACTGTGATCTGAGAAGGCTGGGTGGAGGCGAGTAAGAAAAACTAGGTAAAAAATCAACAGTTTTGTTCCCTTGCCTTCATATTTGCCTTCAGCTTGGGGATTTCCAGCATCCCTGTTACAGCTTTTTTTTTCCTCCCCCAAGTTAAGTAGAGCTGAGCCAAGTTTTCTTTCCTCTTTCCCTGGAGAAAACAAGGGGGGAAAGGCCTGTGTCCTGTATTTTAAAACATCTGGTGAGGCCATCAGGAGGAAAAAAAAAAAAAAACCTAAAGGCTATATATAATTTAACTTACCTTTTGGGATAGTTTTTATTACATTTACTTTCTTGGATATACACAAAAAAAGTTTGGCATTTCCCCCATTAGTTAATGGGTTCGGAATTTTATTAATCAGTGTCTAAATGTTCATAAAATAACACCACCTTTTAAAAGCAGGGCAAGGACCATTTCCAAATGCTTCCAGTCAGAAGGAATAATATTAAAATGCAGGTTAGATATGTGCTAAAAACAGTCTTTGGAGAGTGGGGCATAAGCTCTCAATTATCCCAGCCACCTCCAGAGCCAGAGATCAAGGCCAGAAATGCCCCCCAGGCCAAGGAATGTACCTGGGGACTGGGCGGACAGGGCCCTCAGGCAGCCAAGCTGAACTCACTTCCCTCCACCCAAGCCCCACTGGAAACCCACCTCTAGTCCAGCCCCAGCAGTGGGGCATTAATCACTTGTCTCCAGGAAGTGGGCAGCCCTCTACATGCTGAAAAAAGGTGACAGTGTATGTTACATCTTCCTTTTTTTCAGAGTCACACGTTTGCTATGACTATTAATGAGAACAGGGACCATGTTTCTGCTCACATTTAATAATTATCAAACACCCAGCACAGAGCCGGATATAAAATAGGTACTTAATACACAGTTAATGAATATCCAGCAACTTCACTCCTAGGTAACACATCAGAGAGAAGTGAGTGCATTTGTTCATCAAATATCATGGGTGCAAAGGCTCTTGGCAGATCTGTTCTTAACAGCCAAGATCTGAAAACAACCCATGTCTGTCAGTAGTAGAATGGATAAATAGAATGTGGGATATTTGTGCAATGGAATACCCCAAAATTTTAAAAAAGAATAAGAAAACAAAGTTATTATTCTATTCAACAACACAATATTGAGCAAAAGAAGCCCCCTAAAATGTGCAATTACCTTTTATAGTTCAAGAACAAAGCAGAATAAATGTGTGATGATGGAAGTCAGAAAAGTAGTGACTTCTGATGGGGGCAGGTAGCTGTAGGTGGGTGGCCTTACAGGAAGCTGTAGGCAGGTGCCAGGGGTATTGACTGGGAAGAGTTCAGAACTCCTTGAGGAGCTGGAAGTCCTGTCTTTAGTTTGAGGTGCAACAGATGCTAAATTGTCCCACACCGAGAATGATAACTAGTGAAGGAAAGCTGTGATTTAGCGCTCTGCCTAAGAATGTGACCTAATTAGATGTCCTGTTACAAAAGAAAAGCTCCAGGAAAGCAGTGACTTGTCCCTGGTCATCCTGAATCCTAGCACCCAGAACAGGGCCCATCAGAGTAAAAACGTTCGTGAATGAAGTCAAATGCTGGCCACGCTCCTCCCCTGATCCTGCCACCCTGTCATGCTCACTCACTGCTCTCCCCACCCATGAGAACCCGCTGGGCCTGGAGGCCAGTGCTGCCCCCAGTGCCAGTGTCTAGTGGGCACACCTTAGATTTCCACCTCAGCCGGCTCTGTCTCCTGGGCTGGCTCTTTCTCTTCCACATTCTCCCGCGTACCCATGCTCGACACCTCTGCCCCCTGGTGGACCACAGCTCCTCTATAGCCAAGAGACCATCTCATGGGTAAGATGGTCTTCCAGCTCCTACCACTATCATCCTAGTTCAAGCCTTCATGACCTCAAGAAATATCCCCCAGGAAGCTCCCATCCATAATTACCACCCCCCTGACCCCCTAGATCAGTCTTATGCACAGTTTGAATCCTGGCACTCCTGTCCACAAACTTTCACAAGGTCTTCTTCATTGTCTATCAGATGAGACACCTTGCTCCTTGGCCTGGCACTCAAGGTCCTCTGAACCTAGGCCTCAAAATGCCTTTTTTTAATCTTTATCTCCTATTATCCTTTCACATGCACCTTTCCTTTAAGTCAAACTGAATGACTTGAAATCTCTAAACAAATGTGGCAATTTCCCACCCCCAGCACCTTTGCTTATAGCTTTCCCTCCCCAGGAATGCCTTCCTCGCTTGTCTCTTCACTTGGCACCCCCGGCATCGTCATCAGCTCCACTTGAGATCTTCACCATCTTTCACAAATGCTTAACCTTCCTATTGCCTCTCAGCATGCACTCTGAATTCCCCAGCTGTTTGTCCTTAGTTCCTACTCTCAATCGATTTTTTTTTTCTATTTGTGTTATTCTTATGGCTTACTATTTGGTATCTTATGGTAGCGTTTTAAGCTCACTTAGGGCAGAAGACAGGTCTTCCTCCTCTTTTAACTCACACAGTATCTTGTCCTCAGACAAGATTAAATGCATGTTGATAGAATAAATACATAAAGGGAAGGAATCAGCCCTCAATTAGCTTCTATGTTTAATAATATTCAATAAATTAATTTACACTTAGGAGTAAATAAATGCTCAAAGAATTATACACACAAAGATATTTTAACTGTAACTGGGGACAACCCATCAAATGAAACAATGGCTATAATGACTGAACTTCACGCGTGTAATACTGGAGCTTCCTGACACCACCTCAAATCAGATCAAGAATTCGTCTGCTTTGGATAAAATCAGCCTTAAAGACTGGCTAGGCCTGGATGTTGCAAGGTTCCCAAGAGGCATTTACCTTCCTTGTAACCTGATAGAACCTTACAGTACCACTCAGCTCAAAATAAAACAAGACTAACTGTTACCCCCTCTCTGCCGTGTGTAGAGACTGTTACTCTTTCTCTGCCGTGTGTAGAGACTGTTACCCCCTCTCCGCCGTTTGTAGAGACTGTTACCCGCCTCTCTGCCGTGTGTAGAGACTGTTACCCCCTCTCTGCTGTGTGTAGAGACTGTTACTCTCTCTCCGCCGTGTGTAGAGACTGTTACCCCCTCTCTGCCGTCTACTACAATGTGCAGTCTTAAGAAAATGGCTGCCTTCCCCAGGCTCAGTTTCCTTCTGTCAGATCTTGCTCGAAGGCGCCAGTGTGTAGCCCTTAGTATTGCAGCTTCTGCTTGGGCCCTTGGCTGTAGCCTGTGTGCTTGTGGTCCCGGCTGGCTCCTCGTGACTTCAGCAGGAAAGGGGAACCTGCCCCTTTCCATCCCCAGTCACTGCAGGGGAATGTTCTAACCTTTCTCCAGTCCTTGTGGGAAGTTATACTAGGAGGCAATTTGAGGCACACTCCCTAAATCTTATGAATTCCTCCACTTCTGAATTCACTAAGACCAGAGGAGCTTTTCCCAGGGCCGAAAGAAACATTCCAGTCCACTGACATAAAAATGCCCATGGGAGAGTCCAAGGGAAATCAGGGAAAATGTACAGGAAGGAGACTGATGAGATTACATAGCAGAGGTTTCACAAGAACACAAGGTCACAAGGTCAGACACTCAAAGTGAGAAAAGGCGAGAGTGCTTCTGCCAGTTCCTATAGATAATCACAGAGGCTTAGCACCAAGAGCAAACACACACACACACTAAAGATACCAAAAACAAATGCAAAGTTTTCCCTTAGAAAAAATTAAAGTCCCTGGCAGAAAACTGGGAAGGGAATTGTGAGGAGCCGGGGTGTCCTGGCCAGTGTTCACTAGACACTCCATACATTGAAAGCTACCGCTCACTCACCAGGCCAGGCCTCAGGCCGGCCTTCTGCGCTCTCGGCTCTCCTGGGGGAGGACTCAGTCCTGCTGCCAGCTGGCAGCATGTCTGAGCAGATTGGCAGGGCCCTGCCTTGCTCTAAGTGAATGCATGTGGTCCTCTCAACCTCGCAGTGCATGCCCGCTAGCCTGCTCTGCTGCCCCTTTCTGGAAAGTTAAGGTGGCCTTCCACCCACACACGACAGAGCCCAACTCATGCGACTGGTCATCTGCTGAGGAGTAGAAAGAGGCCTCTGCTTCCCAAGTCCCTGGATATACACAGACTTTCTGTTCAAGGAGTCAAATGCAAATTTCTTGTGCGTTGGATTCTCTGTGCACATTTCTGTGGCTGTGTGCTACGTCCAAAGTTGAGAGAAGTGGATAGAAATGAAAAACCTGAAAAAAGTTAGCCACTGAGCGTGAACCTCAATGTGTCCCAGGGAACACAGCCCAGGAAAAAAATTATTAATCAAATCTCAGTGGAAAGCTGTCTGACCACAGTCATCTTGAATCTAAAGGAGCACCTGGGGAATAACAGAGACACACCCTGTGGGTTTGCTCTCCAGAATCTTGTCACTGCCTGGCCGTGGGCAAGGACGCCATCTGCACCGTCTCCTCGGGAGCCCTGACCACGATGGGTGAGACCTGATGGACGAAGGCTTCAAAAGGAAGCCCGAAAAAAAAAATAAAAGGAAGCCTGCCAAGTTTAGGGGGTTGACACTTGTCTTCCTCCCCCAGAGGAAGGCTCCTTCCTACATCCTCCTCTTTGTCACATTCCTTCTCTCACCCCATTTTGGGTCAGCTCTTCAAAATAATGGATTTCCTATTCGATAATTGTTCTTAATTCTTTCAGAAATGGAAGGAGGATCAGTTGCCACTTGATAAACAAGCATGTGTGCCTTGGGCCAGTTGGGTGTTTCAGTAAGTAGCAACTGTTGGAGGACAGGGAGAAGTTTTGGGAATCCTTCTGTAGAGAGTGGAAAACAATAGCAAACAGAAGGCCTCTGGAGGCACTAAGTGCCCAGCTGCGGTTCAAGGTGACTTGTATGGAGTGGTGCCCATCTATCTACAGGGCCGCGTGGCTTTCTCCAGCTGTCAGCAGTCCAGTTATAAGCATGGAAAGAACAGGTGTGAGCAAGTCCTGGCTGGAGAGCCTGAGCACAGTGAGGCAAAGGAGCTAGGGTCCTGGCAAGAGAAGGGTGGACTTCATGGGTAATATCCTGTCTGCAGAGGAGGGAAGGGAAGGCTGAGGGCAGCTGAAGGGCAGAGAGAAAATCCAGGTGTAAAGAGACTGAGGGACATTCTGGAAGCCCCAACCCCAAGTGCATCTTCCCTGAACAGAGTCCAGGGCAGTCTGTTGAGCTCGTGGGTCAGCTCTCCGTTGAGTCTAGAGCAGACACAGGGGACATCGGTTACACACCCCATTCAGTGCCTCCTCTACCACCCACAGATTCCTTGCCTTACCTCATCCTCACAGGGGCTGAAGGGAGAGGTGGAGAGAAGACCAGGAGAGAGGGAACAAAAGCGCCATGGAAGGCAGGGCCAGAAAAGATGGTGCCACGCAGCTTTTTTATTCTTTTTTTTTGGTTCACTTCCTTGATGGGTGACCACTGTGGAGGGAGAGTCAGAGACACAGGAAATCTGCCACCCTCACCTTGCTGCCAATCAACCAGGGCTCAGACCACAAAAAAGAGACTACTGGAGGCCAGCGAGGGGGCAGACAGGCCAGCCTTGGCTGCCCCCCACTTCTCTGCGCCATCCCTCCTGCTGGGAAGAAGTGAAGAGGCGGTCTGTGCCCCTGCCCCCTCCTGCACCTCCTGCACTGAGGTGGTGAGCACGGAGCTCCAGGAGGCGCTGCGACATCAACACGCCCCACGCAGAGGTGCGGTGACGTGATGATTCAGTGACACAGGGTCAAATCAGGTTGCAGCCCTGTCGATCCTCCGCCTGATGTTCCTTCTGGAGATACAAGGAAGCCAACAAGCACTCTTCGTTTTTTGTTCTTTGCTTTTTTTGCTTTCCTATGTTAATTTTTGAAAACTGACACCCAGCACATCTGTAGAAATTCTCTTAGTAAAACAAAAGTACAGTTTGAATGCAACATGCCATTCCCTGAAGACACGGTCCTTAGCTCAGTCCTTCCCGTATTTCTGCTTGGTCCGCGGATCCTTAACACCTTTTCTGACCTGGATCAGCCAACGTGATGAAAGGTGTAGGGAACTGTGCAGTTCTCAGGGAAAATTTGAGAACTTTTGAAAAGCAGTTTGATAATACTGTTTAAAGTGTTCACCTTATATAACCATCAATTCCACCTCTAGGAATTCATTCCAGGGAAATATGTAAAGATTTATGAATAAAAATAGTAATAGAAGTTTTCTTTATAAAAGCAAAAAAGTTTGAAAGTGGAAATTTAGCTGAATGACTTACAACATAAGGGGATATTTCAAAACCATTAGAAATTATATAATATGTATAGATATTTATCACAAAAAATAAAAGGGGGTTATAAGCTGTGTGATCCTATTTTGGTGAAATGGAGGGCAGATCCTTCAAGTTTCTCTGTGGTGACCTTTCTTTTTTTATGCTTATGGCATTTTATGAGTGTTCCTTATGAACTGTATTATTTTTTAGTAGAAGGAAAAATCATGCTACTTACACATACATGCACACACAGGCTCTGCCGGCTTGGCTGTCTCTCCCCGGCTGTGGGAGGCAGGCTCCAGGGCTCTCTGTGTGACTGGAGCCGGTCCTGTTCCTCCTACCGCTGACCCACAGCTCTCTCTCAGAAGCTAGTTGAAGGCCTGGAAGAGATGCATGGAGGGGAGCATGGGAAGGAACTCAGCTCTCCAAGTTCTCCTATTACCAGTACAGGCATGTCAATCAAACCAAATCTCCTGTTCCAGAATATTTTTGTTTGCAGAATCCAAAATACTGAATCTATAGGAAAAAGAGAAAGCCCTGAAGGGCTCTGCTGGCGCTAAGTGGGTTCTCTCAATCCATGGCTTTACATTCTTGGTCAAAGTAGTTTAAATGTTTACTTTCTGTCGAGGAGAATGAGCATGTGCTGTCCATACGGTGGCTGGTTGCTGATGGTCTCAGCAGCGCCAGCACCACGACCCTGGCACCTTGGTTCATCCTCAAGCTTAAGTGTCCTCTTGTAAAATCAGAGGCAGTATGTGTTCATTGTTTCTCAGGATGTTCTGCATTTTGAGGAGCTTGTGGCTCAAAGATGCAGGAAGGAGGGGTGCTGTGTGGGAGCAGCCGAGGAAGATGCCACACCCACAGCACTCTGGACCCCCCACTCCCAGTGTAACCAGACCAACCGCTCTTTCATATAGGAAGGGTCAAAGTAGAGTAAATCTGGAAAATAGAGTCTTATAATGACCAGTTTGAAAACCACCAAAAGATAGCTATCATGTACTTAGTGATACTTACTACTTCCTGTATTTAGTATCAGCTCCAAATCCAGGTGACTTCTTAGTATTTTTCAGTTGAGTAAGGCACTGATCACCCAGGCTCTTTTCCCACTTTCCAGTGTGATTTTTTTTCCCCCCACAGACAAAGGCTGCCGTCTTTAGGTACAGCTCCAGAAATGAGATTCAAATATGCACCAGGCAAGGATGTGTTATGAACTCGTCCTCCCACAGAGAGAGAGGGACACCTGTCAGCCTGGCATGTCTACAAGGTACCTGGCACCGATTAGTCCTGACCTGGCTAAGTGGCCCTGCGCAAGACTGCTCGAAAGGAAAGTGGAGCTATTTGGGGTTCTTTGCTTGGGTTTTTCTCTTTCTTTCCATATGAGCTTCCCGGGTGGCTCAGATCTGCAATTCAGGAGATTGGTTTCAATGCCTGGGTCAGAAAGATCCCCTGGAGAAAGGAATGGCTACCCAATCCAGTATTCTTGCCTGGAGATTTCCATAGACAAAGAAGCCTGGTGGGCTACAGCCCATGGGGTCCCAGAGAGTCAGCCATGACTGAATGACTAACACTTTCGCTTTTTTTCTTTCCATTTGGGGAAATGGTTCAGTGCCCCATTGTCCATGGTACCTGCTATTTTGCAGCACTGATGGGTCTGTTTGTGCATACATGTGATGCCCTTTGGTGGTGGATGCATGCATGCTCAGTTGTTCAGTTGTGTCTGACTCTTTGTGACACTTTGGACTGTAGTCCTCTGCACTCCTCTGTCTGTGGGATTTTTCCAGACAAGAATACTGGAGTGCATTGCCAGTTCCCCCTTCAGGGAATCTTCCCGACCCAGGGATCAAGCCTGCATCTCCTGCATCACTTACATTGCAGGCAGAGTCTTTACTGCTGAGCCATCAGGGAAGCCTTTGGTGGTGGATATCTGGACCTTAAAAGTACATTGAATGAGGATGAAATGGTGCCAAACTTCACTTCTCAAAATTAAAGCACCAAAGCAGGACTTTCAAAGCTATCTTATCCTTTGATTAAACAAGCTTAAAAATTGTAAACAAGATCAAAAAATCTCTTTTCTTTTTTTCCCTGAAAATGAAAAGTGGTGGGGACAGGAAGAGAAGAGGAGGAGATGGGTCAGAAAGAAGAGTAAAAGATAAATTAAAATTTGTTTATTTTAGAGCAAGCTTTTTAATCTCAAGTACTAGAGATTTCAGTTCTGGATGGGCTGGGGAATTCTTAGCTTGTTAAGTACAGCTTGTTAAGTTGAAAAACAAAACCATCTATGGGAAGGGCTGCAGGGGACCTGGATTCGATTGCATTTTGCTCTCATATCTTGAGCAGTGTTGGAAGAGACCACGATGAGGATGAAAGTCATGTTGACAGAATCCAGAGCAACTTGGCCAAAAGAGCCCTCACCTTTCTGCTCTCCACACCTCAGACACGCACACCAGATCATTTACGACTCATGCTGAGACTTCTCCACACCCATTCTGCCCAGGCAGGGGTAAAGATCTGGGCAGCCTCTCTGAGAGCCATGTATGGGCTGGGCTGGCCTCCCCCAAACATGGCTCACAGAAATCTGACCCCCTACATTAGAATGTGAGAAGATGAGGGAGATTTCACTTTGATTTAAATTAAGCTGGGTATTTCCCATATTTTACTGTTCATAAAAAGCTGCATTTGTCTTATTATGAAACATCTTCATATCTATACAGAAGGGCTTTGAAGATTGATACATTTTCCCAAGTATAGCAGGGTTTATAGCAGTGCAGAGAAGAAAGAAGGCATCTTCAGAGTAGCTTTGAGTTTGTGCTCTAGCAGATGCACTAGGAGGAACTCATCTCTGGATGCACAGTACCCACCCCTGCTGTGTGCTGGCAGCGATCATAAAGCCAACATGTGGTGCATCACACCCTCTCCAGAAACATCTCTGAGCCCTTTTCCTGAAATAACTCATGAAATATTCTACACTCCTCGCGGGTGGTAGGCCATGTCACAATCCTCATTTTATGCAGGAGGGTGGGTGATACAGCTAGGAGGTGGGGAACGAGATAGAACCTGGCACTCTGGCACCAGAATCTAGGATTGAAACCACTGCATCCCATCAACTTATTTCAATAATGAATGAGATCGGCTCTGCCTTTGAAGGAAAGTACTACCAGGTGGAAGGAGGAAGTAGTGCTGCTCGTGTACAGCATGGGAGGACAGCGCTCGTGGCTCAGTGGAGAGGGATGTAAGGTCACGGTTCTGAGTGGAAGCATCCGCACTGCAGGAAGGCATGAAAACAGAACAAAGAGCAGAGCAGCTGTTTGGTTCTGGGAACTGAACAGAAAGTCAAATGTCTTACCTAAGTGCTGTATTTAATTCCTGCATTGTTTCATTGCGGTGTTTACATCTCTAGACACACTTGCATCAAAACTTGGCAAAACTGGGCTTTTTTCTGAGTAAGCTTTCCAGAATGGTTGCTGCCCACCAGCTGCCCAAAATGGGAGGCCCTCCCAAACCCTGGTTTTTCCTTAACCAAGGCCATTTCTGTTTGTTAGGACCTTAATGACATCATTATTCTGCTCTGGAAGGCAGCATACAGTGTGTATTATACATTCTATTGAAGAAATGTATAAACAATGAAGGGGGAGCCATTATCCAAATGCATCATTAGCAGGATGATTTTATTTTATCTCAGTGCTACTTATATTTCCAACATTACTTTGCGGACAAAGGTCCATATAATCAAAGCTATGGTTTTTTCAGGAGGCATGTATGGATGTGAGAGTTGGACCATAAAGAAAACTGAGCACCACCGAATAGATGCTTTTGAACTGTGGTGTTGGATAAGACTCTTGAGAGTCCCTTGGACTCAAGGAAATCAAACCAGTCAATTCTAAAGGAAATCAATCCTGAATATTCATTGGCGGGACTCATGCTGAAGCTGAAGGTCCAATACTTTGGCCACCTGATGCGAAGAACTGACTCATTGGAAATGACGCTGATGCCGGGAAAGATTGAAGACAGGAGGAGAAGGGGACAACAGAGAATGAGATGTTTGGATGGCATCACTGACTCAATGGACACGAGTTTGAGCAAACTCCGGGAGATAGTGAAGGACAGGGAAGCCTGGTGTGCTGCAGTCCATGGGGTCGCAAAGAGTTGGACATGACTGAGTGACTAAACAACAACTTATTGTCACTTTGCCAGAATGAGACACTGGGCAAGGCTGATTTAGATTGTAGAACTTCTTTTTTTTTTTTTTTTATTTTATTTTATTTTTAAACTTTACATAATTGTATTAGTTTTGCCAAATATCAAAATGAATCCATCACAGGTATACATGTGTTCCCCATCCTGAACCCTCCTCCCTCCTCCCTCCCCATACCATCCCTCTGGGTCGTCCTAGTGCACTAGCCCCAAACATCCAGTATCATGCATCGAACCTGGACTGGCAACTCGTTTCTTCTGAGCTGAATGGGACACTAGTGTGAGTGAGTTAGTGAGGAAGACTGGGTTGGGAAGTCTGAAGAGGGGCTGGGGCAGGGGGACCTAAGAGCAGGGGCAGCCTGCTCTATGCACTTGAGAGCCACAGGGTTGGGCCCTGCAAAGAGGCAACTAGAGCAAAAAAAAAGAGTGGGTTTGGCCACCCTGGAAATACTCTGCTTTCTTCTGTTGGGGATACGTGTTGAAAAGTAAGTCATGTTGACAGAGTGGATTATTTTCATCTCTTGGTATCCATGGAGGATTGGTTCCAGGAACTTCTCAGATACCAAAATCCACAGATGCTCAGGTCTCATATATAAAACGGGCTAGTGCTTGCATATAACCTGGGTGCATCCTCCCTTATACTTTAAATCATCTCTAGATTACTTATAATGCCTATTTATTATTAGTGTTATTACTTATAATACTATGTAAATTCTATGTAAATAGATGCCCAAATTCAAGTTTTACCTTTTGGAACTTTCTAGAAATTTTTCTCCAAATAGTTTCAATCCCAGATTGGTTGAATCCATGGATGGATAATCCATGGATATGGAGGGCTGTCTGGTTATATACAGAAGATTTTCTTCACATGAGGAGGTCAAGAAAAAAGTATGAATTCCAAGATGACACCAAGATTCATTTCCAAGAAAGAAAGGGTGAACAGTGACGTAATAATTAAGGTGGTATTTCTTAGCTGTCCTTAACTGGCAGGATTCACCAGGACCTATATTACATGTTTGAGCAAGTCTGGAATCCGTGTGCTGCAACAATATGCACAATTTTGGCCTTGGTCCCAAGCCCTAGAGAAAAAGAAAGGCAGAGACCGCTCAGCCGTCTGAGCTGTCCTAATGAAACTAGTACCATCTCTGGCAGGGGACACTGGAGGTCACTTGTTCAAGGACAGACATCTGGTCCAGACTCACTTCTGGAGTCCATGGGAACTGGGCCATTCCTGGGTCAGAGATGGAGGTGAAGGCCGCAGCAAACCACACTTTCACACACACTCACAGGTAACAGCCAGCAGGGACTTGTGCCCAAGCCCTAGTCCCCTCCTCGAGGAAAATACAACAGAGAATTGCTGACCCCTATTTCCGGCAACTTGATTCAAGCAAAATCAAGTCAACAAATAACTTCAAGAAGAAAAACGGGGAAGGGTGCAGCACGTGGTAAAAAGTGCTACCTTGGTATGAAGTGGGGGAAGGGCAGCACCCCTGATGCCTGGTGCCTGTGCGCTGAGTTGTGTCCGGCTCCATGTGACCCTGGGCACTATAGCCCTCCAGGCCCCTCTGTCCAAGGGATTCCCCAGGCAAGAATCCTGCAGTGGGTTGCCATGCCCTCCTCCAGGGGATCTTCCAGACCCAGGGATCAAACCCGCATCTCTTTTGTCTCCTGCATTGGCAAGTAGGTTCTTTCCCACTAGTACTACCTGAGAAGCCCCTGTTGCCTCCTAACTAAAGCCAAACAAAGCCATGTTTAGGTCACCAGCTCACTTAATAACTGTATGGTAAAGTTATTCAACCTCTCTGAACCTCACTTTCTTCATATGTAAAACAGAAATAAATCATAGGAGCTGTCTCAGTGTGTTCTTGGAAGAATTAAGATAAGGCCCAGGACATAGCACTTATTAAGCATTTCCATGGATGCTCCTCCTGAGGGTTACCTCCACCGGTGGAGACCAGGCCCCTCTCAGATGGGTGCACAGGATCCCAAACTTGCCAAGAGATCTGGTGATTTCAGTAAATCAGATCCCACCCACAGCAAGATTCCAAGGCAGAGGCAAAGCCTTGCCATCCAGACTGGCAAAGCCATGCCATGTATTAGCAACCACAGATTCTCCTTGGTCACAGATCCACTTTTTCTTGGTGACAAAGCAAGATCAAACCTTCAGAGACTGGGGTGTCATTCATTTTAAAATGTGAGAGAAAATCTAGAACAAGGTCAAAGTTTTCTCTCTCTGTTTGCACAGTAAAGTACTACTTATATACTGTAAATTTCATTTCTTTTAGGTGCACAGTTCTGAATTTTGACTAATGTACACAGTCATGTAACCACCAGTACAATCAAGATATCAAATATTTCATTACCCTTGAGCCTTCAGTCCTAACAATCACTGATAATTTCTAATCCTATCATTTGTCCTTTCTCAGAAATCATAGAAATGGAATTATACAGTATGTAGCTATTTGTGTCTTTCTCCTTACACTTAACCATACTTTTGAGATTCAAAAAACATTGCATTTTTAAAAAAATTTTATTGGAGTGTAGTTGCTCTGTAATGTTGTTAGTTTCTACTGTACTGCAAAGTGAATCAGCTATATGTACACATATATCCCCTCTTTTTTGAATTTCCTTCCCATTTAGGTCACCACAGAGCACTGAGTAGGGCTCCCTGTGCTGTACAGCAGGTTCTCCTTAGTCAACTGTTTTATACATCAGTCAGTGCGGTTCAGTCGCTCAGTCGTGTCCAACTGTTTGCAACCCCATGAATCGCAGCACGCCAGGCCTCCCTGTCATCACCAACTCCCACCTTCAATCTTTCCCAATATCAGGATCTTTTTAAGTGAGTCAGTTCATCACATCAGGTGGCCAAAGTATTGGAGTTTCAGCTTCAGCATCAGTCCTTCCAGTGGATATTCAGGACTGATTTCCTTTAGAATGGACTGGTTGGATCTCCTTGCAGTCCAAAGGACTCTCAAGAGTCTTCTCCAAGACTACACCACACAAAAGCATCAATTCTTTGGCGCTCAGCTTTCTTTATAGTCCAACTCTCACATCCATACATGACTACTGGAAAAGAACACAGCTTTGACTAGATGTACCTTTGTTGGTGAAGTAATGTCTCTGATTTTTAATACGCTATCTAGGTTGGTCATAACTTTTCTTCCAAGGAGCATCTTTTAATTTCACGACTGCAATCACCATCTGCAGTGATTTTGAAGCCAAAAAAATAATAATAATAATAAATAAAGTCTGTCACTGTTTCCATTGTTTCCCTATCTATTTGCCATGAAGTGTTGGGACTGGATGCCATGATCTTAGTTTTCTGAATGTTGAGCTTTAAGCCAACTTTTTCACTCTCCTCTTTCACTTTCATCAAAAGGCTTTTTAGTTCTTCTTTTCCTGCCATAAGGGTGGTATCATCTGCATATCTGAGATTATTGATATTTCTCTGGGCAATCTTGATTCCAGCTTGTGTTTCATCCAGCCCAGCACTTCTCATGATGCATATAATAAGCAGGGTGACAATATACAGCCTTGACATACTCCTTTCCCAATTTGGAATCAGTCTGTTGTTCCATGTCCAGTTCTAACTGCTGCTTCTTGATCTGCATACAGATTTCTCAGGATGCAAGTCAGGTGGTCTGGTATTCCCAATCTCTTTAAGAATTTTCCACAGTTTGTTATGATCCACACAGTCAAAGGTTTTGGTGTAGTCCATAAAACAGAAGTAGATGTGTTTCTGGAACTCTCTTGCTTTTTTCGATGATCCAACGGATGTTGGCAATTTGATCTCTGGTTCCTCTGCCTTTTCTAAATCCAGCTTGAACATCTGGAAGTTCACAGTGCATGTACTGTTGAAGCCTGGCTTGGAGAATTTTGAGCATTACTTTGCTAGCCTGTGAGATGGGACATTTTGAAGGAGTTTTCCATTATCTTCATTTACCTCCACCATAGTTTGGCCTCAGGTCAAATAACAGGGAGGGAGCACAGCCACACCCATTGACAAAAAATTGGATTAAAGATTTACTGAGCATGGCCCTGCCCATCAGAACAAGACCCAGTTTCCCCCTCAGTCAGTCTCTCCCATCAAGAAGCTTCCATAAGCCTCTTATCCTTCTCCATCAGAGGGCAGACAGACTGAAAACCACAGTCACAGAAAACTAACCAATCCAATCAGAAGGTCCACAGCCTTGTCTAACTCAATGAAACTATGAGGTATGCCATGTACGGCCACCCAAGACGGACAGATCATGGTGGAAAGTTCTGACAAAATGTGGCCCACTGGAGAAAGGAATGGCAAACCACTTCAGTATTCTTGCCTTGAGAGCTCCATGAACAGTACTGAAAAGGCAAATAGGTTCATCTATCCCGTTTTTCTAGATTCCACATACTCTACATTCTACACGGGTTGCTTCCAGATTTGGCAATACTGAATAAACTGATAAAAACATTTCACATACAAGTTTATGTGAAGACCTATGCTTTCATTTTTCTTGAGAAAATACCTAGGATTTTTATTTCTGGGTAAAATTGAATGCCTAACTTCATAAGAAATTTAACAACCTTTATTCAAAGTAACGATAACATTTTGCATTCATGTATATTCATACTCTGCTGCCTTGTCAGCCCTTAATATTATTTTTTGTTTCCTGTTTTGGGTGTTGTTTTTTTTTTTAGCCATTCCAATAGGTGTGTAATAATACAACAATATTTTTTTCTTTTTTAATTGAGATATGATTGATGTTATTTTATAAGTTGCAGGTGTACAACATAGTGAGTCACAATTTTTAAAGATTATGCTCCATTTATAGTTATTATAAACTATTGGCTATATTCCCTGTGTTGTACAATTTGTCCATGTAACTTAGATTTATTTTGTATGTACTAGTTTACACCTTTTAACCCTCTAGCTACCTCCTTCTCGCCCCTCTCCCCTTCTTTCTCCTCGCTGCTGACCAGTAGTTTGTTCTATTTGAGTCTGTTTCCTTTTTGTTATATCCCTAGTTTGTTTGTTTTTTAATTACACATGAAAGTCACTCTTATCTTTCTCAGTTTAACTTATTTTACTTAACATAACACCCTCCAAGTCCATCCATGTTGTTGGAAATGGCATATTTTTATTCTTTTTCATGGCTGAATAGTATTCTATTGTATATGTATATACTTCTTTTTTATTCATTCATCTTTTGATAGATACTTAAGTTGCTTCCATATCTCAGCAATTGTAAATAATGTTGCTATGAAAATTGGGGTGTATAAATTTTTTCAAATTAGTGTTTTTTTTTTCAGATATATTCCCAGGAATGGAATTACTGAATCATATGATAATTTCATTTTTAATCTTTTGAGAAACCACCATACTGCTTTCAACAGAGACTGCACCAATTTATATTCCCACCAATACTGTATGAAGGTTCCCTTTTCTCTACATCCTTGCTAACATTTGTTACTGATGGTCTTTTTAGTGATAGCCATTCTGAAAGGTGGGATGTCACATCTCTTTTTGCTTTTAATTTGCTTTTCTCTGATTATTGGGCCTATATTATATGTTTTCATGTGTCTGTTTTCCTTCTGTATGTCTTCTGTGGAAAAACGTCTACTTGGGTGTTCTGCCCATTTTTAATCTGGCTGTTTGTTTTGCTTTGTGTTTTGATTTTGAGTTGTATGAGCTGTTTATATATTTCAGATATTAACTTCTTATGAGTCATATCATGAGCAAATATTTCCTCCCCTTCAATAGGTTGTCTTTTAATTTTGTCAATGGTTTCCTTTGCAGTGCAAAAAGTTTAAGTCTATTAGATCCCATTTGTTCATTTTTGCTTTTATTTCCTTTGCTTTAGGAGACAGATCCAAAAAATATTGCTATGATTTATGTCCAACAATGTCCTGCCTAGGTTTTATTCTAGGAATTTCATGGTTTCTCATCCTACATTTAGGTCTTTAATTCATTTGGAATTAATGTTTGCATATGGTATGAGAAAACATTCTAATTTCATTTTTTACATGTAGCTGTCCAGTTTTCCCAACACCACTCATTAAATAGACTTTTTCTCCATTATATATTCTTATCTCCTTTGTCATACATTAATTAGCCATAAGTATGTGGATTTACTTCTGGGCCCTCATTTCTGTTCCATTAATTTCTCTGTCTGTTTTTGTGCTAGTACCATACTGTTTTAGTTACTGTAGCTTTGCAATAAAATCTGAAGTCAAAGACTATGATTCCTCCAGCTCTGTTGTTCTTTCTCAAGATTGTTTTGGCTATTTGTGTTTCCATACAAAAAAATTTTTAGTTGTTTGTTCTGCTTCTGTGAAAAATGTCTTTAGTATTTTGATAGGGATGATGTTTTTTAGTTTGTGTTTTACTCATGACTGTAATATGTAACAGTAATATGTAGCATCTTTTCATATGCATATTTGCCTTTCAGATCACTTCTTAATTAAAATGTCTGTTTAAATCTTTTGCCCTTTTAAAAAAAATAAATAAATAAATAAATCTTTTGCCCATTTTTAAAAATTAGATTGTTTTCTTTCTGAGATTTGAGAATTTTTTTTCATAGATTCTTGTTATCAGTCTTCTTTCAGGTACATGGTTTACAAGTCTTTTCTTTCCATTTTCATACTGGTGACTTTTAATGATCAGAAATTTTAAATTTTTATAAAGTTCAATGTATCAAAATTGCCTTTTATGGTTTCTGTTTTCGTATTCTATCTAAAAACACCTTTGCCTAATTCAAAGTCACAAAGATTTTCTTCTACACATTTGTTTAGAGGTTTTATAGTTTTGTGTTTTATATTAGTTCTATGAATCATTTGAAGTTAATATTTATAAAATCTAAGATATAGATCAATGTTAGGTTTTGTGTGTGTGTGTGTTTTTTTTTTTTTTTTTTTTGCATGTTCACCCAGTTTTCCTAGTATCATTTGCTAGAGACTATCTTTTTGTCATTGAATTGTCTTTGTCTTTTTATTAAAAATCAATTGATCATATTTGCAATGTATTTCTAGACTCTGTTGTGTTCTGTTAAACTGTATGTCCAAATTTTTGCCAACACCACAGTTTTGATTACTGTATCTTTATAGTAATTCGAGCATTCTGAATCCTCCAATTCATCTTGGCTTCAGATCCTTTTTGTTTTCCATGTACACTTTAGAACAAACTTCTTGATTTCTACAAAAAAAGAGAAAAAACCTAGCTAAGATTTTGATTTGATTAGGATGATGTTGTAGCTACAAACTTCTTTGTGTAAAGAACTGACAGCTTAACACTACTGAATCATCCAATCTATTAATCCATGTATATGTCTCCATTTATTTAGATCTTTTTTACATATTTTGCTAGATTAATTCCTAAAAGTATTATTTTATGATTTAAGTTGCTATTGTTATTGTTGTTTGGGTACTATTATAAATTGAAATAAAGAATTGCTGTTTGTTATTCCAACACTTAATTATTTATTACTAATGTGTAAAGGTGCAATTGATTTTAGTGTAATGGATTGTATCCTGCAACTTAATGAAATTCATTTATTGGATTTAATAACATTTTTCTAGATTGAGAATTTTATATGTAAACAACCATGTCGTCTGAGAATAGGCAGTTCATTGCTTCCTTTACAATACAAGTTCCTTGTATTTCCTTTTCTTACATTATTGAACTGACTAGAACCTACAGCGCATTGATTAATTGGTATAATAAGAGCAGACATGCTTGCCTTGACAATCTTAGGGAGAAATATTCATATGATGTTCACATAATATATTATGTATATCTTTAGATTTTTCACAGGTACTCTTTACCAGGTTAAGGAAGTTCTATTTCGTGCTTGCTGAGAATTTTTATTCTGAATAAATGTTGAATTCTGTTACATAATTTTCCTGTATCTAATCAAAATGATCACATGGTTTTTCCTTTCTAGGCTGTTGAATTACATTACTTTTCAAACATCAAACCAACCTTCATTCCTGAGAGAAACCCCATTTGGTCATGATGTATTGTCATTTCTATATATTATATTCAATTTATTATTTTTAAAGGATTTCCATTTTTATGTTTGTGGGTGATGTTGGTCTGTACTTTTCTCATAATGTCATTCTCCGGTTTTTGTCATTAGAGTGATGCTAGTTTCACAATAAACCAGGAGAGTCAGTGTGATCAGACATCTGGGAAAGAGCTGTTTGCTCTTTCTCCATCTGGCTTTTAGTTGTGGTTCTAGAGTTGAAAGAACTGTCATGTCTCTTCAGTAGAAATCTGCATTTGAAGGGAAATGGATGTTGATTTTCAGCATAACCATTAGAAATTAAGAAAACAAAATCTCACAGTTATGGGGATCTCTTCTTCTGAGTGACAAAAAGACTATGCCATTTATGCAATGGCAGAAACAGATCTGTCGGTGACTGACCAGTGTTTTTTGTTTAGGTTCCTTCGTCATCATATCTAAGGAGCATAGGAGAAACAATATTGATTCAATAGTTACCACTCTCAGAAGCTGAAATTAAAGTGCCGGGATGACCACTAAATTTTCACTTTGTCTGGGTATTTAGATGAGAGCATGCTTTCTCCATGCTAAGGAAGTACACTTTGATGAGTCACATTTCTATGGAGAAAAATATAGATTAGTGCTTCCAACAAGATTTTCTCTTATGATGAAAAAGGTCCATATTTGTGATATTGTTAGGGTAGGCATTAGTCCTTTGTGGCTACCAAGCTTTTGAAAATGAAACTGGAGTGACTAAGAAAGTAAATGTTAATTTTATTTCAATTTTTAAAGTTTAGATTTAAAACCACATGTGGCTAGTGACTACCAAATTGGACAGGACAACAATAGAATGCTAATTTTGCCTCTTGAAAAGTTTTAAGAACAGAAGTTTTCACTAAGGAAAGACCAAAAGAAAAAAACTTGGGAACAAAGTTGTAAGTTTAGAGATACAAGCTTTACTGTACAACCTGTAGGTAAAATTTCCATCAGACTGCAAACTAATGGAATCTCAATGCTTCTTCAGTTCAGTTCAGTCGCTCAGTCATGTCCAACTCTTTGCAACCCCTTGGACTGCAGCACACCAGGCCTCCCTGTCCATCACCAACTCAATGCTTCTTAAGTGAATTCTATTCTGATTCACTTTGGTATTATTACCATCATACTGGCAAAAGTACCAAGCTGACAATGGATGGCAATATTATTGTTTTTTTGGAAACAGATGTTCTTCTGGTGCTCTGTACTTTTATATTTATATTCTCTATGGGAAGCATCAAATTGACTATTCAAAGTGGCTTCTTTAAAGTTCGATTCCCACACACTGAATACATGTTTTGGCTCTTGTAGCGTGAATGCCTGAACTTTGTATCACCAATAGAAGATTCAAAAAGGAATCAAACTTCATTTTTGTTGTTTGTTTCTCGCTGTTTAATTTCATTTTCTATCTTTACTTCTCTTTCTCTTTCTTTCTTTCATATTATTTCTTAATAACTAAGCTGGATGAGGGGAACAATTAAAAATAGATGGCATGCTTGGGGGTGGCATTGAGCTTGACTCCACTTCTATGCATTTCTCTCAAAGGACCCTTTATGTTAAATCACTTACTTGCTATCAGAGATACTCAGTGAACACAACTTAGAGATTCATCAAAATGACAAAACTGAGCAGCTCCAGGGCAGGAAAAGGTCACCAGACTCTGTACAGCGCTTGATCTGTTTGAGTCCTTAACAAATGCTCTCAGGACGGTGATGCCTTTGTTCTCATCTATTCTGGTGGAAATGATTTAGTGAATGGTCTGCACCTTTCTCTCCCGTCAATGTCACCCTTGACCCCTCACCCCCACCCTTTCACATTAGATCTTTTTGCTTCACTGGCCTTTCCGGATGAGGAAGAGTCTCACCAAATCAAGAATGCACCTTTTGAGAAGAGGTCAGTTAGTCCTGGGGAGTAATGAGGACTAAGCTGCTCTCTCCACTTTGACCGTTGATTTAAACACTATTCACAGGCTCCAGGGTGCGAATGAGGCAGCACTCTGGGAACTGATGAAGGACTTCACCCTCCATTCCCATAACCCATGCCCAGTCACCCCAGAAAATCAGCCACCAGCCAGAGCTCCCTCCCACCCAGCCACATGGTAACCAAAACAAGCCCCTTCTGTGTACACTTTCTGTGGCGTGTAATTGCCAGCTGGTGAAAGAGAAGAATAGAAAGGAAATGGATGGAGAGAGCTCTGACAGAATGATCACAACAAGGATTCTGAGGTGCTAACCCTACATGCCAAGAGCCAAATCTATGGCATGGCCCAGACCTGCAGGCTGGAAAGTGCAGGAACCACTCCATCACAATGTGGCCTCTTCGCTGATGCCATGCACACCACAAGGGCAGTTTGTGCATCCTAAAGCCACTGACCCTCAGAGTCAGGAGGCCATGAAAGTTCTTTATCCTGTCTCAGCTTGAAGATTCCCCTTCAGATCCTTCACAAGTGGCCACCAAGGAGACACCACTATTTCCCTAGAATAGATCCAAATTGAACCAAATAATTCATAGTTTATCAAACTTTCCTTGATTTTATTATTTCTTCCCCAAGATAAATTCCTATGGTCCTTTCAATTGTGCCTCATAAGGTGTAACAGATTATTCCCTGTCCTGGTCACTCTCATAGTCTCAAGGTCAGTAAGGACATTAAAGCTCAGCTATATCTATACTGATATCTTTCAGTTCAGTTTAGTTCAGTCGCTCAGTCGTGTCCTACTCTTTATGACCCCATGAATCACAGCACACCAGGCGTCCCTGTCCATCACCAACTCCCAGAGTTTACCCAAACTCATCTCCATCGAGTCAGTGATGCCATCCAGCCATCTCATCCTCTGTCGTCCCCTTCTCCTCCTGCCCCCAATCCCTCCCAGCATCAGAGTCTTTTCCAATGAGTCAACTCTTCGCATGAGGTGGCCAAAGTATTGGAGTTTCAGCCTCAGCATCAGTCCTTCCAATGAACACCCAGGACTGATCTCCTTTAGGATGGACTGGTTGGATCTCCTTGCAGTCCAAGGGACTCTCAAGAGTCTTCTCCAGCAC
The DNA here is from genome assembly GCF_003369695.1 of Bos indicus x Bos taurus. Lineage (NCBI taxonomy): Eukaryota > Metazoa > Chordata > Mammalia > Artiodactyla > Bovidae > Bos > Bos indicus x Bos taurus. Next base: position 69,005,340 of record NC_040092.1, on the reverse strand, counting down.
CACAGTTCAAAAGCATAAATTCTTCGGCGCTCAGCTTTCTTCACAGTCCAACTCTCACATCCATACATGACCACTGGAAAAACCATAGCCTTGACCAGACGGACCTTTGTTGACAAAGTAATGTCTCTGCTTTTGAATATGCTATCTAGGTTGGTCATAACTTTCCTTCCAAGGAGCAAGCGTCTTTTAATTTCATGGCTGCAGTCACCATCTGCAGTGATTTTGGAGCCCAAAAAAATAAAGCCTGACACTGTTTCCACTGTTTCCCCATCTATTTGCCATGAAGTGATGGGACCAGATGCCATGATCTTAGTTTTCTGAATGTTGAGGTTTTTTTTTTTTTTTACTGACCTCTAAATGTTTTATTGGAGTTTAGCAGAGTAGGATCTGAGGTATGTGAAGACTGTGGAGGTAGGAGGTCAGGGGAAGGGACAGTATCTTTAATCTATCGCTGAAGCAGAATTGAGTTAGGGTAGGAGTAGTAGAGGCAGGAACTAGGTTTCTCACTGTGGAAGAACTTCAGTCTTAGAAATGTGTTAAGTTGCTTCAGTCATGTCTGATTCTTTGTGAGCCTCTGGACATTAGCCCACTAGGCTCTTCTGTCCATGGGATTCTCCAATGTACTAGAGTGTGTTGCCTGCTCTCCTCCAGGGTATCTTCTCAACCCAGGGACCAAACCTGCATCTCTTATGCCTTCTGCATTGGCAGGTGGGCTCTTTACTACTAGCACCACCTGGGAATAATCGTTTAATTTTTGAGCACCTTTTCAGAACTATACCAGGCATTTCCCATATATTAATCCTTACAATAAAAATAAACCTTGCTGTTCTCATATGCAATGAAAGTGTGAGGCTCATAGAGAGGTAAGTGATTTGTCCAAGGTCGTATAGTTAATAAGTGGCAAATAACGTGTTAATCCAAAATTTCTAACTTAGAATCATATCTCCTGATCAATACTACATCCTCAAAACATACAAACTATCAAGGTTCAGATATTCTCTGTTTTGACCTTTCAGATCTGTCCAATCATTCCTCTTTGGTCTGATGCTTCTTGGCTTAGCTTATTACCTGTATGACCTTCGATTTCTTCATGATCATTCCAGACTTTCTGCTCTGAACTTGTATATCTTCCTGATACCACAAACTAGCCTGAGTCCCTGGAGATCCCCTTGTTGTTATGTGTGAACATACACTTGAGCCCCCTCAAGAGAAAGGGAGATTCCAGCCCCTTGAATCACTGAGTCCACGTGTTTCTTCCCAGAAAGTTCTGTGAAATGATACTCTTGGTGGTAAAGAGAAAATTTAGCTCTTTAGCTCGAGGCTTCCAAACACCACTAGGTGAGTTTTAAATTCTCCAAATTTTTCTGCTAAATGTTCATGTAAGTGTGTATGTGATTTTTTCTCAAAGAGTTCAAAAGTCCCATGGATGTTTCCTGAGTTGTCAGAAAGTGAAAGAAAAACTAGAACAAGCATCCAGTTGTTTAAAGGCTCATTAAATTGGCTTTTAGCTCATACCCAAATGATGTAGTCAAATCTCCAGAGACCTTTTTAAGCTATCCTGCTTGTAATGCAATTCAGTTGATTGAGAGCCATTAGAAAGTTCACAGTAGAAATCCACTGAAGTTGAACACGGCCATGGTATTCTGACTGAAGAACCCGTTTCTCATGAACTGAAGACAACTTTGTACTTTACCAACTGTTTCATAGACTAGGGCCTCAGGTCGTTCAGTCTTTGCAAGTTACAGCATTAAGGTAAACACAGCCCAACAAATACAAGTAATTAAAATCAATTCCCATCTTTTTGTGAATATCTTAAAAGATGTCAAAGAGAACCAATTTATTACAACAGTGTTTCTTAAAAGTCTCTATTATTTTTCTTCTCAATATTAGTCAAATTCCCAACTTCTTCAAAGCTTCTCCCTACATACTTTACTTTCGACTTCCAGTCCCCAAATCTTCCTCTAAAATTAAGTTGGCACAGACCTATTCTTTCTTCTTGATATCCCCTACCCAGAGATTTTCTTGGAACCCACAGGAGTCCACTCTTTCTTCATTCATGTGCAGTCTCCCAGTGCGAGGTAGTTAATGCCCTATGGATAAACCTTGACTATGGAGAATAGGAGCAGATTGATAAATGTTTCCTTGTTTCTTCCCCTTTGCATTTCATAAGCATTTCACATTGTCCTAGAGAGGGAATTTGTGAGATACTTAATATCTTGTAGTAAATTCCTCTTTTTTTCTTTTCTTTTTTTTATGTGAAGTAGTCAGAGTGAATTATGTTGTTTGCAATCAAGAATTACATCCAATAAAGATTCCAGCAGTAGTTGTTTGAGTTCCAGTGTCCCTGGGTCCTTGACAACACTGGTTATTATCAATTAAAAGAAGCAAACAAAATGAAACAAAAATGTTTCCTTAGGGTCCAGACTTATAGGACAAAAAAAGCAAATAAATTTTTACAGAGTGCCCACAGTTGAGCAAGCTCTTAACTGTGTAGCTACAAACTGGGTTTGGGATTCATTTAAACCAGTGATCATAGGAATTTAGCAGGAAGGCCATTTCCATCCTTTTATTGCTCTGATCATTTCATATTGTGACCCCAGGTTTCATGTGATGCTTGGTGGAAAACATGTGTTTTGCAAAGCATGACTGTTTCTGGTTGGTAAACAAGAAGATGGATTTTTTCTGACCTGCTGGAGGATATCATGGATTCCTTCTCTACTGAGGAACCAATTCCCAAGGCATTTATCCAAATTGCCTTGCCTCATGACAGCTTCTCAAACTCATCTATTAATGTACCCCTAACAGTAGAGCAAATATACTCCCTTTGGGATACAGAGGCAGGGTAAGGAGTGTCACAGTTTGAATTTTAAGATGTTTTTGAAATTTTGTTCGTATCAAAAAATTAATTTAAATTTTACATTCTGTTCTCTAAAATGCCAAATCTACATTTACATTAAAATAATAAGCAAAGTTGTTTAACTAAGGAGAATTTCCATTAAATAAATTAGATGGAAAAATGCATCTATCTCTGCTCCATCCCAAAATGAATTGACCTGATTCAGATGTCAAATATGCTAGTCACACCTCAGTTTGAAACTTACTTCCCTCTATGTCAGCATAGTTAGTCAGTGACCATCAGATGCATTAAATACAGAGACCAAAATTAATAAACGAAAAAGATGAAACAAAGACCAGACTGGGGCAGAAGGAAACTTAAACTTTAATGTAAAATCTTCAGAGATAAAAGAAAACATTGCCTACTTGAATAGCAGTAACAATAATAGGATGTTATTTAAAAAAAGAGAAACTTTCAGAGAACAGGAAAGCGCTCTCATGAATACATGCAAGATAAATTTTAAAAAGAAGGTAAATTTGAGGAAGTCTTCATAGAAGTAGAACAAAAAATGATAACAAATGGGGAAACAGAAGAAAAAAGAATTTTTAGAATAGAAGATCAATTCAGAAAGTCTGATCTCTGACTAATAGAAGTTCCAGAAAGAACACCAAGTAAACAGAAGTTAAAAAAATCAGATAGTATTGGAAACTTTCCCAGAACTAAAGGCCATGAATTTCAGAACTGAAAGGGTCCACTGAGTGCTCAGGACAATAAATAAAAAACAGACCATACCAAGGCAAACCACTGTGAAATGTCTGAATATTGGAAATAAAGAAAAATAGCTTAATAAATCCCAGAGAGAAAAAATAGGTCATATACCAAAGGCCAAGAATCAGCAAAGCATTAGATTTCCTAAAAACACCTTGAAATTTAGAAGATTCTGGAGTAATATTATCAATATTTCAAAATCTAAAAATATCTTCAATCTAGGATTTTATAGGCCACTGAACTATAATTTATGTAATTGTACAATAAAAGTTTTCTGATACTCAAGGCTTCAAAAAATTTACTTCCTATGTACCTTATGTAGAAAGTAACTGGAAGATGTGTTCCATAAAAACAAGAAAGTAAACAGAGATAAAAAAGAATGCAAGATGCCCAGGAAATGAGGAGTATAATCTCAGGAAGAGACACGAAAAGAATTCTTTGAATAACAATGGAAATACCTAAGTCAGTGTATATAGGAGGCTTTGAAAGTCCTCAACTTTGGGTTGGAGGACGAAATTAATTAATCCAGAAACAATGTCTCCAAGAGATTAAAAAAAAAAAAAGTGCCAATTCCTAAAGACATGTTCTTCTGAAGAAATACGCAAACTAATTAGTGTAAGAACGTAACACCAACCAGATTTTTTTAAGACAATTTGAACTCCAGGAAAAACAAAAAGCTGTACAAAAAGAACATGTAATCATAGCTATGAGCAGTATTTATACTATCCTAAAAATGCATTTACACTGGGTACTAATTTAACAAGTAATTTTGGCTTAACTGCACTGAGAGTATGAATCTTAGAGTACGTGTGTGTAAGAGAGTTCAACTTCCATTTTTCATAAGAAAAGTCAATCATTATAATGTGAAGTAGCAGTATTGTTTAGAAAGATGGAGCAAAATGCCAAGAAATGAAAGCAGATGCCTCTGGGGAGCATGACGGAATGACCAGGCAGGGGACTGCTACTTTATTTAAGTCTTGTATTACTATTTTTTTTTAAATTATGGTAATAAAAGTAATATATGTATATTACTTTTGGCAAATATATTTAAAGAAAGAAACAGCAAATCAAAATTCTAATGGAAACCCCCAGATTTAATGTGTCAAGAATTAATATAAAGTTAAAACATAAAATGGGAGGAGGGGTGGGCATCAGATTCCAACAAAATATCTCCTTGACCTCTCTGGGCCAGATCAAGCCTCTGAGTAATAGAAAGGCTTTGAAAGGAAGGGAATAAAGAGTTCCTTTCTTCCTTCCCTTGGTGGACAATTTTCAGAGATCATTGCAACTGGTCCTCACCACAACTTTTAGGAATAAAGGTAGTGATTTTCTAGGTGAGAGACAAGTCCCTAAAGGATGAAGCATTTAACTACAGATATTGTTCATATGTTTTAGCATAAGCCCCAGGCAGTCTGTGGATGGATTTTCCAACTTGTGATACACTTGAAGCCATTTTACAGATAGGAAAACTGAGGCTTGGCAGATCAAGGGGCTTAAGCAAGTCCTACAAATAGTAAGTGGCAGAGCTACAATATGGTGCTAGCCTCCAATACAACAGCCTACTCTGCACCACTGGAGCACACGGAGATTGTGTTTTAATCCTGCTGGGAGCCCCAGGACCAAGCACCCTATGCCTGGCACACAGGACTTGCTCAAAGAAGCAGGCAAAGCCCTAAAGAGTTCTCATCTGGTTTATCAGCCCAAGAGAATTTTCAGCAGAACAAGCCACCAAATCCCTCCTCCCTCTACCTGCCATGCACTTGACCTGTGAAGAATCATGCAGATACAGCTTCTTCAGGTGGGCCCTCCAACAAAACAAGAGAGAGCCAACCAAAGTGGCCCAAAGAGTCAGCTTACAGACTGAGGGGCCAGGCTTTCACACTGAAATGTCAAACACTTTAAATTATAGGACAATAACCATTTGGTCTCAAAAAATAGCAAATTTAAACCTCTCATGAAAAAAAAAAATGAAATTGTGGAAACAATTTTGGAACCCACAGAACTTTTGAAAATGTCATTAACAAACTGTGAAATCAGGGAGATAAAAATCAGATGACCCAAGGGGGAATGGCAATGCCCCCAGCTCAGCCCCTCACACTGAGTCACGCAGAGTGGGGTTTCCACGCTGCAAGTCCAGGAGGCAGGGGGTCCAGAGCTAATGCATGTCTCCTGCTTCGCACCCCACCCAGGGCAGCAGCCTTTGGAAGGCACGGAATGACAGAATTCGCCAGCAGTGAAGCTGGACGTCCTGGAGTTTGACAGCCCAGGACGTGGAAACGAGCACCGCAGAAACCTATTAGTAGGCATCTCTCGTTTTAACAGCAGAACGGTAACTGTTGCATAGTGGGGCCAGAACATCATATGCAAAAGCACGTAGGCAGGACCCAACTGCCTATCCTTGTCTTCAAGAATGTGGTCCAACCATCTTTGCCCCTGAGACCCCTGAAAACCTGTAATATCTCCTAGGAGAGCGCTCGTCCCTCCTTACCTAAATGCACATTGATGTAAGCATCCTATGAGAGGGCAGAAATGCAGGTTTTACGACTTGATTTGTTGGACGGTGTTTTGCCTGATGGCTGGGAGAACCATTGTTATCGTGCTACTTGGCTTAAAGGTCTGTCCCTGCTCTGCAATTCAACAAGCCCAAAGTGTATTTATGCTTCAACTCAAAACAGTCTCCATCACATTCCTCATACTTAACTCTACCAAAGCATTTCAAATGCTGTGAGTCCAGATTACTTTTTTTTCAAGTTCAGTAACTACAACCCTGGCTCCTCTATCTCTAGAATCCTTCTATATCAAACACAAGGCTTATGATAAAGATTGCCCCAGTGCTGATGGTGGAATCAAAATCAGCACAATTACTCTGAAAGATGGTCTGGTGCTATGTACTATAATGAAAGTGAAAGTCACTCAGTCATATCCAAGTTCCAGTGTTCCCACATGCCGCAACTAGAAGTTCGTTCACGCGCTGCAACTAACGGTCCTGCACTTGGCAATGAAGATCAAAGATCCCACAAGCCACAACTAAGACTCAGCACGGCCAAATAAATAAATAAATAAAAATTTAAAAAGAAAGTCAAGTTCACCAATCCATTTTAAAGTGAAAGTGAAAGTCGCTCAGTCGTGCCCTACTCTTTGCGACCCCATGGACTATAGAGTCCATGGAATTCTCCAGGTCAGAATACTGGAGTGGGTAGCCTTTCCCTTTTCCAGGGGATTGTCCCAACCCAGGGATCAAACCCAGGTCTCCCACATTGCAGGCAGATTCTTCACCAACTGAGCCACAAGGGAAGCCCAAGACTACTGGAGTGGGTAGCCTATCCTTTCTCCAGCAGATCTTCCCAACCCAGAAATTGAACTGGGGTCTCCTGCATTGCAGACAGATTATTTACCAACTGAGCTATCAGGAAAGCCATGTACTGTAATACATAGTACAAATGAGCACACCTTACATCATAGTCATTTCCAACAGCTTATCCTGTGGTTATCGTTAAGACTGTTCCTAAAGAATTGATGCTTTTGAACTGTGGTGTTGGAGAAGACTCTTGAGAGTCCCTTGGATTGCAAGGAGATCCAACCAGTCCATTCTGAAGGAGATCAGCCCTGGGATTTCTTTGGAAGGAATGATGCTAAAGCTGAAACTCCAGTACTTTGGCCACCTCATGCAAAGAGTTGACTCATTGGAAAAGACTCTGATGCTGGGAGGGATTGGGGGCAAGAGAAGGGGACAAGAGAGGATGAGATGGCTGGATGGCATCACTGACTCGATGGACGTGAGTCTGAGTGAACTCTGGGAGTTGGTGATGGACAGGGAGGCCTGGTGTGCTGTGATTCATGAGGTCACAAAGAGTCGGACACGACTGAGCGACTGATCTGATCTGATCTGAAAGATGTTCATGTCAGAGGTCTTTATAATAGGAAAATTTTGAAATCAGGCTGAAGGTCCACTAATACTACGTTGTTTCAATTAATTATTGTACATTCATACCCCACACAAAGATCTACTGTGCTACCAATAAGAATGGAGTAGTCAAGGTCTATTTACTGGCAGAGAAAATGCACAGGATGCAGTCCAGGATATTAAAGTGGGCCACGACACAATACACAGTGTAATAAAGTTTATAACATACATATGGATAAAGAGACTGTTCATTCACTCATCTATTCATCAAATATGTAGGAAGCACTTCTGCATTCTTACCATTCCTGACACCGTTCCAGGCACTGAGTAGATAGCCATGAACAAAACTTGCCAAGTTCCCACTCTTATACAGTTTACAATGTAAAAAGGCACAGAGAAAGAAACAAATATTAAATATAATGTCAGAGATGGATAATTGCTGTGAACAAAAATTAAAATTAGGGTAAATAATTAGAGTGTGGTGGAGGGGACCATTTTAAATAGCCTCATTATGGTAGGGTTCTCTGAGGAGATGACATTTGGACAGAAATCTACAGGAAGAGGGACAGACTGCAAGACTCTCTCCAGGTGACACCAAGTTCAGATGCTGGCGGAAAAGAATGGTGGGAACGTTCAAGGCTCAGCAAGAAGGAGCCGGGACTGGGAACAACTGGGAGGTAAGGTCGGTGGGCTAGCAAGGCCAGGGTCTTTTGGAAATCAATGGAGGGTTTGGGCTGGGGCAGGACTCTGGCTACTGTGTAACAGTCTACAGGGGCACAGAAGTGGAGGCAGAAAGACCAGTTCAAAGGCCATTGCAGGAGAGGCTCATGGCTTGAATGAGTGTGGTACTAATGGAGTTGGTGAGAAGTAGTTAAATTCTGGATCCATATTGAAGATAGAATTTCCAGGGTTGATCCAGAATTCACAGCATGAGGTAAACAGAAAAGTGAAATTTTGGGTCTGAATAACTTTTTTAAAAAATGATAATGTCACTTATGGAGCTAGGAAGAACTAGGGAGGAATAGTTGGGAGGGGAAATCAGATGACTACATATCAAGGTATATGGTCATGATGCTAGCTAACACTTATGTAAGTGCTTGCTTGCTCTGGGCCAGGCACTGTTGTAACTGATTTATTTCTATATTTACTTACTTGATCATCACAAGAACTCTTTGAGGTGGATTACTGTTATTGCACTTGGGAATATGGCTTACTTTTATATTTATCTGAACATGCTCACTTTCTTTGCAATGAAAGTTCAATTTCCATTACATAAGAAACAAATGTGTGTGTGTGTGTGTGTGTGTGTAATGATCCCAGTGAGAAAATAATTATGTATTTATAAATTTTAGTCCTTGGCAAGTCTCTGCAGATTGCTCAGTCTATAGTCTTTTAGTTCAACAGATTTTCAACTCCTTTTCCTGCCGGGTCAGTTAAGTTCATATGCAAGCCCCAGTCTCATGGCCATTCCCAGAGTGGCCATTCCCACATGGTTCCCTGCATCCTAGTCATCATGTAACCCTTTTGTTCCTTGACTTTTGAAAACACCAGCATCAGTGACAGAGAAATAAGCATTAAAGGGATAATCTTGAATCTGTTTTATTTTCTCATATGAAATTTTGCAAATGGATTACTTTAAACCATTATACTTAATACATCCTCACAGATTATGTTTGATACATCTCACCAGTGGGTCCCCACACCAGGCTCTGGTTTGAATGTTTATACAAATCAGATAACTGGAGGGCATTGATTTCTTTTAAATTTCAACATTTCATAAATGAGGGCTCTCATTTACATTTTGTCTTTTCTCTCCAGTCACTAGCATTTAACCATAGATTTGGCTGTTCTGTGCAACAAGTTTTATCTATGTGAATGTGCTCACTAGACCGTAGAGAGCAGGGCTGATTACAGCTCCTCACAATGGATGAACAGGGGGACATTTGGGGCAGGGGCCTCCGCCAGTTACCATAGTGACAGACTCCTGACTGGAGAATCCTGCCACTCCACCTGCCATGGAGAAACTGATTTGCATGGAATTTTGACTGTCCTCCATTGCCATCTGATACTTTCAGGGTATATAAGCGAAAGAAGAACAAATCAGGTCCAATTTAAAAGGAAAAGTCAGATTGAGATCTCAGCTCATTCTGCTCCTCCAAAACGCTTAATAAGCCCCCTGATGCTGGAGTTACACCAAAGGCAGTCACATTCAATTATTGTCATCCAAAACAAATATCTCTTTTTATATTCTTTTGAGGATGTAGAGAGGAATCTCATCATAACATGAGTCTTATTAAATGGAATTGGATATGCCTTGAATCAAACTGAGTCTCCTGAATAATCATGAACACTGGAACCAGAAAGGAATTAAAGGTTACATAGTCCAAGCATGTCACTTACAGATGAAGAAAAACATGGCCAGAGAATCTGAGTGACCTTCCCAGAAGCACACAGAATAACGGTCCACCCCGAGCTCGTTCAGCCCACTGGTGCCCGCCAGGGCCCCTCCCGGTGGTCTATTGAACCCCCCGTAGGCCCAGGATAGGATTCAGGACCCGTCCCCACAGTTTCACCATGTGCCCTCTGTCTCCTGGGCCACGTGGGAAAGGGGAAAGCTCGTGCAGGCAGCAGGAGGGATGCTACAGTACCTCAAGCCTGGGAGCCATGGAAGCCTGTGGCCCTGCCCCGAAGTCCAACCTAGAGACTGTGAAAGGACATTTTGGAGGACTAAAGAAAGGAAGAAAGGAGGGGAGAAGTCAGAGGATGCTCGTGGATGTATAGAAATTTAAGGAGACATTAAGGAAACAGAGGTGAGAAGCATTTAAGAATCAAGGTCAAACTTTTAAAAGCCACCTTCAATAACATCTATCATCTAAAAGCCTCTACCCTCCTTATGAATGTTTGCTCAAGCTCTGAACAAGATAAAATTCAGATCACAATTGTTTTCTTGACTTACACCTTTCTTCCCTTGTACCTCAGCTATATTTCCTTTAGCGTATCAACATGTAACAAATTCTCAGCCTATATCACAGTCAAGAGACAAAAAGCTTATGATAGGAATAATTTAAAAAATTAAAGGTTGTCATCCTATCAACTATGCAGTAATCAAAATGTTCTTAGCTTTGAGAGAACATTACATGTGAAAATGCAATCTGCATTCAATGCCAACTGTATAAAGAGCCTACTCCTGACTTTAAGTATTTGTCACAAGCTCGTAACCAACTACTGACTTTTATATATGCTGGAGGGTACTATAAACAGGCTGAGTTTACCTAACAAAAATCTCTACGCTCTGTTTTGATGACAAGAGTGAGAATTCCCGGCCAGCCACTCTGTGGAAAGACTTCCTCACGGTGGTGACAAGCCAAAGTGCCACGTCAGTTATGTAGCTAGGTCTGGAGTGTCAGCCAAGAGTAGCTGGTCTGTCCTGGGACTGCACTGTCGACCCGTCAGTTCCTACTAGCTCTAATTCCTGGTTAGCTGTCTCTTGGATTTACTGATTCAGTGGAACCTACAAATAATGTAAGTCACATGCAAATAGATTCACAAGGGAACACTGCCCCTCTGTTTTAGTTAAGAGTGATTGGTGATCTTTCCAGAGACTGGCCTGGCTCCTCCTGATACTGCTGCTGGCTTTGCCACCTAAGTCAGGCTCTTCCCCTCTGAGCCTCCACTCTCTCCTCTGTAGAATCAAGCAGGAAGTGAAGAGCAATGACAGGCATCTCAGGCTCTAACATTCCACCGTTTGGCTTTGGAAGAAAGTGTCTATTTATACAGAAGGGTCAGAATGAGAAAGATGTTTCTTATAATTGAAAGCAACGAGTCTTGAGAATTTATGAGACTCGTTACAGGCCAGGGCAATCCTTTCCTCAGGACAAGTCAGATGCCAGTCTGGGCCAGAGGAAAGAGGGTGTTCATCTGCATGTTTGAATGAAGGTCTGCAATCCTTTGTAGAACCATTAGCATCTCAATGTGCATTCCTGAGCTGTCTTTCCCTTGGTGAGTACCAGAAACTTCACGATATTTAACCAAGGGCCAGTGTTCCCACATGCCGCAACTAGAAGCTCGTTCACACGCTGCAACTAACAGTCCTGCACTTGGCAATGAAGATCAAAGGTCCCACAAGCCACAACTAAGACCCAGCACAGCCAAATACATAAATAAATAACATTTTAAAAAAGTCAAGTTCGCCAATCCATTTTAAAGTGAAAGTGAAAGTCGCTCAATACAGTCTATGGAATTCTCCAGGCCAGACTACTGGAGTGGGTAGCCTTTCCCTCTTCCAGGGGCTCTTCCCAATCCAAGGATCGAACCCAGGTCTCCCACATTGCAGGCAAATTCTTTACCAGCTGAGCCACAAGGGAAGCCAAATTCATTTTAAACCTAGTTCAATTTTCCAATAGAATAGTATTCAGCATTAAAAAAAGGATACCCTACCATTTGTGACAACATGGATGGTCCTTAAGGGCATTGGTGGTGCTGGTAGTTTAGTTGCTAGGTTGTGTCTGACTCCTGCGACTCCAAGGACTATAGCCCACCAAGCTCCTCGTCCATGGGATCTCCCAGGCAACAATACTGGAGTGAGTTGCCATTTCCTTCTCCACTTAAGGACATTACACTGAGTGATATAAGAGAAAGACTGTATGTTCTTACTTATATGTGGAATCTAAAAAAGGCTGAATTCATAGAAACAGAATAGTGGTTGCCGGGGACTGGGGACAGGTTGATCAAAGAGTACCGGCTTCCAGTTAGAAGATGAATAAGTTCTCAGGATGTAATGCACAGCACTTGGACTATAGCTAATAATACTATAGTTTAGATCTGAAGGGTTTCCCTGGTGGCTCAGTGGTGAAGAACCCGCCTATCAGTGCAGGAGATGTAAGAGATGTGTGTTTGTTCCCTGGGTGGGGAAGATCCCCTGGAGGAAAGCATGGCAACCCACTCCAGTATTCCTGCCTGGAGAATCCCACGGACAGAGGATCCTGGTGGGCTACAGTCCATAGGGTCGCAAAGAGTTGGACATGGCTGAAGTGACTGAGCATGCACACTTGAGATCTGAAAGTGTTAAGACAATAAATCTTAAATATTCTCACCATGCCCATACACACACACACACACAAGATCCCTAACTACTATATGAGGTGACGGATGTGTTAACTGACTTCATTGTGGCAATCATTCCATAATATATACATATATATGCCAGATCATCATATTGTACACCTTAACATACACAATATTCTATGTCAATTACTTGTCAATAAATCTTGAGAGGGGGAACCTAGCTCACTTTCAAAAGTTAACTCACACTCAGATTTCAGGAACATGCCTGTAACATTGATCAACCCACTCCCTCCCTTAAGGGCATTCTCCTTGTGAGATCACTGCATCTTCCCCATGCTGCGGGGAGAGCCTTTTTTTGTAAAATATCCTAACCGATGAAATCAATTCAGGCCTAGCTCACCCCTGACTACAGAGCACACAAGCAGATCTCTCGGCCTTGGAGCTGATTCCTTCTAAGACCGGTCTCCACTCTCCAAGGCCTCCAGCCCTGCTGCAGTCTTACAAGTGTTCAAGCCAGAGCTTGGTCAACCACTATTATGGAGCTGACAGATTCTTGGCTTTTCCGAGTTCTCTCCATCTCCCCCCTTTTTTTTTTTTTAAGTGAATAAATAGGTCTAGTTAGGTTTATTATAGGAACAAAAGTTCTTCTGGAAAGCTCATTCTTTTGAATGGTTGAAATGAAAAATAATATCCCCTCCCTGCCCTTCAGAGTCCACACTGGTTGAAGTAGATGAAAACTCTAGCATTTCTAAGCCCAAGGCTTTGTGTGGGATGGAGAATATAAAATGCCTTTTCTAGCCATTGTGACAGGAACGGAATGCACAGGTTTCTCAAGAGAAGACTCCAAGGCCCACACTGATCTAATTTATGTATCTTCCTGCCAGGAATAAAACCTCAAGACTGTGGCACTTAGTCTGTGATTATTTGATATTTTATATATTCAGTGCATATTTGGAAATGGCTTTAAATTGGGGTTTTAACTACCTATAAAGAGAAAAAGTAGTGTATTCCTCTTTTAACTTCTGGACATCTCTGTTGAAAAGCCTTCCTTCTATAGAGAAGATGAACCATTACAGGCGCACACGTTGAAACATGATGGTTACGAAGCCCAAGGACAGCTTCTCCCTGATCAGGGAGACACACGTGGTACTGTATTTGGCTTCAGCTTTCGATGTCAGCAACAATCACTTGGAAGACCTTCCCCAGCAAACCAGACCCCTTGTTTTTGCTCTTTCTCTCTTGGGTGGAGAGGAGCAGTGGAAGCTGGGCCTTGATGGGAGTGGGCACACTGCATAGATGAGCTGGCTCTGAGAGAGGCAAGGCCTGCGGCAGTGACCCAGGCACTGGCCAAAGAAAGGGGGCCTTTACTGTAAGAGACTGAGCGTCACACTGCCAGGGTTTCAAATTCTTTCTGTTGACCTTCTTATTTTCTCAATTGTAAATCCATTTAGAAGAAACACAATTAGAAGGACTATTTAAAAAAAAAAAAAAAAAAGGTAAGAAAAGAGAATGTTTAAAAGATTTTTAGGTATTTCCTCAGTTCTAAAGATGAGCTTTATTTACCTTGATATCCCATTGTGGTATTAGCTTCCTAGGGCTGCTGCAACAAATCACCACAAACTGGGCGGCTTCACACAGCAGGTATTAGTCTCTCCCAGTTCTAGAGGCCAGAAGTCAGAAATTAAGGAGTCAGCAGGGTTGCTCCTGGCGACTCTGAGGGCAACGGCTCCATGCCTCCCTCCCAGCTTCACATGGCAGCCCACAATTCCTGGCATCACTCGGGTTGTGAAGGCATCATGCCAGCCTCTGCCTCCTTCCTCTCATGCCCCCGCCCCCACATGACTTCTCCTTTTCAGACTCTTATAAGGACACCATCAGGGCCCACTCCAACCTGGGACGACCTCACCTTGAGACCCTTACCTTGATGATACTGGCAAAGACCCTTATTCCCAAAGTCACGGTCACAGGTTCCGGTTGCACACGTGTTCAGGTGACCACTCTTCACCCAGGAAGCAGTGCCAGAGTCACTCTCCTGGAAATCCCCAAGGTTCATAATCGTGGTTTCATCTCTAACTTTTCTTGTATTTTTCTTATCTCTGCTTCACTCTCTGCTTCCCTCCTCCTGTATAGCACACACATAACACAAACATGTAACTCAATTCAATTATTCCTACTCCACTATAGTGCTGGAAAGGCTGCAGCAAAGTATAGAAACCTATAAAAATTAAAGACACTCTACTGGGAGTTTCTTGGTGGCTTAGTGGTTAGGTCTCTGCAGGGCCCAAGTGCAATCCCTGGTCGGGGAACACAGATTCCCACAAGCCACGTGGCTCAGCCAAACCATCATTGTAGACTGTAACTCTTTTTCATCTAATTTAAATATATACAAAGATGGGCACAATAAAGGACAGAAACGGTATGGACCTAACAGAAGCAGCGGATACTAAAAAGAGGTGGCAAGAATATACAGAACTGTACAAAAAAGATCTTTATGACCCAGATAACCATGATAGTGTGATCACTCACCTAGAGCCAGACATCCTGGAGTGTGAAGTCAAGTGGGTCTTAGGAAGTATCACTATGAACAAAGCTAGTGGAGGTGATGGGATTTTAGTTGAGCTATTTCAAATCTTAAAAGATGATACTGTTAAAGTGTTGCACTCAATATACCAAATTTGGAAATCTCAAGAGGAGCCACAGGACTGGAAAAGGTCAGTTTTCATTCCAATCCCAGAGAAAGGCAATGCCAAAGAATGTTCAAACTACCGCACAACTGCACTCATCTCACATGCTAGTAAAGTAATGCTCAAAATTCTCCAAGCCAGGCTTCAGCAGTATGTGAACCGTGAACTTCCAGATGTTCAAGCTGGTTTTAGAAAAGGCAGAAGAACCAGAGATCAGATTGCCAACAACTGCTGAATCATAGAAAAAGCAAGAGAGTTCCAGAAGTATATCTTCATCTGCTTCACTGAGTATACTAAAGCCTTTGACTATGTGGATCACAGTCAAAATTCTTAAACAGATGGGGATACCAGACCACATGACCTGCCTCCTAAGAAATCTGAATGCAGGTCAAGAAGCAACAGAACTGGACATGGAACAACAGACTGGTACAAATTGAGAAACTAGTATGTCAAGACTGTATGCTGTCACCCATCCTGCTTATTTAATTTATATGCAGAATATATCATGCAAAATGCCCTGCTGGATGAAGGACAAACTGGAATCAAGATTGTTGGGAGAACTATCAATAACCTCAGATATGCAGGTGACACCACTGTTATGGCAGAAAGTGAAAAGGAACTAATGAGCCTGTTGATGAAGGTGAAAGAGAGAGTGGAAAACCTGGCTTAAAACTCAACATTCAAAAAACTAAGATCATGGCATTTGGTCCAATCACTTCATGGCAAATATATGGGGAAACAATGGAAACAGTGACAGACTTTATTTTGGGGGGGCTCCAAAATCACTGCAGATGGTGACTGCAACTACGAAATTAAAAGACACTTGCTCCTTGGAAGAAAAGCTATGACAAAACTAGACAATGTATTAAAAAGCTGAGATGTTACTTTGCCAGCAAAGGCCTGTCTAGTCAAAGCTATGGTTTTTCCAGTAGTCATATATGTATGTGAGATTTGGACCATAAAGAAGGCTGAGCACCAGAGAACCAGTGCTTTCAAACTGTGGTGCTGGATAAGACTCCTGAGAGTCCCTTGGACTGCAAGGAGATTAAACCAGTCAATCCTAAAGGAAATCAAACCTGAATATTCATTGGAAGGACTGATGCTAAAGCTGAAGTTCCAACAGTTTGGCCACCTGAGGCAAACAGTTGGCCCATTGGAAAAGACCCTGGTGATAGGAAAGATTGAAGCCAAGAGGAAAAGGGGATGACAAAGGATGGGTTGATTAGATAATATCACTGACTTAATGGACTTGACTTTTAGCAAACTCCAGGAAATAGTGAAGGACGGGGAAGCCCAGCATGCTGCAGTCCTTAGGATCACACAGAGCTGGACACGACATAGTGACCGAACAACAATTGTGTGCCAGGCATTGTCAGAGGTTCTGAAAACAGAACAATAAACCAAAAATACCTGCGCCAGAGGATTACCTAACAGTATATCAGCAACTATATAGTATTAACAAGTATTAACATGCCACACCCAAACTTGATTCACCAGGTGACTCTATGGGACTACCTGGCCCTGGGGAGCATCATTTGACTCCAGTTCAGTTCAGTTCAGTCGCTCAGTCGTGTCTGACTCTTTGTGACCCCATGAACCACAGCACGCCATGCCTCCCTGTCCATCACCAACTTCCGGAGTCCACCCAAACCTATATCCATTGAGTCAGTGATGCCATCCAACCATCTCATCCTCTGTTGTCCTCTTCTTCTCCTGCCCTCAATCTTTCCCAGCATCAGGGTCTTTTCAAATGAGTCAGCTCTTCACATCAGGTGACCAAAGTATTGGACTTTTAGCCTCAACATCAGTCCTTCCAATGAACACCCAGGACTGATCTCCTTTAGGATAGACTGGTTGGATCTCCTTGTAGTCCAAGGGACTCTCAAGAGTCTTCTCCAACACCACAGTTCAGAAGCATCAATTCTTCGGCACTCAGATTTCTTTATAGTCCAACTCTCACATCCATACATGACCACTGGAAAAACCATAGCCTTGACTAGACAGACCTTTGTTGACAAAGTAATGTCTCTGCTTTTTAATATGCTATCTAGATTGGTCATAACTTTCCTTCCAAGGAGTAAGTGTCTTTTAATTTCATGGCTGCAGTCACCATCTGCAGTGATTTTGAAGCTCAGAAAAATAGTCAGCCACTGTTTCCACTGTTTCCTCATCTATTTGCCATGAAGTGGTGGGACCGGATGCCATGACCTTAGTTTTCTGAATGTTGAGCTTTAAGCCAACTTTTTCACTCTCCTCTTTCACTTTTACAAAGAGGCTCTTTAGTTTTTCTTCACTTTCTGCCATAAGGGTGGTATCATCTGCATATCTGAGGTTATTGATATTTCTCCCGGCAGTCTTGATTCCAGCTTCTGCTTCCTCCAGCCCAGTGTTTTTCATGACATACTCTGCATATAAGTTAAATAAGCAGGGTGACAATATACAGCTTTGACGTACTCCTTTTCCTATTTGGAACCAGTCTGTTGTTCCATGTCCAGTTCTAACTGTTGCTTCCTGACTTGCATATAGGTTTCTCAAGAGGCAGGTCAGGTGGTCTGATATTCCCATCTCTTTCAGAGTTTTCCACAGTTTATTGTGATCCACACAGTCAGTATACAACCTCATTTCTCTGTTTCAGCAGCTGCAATCATCTCCTAAATAGAGTGAACTGGGACATCATATGGCACAGTCACAGCATTTACACATGAAACTCACTTTTTTCTTTTCTTCTTAGTCCTCCGCCATTACACAGTATATGACTCCGCCACACCGTTCCATTTTCTTGCATACCAAATCAACATGTCACTATATGACACCATTTAAGAAACCAAAAGCTTGCTCTATAAAAGCTCCTTTCAAGTGAAAACTTCACTATGGACAAGCGATTTTTTCCTTTGGAACTGATTAAAATAAATTAATGTTCAGTCTGGGTTTTTCATGGCTTCAGAATTTCCAACATTTCAAAGTTCACTAGTTTGGAAAAATACTTGCTCTATCCTAGTATTTCATGAATGCAACCTCTGGTTTTTTTTCTTTCCAGTATTTAGATTAAAAAATGGAATACATAAAATATATCTGTCAAATTTCAATGTAATACTTTAAATTTAACACTTTGGCTTACCTTCCAAAACATGCACAATCCAGAACCAACACAAATCCATTTTACTAGCAAAGGAAAAAGAGAAAAAGAGAGAGAGGGGAGTGTGAGACAGAGAGACCATTTATGGTCAGTCACATCTCTTTGCTGCCCCAGCCACCTGGTCCTCTGAATTCCCAGGCCATTCATTTGGAGCAAATACCCTAGAGCTAATCAATCTTTATTATTATGAAGCAATTTTTTTTACAATTATTTTAAAATCATTTAGAACAGTTTTGTTCTTTGGACACATCCAGTGTTTAAACTCCTGGATAAACAACCCTCTACTCAACAGTAGTGGCTGAGGAAAGGTTATTGTGATTTTGACATTAGAAGCAGCTGACCTAAGCACAGCAAACATAATTAGCAGCATATTTAAAAGTTCAGTGCTATCATTTTGGTAATTATATAATGTCAACACTTAACGACAAATACAAGGAAAGCACAGCACCTACAATCGCATGGCAGGGTTCGGTCACCGCGTGGCCATCCGGATGATAAACAAGGAAAGGCAGCATTTTCAAATTCTTAGAAAGGACTTCCTGGCTCTGACACCATGTCTATAGACCCTGCCTGAGAGACAGAGATCTCTCAGGCCTCAGGTCTCACCAGGTCTCAGACTTGCTTTGCCCGCCCCCAGGTTCCCCTCCCCAGGGTCCTGTCCCCTCCATGCCCACCACCAGTTCTTGTCTCTTGGTCTTGGCCATACCTTCTTTCTCTGCCTTCGTCCCTGTCCACTCCAACTCTCCTCCTGCACAGCAGGCTGACTAATTGTCCTCAGTTCACGCAACGTTTTTCAGTGCTTACTGTGTGCCAGATGCTATGCAAAGTCCTAGGAATACCGAAGCGAAAGGTCTGACTTCTGCATGCAAAGAACACTCACATTCGGGATTCTTCTAACAATCATGAGCTCCTTCCCTCCTTTGAAGATGCCTTCAATTTATTTACTGTCCTCTTTTCTTCCCAGACTCATCTCTCCTTGTCCTACTCCCAGTGACACCGTCAGTAACTCACTCAGCAATAACACAGAACCCTAGGAGTTCATGGTAAGTCATATTTTTATGTATACTTTTGTGCATATTTTTCTGAGTTCCTGCTGCCTCTTTTCTTTAGAGAGCTCCTCAGAGATGAAGACTTTGGGTCCTTCCTGATATTGATACTATTTCCCAGGAGACAAAAATTTTCTCCTGTGTTCTTAGAGTGACCTCTTTGATAACCCAATTCAATCTGGAAATTAAGCCAAGACTATATCAAAGGGCAAAAGTGTTTGCTCCCGGAATTTATAGCATTTGAGGCAAACCCATCGGGGACTGGGCTTTAGAAGCCAGCCAGTGTAGAAAGAGAAGCCAGGCCTTCTGCTCTCCCCAAGCCCCACACCGTTGGACCAAGGACACCTTGCAGAGCCCTGGCCTTCCAGAGTCTTGTTCAGTGGTTTGCATACTTCCTTTCACATTTAGTCAACCTTCCCTTGGGGGCCCAACCTGAGTCACATCCTCCCTTAGCTCTGCTTGGCTCTTGTGCTGTTTATATTTTTATAACCTAATAGGAAAAACAGGCCAAGTTTTAAATACTGTCTGCCCAGGGCAATTCAAAGGCTTTGTAACACCCGCAATGTCCAGAAGAAGACAATGTCAAGAGCCTTGGAATTACCTAATAAAGTGACACATAAAATAACCCAGGAACCCCAAGCAAGGGGGGTTGCAATGACAGAAGGTAAATGAGATCTGGAAGCACTCAGTGTAGTTCATTACATTCTAGAAACCATTCTCCGAGATTCTCATCCTGGAATCAAAGCAAGCACACAAACACACAGCATAGTAACAGCAGCAAACACTCTTCTAAGACTCTCTAGTTTAGCTCCCTTAATCCTCATAACAGGCCCATGAGGTGGATAGCATTATTACCCACATATTGATAGACTCAGAGATGCATCACCAAGCTCTCTCTGCAAGAAAGAGGTGAGACAGGCTGGGACCTGGGCTCCTTTGCTGCAGTGCTTGCCCCTAGACAAACATCTCCTTGAGCAACAAAATACTAACTATATATATGCACAATTGGGGAACACCATGGACAAGGGGGCTTCCCAGGTGGTGCTAGTGGTAAATGACCTGCCTGACAATGCAGGAGATATAAAAGACTCAGGTTCAGTCCCTAGGTGAGGAAGATTCCCTGCAGGAGAGCATGCCAACCCACTCCAGTATTCTTGTCTGGAGAATCCTGTGGACAGAGGAGCCTGGAGGGCTACAGTCCATGGGATCACAGAGTCAGACATGAATGTAGCAACTTAGCACATATGCACACATGCACAGAGAAAACTGACCATTAAAAAAATTTTTTTCATTCATTAGTGTTCAGTTTGCTCTTCTGAATAACAAAGGTAGTTGAGACAGTAATTTGTTGCCACGGGTGCCCACCTGTGACCAACCAGTGAGAGAAGGGATGCTACTTCTGAAGTGACAGCCTTGAGGGGAAAGAAACAGGGAAAGCGGAGCCCTACGGAGCAGGATGGGGTGGAGGGCATCAGAGGAGTGTTTCCCACAGAGGCCCTGGGGGTGACCCTGAGGACACCGCTGCCCGCTCACCATGCAGTGTCTGGGGGAGGTCCTGAGATCCACCCTACGTCCATTTTCCCCTCCTCTCAGTGGAACAGACAGCACCCAGTGCTGGTCCAACAGGAGTCGTTCATCTCGCGGTCTATCATCTCCACATTCACCCTTAAAGGACACACCCCAACAGGGAGGACACAGCACTGGGACTAGGGGGAGCCTCGGGTGCATGCTGCAGGGCCGGGCGGGCGGGGAGGAGCTGGGCTCCATGTCGCTCCCTCCATCTCCAGCGAGGGTGCCTGGCAGACACCCATGAACAAGCCTACTTCTTCTGGGGCTCTGGCAAGTACCCCAGGGAATCATATGATGTGAACAGGCCAAGGTGAATGTTTTAGTCCATGTTCCAATGAACTCCTCAGTTAACTCAGAGAAAACAGGCAACTAATCTGACCTAAAATCCAAGGAACCATTGGGAATTCCCATTTCCCGAGATCTCTCAGCAAAGCTAGAATCGTCCCTCTTTCCCACTCTCTCCCGACTCAGACTTCTGCCCCAACATTGTGACAAGCCCCAGGTGTGATGTAATTCTTCACTCCCCTGGCAGTTTTTGAAAGCATGTATTTGGAGTTCAATGAATGAGTGAAATATATAAATAAAT
The DNA here is from genome assembly GCF_003369695.1 of Bos indicus x Bos taurus. Classification (NCBI taxonomy): domain Eukaryota; kingdom Metazoa; phylum Chordata; class Mammalia; order Artiodactyla; family Bovidae; genus Bos; species Bos indicus x Bos taurus. The sequence continues at coordinate 68,983,747 of NC_040092.1, read as the reverse complement.
GGTCATTAAGTTTTCTTTCTCATACCACTTCTGGGCTAGCTCTGGGGAGAAAACACATAGACTGTTCTAGAAAGATCCAGTGGCCCTTTTTGCAGTGGATTAAATTGAGAGTTTGTCTTCATAAAGAAAATGACTCCTTGAATTCCTATGGATCCTCCAAGATTCCCAGTAAAGGTAGGAAATGCCCTGACTGGAGTCATGAAAACTAAATAGTCACAGACATAAATGCTGAGGAATACCTCTTTTGTGGTACGGTGTTGCCTTAAATAAGTGTTTCTTTAATGCACCAGATCAGACCGCATGCTTTGCTGACATGGTCTCATTTCTCCCTTCTGTTGTCCTGCAAATGTAACCCTTAGGTGTCTACCCAGCCATGGGTTCTGCCCAGCTCCCTCCCTGCCTGGAATTCCCTTCCCTGCACTTACTAGGTTAACCCTCCAAGGTCCAGCTCACCTATCCCCTCCTCCATGAAGCTTTTCTTAATTCTCTTGACCTTGAGTAAACTTTCCTCTGAAGCCCCACCAGTCTTGCTTACCTAATTTATACCTTTTTTTTTTTAATTTCTTATTGTAGACAGTTGCTTTACAGCATCGTGTCAGTTTCTGCCCTACAACAACACGAATCAGTCACAGGTGTGTATATATATATCCCCTCTCTCTTAAGCCTCCCTCCCATCTCCCACCTCATCCCACCCCTCTAGGTTGTCAGAGAACAGGAAGGAGAGGATGGAACAAATTGGGAGAGTAGCATGGAAACACACACCTTATCTTTTTAGTCTCCTCTTTATCTGATGAAGGGAAAGACTACCCACTCCAGTATTCTGGCCCGGAGAATTCCATGGACTCTATAATCCATGGGATCACAAAGAGTCAGACACCACTGAGCAACTTTCACTTCATCTGCATGTCCTGACTCCCAGCTAAAACGTAGACCTCATGCGCTCAGGAATCAGTATCTTCTATAAATATTTAAAATTAATATTTGTAGGAAGGTAGTAAATGCGAAAATACAGAGAATAACAGTCATATCACTCAGATTCAACAATGGTCCCCATTCCTGCTTCCAGACTCACCCCTCCCATCCCCCTCCCGAGAGCCAGAAAGCTGCACTCTTATGAGGCGGACACGTCCCTTACGAACACGCATATATTGCAAAAGTGTTATACAGTAGTATATATATATGAATTTCAAATGTGAACATCATATTCTGTTGTTCTGACTCTTGATGTTTCCATACAACATTATGGTTTTTCCACTATTAATTAATTGCTTCCTTAGTACACTATTGTACCTCCCAATGTTCTTGACAGCAATGAAGATGGTGAAAGACACACTGAGCAAGAGAGTAGCTAGGAATTCAGTAAGTTTTCCATGACCTTGAGAGCTGAGAGCTAGGTATATACTTTATACATCCCGTGTTCTCAGCTTACAAGATATGCAATTTAAGACGAATTACTTCCCTTCTATGTCTCAGTTTTCTTGTCTTTAGAAGGTAGTTCAGTATCCACTAGCTACTTCATATAGTGAGAGTTAAATTAGTTGATGTATTTCAAATTCTGAGAACTATGCCTATACATAGGAAGCACTCAAAACATTATATCTAACAGTAATAATAACAAATATTATTTTCATGACACACTAAAGATACTAGCTGGAGAATTTGAATGACATAGATCTTGAACCTGAGGAAAACAGAGAAGAGAAGAGATCACTAGGAAGTTTTTCCTATTATAAATAGTAATTAATTCTATCATTAATATTGCCCACAAAGCCCAACTCTTAAAAGCCTAGACATTTGGCTTTTTTCACCCAGTTAGTTTCACGCATGGAGCCAATCAGTTGTCAATCATTTTAGACTCTTAACCTAACACCACAGAACCAAATATTTTCAAAGAAATCTGCAAAGCATTTGTTGGCTGCATTTTTCCTGCAGCCTGTGCTTTACAGAATCCTTGGCTGGTAAGAAAAAAATTTCCTCTAAAGCCACTGTGGCAAAGTTATTTTAGAGCTTCAGTAGTTTTTCTTTCTTTAAGCCAGGTTTAAAAAAAAAAAAAAAACTGTTACCCTTACACTCTATCTATTTATTTATTTTGGCCTTGGTGGACTAGACCACAGCTAAAACTTTATGGACCTAATAAAATTCCCAACATTCTCAGACACGGGTCGTGACGTTTGTGTGCTGGGCAGGAAACAAAGGTGCAATTGTGAGGAGAACGGATTCGCTTGGAGATAAGTGAGCTGAGGTCAGGCCATAGGGGAAGCTGCAGCCGCACCATGTCACTGGCCATGTGCGGCTAGCGTGCCCCTGGCTTTCCCTACGCCCTCGCCCTGCCTTCCGCTCTCCACCAGCAACACAGTGCCTGGGGCCGTTCCCCGACTACCGGGCCTTCCACTGTGTCCCTGCCCGCAGTGACCCCAGTCGAGAACTTTCCATCCTCCCTCACGTCTTCACAACCAGTCTGTCCTGGGTTTTCTTCCCTCGCAGCTTCACTTTCTTGTAGGTGACAGTTGGTTAACCTGATAAACTGTTACCTCAACTTGGTAGGGAAGGCTTTTCAGCAGAAGCTTTCTGGGGCCAGTATCTCAGTCAAAAGCAGTGGTTCTGTTGTTGAGGAAGCGGGCAGAATTTGTGGCCCTTCTGAAATTACACTACACCAGTGGTTGCCTGATTTACTCATTACTGGGGACTACTCACTACTATGGACTATCTCCAGGAAATCCATATGCTGAAGCTCTGCCCCACAGTGTGGTAGTATTTGGAGGTGAGGCTTTTGGGAGGTAATTAGGATTAGATGGGGTTTCCCCAGTGGCTCAGATGGTAAAGAATCCACCTGCAGTGTAGGAGACCAGGGTTCGATCCCTGGGTCAGGAAGATCCCCTGGAGAAGGGAATGGCAATCCACTCCAGTATTCCTGCCTGGAGAGGTCCGTGGACAGAGGAGCCTGGTGGGATACAGTCCATGGGGTCACAAAGAGTCAGACAGGACTGAATGACCAACACTTTCACTAGGGTTAGATGAGGTCATGTGGGTGGGCCCATCATGATGGTATCTCTGCTCTTAGAAGAAGAGGAAGAGACATGAGATCTCCTTACACTCAGAGAGACCCAGAGAGTGGGAGAGAGAAGGCCATGTGAGAACATAGCCAGGAAAAGGGCACTCACCAGAACCCAAACATGCTGGCACCCTGATCTCAGACTTCCAAGCTTCAAAACTGAGAGAAATAAATGCCTATTGCTTAAGCCACCCAGTCTATGACATCTTGTTACATCAGCCAGAACTCAGACACCCAGGCACGGCACTAGCCCCACAGCTCGCGAGAGTGTGCAGTACTAGATTTCCCTGTAGCTGTGACAGCTGACTTAGACAGCGTCGCTTCACCTTGCACTTTCTGTGCCTTATAATTTTTCAATAAATTGATCTTCACAAAACCTCTACCTTGCTAGGTAAACAATCCTATCCACAAATTGGTTTTCTCTTCCCTATACCAAACCAAAGTTCTCTTACCAAAAGGACTGGCTGAAATCGATTACTTGGAAAACTACATTTCATCAGCTAAAAACACAAAGCTTCCTTTAGGTATTAATGTGAAAGAGAAATAAGAAGTGGCTCTTACTCCTTTGTATGGGAGTAATGATTTTAGTTCTTTAAGTAAGAATTACTGTTCCTGAAAGAAAGTAAGATAGTGAGAGCATATGGCCTTTTTCTTCTTTGAAGACGTAAAAACTCAGTGAGAATATATTACAAGATTAATTATGCCTAGAGCAAATCAACACTGCTTGTCAGTCTTCATAAAAGATTAAAGTTGGGGGTTTATTTATTTCCTCCCCAAAGATTTCATCTATGCACTTTCTATCATGCATGATGCTTTTAAAACTGCTTTTAGCATTAACATCTTGCAATACTTCCTGTCCCTATATTTTCTCCCTTGCTTCTTATGTCTGCACAAGTTTTCTATTTAGATTATATTTCCAACAGACATTATCTCTTTTAGAATGTTTCTCTTCATTAAAAAGGACATGTAATACATTTCATTATTTTGAAAGAAAACAGTCTAAAGAAAGATGTTCAGAAATCCTTAATTACTGCTTTTCACTCTGTGTGTGTGTGTGGTGGGGGGGTGTGTGCATGCACGTGAAAGTATGCACACAGTTTTTGGAAATAGGTGAGCTATAGGGAGAAAGCTTGTGTTTCACAAACAATGAGGAAAAATAAAACTATCTTCCACTTGTTCTTAAAAAGGTAATATAGAAGAGCATTGCTGCTAAGTCACTTCAGTCGTGTCCGACTCTGTCCGACCCCATAGATGGCAGCCTACCAGGCTCTGCCGTCCCTGGGATTCTCCAGGCAAGAACACTGGAGTGGGTTGCCATTTCCTTCTCCAATGCATGAAAGTGAAAAGTGAAAGTGAAGTCGCTCAGTCGTGCCCGACTCTGCTGCTGCTGCTGCTGCCGCTAAGTCCTTCAGTCGTGTCCGACTCTGTGCGACCCCATAGACGGCAGTCCACCAGGCTCCCCCGTCCCTGGGATTCTCCTGGCAAGAACACTGGAGTGGGTTGCCATTTCCTTCTCCAAACTCTTAGCATTAAAACACAATAAAAACTTCCACTGCAGATGCATATTTTCAATATACAAAACTGTATGTGTGTTAAGCAGGTTGTTTATATTTTCTGAAGCTTTCCCTTGCTGTTCAGTGTAAAGATTAACTCACAACACTAATGAACAACTCTCTGGGGATTTTAAGTGTGTAAAAAATCTGCATTTAGCTGTACTAAGTTTTACTTCAGTTCTTCTTAACAGACTGATAGCTCTTGAACAAAACGATGGCTGCATCAATTTTTTTTTCTAAGTAGAAACCCTTCACTCAAATTACCAGTGCACTCTAACCCATCTTTTCTCTCTTCTCCAAAAAGGGAAACCTATTGATTATTAACATTCTTTTTAGCTATAAAAAGAATGGAGTAATTTGAATTTTTAAACATCCCTAAACATGTAATGATCTCAGTTTCTGTTAGCAGAATCCTAGCCATTAGTAAGCAAGAGTGAGGTCAGCGGAGAGAGGCAGGAAAACACACTTTACTTGGCTCCTGAGATCACCTGGGCTGCTTGTTTATTTCCCAGCAAGGCTGACCTTGTTAACTGTAACACAAACAGTGGTAAGCATTAAACAATAACAGAATCTCCACAGCGCTTGGAGGCTATAAAGCCTCTGAGTCTTGTGAAACTGGCATGCAGTCTTTCTTGGCTTCTTACTTCTCTTGAGCAGGGAAGCCATTTTTCATGCATTCTGCTGCTGCTGCTAAGTCGTTTCAGTCGTGTCCGACTTGGTGCGACCCCATAGATGGCAGCCCACTAGGCTCCTCTGTCCCTGGGATTCTCCAGGCAAGAACACTGGAGTGGGTTGCCATTTCCTTCTCCAATGCATGAAAGTGAAAAGTGAAAATGAAGTCGCTCAGTTGTGTCCAACTCTTAGCGACCCCATGGACTGCAGCCCACCAGGCTCCTCCGTCCATGGGATTTTCCAGGCAAGAGTACTGGAGTAGGGTGCCATTGCCTTCTCCGTTTTCATGCATTATGGAGTATTATATCATGATTTTTTTGCTTTTGTCTAGATGATACCTAAGATCAGCAATGTGAAATTCTTGGGTTTTACTTAAGACCTTCAGACTTTAGTACAGTGACAAGTTAGCACTCAACAAATATTGAATGCATGCATGAATGAATGAATGTCCATATCTGAGAGTAAACTGAGATATCCATTCCAGCAGACAGTTGGAGGAGGACTAACAAACTAGTACAAAGATCCGAAAGAACATTTCCAAGACTGATCAAATTAGAATTGATAGCCCATTATCCAGTTAGAACTTTTGGGGATGGTGAGTCAGCCTCAATCAAAGAGCATTCCTTGGAAATGGCATAAAGAGATTGCATTTCCTAAGCAAAATGTTGATACCGCTTCTGAGCAAGAAGTGTCTAATGTATTAGAAGAGTATGCCAGAGAAACTGGTAATCAGGAAATACTATGCTGAGGTTTTCTGTTCTGCACAGGAAGATTCTAGTTAATCACCAACTCAGCTCATCCAGCACTTCAGCTGGAATTTCAGCACCTAAGAAGATTCCTTTTTAGGGATTTACAACTCCCACATAAACTCTTTAGACTACATCCTTGGTCTAAGGTCAACCTTCCTTTAAAGAAATGAGCCTTTCTTCCCCATCCCAAATTCTTTCTACCTGGATTGACAAACAAGGACTTTCACTCCACGGTGAGGTAAGTCTTAAAATAGATCTACCAACTCCCCCTAATCAAGAACTGCAAATTCATCATGTTCAATTCTTTCCTGAAATTCCAGAGATTGAGCAAGAAAGAAAGGACCTAAGGACTGGGAGTTAAGAAATGAAATGTTAAAAGGAGGTTGAAACAGATAAAAGCAAGAGAACTGGAACACAGAGAAGAGGGCTGCTTGCCCCCGAGTCAGCCAAGGATTTACACTGCTAAGAGACCTTGACATCTGAACACTTCCTTCCTTCCCTGAAGTTTTAGCAACACACCCAGGGGACTGGACAAGAACCACCAAGAAGCAGGAACTACCATGAAGCAAGAGCTTCATCCTCTGTGTCTGCATCAAATCCCCAGCCCTAGTACTGCCCACCCCCACACTTCTCCCTACTTCAGGCCAATGACAAGAAGCAGGAAGAACTAAATTTGTCAGAGATACTCTCCGTAAGATCTCAAAGGCCCGCCATTCCTCTCCTTTTGGCTCCACTTCCGGTCACGTTCCCCTTGAGCAGTCAGTACTCCAAGGAAGGGGAATAAGAGCCACTCTTCATAGCTGAGCACCATCTCCAGAGCTCTAAGACCCCACTTGAAGGTTTTAAAGTCAGTGAAATTCATTATTCTATGGGATTCCCTGCCCCTTACATGCTTTCCTTTGCCCACAAGTAAAACAACCAACAAAAGATCAATGATTATTCTCAAAACAAAGAGGAAAATGTATTTTTCAAAGGAGTTTGATGGTTGGCTTGATTTGAGAAAAACTGTTCCTGAATTTCAATTATCTTGAAATTCTTAAATTTAAATTGAGCATTAATGGATTGGAGGTAGAGAATAGATTTATTTTGTTTATATTCTATAACAAAGCCACTCTACTAAATTCAAAATTAATATTTTTACCCAAAAAAGGTTCAAACATTTTTAACAATATTTTCCCCTTCAGGTCAATCTTCTTGTATATTCAAGTGCATCTTGCTAATCTTGTGTGGGTAAATGTATGTTAATATTATCACAGTTATTTAAGCATTGCCTTCAAATATTTTAAAGCATTGATTTCCTTCCTTTAACCAAATACATATTAACAGAGTCATAATAATAAAGCATGATTTATTTAAAAAATTTTAACAGAAAAGCTACAAGGATTACTTTTAAAACATAAAATAGAGAAATGCCAATTGCATATTTTCTAATTATGCAATTACACATATATAAAATCCTGAGATAACAAAATCATTGACTTCCACTGAAATGTTGTCATCTTTCAAAATTATTTTCACCTTTCTGTTCTGAGTAGCAAGACAGGAACCTCCTAATTTACTTCCCTTTGGTTTTTCTGTGAGCTCTGTAAAAATGCATTATCTCCAGATTTCTCCCTGTCTCTCACTCCTCATTGTAGTTTTCACCAAATAAACAAAGTACTATCTGAAATCTTCCCCCATGGAAAAGTACATAATTTACATAGATAGGGGAGGTGGTGGAAAGAACTCACAAACAGATGCTGTTCCACTAGGTGTCTCCACAAGATGGAAATCAGAATTTTCCCCTTCATTTCTGTGATGATGGAAAAAGTCTTCATTTACACCCTCACACAACACTGAACTATGGCTCACACACTATATTTTATGAAACTGCTTAACATGCTATTAGTTTCATGTTTTTTGTTTTTGTCAACTACAATAAATATTCTCTCTGGGACATCAGGACATTCATTCAGTAGGTACATTGGGAAGACCCACCTGCTCCACATATGGCTATGTATCTTTTTCCTTGCTACTACACATATGTATCTATTCATTTCACTGGTGCACATTCTATTTCCCATTTGCAGTGAAAATCATTTCTCAAGTATTTCTTGAATTCCTAACCTAGTTCAGACACAGAGATGAAGGGGGAAAATGAAGAAAAAGGAATAGAGTCTCAGAGATCTGTTAGAGAATGCCAAGTGGTAGAATATGATTGTAATGAGTCCCAGAAAGAGGAGAGAAAAAAAATAGGCAGGAACTATTTGAAGAAGTGATAACCAAACATTTTCCAAATATGATGAAGTACATAAATTTACAGATTCAGCCTACTCTATGAACATCAAGAAGGATAGCCAAACATTAGAGTCAGACTCAGAAGTCAGGAGCCAGAGTCAGAATCAGAAGCCAAGTATAACGAGCAATTTAGAAAGCAGAAAAAGAAAATGATATATTTTATACAGGAGAACAACAATGCAGTTGTTGACTGACTTCTCATTAGAAACTATGAAAGTCAAAAGAGCGTAAAATAACATTTTTAAAGTGATGACAGAAAAAAAAAATCAATCCAGAATTCTATAGCCAGCAAAAATATCCTTCAATAACAAATAAAAATGATGATATTTTCAATTTAAGAAAAAACTAAGAGATTTATCACTAGAAAACTCATACTGCAAGGAATCCTAAAGAAAGTTCTTCAAGATAAGTGGGAAAATACCAAACAAATCAAATGCTTTAAATGGCATAAAGAGCAATGGAAATCATGGGAAAACATTTATATCAAAATATTAGAACATACATTCATTTTGGGCCACGATAAACAAACCTGTATCAGATCAACTTTCCCTTATCAAAAATACATAACTAAAACAACTACAGAAAACAAAAACCATAAGAAAGGAAACACAGAAGATAAAGCAGACTTCTGGTGCCACATTTGTCCTCAAGGCACTTGCTCATTCTGAAGTGATGGCCAAAAAAATGAGAACTTGAGCCACACTTTTAGAACTCTCACAAGGCTAGAGGGACAAAATTGGAGTTCAAGGTTGTACTAGGTTGAACACTGTCCCTTAAAAATGTATGTCCACCTGGAACCTCAGAATGTAGACTTATTTGGAAACAGGGTCTTCACGGATATAATTAGTTGAGATAAGGTCCTACTGGAGCAGGGTGGTCCCTGAATCCAAGATTACTGGTGTCCTTATAAGAAAAGGGAAGACACATGGAGACAGAGAGATACGTGGGAGCAGACCACACGGCGACAGAGGCGGAGGTTGGAGTGATGCAGCAGCAAGTCAAAGACTGCTGAGAACTACTGAAGCCTGCAGAAGCTAGAAGAGACATAGGATTCCTCCCTGGAGACTTCAGAGGTCCCATGACCCTGCTGACACCTCAACTTTCCATTTCTGGCCTCCAGAACTGTGAAAGAATAAATTTGATGTGCTCTAATCCACCTATCGGAGGGCAATGGCACCCCACTCCAGTACTCTTGCCTGGAAAATCCCATGGGCGGAGGATCCTGGTAGGCTGCTGTACATGAGGTCGCTAAGAGTTGGACACGACTGAGCGACTTCACTTTCACTTTTCACTTTCATGCATTGGAGAAGGAAATGGCAACCCACTCCAGTGTTCTTGCCTGGAGGATCCCAGGGACGGGGGAGCCTGGTGGGCTGCCATCTATGGGGTCGCACAGAGTTGGACACAACTGAAGCGATTTAGCAGCAATAACCCACCTATGGCAGAAAGTGAAGAGGAACAAAAAAGCCTCTTGATGAAAGTGAAAGTGGAGAGTGAAAAAGCTGGCTTAAAGCGCGACATTCAGAAGACTAAGATCATGGTATCTGGTCCCATCACTTCATGGCAAATAGATGGGGAAACAGTGGAAACAGTGTCAGACTTTATTTGTGGGGCTCCAAAATCACTGCAGATGGTGACTGCAGCCATGAAATTAAAAGATGCTTACTCCTTGGAAGGAAAGTTATGACCAACTTAGATAGCATATTCAAAAGCAGAGACATTACTTTGCCAACAAAGGTCCATCTAGTCAAGGCTATGGTTTTTCCAGTGGTCATGTATGGATGTGAGAGTTGGACTGTGAAGAAAGCTGAGCACTGAAGAATTGATGCTTTTGAACTGTGGTCTTGGAGAACTCTTAAGAGTCCCTTGGACTGCAAGGAGATCCAACCAGTCCATTCTAAAGGAGATCAGTCCTCGGTGTTCTTTGGAAGGACTGATGCTGAGGCTGAAACTCCAATACTTTGGCCACCTGGTGCAAAGAGTTGACTCATTGAAAAAGAACCTGATGCTGGAAGGGATTGGGGGCAGGAGGAGAAGGGGACGACAGAGGATGAGATGGCTGGATGGCCTCACCAACTCGATGGACATGAGTTTGAGTGAACTCTAGGAGTTGGTGATGAACAGGGAGGTCTGGTGTGCTGCAGTTCATGGCGTCACAAAGAGTCGGACATGACTAAGCAACTGAACTGAACTGAATTGAACTGAATCCACCTATGTGGTAATTTTTAATGACAACCCTAAAATTCAAGACCCATTTGCAATTTTTTAAAAAGCCTCTCCAGAAAGCAGGTATAGACAGAACATACCTCAGCATAACAAAGGTGATAAATGACAAACTGACAGCAAATATCATTCTCAATGGTGGAAACTGAAAGCATTTCCTCTAAGATCAGGAACAAGACAAGGATGTCCACTCCCACCACTATAATTCAACACTGTTTTGGAAATCCTAGCCATGATAATCAGAGAAAATAAAGAAATAAAAGGAATCCAAATTGGAAAAGAGTAAAACTGTCACTGTTTGCAGATGGCATGACACTATACATAGAAAATCCTAAAGATACTACCAGAAAACTACTAGAGCCCGTCAATGAATTTGGTAAATTTACAGGTTACAAAATTAATACACAGTAATCCCTCGCATTCCTATATACTAAAAACAAAAAATCAGAAAAAGAAATTAAGGAAACAATCCTGTTTATCAACACAACAAAAAGATTAAAATACTTAGGAATATACCTACCTAAGAAGGCAAAATACCTGTCCTCAGAAAACCATAAGATACTAATAGATTCCCTTGGTGGTCCAGTGGTAAGGAATCCACCTTTCAATGCAGGGGACATAGGTTTAATTGCTGTTCAGGGAACTGAGATCCCACATGCTGTGGCATAACTAAGCCTGTGCACTGCAACCAGAGAAAGAATGCACACTGCAGTGAAGAGTCTGCATGTCCCAATGGAAAAAAGAAGCCAAGTTTCTTTGATGAAAGAAATCAAAGATGACACAAACTGATGTGGAGACATCCCATGTTCTTGAATTTGGAAGAATCAATGTTGTGAAAATGACTAAAGCTGCAGATTCAATGCAATCCTTACTAAATTACCAATGACATTTTCCACAGAATTAAAACAAAATAATTTACAATTTGTATGGAAACCAAAACACAAAGCAATATTGAGAAATGGAGCTGAAGGAATCAGGCTCCTTGGCTTCAGACTATACTACAAAGCTACAGTAAGCAAGACAGCACAGTACTGGCACATAAACAGAAATATAGGTCAACGGAATAGGGTAGAAAGCCCAGAGATAAACACATGCACCCATGGTCAGCTAATCTATGACAAAGGAGGCAAGAATATGCAATGGAGAAAAGACACCCTCTCTTCAATGAGGGGTGCAAGGAAAACTGGACAGCTATATGTAGAAGAATGAAATTAGAACACTCCCTAACACCATGCACAAAAATAAACTCAAAATGGATTAAAGAGCTAAATGTAAGGCCAGACACTGTAAAACTCTTAGAGGAAAACATTAGGCAGAACACTCTTTGACACAGAAAGATCTTTTTTGACCCACTTCCTAGAGCTATAATAATGTAAACAAAAATAAGCAAATGGGACCTAATGAAACTTAAAAGCTTTTACACAGCAAAGAAAACCATAAATCAGACAAAAAGAAAACTTTCAAAATGAGAGAAAATATTTGCAAATGAACCAACTGACAAGGCATTATTCTCCAAAATAACAAACAGCTCATGTAACTCAATATCCAAAAAACAAACAACCTAATCAAAAATGGATGGAAGACCTAAATAGACACTTCTCCAAAGAAGACATACACATGGCCAACAAATACATGAAAATATGCTCAACATCACTGAATATCAGAAAAATGAAAGTCAAAACTATGATGACATATCACCTAACACCAGACAGAATGGCCATCATTAAAAATTCTACAAACAGTAAATGCTGGATATGAGGATATGAAGAAAAGGGAACTCTCCTACATTGTGGGTGGAAATGTAAATTGGTACAGCCACTTGGAGAACAGAATAGAAGTTCCTTAAAAAACTGAAAATAGAACTACAATATGACCTAACAATTGAATTCTTGGGCATATACCCAGAGAAAACCATAATTCAAAAATATAAATGCACTCCAGTGTTCCCTGAAGCACTAGTTACACTAGCTAGGACACAGAAGCAACCTAAACGTCTATTAACAGAAAAATTAATAAATGGTACATATATACAATGGAATATTACTCAGCCATAAAAAAGGAACAAAATTGTGACTTTCAGAGATGTGGATGAACCTAGAGACTGCCATACATAGTAAAGTAAGTCAGAACAAGAAAAACAAGTATCATATATTAATGTACATATATGGAATCTAGAAAAGTGGTGTAGATGAACTTACTTGCAAAGCAGAAGTAGAGACACAGATATAGAGAACAAATGTATGGATACCAAGGGCTGAAGAGGAGATGACTGAGAGATTGGAACTGACATACATACACTACTAATACCATGTATTAAATAAATAACTAATGAGAACTGATTTATAGCTCAGGAAACTCTACTCAGTGCCCTGTGGTGTTCTAAAGGGGTTGCTGTTTTATCACTAAGTAGTGTCTGGTTCTTTTGTGACCCCATGACTGTAGCCCTCCAGGCTCCTCTGTCCGTGGCATTTCCCAGGCAAAAATACTGAAGCTGGTTGCCATTTCCTTCTCCAGGGGATCTTCCTGACCTAGAAGAAAGGTTAAACCCACATCTACTGCATTGGCGGGTGGATTCTTTACCACTGAGTCAACAGAAAAGCCCTCTAAATGGAATGGAAATCTAAGGAAGAGGGGATATATGTAATCATATAACTGATTCACATTTTTTACAGCAGAAACTAACACAGCACTGTGAAGCAACTATACTTCCATAAAAAAGAAAGAAAAGAAAGCAATGCCCAGCTCAGAGGAGCAGATGGGGGTGGGACAAAGATACAGGGGGAAACCATACACATGGTCACTTTCTGTCTGTCACAGTAGGAAGACAAGCCTTACCATCTACAGTTGGTAACATCTATGGTGATGCAGTTATTTTATAAAGGTAAGGAGTAAAACAATGACAGATAAAATACAACAAAAAGTTTGGAGGAAAGTGTAAGTAAGCTAATTCCTCTGCTTTCATAGTGAGGAGTTAATAGGTGCTATCTAATAATACAGGAAGCTTGGGGCTGGTGCACTGGGATGACCCAGAGGGATGGTATGGGGAGAGAGGTGGGAGGGGGGTTCAGGATGGGGAACACGTGTACACCCATGGCAGATGCATGTTGATGTATGGCAAAACCAATACAATATTGTAAAGTAAAAAATAATAATAAAATAAATAAAATAATAATCCTGCAGTAGTTTGAGCATTCTTTGGCATTGCCTTTCTTTGGGATTGGAATGAAAACTGACCTTTTCCAGTCCTGTAGCCACTGCTGAGTTTTCCAAATTTGCTGGCATATTGAATGCAGCACTTTCACAGCATCATCTTTCAGAATTTGAAATAGCTCAACTGGAATTCCATCACTTCCACTAGCTTTGTTCATAGTGATGCTTCCTAAGGCCCACTTGACTTCACATTCCAGGATGTCTGGCTCTAGGTGAGTGATGGTCAACACTGAAATCAGATTGATTATATTCTTTGCAGCCAAAGATGGAGAAGCTCTATACAGTCAGGAAAAACAAGACCAGGAGCTGACTGTGGCTCAGATCATGAACTCCTTAATGCCAAATTTAGACTGAAATTGAAGAAAGTAGGGAGAACCACTAGACCATTCAGGTATGATCTAAATCAAATCCCTTATGATTATACAGTGGAAGTGAGAAATAGATTTAAGGGACTAGATCTGATAGAGTGCCTGATGAATTATGGATGGAGGTTCATGACATTTTATAGGAGACAGGGATCAAGACCATCCCCATGGAAAAGAAATGCAAAAAAGCAAAATGGCTGTCTGGGGAGGCCTTACAAATAACTGTGACAAGAAAAGAAGCAAAAAGCAAAGGAAAAAGGAAAGATATACCCATTTGAATGCAGAGTTCCAAAGAATAGCAAGGAGAGATAAGAAAGCCTTCCTCAGCAATCAATGCAAAGAAAGAGGAAAACAACAGAATGGGAAAGACTAGAGATCTCTTCAAGAAAATTAGAGATACCAAGGAAACATTTCATGCAAAGATGGGCACAGTAAAGAATAGAAATGGTATGGCCCTAACAGAAGCAGAAGATATTAAGAAGAGGTGGCAAGAATACAGAGGAAAAACTGTACAAAAAAGATCTTCACAACCCAGATAATCATGATGGTGTGATCACTGACTTAGAGCCAGACATCCTGGAATGTGAAGTCAACATCCACTGGATCATCAAAAGAGCAAGAGAGTTCCAGAAAAACATCTATTTCTGCTTTATTGACTATGCCAAAGCCTTTGACTGTGTGGATCACAATAAACTGTGGAAAATGCTGAAAGAGATGGGAATACCAGACCACCTGACCTGCCTCTTGAGAAACCTATATGCAGGTCAGGAAGCAACAGTTAGAACTGGACATAGAACAACAGACTGGTTCCAAATAGGAAAAGGAGTACATCAAGCCTGTATATTGTCACCCTGTTCATTTAACTTCTATGCAGAGTACATCATGAGAAACGCAGGGCTGGAAGAAGCACAAGCTGGAATCAAGATTTCCAGGAGAAATATCAATAACCTCAGATATGCAGATGATACCACCCTCATGACAGAATATGAAGAGAAACTAAAAAGCCTCTTGATGAAAGTGAAAGAGGAGAGTGAAAAAGTTGGCTTAAAGTTCAACATTCAGAAAACTAAGATCATGGCATCTGGTCCCATCAATTCATGGGAAATAGATGGGGAAACAGTGGAAACAGTGTCAGACTTTATTTTGGGGGGCTCCAAAATCACTGCAGATGGTGATTGCAGCCATGAAATGAAAGACACTTACTCCTTGGAAGGAAAGTTATGACCAACCTAGATAGCGTATTAAAAAGCAGAGCTATTACTTTGCCAACAAAGGTCCGTCTAGTCAAGGGTATGGTTTTTCCAGTGGTCATGTATGGATGTGAGAGTTGGACTGTGAAGAAGGCTGAGCGCCGGATGCTTCTGAACTGTGGTGCTGGAGAAGACTCTTGAGAGTCCCTTGGACTGCAAGGAGATCCAACCAGTCCATCCTAAAGGAGATCAGTCCTGGGTGTTCATTGGAAGGACTGATGCTGAGGCTGAAACTCCAATACTTTGGCCACCTCATCCGAAGACTTGACTCATTAGAAAAGACCCTGATGCTGGGAGGGGTTGGGGGCAGGAGGAGAAGGGGACAACAGATGATGAGATGGCTGGATGGCATCACTGACTCGATGCACATGAGTTTGGGTGAACTCTGGGAGTTGGTGATGGACAGGGAGGCCTGGCGTGCTGCAATTCATGGGGTCGCAAAGAGTTGGACATGACTGAGCGACTGAACTGAACTGACTGAAAGTTAACAAATCAATTAATAGAGTTATAAATATATTTTTTAGACCATCAGGAATAACCCAAGAGTTCAAATACAAATGATTCAAAGTAATTGAGCCTGAGGAACTACTGAGCATGTGGGAGTGAAGGTAAACAGTCACATTCACTTTTCATATATCTATGTTTTTAAGTGATCAGCCAAGTTTATTTTTGTGTATGGTGTGAGAGTGCATTCTAATTTCGATTTAAATGAAGCTGTCCAGCTTTCCCAACACCACTTGTGGAAGAGACTATCTTTACTCCATTGTATATGCTTGCCTCCTTTGTCGAAGTTAACTGACCATAGACGTGTGGGTTTATTTCTGCACTCTCTGTTCTGTTTCATTGGTCCATATGTCCATTTTTGGGCTAATACCACACTTTTTTGATTACTGCCACTTTGTAGTATTGTCTAAAGTCTGGGACGGTTCCAGCTTTGTTCTTTATCCTCAGGATTGCTTTGGCAATTCTGGTTTGATAAAATTTTAGGATTATTTGTTCTAGTTCTGTGGAAAATGTTATGGATAATTTTATGAGAACTGCACTACGTCTTTAGATTGCTTTGGGGTAGTATGGTCATTTTAACTATATTAATTTTCCAATCCAAGAGTATGAGCTATCGTTCCATTTCTTTGAGTCATCTTCAATTTCCTGTATCAGTGCTTTACAGTTCTCAGCATACAGCAGGTCCCCTACACATGAATGAATCCCATTCTGAAAGCAAGTTCTTAAGTCCAACTCGTTTGTAAGTCCAATTTTTTGTAGGGCTAACAAAGTTAGCCTCGGTACCCAACTAATACAATTGGCTATATAGTACTGTACAATAGGCTCACAATACTTTTCACACAATAATACACAGAAAACAAACAAAAATTAAATAAAATATTTTTAGTCATATGATATATGTCCTTGAAAATTACAGTCATACATCACAATGGCTGGCATATAGGGCTAGCACTGAATGAACAAGCAAGAAGAGTTACTGACTGGAGGAGAGAAAGGAGGCGGAAGGTGGTAGAGCTGAAGAATCATCCACAACAGGAGACAGACGGCAAGCTGCAATTTCACGCATGCCTAATGTCGATGGCACAGGTTCTGGGTTCAATTCTATCTACCCTGTTGAAAAAATGATCCAACAATGTCTGGATAGTAGCTTGTTTTTTCTCTTCACAGATGAGATGGTAGCACTGGATTGCATTCTGAACCGTTGTTTCAATACTTGTGTACCATTCTACATTCGGGTCCTAGGTCTCAAAATCTAACAAGTGCTTCCTCAAATAAAGAAAATTCCCTGCCATTTCCCACATCATGAACCTCCTTGGTTCTTCAGGTACTTCCTCCTTTTGTCTCTCTTTGTCCTTTATCTGGTACTCCACTTCCTGGCGCTTGTTAGCAACTACCAGGTACATCCCCGCTGCTTTTACATTTGCCTCTAGACATCCTGGGCTTGAAATAAAGACACTACTATCGTGCTCTACGCAGTAGTGTACAGTAAAGTACACAAAAGCACAAGGGCGTGTAGAGAATGCAGGCAGGTGACCACGTAGGCCAAACACACGAACGAACTCATGTGATTGGATATGTGAACGCCTGTTCACACCTTTGAAAGTTTGCAACATGAAGGTCGTATGTGTCGGGCTTACTGTATAAGTCTTTCACTTCCTTGGTTAAGTGTATCCTTAAGTAACTTTTTGATGAAATTTTTTTAAAGTTTCTTTTTTTTTGCTTTCCTTTTCTATCTCATTTTTAGTATAAAGAAATGCACAGATTTCTGTATGTTTATCTTGTATGCTGCTACTTTGCTGAATTTCTTTATCAGTTCTAGTAGTTTTTGTGTGGGGGTCTTTAGAATTTTCTGTATATAGTATCATATCATCTGCATATAAAAAGTTACTGCTTCCCTGCCAATTTGGATATTCTATTTATTTATTTTTTGTATGATTGCTATGACTAGGCTTTCCAATACTACATTGAGTAGAAGTGGTGAAAGTGGTCATCCCTGTCTTGTCCCAGATTTTAGCAAGAAGGCTTTCAACATTTCATCTCTGAGTAATATGTTATCTGTCAATTTGTCATAAATAGCTTTTAATATGTTGACATACATTTCCTCTACACCCACTTTGATAAGTTTTTTTTAATCCCACTCTTGAGCATATATCTGGAGAAAACTCTAATTTGAAAATATGCAGGCACCCCAATATTCATTTACTGTAGCCAAGACATGGAAGCCACCTCAATGTCTATCAACAGATGAATAGATAAGGAAGATGTGGTGTATGTGTGTGTGTATATATATATATATATAAATACATATATACACACATATATATACATACATATAAACACACACACACACAATGGAACATTGCTCAACCATAAAAAGGATGATATAATGCCATTTGCATCATATCATTTGCATTATATAGGATATAGGAGGTCCATCAATGGGTGGACCTAGAGATTATTACACTAAATGAAACAAGTCAGAAAAATAAAGACAATTACTTTAGATATCACTTATATGTGGAATCTAAAACATTATGCAAATGAGCTTATTTATAAAACAGAAACAGACTCTCAGACTTCAAAAACAAGAGGAAGGGGGAGGGGGATGGGAGGGGTAAATTGAGAGTTTGGGATTAGCAGACACAAACTATTATACATAAAATAAGCAAGGTTGTACTGTATAGCACAGGGAACTATACTCAATATCTTATAACAAACCATAGTGGAAAAGAATATGAAAAAGAATTCAGTATGTAAAACTGAAGCACTTTCTTATATACCTGAAATTAACACAACATTGTAAATCAAGTATACTTCAAAAAAAAGTTCAGTCAATCAAGCGAATAACCTTAATAATAAACGAATATCTACTTGAGAACAGATTAGGTCACCAGGAAACTGTAAGAAGGGGGCCCATTAGAGGTCAGGAGGAGTTGGAAGCATCAGCAATGGAGACCCAGACTGACCCACGACCCATAACCAAAGGGAAAGAGCCAGGAGATAGTGGCACGCAGCAGCTGAGTGTGTTCCACACCGAGGGTGAGGGTGTTCCAAAGGGAGGGGGTGCCCTCAGCTGCAGTATTGAGCAGGCTGAAAGCAGGGCTAAGGATGAAACTGAACGATGACTTTAGCAACTTGGGGATCATTGGTCATTTGGCAAAAGCCATCTCAGTAGACTGAAATACTAGGACTTTAGGAAGTAGAAATAAAGTTAGTAAATAGAGCAGGAGAAAAGATTATTTTGGCAACAGAATAAAAAAAAAAAATCAATGGATATTAGGAGCAAAGAAAGAGGGGATTCAATAAATGACTCCTGGCCACATGACCGAAAAATGAAACGTGCCTTTAGCAAAATCAGAAAAGCAGAAGTGGGTGTGGAAAAATAGATAAATAAATTTTTAAGTGGGTGTGGAGGATGGAAGAAGGTCAGCTTGTATTCTCCCTACTTAACCTCTTTGTCCACTTTCTGTCTATACATCTACTCCGCAAAGAGTTCTTAAGCTCATGGAACACATGGGCACAAGTTCATGGGCAGGCTAAGAGAGGAGGAAGCTACAGGAAGTTGGTCTGATTTCTGTTGTATTTGACTTGACAGTATTTGTTCAGAGGTGCTGGATTCCCAGTCTTTGTGCTGGCAGGATCATTCATGCTCACAGCCTGTGGTTTTGCCTTTAGTTCTGAGACTCAAGAAATTTTCAGGAGGAAGATTTAGAAATCTGCTTTGAATTACAGCACTGCTAGGCAATATTTTTCTTAACCAGTGGGGTTTTTCTCTTTATTGTGCTTTGGAACATGTTGGAAGAGCAGGACATTGGAATGTTGGAAGGGCAGGAGGTCTCTCAAGTTCCCATCTCCAAGTTTAATAACATGAATATATTCTGGTTAAGTCATTTTCAATAACTTGTATCCATTTTGGTGTTATTTTTATTTTCCATAAAGCCATTTTCCAATTTTTAAACTCCTCATAATAGCATGATCCACAGAACAATGAATTTGGACTTTGTTATTGTTAGTGAACCTTCATCATCTCCAGGTTCCAACATCCCTAAATTAGAACCACAGATTGATTACAAAGTGTATTCCATGGAACACAGAAACCTTGAGAAAGCTACTGTGACCTCTTTCTTTAGTGATTATAGAAGATATTTGCTCAGGAGTCCTGGGTGAGTTCTAGACCTTCTGTAAAATGAATGGAAACGTCAAAAAAATGAATGAATGTAGGAAAAATCATAAGTCATGTAGAAGTGGCCATGACATAAGAGAGGCCAGGGACCCAGTGAAAGGTGCATGTGACACGGGTCTCACAGTCTAGTTTGAGGACCTGTTGTGAGCTCCATGAGAGCAGAGCCCTCCCCTGTCTTTTTTACCTCTGTGTCTCCAAAACCTAAAACAGTGCCTCGAAAGAGTTGGGGCTCAGTAAACTAAAAAACAAACAGGAAATGTTACCGTCACTCAACATTTTAGAGGGAAACGTTAAAGAACAACAACAAATCCGCTTCAGCTCACAAAATACTATTTTCCCATATATCCAGAACGCTCGGGGCAAGTCTTGGGCAAAAATCAGAACCTTCAAAAATTGCTTTTAAAACCTGTAAGAGGAAGTTCTGAGAACAGATAGCAACAATTTATGTCTCTAGCACTTTTCCTGCTCTGGGTTTTATAGTCACTAGTTTATATCCAGTCCAAACCACCCTTCACTGAGAAAGGCCCTTTGACTATTACATCCCAGACTTCTCCAATCAGAAGTGTTATAAGACCTCAGAACAAATCACCCAGGGCATTTGAGATCTGTTGTTGGTGATCTCTATGAAGAGTCGTTCTGGGAGATGCTGAATTTCAACTTCCACGCAATTCTGTTTTCACAGTTCACTCTATAACGAAACTAACCAAGGTGACCTCACTCCTCCAAAAAGGAAAAGATAAAGTTAAAACCCTCTACAGTGAGAATGTGTATTACTCTCAAGACTTGGACTCTGACAATTGTTCAAATCAGGGAAATCTGAAAGTGTATGTATCTCTCCACTGGATTCAAAGTCAAATACACATTCATCATATGGCTATGAAGATATTCTGCCATGGTATGCTTAAAATCTAGCACTGTTTTCATTGTCCTAGAAAACCAGGAGCTGTTTGCCCTCGAGTGATAAAGACTTTGGGACGTGGGGAGAGCTGGTTATGACCTGCAAGTCAAACACACACAAAGTTCCATTTCCACCCTTCCCCAACTCATCTCTAACATTTCCCAGGAAGCCCTCTGGTTAGTTCAACTGACAGCAGCTTATCGCTGTTGCAATTAGATTGTATCATCTCTTTGTTTCTTCCTGTGTAAAATGAAGCATGGGATCCTGCAGAGACAAACAGAACCAGATGGGCCATCAACCCTACACTTATCAACTTCAAGAAGTACAGATCAGCCCTCATTTCAGCAGTCTAACCTCACAAATCCAACCACAGGCTCTAACGCTGGATTTTTTCACGTTGCTTTTTATTGCTGACTTGGGCAGTTTTCTCCACTGTTTAAGTATTTATACATTTTTAAAGATTTGTTGAAATTTCTTTGCATTAAGGTTTATTTGCATTTCACCCTGTAAATCTAAGATATTTTACTCTTGAACTTGCTGATTTTTAAAGGATACAAAAAGAAAATATCATTTAAGTATTTACTATTTCCAGGAATTTAATAAATATGATTGTATTTATACCTTTCAAAAGTCTACATGAATGTTGTCTTAATTTCAAAAACAAAAAGGAGTCTACATGGTGGATGTTATTATTTCTATCATATGGATGAAGAGAATGAAAGTAATAGAAGTTAAGCAACTTGCTCAAAATATTACACAGCTTATAAGTGGTGATACGGGAATAGGAATGGAGATCTATCTGACCCCACAGATGTAGTCTTTCCACTCTACCACCACTCGTCAGAGATCTGGGTGTTTAGAGGATCAAGGAAACGTAATGAGTCTGCAAAGTGATCCATGTACTAATATCATCATTAAAAAGGATTCCATATAATATTTATAACAGGAATAACCAGGGTCCTTCCTTATATTTCCCCCCAAATGTGGACAAATATAACTGTCTCAGTGCCTTAAGGACTGATAATATCTTTTAAAATTAAACTATCTATGTAGAGAATACCATTGTATAAATTCACTGGAATTGGGGTCAAATGACCTGAGTAAAGGTGCAGCTTCTACATTTAATATCTGTGTGAATTTAAGCAAGTTACTTACTATTGAGTTTCCTTATTTGTGAAATGTGTGTGGCAGAAGGTAGAGGCACCCTTCCCAACCTCCCTGTAGTGAGACTGGGGCCAATGAAGCATGAGAACTCGAGACCTGGGTCACTCTAGATCAAAGCAGGTATAAGCCAGTGTACCACCTCCAGCTCCCTCTTTCTCAGCAGAAGCAGCTCTAGAGGCCATATGTTCTACATGTCCTATTTGGTGCAGCTGCAAGATTGCGAGGGGTACCCAGTTGCCATAAGAGTTTTCCTGAGTAAGAAAGAAATCTTTATTGGGTTAAATCACTGAGATTTCAGGGTTTACCCGCTATGGCAACTAACGTTAATTAACCTCACTAACACAGGGAGATAACAACTTCTACCATGCTACATTAGATTATTATGATAATCAAATAAGAATGTTGAGATGAGTATTTATTAACCCTATCGTACACAGATGGAAGGCCTACTATTGTTATTACTCATACATTTAAAGAAATTTGACTTTTCTTCAAGATTTTTGTAAGATCATGATTATATAAAAGTTGTAGTTCCAACAATTATTTGTAAGAAAAAAAAAAGACTGCTTATAATATGGTTTCAAGGAAAACGGATGTTTTATCTTGTGTACACTATTTTCTTGTTCAACAATCTTCCACAGATAGTACAAATAAAAACTTTAACTCAATTTAATTGAATAATACCAGTATCCAATTACCCTTTTCTTAATTAATAAAAATTCACTGTAGTTTACATCCTTGGAGATTTCTCTTCTTCCTGCTCACATAGTAGAAAAGACAACAGTTGGCACACACGTTGGCTTTCATGAGACTAACACCACAGGGCAAATGATGCCCATCCACATTAACATGGTAGCCTGTCTTGCTTTCAACTCCATTAATAACTGGCCTCATTCAAATAAGCCCAGCTCATTTACTAGGTATTAGAAAAACAGAAATCCTAGATAGGGCAAATAGACATTGTCAGTCACAGCTTCTACTCTCCCTCCCCAGATGCCCATACACTTGAATTCAGAGTCAAGAATGGGAACCAAAGAAAGAGGACACAGCGTGACAATGACCTAAATTCATACACACAAACAAGGATGCTATTTACTGCTATAAAATTGGCTGGGGGGGAGGTGTGTGTGTGTAGACAGAAGACAAAAACAGAGTAAAAATGAAATGCACAAAAATGTGTTATCAATAGTACCCAAAAGATGAATGGGTAAAAAAAAGTGTGGGATCAACACAATGAAATACTATGCAGCCATACAAAAGAAGGAAATTCTGCCATCTGTGACAGCATGAAGGGACCTTGAGGGTATTGTGTTGAGCAAAATAAGTCAGATAGAGAAATACAAATATTGTATGCTCTTACTTCAAAGTGGAATCTGGAAGAAAAAAAATGAACTCAAACATGTAAAGAACAGATTGCTGTTTGTCAGAAGTGGGTGTATGGAAGTGGTGGGCAGGCGGGTGCGTGAAATGGGTGAAGGTAGTAAAAGGTCCAATCTTCCGACTGTAAAACAACTAAGTCCAGGGGGTGTAATAGAAGGTGTACGTTATATCAAAACATTCTCTTAAAGGCTGCCTCACTTCATTCTGAAGACACAGATAGGATTCCAGTCTTAGGTAATGGACCCACTTATGGGGACATGAAATTCACTTCTTCCCATATTTCACTTTTCAGTTCACATAAATGGGCAAGTGAGGAAGGGAACACACTTATGAGACTATGATGTTATTGACACAGGGAAGCCCATTTATACATACACACACATATAAACCTTACACACCGCACAAATACACACACACACATACATACGTACACATACATGGAACGCAAACTATATCTTTGTTTTCAGTGATTAAGCAGTAATATTATCGTGCCGTGTTATGTCACAATGAAAACAGCAGAACTTTCAAGAACTGAGGAGCAAGGGTGGGGATGCAGGAGAGCAAGAGGAAGAAGAGAAGGGAAAGACCAGGGGCAGGCGAGAGCGGGCAGAGGAACCACCCTGAGCACAGGCTAGACTTTCGCCAGAGGGTCAATGTCAACGAACAGGTAGATGTAAGAGGTTATCTGGGAAACCATGTTTTCTCTCGAGAAGAATATTTGAATTGGGAATGAAAACATTCTGTGCTTCCTGGCGCATTTTACAGTTACAAAGAAGGCTTTTAGAAGTCTGCCAGCAATCTAGCTGAAGAAGGTCCAAAGCATCAAGGTTCCGTTTGGCTTTTTTTCCTGAATTATTGTGTGCACATAATGTTGTTTTAGAAAAATAAAGCAAACCACTAAACTTAACAGGATTCTTTAATGCTGGCAGAAGAAACATGTCACTGTCACAATAAAGAAAACTCTGTTGAGAAATACTTTACAAAGTAAGAGCTAAGGCAGTTAACAATTGATTCTCAAAGTGGTTTGCTTTTGTTCTAAATCACAAGCAGACCCTCACAACCCCACCCTTTCCCGCTTTCAAGTGTGCAATCCTGGCCTGAGAAGCTGTTCTGCAGGGTCATGCTCAGCAGTGACACAGAGAGCCGGGCGCAGAGGTTAAAAGGTCTGGTTCTCCAGGCGACAGGTCAGCAGCCAAGAGAGATGACAGGCACCACCGAGAGATCCTCATTCAGACGGCACCAACAAAGCTGACGTCTGAACTGAAAACCTCTGCCGCTGGCCCAGTGCTGACCACTCACCACCACAAGCAGTTAGCGGTACCCCCAGCAGCTCCTAAATAATCCCTCTGGGCAAGTTGTAACAGCAAATTCAGACATGGGAAGAGATACAGCAGCTTAACCTGGATTTTAAACATCACTGCCATCTTAGAACTGGGTAAGTGTTCTATTAGCTAACAGAGTGGGAGGCTTCCTTAACTGAGCCCTCCTTGGCTGCCTAATCCTTGAAGAATCTTTCTAGCTTTTCTTCTGCCTCCCACAGATCCTCATGCTGTAGCCAAACCTTGAATCTGAAAGGAAGACCATGATCAGTGCTCTGAGACCTCCTACTTATTGGCAGGTCTGATCCCTTGGTATGCACACAAAACCACTAATGCTGGCCTCCTGCTCAAGTCCTGTCCCACCCTTTGTATGGCCAAGTCTAGATGGTGGAGAGTAACATGTGATATTATTGGTTGACTGGTCTCTATTACTATCTGCTGTCTTATTTGAGCCATAAAGCAGTGATGGCAAGTAGGTTTCCTCTTGTGGGATAATTCTAACCATTTAGCTTTTTATGCCTAAACCTCTGTGTTAAGGAGGATTCTGAGGACATATCTGCATTCAAGGAAAACCATGGAAAATAGAGGAAAACATATCACTTCACTTAAAAGCTAAGTTTGCAATTTTGTGAAGAAGCATCAAGTCAAAAGGGAGAAGCAGTAAACCAGGGGGAGGTAAAAATAAAGGAAAAACCAGCATCATGCGGCTGGTAGCCTGAAACTGGGTGCAATTTTTTCTAGAAGGCAATTTGAGGATACACATGAGAAGCCTTAACCATGTTCACATTCCCTGGTCCAGTACTTCTAGGAACTTATTCTAAAAAACCACTATGGATGCTCTCAAAGATTTGTCTACAGGTGTATTCATAGGAGCACTGCTTATGACAGCTGAAAATTAGAATCTACATAAATGCTAAAAAAGTGAGTATTGTCTAAATTATAGAAATGACAATAAAATACTATGCACTATTTTATCAATGATTCTTTTTAAAAAATCACTCTGTAGAGGGCTATTTAAAGATAATGGGAAAATGTTCATAGTATAAAAACTTGTTCTATGAAAAAGTATCCAAAATATTATACGTAGTATGGTCCAAATTTATTTTAAAATACAAAATAGAAAGACATATATATATGTTCTAAATGTTAACTCTGAATATCCCAAATCCTCTACAATAATTATATGCCACTTTTGTGACAATAATAATAAAATCTTATTTGTTTTTAAAGACAATAATATACAATCTGAAGAAGCCCTGCCTGTGGCCATCCAACTTCACTGCCCCCTAAAATGTAACTTGAGTAAAATGTAATTTGGATCAGAAAGTGAAAAATGTGATGCACAATAAACAGGAAAGAGATGAATGGTTTAACATGAGGAGAAGAGCACTGAAGCCGCCCAGAGGCATATCTGGGTCCAGCGGGCTGTGTCAGTACATACGAGTTGTTAAGTGGACCACAACCAGCTTCATCCTGCAGCAGAATTAGTCTTTTATTCCTGGTGCTTCACTGTCTGAAATAACCACCATCACACACTCAGAATTATGTGTTTTTTCCAAGACCACCAAGTGGCTTAATAAAAAATAAAATTCGCCTTCATTGCAAAGGACTCTACACATATTGCTCAGAAGTGGTCACATGACCTGCCAAATGTAGAAGACTGTGTTCTGCTTTTTTTTTTTATCAAGTGAAAGGACATCTTACAGTGTACTAGACATGCAGCATCTCCCTGTATGAGCCTGTTACCAGTCCAAACTTGGGTTGGCTTGCCCACACACAGTAAAGCCAGGGTGTGGTGAAGGAAAGCACAGCATTTACTGCAGGATGCCAAACAAGCAGAATGGGAAGCTCGTGCTCAAAAGACCCAAATTCCTTGATGGTTTTCAGGGAAGGGTTTTTAAAGTCACTGTGAGGGAGGATTCTATAGGGTGTGTGATCAGCTCATGCACAATTCTTGAACTGGTTGGCATCAACATAAAGTTTCAAGCATCATCAACCTTCTGGTTTTGACTAGTCTAGGGTCATGTTCTCGCCCTCAGCAGTTTTCATCTGGTGGGGGTCTGCTTCCTATAAAAACAACTTGGAATGTGTGTTGGGCCTTTATCTGTATCTTTCAGGGAACTGGGAGTTTGGTGATTCTGCTACATCACAGATTTATAGTCTAAATTGTTACCAGTTCTCCAGCCCAAGAGCTATTCTTTGTTTCTACACTTCATATCTCCCAATTATTAACTCTTGAGTCAGCCTTTTACCTCAAAATACAAAGGGACTTGTGCACGATTTCAAACCCAGGATGCGGAAATCAGTGTTCCATTCTGAGCACCACTGAGCACCTCTGCCCTCTGTAGTTCAGTCCCAGCGTTCCTGTTCCAAAAGTAGGGTGAATAGTCCTCAGAATTCTACTTGTTTTGACCCAGAAGAATGAATATTGTTGAGATTGTGTCTGGAAAAATGCTAGTCACAAGGTGTAAAGAGTGTGCACCTTTTTGTGAATCAGAAAGTTCTCTTTTCCTCCTGCTGCACTTTGTACAATAAGCTTAAAAGGGGAAACTCCTGCTCTAGTTTACTATTATCTCATTTTCCAGCAAAATCTAACCCCTAACTGTCTGAGGTGAGGATATGTGTACACCCTGATTCAAAGTTGTCTGGAGTCTACCTAGGAAGGAAATGCAAGCTAGCTTTATTTCCGCTTTTCCATATGGGAAAAAAGCAGCCACCTTGATGATCTGAGTTCAGATTCCCACTAGACTGTCTCCAAATTAAAGACATTTTCAAGCATTTTATCCTGTGGTTACAGCAAGGAGTCATTAAAAAATAAAATATCCAGATATTCAAAAGGAATAAAGGTCAATTAAAGAAGAAGGAGGCTTCTGTTTTTCACAATCCCAATTAGTAGGAGAAAACTGGAATTTCTAGACTTCATAAAATACAAGGAAAATATCTGGAATGCAGAACTTGAAGGATCAAGTGAATGAAGTTAGCTTTGCTGGCCAGCAATTTATTCTCAGCAAAATAATAATGTATTGAGTGACTGGTCCATAATAGAATTTTAGAGATGACCTTTCATCTGAAAGGAATTTTCTAGAGAAGAAGAGAGAATTATAGACCTGAGACTTGATATCACACATCTTTCCAGGAGAGAACCCTCAAAGACCTTCTGTGACCCTAAACCCACTGCTAAGTGTCTCTAAGATGAGGTGCCCATGACCTTGTTGTATACTCATGTCCAGGGTCTTTATAGGAAGGAAGTTCTGGCCACAAGTTTGTTGGATACATCGAATGATGTTGTTTATGCTTGAAATCAGACTGCTTGGAATCAATAATTTAAATGTTTCAATAGAGAACTGTCCAGAGTATTTGGGAACAAGGTGTTACTTAGAATCAAAGCTAAAATAAACCTTCTACTTTATTTCTTGGTACCAACTTAAACTACTCAGACATTTAAAAGTTTGTTTCCCTAATGCTGCATACTGTAAGGTTTTCATGTTTGTGCCTGCTTGCATTTATTGTCATTTTATGCTTTAAAAATGGCCCCTTTGGAATCATACCACATTGGTCACCTCAGAATCATACTTATGCTTTGCTATAAAACAGCACTGATCATTTAAAAATATCTGACATTTGCTTTTTCCAAAAATATTTCCTCAACCTAAAAATATGAAATTCAAGTGTCATGAAAATGTTAGTTGCTCAATTGTGCCTGACTCTTTGCTACCCCCATGGACTGTAGCCCACGAGGCTTCCCTGTCCATGGGATTCTCCACAGAAGAACACTGGAGTGGGTTGCCATTTCCTACTCCAGGGGATCTTCCCAACTCAGGGATCAAACCTGGGTCTCCTGCATTGCAGGCAGATTCTTAAGTGTCTGAGCTACCAGTGAAGCCCTTCAAGTGTCATAGACAGAAATAACAGAACGTACGCTAACCAGACAAAAAACCATGTTTGTGTGTTTTTGTGTAAGTGGTTGGTGGATGTGGAAGACAGAAACACATTTCACACAAGTATCTAAGCAGAGTGCTTGTACTGAGGCAGCCTGACTGGAAAGCCTAGACAACAGTCTGTGATACTGTGCTGCATGTCCAGTGGAATTCTATTCCTATCATGGAAAAATAGCTAAGTCTGTGGTGCTTGGTCTTCATGCAAAATAATAAGCAGGGCCACTACTCAGAGGAACTTCAAAGAGAACTTTAAGAGATATTTAATTCTCCTTTTGAGAGACAAATATTATGAAAGCAATATTTTAGCTTGCCTATGCTGCTGCTTGCTCTGATTAAGAAGCTGCCATCAGAAGAGATCCAACCCTCTCTAAAAGGGAATAAATCAGAAGGCTTGGGTCTTTTCTCTTTGGAAGCCTGACCCTTGACCCTGTCCCTTCTCCCAGTCAGAGGCTTTTTAAAATTTCTTTTCACTTTTGTCCTGGATCACTGCTTCCATTCCTTCTGCCTCCAGAGTGGCTGAGCTTGTTGCCCAATCCAAATCTCTAGACCAAGAGAAGCTTCTTTCTGCAACACAACACGTCTCCAGAATCTTTTCTCACTGAAGTATTTATAGCCTGTAGTTTTGTTTTGAAACAACGCAGAAAATCTAAGAATACCAAAAAACAGCTCATGAGAGGAGGCAAATAAACAGTCCAACCATGGAAGAAAACCTAAATTTTGTCTACACTGGATCAAATCTCCCATACCACACACACACACACACATGCATCATAATGGATTTATCTGCTTCCATCAAAATGCAACCAAAAGCTTCTTAATCTGATAAAATTTGGGAGATCTGTAAGTTTGAAAGGGAAAAATTAATCCTTATTTTCACTAATTTCTAATAAAAATTCATTATTTCCTTTCATTATTAGTAGAGTTCCTTGACTTGGTCATCAAAATAAGCTCAGTTATTTTCATTTCTGAAAATTTACTTTTTTGCTCATCAGTTCAGTTCAGTCACTCAGCCGTGTCCAACTCTTTGCTACCCCATGAATCGCAGCATGCCAGGCCTTCCTGTTCATCACCTACTCCAGGAGTTCACTCAGACTCACGTCCATCGAGTCGGTGATACCATCCAGCCATCTCATCCTCTGTCATCCCCTTCTCCTCCTGCCCCCAATCCCTCCCAGCATCAGAGTCTTTTCCAGTGAGTCAACTCTTCACATGAGGTGGCCAAAGTACTGGACTTTCAGCTTTAGCATCATTCCTTCCAAAGAAATCCCAGGGCTGATCTGTTTTAGAATGGACTGCTTGGATCTCCTTGCAGTCCAAGGGACTCTCAAGAGTCTTCTCCAACACCACAGTTCAAAAGCATCAATTCTTCAGTGCTCAGCTTTCTTCACAGTCCAACTCTCACATCCATACATGACCACTAGAAAAACCATACCCTTGACTAGACAGACCTTTGTTGGCAAAGTAAAGTCTCTGCTTTTCAATATGCTATCTAGGTTGGTCATAATTTTCCTTCCAAGGAGTAAGCACCTTTTAATTTCGTGGCTGCAGTCACCATCTGCAGTGATTTTGGAGCCCCAAAAAATAAAGTCTGACACTGTTTCCACTGTTTCCCCATCTATTTGCCATGAACTGATGGGACCAGATGCCATGATCTTTGTTTTCTGAATGTTGAGTTTTAAGCCAACTTTTTCACTCTCTTCTTTCACCTTCATCAAGAGGCTTTTTAGTTCCTCTTCACTTTCTGCCATAAGGGTGGTGTCATCTGCATCATACTTCAAAATTATGGTGATTGTTAGACCCATTGCTGCATGTTAGTATCTGATATCTTAAGAAGCAAAAATGTTAACATAGCCTAGTATTGCTTTTCTTAATACTTTATTCTGTTTTAATATATTTGTTTTTAATTTATGTTTTTTTTAAAGCAGTAAAAGCAGATTTTATTCAGGAACTATTGGAATAGGGGAAACCAGATCTCAATATAGAACTGGGCTGAATTCCAAATATAGCATTTTAAAATGTCATTCTGATAAAGAATCTATAGGCTTCACCAGACCGCCAAAAGGGTCTGTGATTCTTTTTGCTAAAAAGCAAGGATCCCTGGCAGTAAAGGTTTTAGATAAAGTTTACTCGTGGTTAAAATGGATGCTCATATGGTTGAGCATGAACCATTGCTTTCACTTAATCTCTTTTCCTTTAAGTGGTATTCTGTATTGTCCAATGAATGTTGCATTTTCTACTCAAGTTCCGTCTTTTTCTGGTGAACTACAGACAAAAGTAGGCTGGTGTTTCCTGAGTTTGGAGTGAGAAATAGCTTTCTTAAAGCAAATGCTTCAAGATTCACCTGAGGAACCCTGCCCTAGCCTGCACAGTCACTTTAAACAAGGCCTCTTTGTCCACTTATCTCCCGGTTCTCTTTAGCAGACAGAACTCGGACGGCATGTGCTCACCTGGCCTGAGGTCACTTCAGAGCCTTTTTTCTTCACTAGGTCCACACTCTCCAAGGGGACTACCTTGCTCTCTGTGTACCAGGACAGGCTCCACAGTGAACACCGACCCACGACACATCCTGGGACGTGCTGGGTCACAGCCACCATCAGCATCTGTATTTTACAGGCTTATAAACGTGGGCGGTGGAGAAGGCTATGGCACCCCACTCCAGTACTTTTGCCTAGAAAATCCCATGGACAGAGGAGCCGGGTAGGCTGCAGTCCATGGGGTCGCTAGAGTCAGACACAACTGAGCGACTTCACTTTCACTTTTCACTTTCATGCATTGGAGAAGGAAATGGCAACCCACTCCAGTGGTCTTGCCTGGAGAATCCCAGGGATGGGGGAGCCTGGTGGGCTGCCGTCTATGGGGTCGCACAGAGTCGGACACGACTGAAGCGACTTAGCAGCAGCAGCAAACGTGGACGGTACGGATTTCCTTTCACAACACTTGGATACAGGAAATCTTCGATTCATTTATTTCTCTAAATCATTACATCTGATGTGAGTGCTCACTCAGTGAAATCCATGGCAAACTCTGGTCTGTATTGAGAATCCCTCCCTACCCTCAAAGGAGTCCTGCTCCAATGTGGGGTCCTCCTGCTGCCAGAAAAAAAAGAGTGAAGTGTCATTTCTGGCACTGCCATCATTTTTTTTTTTTAATAATTTTGTTTATTTATTTTTGGCTGTGTGGGGTCCTTGTTGCTGCCTGGGCTTTTCTCTAGTTGCGGCGAGTGGGGCTCCTCTCTAGCTGCTGCACTCCGGCCCCTCACTGCAGTGGCTTCTCCTGCTGCCGAGCATGCGCCTCCAGGGCACACAGGCTGCAGCGGTTGTGGCACATGGGCTCCGCAGTCGCAGCTGTGGTTCCTGGGCTCCACAGCACAAGCTCTACAGTTGTAGCACGTGGGCTTAGTTGCTCTGAGACATGTGGAGTCTTCCCAGATCAGGGATCAAACCTGTGTCTCCTGCATTGGCAGGCAGAAACTTTACCTCTGAGCCACCACGGAAGCCCTGCCGTCATTCTTGTTGTCCTTTCTCCTAGTCAATGCCTCCTGGATCTCAGGAAATGCAGAGCTGCCCTCTCAGTGGGCGCTGGTCCTTGGAGAGCCTCACCACTGCTTTCAAGGTTGCAGAGCACACCATGGCCTCTACTGGCCTCCTGATCACAGACCCCCTCAGCCCAATCCTGTTCTCTCTCTTCTCCCCTGTGATGGCTTCCACCTCTGCAAATACTCTCCTCCATCCTCCCCCTCAAGGAAAGCCCAATATCATTCCTTTCAATGAGCCAGACTTCCAGAAGCCAAAGATGAGACAGGCAGTTCTCTGGTGACGTCTCCTTTTTATCTGTAACTCCAAAGCCCCTGAAAACCAAAAGAACATACATGCCTGGCTACATTATGGGGACAAAATAAAAACATTATATTAACAGAAATGAAACAAAAATTACTATTTTAATCAAATACCCTGCATATAAAAGTAAGGACAACTGTTAGAGAAGCATCTCTAAGGAAAATAGATTATGACCAACCTAGATAGCATATTGAAAAGCAGAGACATTACTTTGCCAACAAAGGTTCGTCTAGTCAAGGCTATGGTTTTTCCTGTGGTCATGTTTGGATGTGAGAGTTGGACTGTGAAGAAGGCTGAGCACCAAAGAATTGATGCTTTTGAACTGTGGTGTTGGAGAAGACTCTTGAGAGTCCCTTGGACTGCAAGGAGATCCAACCAGTCCATTCTGAAGGAGATCAGCCCTGGGATTTCTTTGGAAGGAATGATGCTAAAGCTGAAACTCCAGTACTTTGGCCACCTCATGCGAAGAGTTGACTCATTGGAAAGGACTGTGATGCTGGGAGGGATTGGGGGCAGGAGGAGAAGGGGACGACAGAGGATGAGATGGCTGGATGGCATCACTGACTCGATGGACGTGAGTCTGAGTGAACTCCGGGAGTTGGTGATGGACAGGGAGGCCTGGCGTGCTGCGATTCATGGGGTCGCAAAGAGTCGGACACGACTGAGTGACTGATCTGATCTGATCTGATTAATGTACAGTTCTAGAAATAAAGCTGGAAACTGTAAATGACTTTTTTGAAGTGAGTGAATTTGTCCTCAGTTGTGCACACACACACACACACACACACACACACACACACTACATGTTAGCCTTTAACCAATCTCAGTTTAAGACAAAGTAAGACCCAGTTAGCAGCCAGTTTATCATCAATTTCAGTGAAGCACTTGGAGATTCTGTGTAATCAGTGACTCATCAGGAGGTCACATCAAGTAACGCAACTAACGCTTTAAAGATAACAGTGGTGACAACCCTCATCACACCCACGAGCAGTCCCACAGACTCTGCTGTCTGGTCAGGCCATGCTGAATTTCTAGACTGCATCCCCCACTCAGAGAAGAAAAATATTCCAACTCTTATGGTCATTACTCACTCTTAAAAGGGAAAATGAATACCCACCACAGTAATGAATGTAATTCAATGGGAGAGTGGCTTGAGAAAGCTAGCCACACTGGAAAGCTTTACTTCTTAAATTAATGACAGATCTGAAGATTATTTTCAGATTTGGTCAGCATTTTTGAGAAGTAATGATTAGCCAGGGTGGGAAAAGTCCAGATTTGTATTAAGCAGTTGCATCTTATGAGCAGAATGAGCTAAATCCAAGACTGTGACTTATTATTCAGGCTCTCACCATACGTTTTGCTAACAATAAGAGCTAACATTCATTAAGTGCTTACTATGCAAGTCAATTGAAAAAGCACTTTGTGTGTATTATTGCATCTATGCCACAAAACTACATATTAAAGAGGTACTATTATTCTCTCTAAAAATGAGTGAGGATACTTAGGAACAGAAATGTTGAGTAATCTGCCAATGCTCACAAAGTTGGTGCACGTGGATAAAAAACTTGTTTCTAAACAATATAAGCTAGAGAGCTCAACCCTTTAACACTGTTCAGTACTGTTGCTATCGCTGTTCAGTCACTAAGTTGTGTCCAACTCTTTACAACCCCAAGAACAGCAGCATGCCAGGCTTCTGTGGCTTTCCCTATCTCCTGGAGTTTGCTCAAACTCATGTCCATTGAGTTAGTGATGCAATCAAACCACCTTATCTTCTGTTGCCCTCTTCGCCTTTGTCCTCTATCTTTCCCAGAAACAGGGTCTTTTCTAATTAATCAGCTCCACATATCAGATGGCCAAAGTATTGGAGCTTCAGCTTCAGCATCAGTCCTTGCAATGAATATTCAGGGTTGATTTCTGTTAAGATTGACTGGTTTGATCTTCTTGCTGTCGAAGGGACTTTTAAGAGTTTTCTCCAGCATCACAGCTTGAAAGCATCAATTCTTTGGCATTCAATCTTCTTTATTGAATGCCAAATTCTCCTATCTGTACTTGACTACTAGAAAAACAGTAGCTTTGACAATATGGACTTGGTCAGCAAAATGATGTCTCTGCTTTTTAATACAATGTCTCGGTTTATCATAGCTTTTTTTCCAAGGAGCAAGCATCTTTTAATTTCACGACTGCAGTCATCATCCACAGTGATTTTGGAGCCCAAGAAAATGAAATCTGTCACTGTTTCTCCTTTTTCCCCATCCATTTGCCATGAAATGATGTGACCAGATGTCATGATCTTAGTTTTTTGAATGCTGAGCTTTAAGCCAGTTTTTTCACTCCCCTCTTCCGCCCTCATCAAGAGGCTCTTTAGTTTCTCTTCTCTTTCTGCCATTAGAGTGGTATCATCTCCGTATCAGAGGCTGCGGATATTTCTCCCGGAAATTTTGATCCATTTTGTGCTTCATCCAGCCCAGCATTAACATAACGCAGTCTGCATATTATAAGTTAAGTAAACAGAGTGACAGTATACAGCCTTGACATATTCCTTTTCCAATTTTGAACTAGTCTGTATTTCCATGTCCAGTTCTAACTTGTTTCTTGACCTACATACAGGTTTCTCAGGAGACAGGTAAGGTGGCTTGGTATTCCCATGTCTTTAAGAATTTTCCACATTTGTTGTGATCCAGAAGTCAAAGGATTTAGCGTAATCAGTGAAGCAGATAGATGTTTTTGGAATTTCCTTGCTTTTTCTACAATCCAACAGATGTTGACAATTTGATCTCTGGCTCCTCTGCCTTTTCTAAATCCAGCTTATACATCTGGAAGTTCTCAGTGTACTGTTGAAAGTGAAAGTTCTCAATGTACTGTTGAAAGTGAAAGTAAGTCGTTCAGTCGTGTCTGACTCTTTGCAACCCCATGGACTATAGAGTCCATGGAAGTCTCTAGCCAGAATAATGGAATGGGTAACCTTTCCCTTCTCCAAGGGACCTTCCCAACCCAGGGATCGAACCCAGGTCTCCTAAATTGCAGGCAGATTCTTTATCAGCTGGGCCACAAGGGAAACCCAAGAATACTGGAATGGGTAGTCTACCCCTTCTGCAGCACATCTTCCTGACCCAGGAAGCAAAACGGGGTCTCCTACATTGCAGGTGGATTCTTTACCAACTGAACTGTCAGGAAGCCCTGTACTGTTGAAGTCTAGCTTAAAGGATTTTGAGCTTTACCTTGCTAGCATGTAAAATAAGCACAACTGTACAGCAGTTGGAACACTCTTCAGCATGGCCTTTCTTTGGGATGAGAATGAAAACAGACCTTTTCCAGCCCTGTGACCACTACTGAGTTTGCTGGCATATTGGGTGCAGCACTTAAACAGCATCATCTTTCAGGACTTGAAATAGCTAAGTTGGAATTCCATCACCTCCACTAGCTTTGTTTGTAGTAATGCTTCCTAAGGCCCACTTGACTTCACACTCCAGGACGTCTGGCTCTAGGTGAGTTGACCATGCCATCGTGGTTATCTGGGTCAGTAAGACCTTTATTGTATAGTTCTTCTGTGTATTCTTGCCATCTCCTCTTAATAGCTTCTGCTTCTGTTAGGTCCTTGCTGTTTCTGTCCTTTATTGTGCTCATCTTTGCATGAAATATTCCCTTGGTATTTCCAGTTTTCTTTAAGAGGTCTCTAGTCTTTCCCTTTCTATTGTTTTCCTCTATTTCTTTGCATTGTTCACTTAAGAAGGCCTTCTTATCTCTCAGTTGGGTATATCTTTCCCTTTCTCTTTGCCTTTTTCTTTTCTTTTCTTAGCTATTTGTAAGGCTTTCTCAGACAAGCACTTTGCTTTCTTGCATTTCTTTTTGGGGGGGATGGTTTTGGTAACTACTTCCTGTACAATGTCATGAAACCCTGTCCATAATTCTTCAGGCACTCTGTCTGCCAGATCGAAACCCTTGAATCTATTCATCACACCTGTGTATAATCATATGGGATTTGGTTTAGGTCCTACCTGAATGGTCTATTGATTTTCCCTACTTTCTTAAATTTAAGCCTGAATTTTGCAATAAGGTGCTCATGATCAGAGCCACAGTCAGCTCCAAGTCTTATTTTTGCTGACTCTATAGAGCTTCTCCATCTTTGGCTGCCAAGAATATAATCAATCTGATTTCAATATTGACCATCTGGTGATGTCCATATGTAGAGTCGTCTTTTGTGTTGTTGGAAGAGGGTGTTTACTTTGACCCGTGTGTTCTCTTGGCAAAACTCTGTTAGCCTTTTCCCTGCTTCATTTTGTACTCCAAGGCCAAATTTACCTATTACTCCAGGGATCTCTTGATTCCCTACTTTTGCATTCCAATCCCCTATGATGAAAAGGACTTTTTGGTTGTTTTTGGTGTTAGTTCTAGAAGGTCTTGTAGGTCTTCATAGAACCACTCAGCTTCAGCTTTGGCATTAGTGTTTGGGGCATAGACTTGGATTACAGTGATATTGAATGGTTTGCTTGGAAATGAACTGAGATCATTCTGTCCTTTTTGAGATTGTGCCCAAGTACTGTATTTTGGACTCTCTTGTTGACTATGAAGGCTACTCCATTTCTTCTTTGGTCATCTGAATTAAATTTGCCTGTTCCCGTCCATTTGAGTTCACTGATTTCTAAGATCTCAATGTTCACTCTTGCCATCTCCTGCTTGACAACATCCAATTTTTCCTGATTCATGGACCTGACATTCCAGGTTCTTATGCAATATTGTTCTTTACAGCATCAGATTTTACTTTCCTCACCAGACACATCCACAGATAAGCACTGTTTCTGCTTTGGCCCAGCCTCTTCATTCTTTCTGGAGCTATTTCTCCACTCTTCCCCAGAAGTCTATTGGACACCTTCCAACCTAGGGAGCTTATCTTCTTGTGTCATATCTTTTTGCCTTTTCATACTGTTCATGAGATTCTCAAGGGGAGAATACTGGAGTGGTCTGCCATTCCCTTCTTCAGTGGACCACGTTTTGTCAGAACTCTCTACAATGACCCTTCTGTCTTGGTGGCCCTGCATGGCATGGCTCATTGCTTCACTGAGTTACACAAGACTGTGATCCATGAGATCATTTTGGTTAGCTTTTTGTGATTGTGGTTTTTGTTCTGGAGACTGTGGGATTATAGCTCTTACTTCTTCTGTCTGCCCTCTGATGGATGAGGATAAAAAGCTTGTGCAAGCTTCCTGATGGGGGGAGATTGGCTGTGGGGAAAACTAGGTCTCTCTCTAGTGGGCAAGGCCATGCTTAGTAAATCTTTAATCCAATTTTCTGCTGATGGGTGGGGCTGTGCCCCCTCCCTGTTAGTTGTTTGACCTGAGGAGACCCAGTCCTAGAGTCTAGAGGCTCTATGGTAGGGCTACTGGTGATCTTCAAAAAAGACTTATGCCAGCACATGTCTCCCAGGACTGCTGCTGCCAGTTCCCCTGTCCCTGGGGCGGCCCCTTCCCATTCATGCCTCTGCAGGAGACCCTCAAACACTTACAGGCAGATCTGTGTCAGTCTCTTGTGGGGTCACCGCTCCATCCCTGGGTCCTGCTGCACACAAGATTTTTTCATGCCCTCCAAAAGTCTCTATTTCCCCCAGTCCTCTGGAATTTCTGTAATCAAATCCCACTGTCCTTCAAAGTCAGACTCGCTGGGGATTCCCTTTGCTGAATCCCCAGGTTGGGAAATCTGATATGGGGCCTAGAACCTTCGCAACAGTGCAAGAACTTCTTTGATATTATTGTTCTCCAGTTTGTGGGTGGCCTACCCGGCAGGTATGGGATCTGATTTTAAAATGATGCACCCCCACTACCGTCTTGTTGCAGCTTCTCCTTTATCCTTGGATGTGGGGCATCATTTTTTGGTGGATTCCAACATCCTCCTGCTGGTGGCTGTTCAAGAGCTAGTTGCAATTTTGGTGTTCTTGAGGAGAAGATGAGTGCATGTCCTTCTACTCTGCTAACTTGTACTATCCTGGATTCTGTGGGCCCTGTGTACTGTAGCCTGCCAGGCCCCTTGGTCCATGGGCTTCTCCAAGGAAGAACACTGGAGTGGGTTGCCATGCCCTTCTCCAGGGGATCTTCTCAACCCAGGGATCAAACCAGGGTCTCCTGCATTGCAGGCAGATTCTTTACCATCTGAGCCACCAGGGAAGCCCCTACTCAGTACTGTGTCAAGGACCGAAATTGCATACACCCACATATACAGAATTGAAGCTTCTCCTACATTTGTGCAATATGACAAATTATTTTCACAGGTACTGTCATAACTCATCCTCACACAACAGTAATAGTGATAGGCAGCTTTTACAGAGCCTGACTTTGTACAGAGCCTCTGACCTAACTCCTTACATCTATTTATTCACTGACTTCATAAAACAGCTCTATGAGATACATATTACTATTCCCTGCATCTCACATATGAGGAAACCAAGGCACAGAGACACTTAGCTTCTCATCCAAGGTCACATAGCTAGAAAGCAGTAAAGCCAGAATTGAACCCATGAAGTTGTAATAACTTGATGAAGTTGGCATTATTATGCCTATTTTACAGTTCAGGAAACAAATTCAATAAAATTGGATGTGATTTGTTTCAAAAAGGTGGTGCTAATCTGTTGTTAGCTATTAAAAGTTATAAAACATGGAATAAACTTGTATGTTATTTTGTAAATATGTATATGTGTGTATTCTTTATCCTTCAGGTCGGACCAAATAGTAGTAAAATATATACATGATTACACCCAAAGTTTTAAACAGATATGGTCTTGAAACCTTGGCCTTTTTCCCACCTCTGTGTCACTGCTCACACTGCTACTGCTGCTAAGTCACTTCAGTCGTGTCTAACTCTGTGCGACCCCATAGACGGCAGCCCACCAGGCTCCCCCGTCCCTGGGATTCTCCAGGCAAGAATACTGGAGTGGGTTGCCATTTCCCTCTCCAATGCATGAAAGTGAAAAGTGAAAGTGAAGTCGCTCAGTCGTGTCTGACCGTCAGCGACCCCATGGACTGCAGCCCACAAGGCTCCTCCGTCCATGGGATTTTCCAGGCAAGAGTACTGGAGTGGGGTGCCACTGCCTTCTCCGAGAAAACTTCTAGTAGCCTAATAAAAAGTTCTTTGAGAAGAGAGACTTAAACATTTTTCAAAACCCCTCCCAGTCCCTCTTCACACCATACGACCTGGCAGGCACATGGATGGTTGGGCCACAGGAGAGAACAAGGAGACCTAGTTATAGATTACAGGTTAATTTGTAGGTAGCACCAAGTATAAAATTCAATTAATCAATCATTGACTCAACAAGCAGTAAACTAGTAAAATTCCTGGCCTTGTAACATTTACAAATATTCCA
The DNA here is from genome assembly GCF_003369695.1 of Bos indicus x Bos taurus. NCBI lineage: Eukaryota > Metazoa > Chordata > Mammalia > Artiodactyla > Bovidae > Bos > Bos indicus x Bos taurus. The sequence continues at coordinate 68,943,826 of NC_040092.1, read as the reverse complement.
ATGAAGGAAAACATACTAAAAAAAAAAACAACAAGTAAATATATCTCATGACTAATGATAAAACTAAGGGTAGAGGTATAGTTAGCAGGATACAGGAGGCAGATTGGTAGGGGTTACTTTTTTGTACAGTATAAGGAGTCCAAAAGGACCTTTCTGGCAAGAAGAAGATTGAACAGAGATCTGAAAGAAGAACATGTGGATGAAATGTGTTCATATCTGCAAAGCATTTTCATGTCTACAAGTCTATTGGAATAGATTAGATCCATTGTGCATGCAATATAAGGGCTCTCTCTCATGGGAAAAGCATTCCAATCAGAGAGATTAGCAGGTGCAAAGAGCCCAAGGTAAGAGTTCCCAGTATCTTTAAGCTGTAAGGAGAATAGTATGGCTGGAGCTGAGTGAGTGAGGATGAAGTAAGGAAAATGGTTTGCTCAGGAAAGTAATGGATTCAGCGATGGAGGGAGAAGATTCTAGAAGCTAAAGGCTGACTTTTACTTTGAGTAATATAAGAAGCCATTGGAGAAATCTTAAGGCAAGCAGTTATATGATTTCACATAGTTTTAAGGGATTAACATTTTCTCTGTATTGATGTTAAAATGAAAGTGATAGGCCATGGCATAGGCAAGAGTGGGAAGCATGAAGGTTAGGCAGCAACTGCAATAATTCTGGTGACAGAAGAAGAAAGATTGGACCAGAGTGGTGGTAGTCAGATTCTGGATGTACTTGGAGAGATGAACTGAGCTGTTGATAACTATGGATGGTATTTAAGAGTCATGAGACTATTATTGATTCACATAAGGGATAAGTATGAAGAGAAAATAACAGCAGTTCAAGGACTAAGCCCTGGGACACTCCAGTGATTGGAAAAAAAATAGGGTAGAAAAGAAATGGAGAAGAGTGGAGAGCCAATGGAGAGAAACGGAGAAGAGTAGAGAGCCGATAAGGAAAGCTCCAAGTTTTTCTGCTAAAAAACTGAGGAAGTAGCTGGAAGGACATGAGGAATCAAGAAAGGGTTGGGTTATTTAAGGTGAGAGCAATTACAGCATGTTTGTAAGCAGGTGTTCTTTTTCTAGGGCTGCCATAACAAAGTACCACAGGCTGAGAGGCTCAAATGGCAGAAATGTATTTTCTCACAGCTCTGGGGGCCAGGGCTGTACAGTGTCAGCAGCGCGGGTCTCCTCAAAGGCATCTCTACTCGGTGTGAAGGTGGTCGTTTTCTCCTTGTGTCATCACACTGTCTTTCCTCTGTGCATGTCTGTGTCTTCACCTCTTCTTCTTAAAAGGACACCAGTCACATTGGATTAGGGTACAACATAATGACCTCATTTTGACGCAGTTACCTCTTTAGTGATCTTATCTTCAGTCACACTCTAAGGCACTGGGGGTTAGAACTTCACATATGAGTTTAGGGAGTACACAACTCAGCCCATAACAAGGCTGATGAGAAAGATGCCAGGGATAATCACTGAAATGATGTTCTGAAACAGGCAAGAAGGGGTCGAATATGGTGCCTAAAGGGAAGAGCAGGCTGAAGACAGAACATGGATGATCCATCTACAATAACAAGAGAGAAAGCAGAGTGTCTTGATACATATACAGTTGAGTGGGTGCATGTGGTGGTGAGCATACAGCAGTTCTTTACACTGCTTTCATTTACTCAGTGAGCTAGGCAGCAAGGTCATCATCAGGGCATGTGGTTGAGAAGGTGTTGGAAGATGGAAAAGAGAACACAAGGTCTGTAGTGGTCATTTGGGGTGGTGGAAGAGACAGTGGACACCTGGGAGATGTAGTGTGGAAGCTGGACATCACCGAGGGTCCACTTGGGGTGAGCTAACCTGGATTACAAGTGAGACCCGTAGGCACGGTGTTTTGCTCCCGTGCTGTTTTGCCATAAGATCAGGCCTGGAGTAGACAGATATGGGGTTGGCCAAAACGTTTGCTTGGGTCTTTCCAAATGGAAAACAAACAAACAAACAAAAATCCAAACTAACGTTTTTGCCAACCCAATAGATTTTGACTTCCCAAGTGGTTCAGTGGTAAGGAATCTGCCTGCCAATGCAGAGTTGATCCCTGGATTGGGAAGACCCCCTGCAGAAGGAAATGGCAACACACTCCAGTATTCTTGCCTGGAAAATTCCATGAACAGAGGAGCCAGGTGGACCACAGTCTATGGGGGGTGCAGAAGAGTCAGACATGACTTAACGACTAAACAACAATGATTAGATTTAACTAGGGTGGTAGGGAAAGGCTTAGGGTTAGGTGCTAACAAGATTTAACTAGGGTGGTAGGGAAAGGCTTAGGGTTAGGTGCTAACAAGACGACTATGACAGAGGTAGACTAGGGTAAGGATTTGTGGGGTAACAATGATGACAGTGGCATCTCTGCTGGTAGGAAGGTATATTAGTTTCTTGGAGCTCCCATAACAAAATACCAGAAACTGGGTGGCTTCAACAACAGAAATAGTGTTACACAGAGGCCAGCAGTCTGAAACCACGGTGACTTTCTCACGGGTGTGAGGAAGGGATCTGTCCCAAGTCTCTCTCCTTAGCATGTAGATGGCCAGCTTCAGGTCTGTGCAGCATTCCCCCTGTGGGTGTCTATATCCAGATTGTCCCTTTTTATAAGGACATCTGTCATACTGAATTAGGGCCCATAATAATGACATCACTTTAACTGGATTACCTCTGCAATGATCCAATTAAGGTCACATCCTGAGAAACTGTGGTGAGGATTTCACCATATGAATTTTTAGTGAGTGAGTGAAGTTGCTCAGTCGTGTCCGACTCTTTGTGACCCCCGTGGACTGTAGCCTACAAGGCTTCTCCGTCCATGGAAAATAGAAAAAGAAAAGTAAATTAAATCCAAAGTGAGCAAAATAAAAGAAATAATAAGAATTAGAGCAGAAGTCAACAAAATTGAAAATAGGAGATCAATAGATAAAATCAATAAATCAATTTAGTTCTTTGAAAAGATCAATTGGTAATGCACAAGCCAGACTAATTAAGAAACAGAGAAGACATAAATTACTAATATCAGAAATAAAAAGATATAACTACAGATCCTATGGATGTTGAAAAAATAATGAGTAAATGTATGAGCAACCCTATGCCCACAAATTTGATAACATAGATAAAATGGATCAATTCCTTGAAAGACACAATTTACCAAAACTCATAACAAAGAAATAAATGCTCTGAATAGGCTTATGTCTGCTAAGAAAGTGAATCAGTAATTAATAATCTTCCAAAACAAAAGCACTGGGTTCAGAGTTCCCTGGTGAATTCTACAAAACATTTAAAGGAAGAAATTATACCAATTCTCTACAATCTCTTTCAGAATATAGAAGCAGAGGGAACACTTTCTGACTTATTCTATACAGTCAGGATTACCCTTTTACCAAAAACAGAAAAAACATTACAAGAAAACTACAGATCAGGTGTTGAATACCAATATCTCTCATGAACACAGAAGTAAAAATCTTTACCAAAATATTAGCAAAAAATCCAACAATGTATAAAGATAATTATACACCATTACCAAGTGATATTTACCCAAGATAGGCAGGGCTGGATAAATTAATTAGCGCAGGAGGGATTCCCTGGTAGTCCGGTGGTTGAGAATGCCTTCCAGGGCAGGATATATGGGCTCAATCCCTGATTGAGAGCTAAGATCCCACAGGACTCACAGCCAAAAAGCCAAAACATGAAACAGAAACAATACTGTAAAAAACACAATAAAGCTTTACAAAAAGTCAATTAGCATAACCCATTATATCCATTGGTTAAAAAGAAAAGAAACCACATGATTATATCAATAGATGCATAAAGAGCAACTGACAAAAATTGAACACTTATCCATGATAAAAACTCTCAATAAACTAGGAATATAGGGAAACTTCCTCAGCTTGATAAAGATTTTCTAAAAAAGACCTACAGCCAGCATCATGCCTAAGAGTGAGAAACTTAAAACTTTCTCACCAAGATTAGGTACAAGGCAAGGATGACCCTTCTCATCACCCCTTTTCAACATCATACTTGGAAGTTCTAGCTGATTCAGTAAGACAAGAAAAAGAAATGAATTGTGTACAAATTGGGAATAACATGAGTTGTGTAAAGCATCTGAAAATAAATCAACAAAAAACTCCTGGAACTAGTAAGCAATTGTAACAAGATATAGGATACAAAGTTAATAGACAAAAGTGTATCAGCAATAAACAAGTGGAATTTAACATTTGAAATGCAATATCATTTAATGGCTGAGTAATACTCCATTGTGTATATGTACCACAGCTTTCTTATCCATTCATCTGCTGATGGACATCTAGGTTGCTTCCATGTCCTGGCTATTATAAACAGTGCTGCGATGAACATTGGGGTACACGTGTCTCTTTCCCTTCTGGTTTCCTCAGTGTGTATGCCCAGCAGTGGGATTGCTGGATCATTTACATAAACACCCACAAAATGAAATACTTAGGTATAAGTCTAACAAAATATATATACAATTTATATGAGGAAAATTACAAACCTCTGATGAACAAAATTATCAAGAAATAAATAGAGAGATAGTCCACGTTTGTAGATAAGAAAATCATATTATCAAGATGTCAATTCTTCCCAAATTGAACTGTAGAGACAATGCAATTCCAGTCAAAATATCAAGTCATTTTGTGATGTCAACAAGCTGATTCTAAAGTTTATATGAAAGGTCAAGAGATTCAGAATAGTGAATGCAATATTCAAGGAGAACAAAGTTGGAGGACTTATATTACCAGACTTTAAGACTTACTATTAATCAAGACAGTAGGGTACTGGCAATGGAGGAGACAAATAGGTCAATGGAACAGAATAGAGAGCCAAGAAACAGACCCTTATAAATATAGTCAACTGATCTACAACAAAAGAATGAAGGCAATGCACTATTATTTTTAACCAATGGTGCTGAAACAGTTGAACATCTATATGCAGAAAGAGAGGGAGAGAATCTAGACATAGGCCTTACACCCTTCACAAAAATTAACTCAAAGTGGACTGTCTTTGAGTCCTAGAAGATAACCTATGAGAAAAACCTAGACGGGTCTGGCTATGCATATAATTTTTAAAACACAATGCTAAAGATAAAATTCATGAAAAAAATTGATAAGCTGGACTTCATTAAAATTAAAAATTCTACTCTGCAAAAGACAGTGTCAAGAGAATGAAAAGAGAATACAAGCCACAGACTCAGAGAAAATATTTACAAAAACACATGTAGTAACAGATTGCTATCCAAAATATACAAAGAACTATTAAAATTGGACAGCTTAGAAAAAGCAAACAGCTCCTCCAGGAATAACGCCGTGATGAAGAGCCTTCCATGTGCATCTAATCTTCCTGACAGATCTACTATAGAGACAAGGGAAGTGATCTCAGCTGGCTCAGTCCCTTGCCTGAACAACTCAAAAGTTAGTAAGAAGAGGTGTGGCCAATATGGCAGAGTAGGAAGACCCTGAGCTCCCCTCTTCCCACAGGCTCACCAGAATTACAAGTATCTACAGAGCAACTGATTTTGAAAACAACATGAAGACTAGTAGAAAAAATTTTTCCATAACTAGAGATGCACTGTGGAGAAGGAAATGGCTACCCACTCCAGTACTCTTGCCTGGAAAATCCATGGACAGAGGAGCCTGGTAGGCTGCAGTCCATGGGGTCTCGAAGAGTCTGACAGGACTGAGCGACTTCACTTTCACTTTCCACTTTCATGCACTAGAGAAGGAAATGGCAACCCACTCCAGTGTTCTTGCCTGGAGAATCCCAGGGATGGGGGAGCCTGGTGGGCTGCCGTCTCTGCGGTCGCACAGAGTCGGACACGACTGAAGTGACTTAGCAGCAGCAGCAGAGATATACTGTGAGTCAGGTAGGAGAGGTGGAGGCGCGGTTTAGTCAAGACACATACCCCTGTGTTGGTGACCCACAAACAGGAGGATGATCATAATTGCAGGGACTCTCCCCAAGTAGCAAGGGGTGTTAGCCTCACATTGGGCTCGCCAGTCAGGAGGTCCTGCACTGGGAAGATGAGCCCCTAGAATGTCTGGCTTTGAAGGCCAGCAGGGCTTGAGTATGGGAGAGCCAGAAGGCTGTAGAAAACACAGCCTCCACTCTTAAAGAGCATGCGCGGAATTACCCAGGCTTCAGGTCCCAGCACAAAGGTAGTGATTTAAAACGAGGCTGGGTCAAACCCACTTGTTGACCTTGGAGAATCTCCTAGAGAGGCAAAAGGCAACTGGAATATTCCCTGGAGACACAGATGCTAGAGAAAACCATTTGGGGGAACTTATTTACCACAAGCACACTGGGGATGGCAGGTGCCATTTTGGAGTCTTCCTTCTAGCTTATTAAGGACAAGAGTTTACTGGCTCACCAGCAGGCTGGCACCAGCCTCAAGTCCCCCAGCTAGACCACCCCAGGACGCAGCCCCTTCCCACCAGCAGGCCAGCAGTAGCCTTAGGACTTGGCTCCACCCACCAGTGCAGGAAACCCAGGTTGGATCCCTGGGTCAGAAAGATCCCCTGGAGGAGGAAATAGCTACCCTTTCCAGTATTCTTGCCTGGAGAACCCCATGGACAGAGGAGCCTTGCAGGATACAGTCCATGGGGCCCCAAAGAGTCAGGCACGACTGAAGTGACCTAACACACACAACAGAAGAGCCCACACCATCCACACAGGTGCACATGTAGAGCTCATAGCTCTGGTAGCCAGGGAAAGCATGTTACCAGGGCTCACAGGACATCTCCTACATAAGGTAACTTCTCCAAGATTGAGAAATGTAGCCTGCTGCTGCTAACTGCTAAGTCGTTTCAGTCGTGTCTGACTCTGTGCGACCCCATAGACGGCAGCCCACCAGGCTCCCCCGTCCCTGGGATTCTCCAGGCAAGAACACTGGAGTGGGTTGCCATTTCCTTCTCCAATGCATGAAAGTGAAAAGTGAAAGTGAAGTCGCTCAGTCGTGTCCGACTCTTAGAGACCCCATGGACTGCAGCCAACCAGGCTCCTCCGTCCATGGAATTTTCCAGGCAAGAGTACTGGAGTGGGTGGACAATGCATAACATTAAATTATATAAAGGTGCTTGATGTTTCTATTCTACAGAAAACTAAAGTAGTCATAAAATGCAATATACTTGATCCCAAATGCACTATAGTTTTATAGGCTTAAGGCAGGAAGGAGAATGGGGTCTGTTTCCTGCTCATTCTTGTTTAATTGTTTTTAATGATCAAAAGGTTAGTGACAGTGCAGGCGGACTCTAGTATGTTTATGGGGGGTGAGAGAAGGGGTAAAAGTTCAGCCATTCGATTTTGCTTCTTAAGTAATTCTTACGTCCTGTTTCTGCTGTTTGCACACCAAGCACAATTTCAACGTTTGTAACATACTGCTAGAGAACTGACCTCACAGGCAGAGACAGAGTGCTGGCCTAGTTTCTATCCACTCTGATCTATAAAGTCATACTTTGGCACACACCAAAGAGATGAGCATAGCACGTGCTGGGCTTTAACCATGTCAGGGTGTATAAACTAGGGCTAGCCAGGCATCACAGGCACCTGGAGAAGGAAATGGCAACCCGCTCCAGTACTCTTGCCTGGCAAATTCCATGGATGGAGGAGCCTGGTAGGCTACAGTCCATGGGGTCACAAAGAGTTGGACATGACTGAGTGACTTCACTCTTCACTCAGGCATCACAAATCACCCAGACAGGTAAATCACTAAGAAAGAACAAAGCATTAATACAAATTTCTCAACCTCATAAACATTGACATTTAAGCCAGATTAAGTGTTTTGCTGTGAAAAGGGGCAAAGCTATCCCTGTGTACAGTAAGATGTTTAGCAGCATTCTTAGTTTCTATCCACTTGTTTTTTTTCTAGCCAAAGTTTACTATCACACTGTATCCATATCAATCACTCCTGTATGACAAAGACAGCCACATTTCTGCCTCCTTACTCCATCTACTGCCCCCATCTCTGATCCCACAGCTCCAACTGGCTGCTAGATGACTTCATTTGGACGTCCTCAAGCATCAATAATTCAGCATGCTCAAAGAAAAATCATCTTTCCATTGACGTCAGCTTCTCCCTTTAATGTTCCTGTATCTTGAATAACTCTTTGCCCTCTGTGCCCTCAGGTTAAAAACCTTGATGTCCTCTTCATCTCCTCCTCATTTAATTGACCCCCACAGTCAGTAAATGATCAACTCGCATGCAGTTGAGTCTAATTTCTGCAATGTTCTGCAATCAGTGTGCCCTCTTTTTCATTCCCTTCAGCCACTCTTGTGTCCACCATAAGGACACCTTTCAACTTTTCCTGCCCCTTTGGCTCACTATTTTGGTCCATCTTACGTGCTTTTACCAGAATATCCTTCATGTGATCATGATCTGACCATGTCACCTGCTTGTTCAAAATCCCTCCAATATTCTCGATTTCATCCTGGGTTTTGTGCATGTACATCTCAGCTCTTCTGACACCAAGCAATTTAAACTGCTTGTCAATCTCCAAACACATCCAATGGATTTCAACCACTCTGCCCTGACTCATGCAGACACACAGACCACTGAAATCTCTGTATTTGTCGAGCTTTGACTCAAATATGACATCATTCACAAAGACCTTCTTAATTCCCCCCAATCATGACAACAAAAATGTGTCAGACATCTAAACTTGCTTCAGGCTATGAACCAGTAGAATATAAAAACAAACTCATAGATGATCACTTGATATTCTTGTTTCATCAGAGTATTTTGAAAAAAAAAATTCTTTTTTAACAAAGAAAAAGAGCTTTTCCTAAACTGTGAAAATCCAAATTTCTCAATATTTCCCATATTGGAAAAAGTCTCTCTGTGTTTAGTCAAAGCAAAAGTCCTGGGAAATTTCCCATTCCTAGTGCCACCAAGAGATTCATGCAGACCATTTCTTACCAAAACCCAGTCATTTTGTTAAGTTTTTGTTTGTTTTTCTTTTTTATTTTAATTGGAGGCTAATTACTTTACAATATTGTATTGGGTTTGCCATACATTGACATGAATCAGCCACGGGTGTACATGTGTTCCCCATCCTGAACTCCCCTCCCACCTCCCTCCCCATCCCATCCCTCAGGGTCATCCCAGTGCACCAGCCCCGAGAACCCTGTAATACCCTGCCTTAACACTGGATGGGTTCAAAAGAACCCAAATTCTACACACAGAATTTGAACTGTGGGACAAGAGTTATGAGGCAAGGGTTATAAAGATGAATCTTAGTAAGTCTACTTTTATCTATAGAGTAGTTGCTAAAGAAATAAAGATGTACAACTTTTTCCAAAGAACAGCCAAAGTCATTAAGTAGATAATCATTTTATACTTTCAGTTTTTGAAATGAAGATCTTAGAGCTCTGTGTGGTATTGGGATTCACAAAAATTATGGATGACTGACACTTAATCCCTTTCTGCCTTGTAGTAATAATTCTTTGGATTCATTCACAAAGAAAACACAAAATAAAACAAATCAAAAAAACTAATCAGATATAGAAACAAGGAGAATTTGTAACAGAAGCCATTAGACTTCTTGGTTCTAGACTCAATTTATCTTTACCTCAATTTCTCATTGTTAATCCTTAGAGCTTGGTTACTTTATCTCTACAGCCCCTTCCCATGCTGACAGTACACACATTTTACTTTTTTAATTCAAGAAACCAAATAAAAAAATATTGAGAATGAAAAGAATTCTTGAAACTGTGTGTCCCACTTTGGTACTTTCATATTCAGATTCAGATTTGCCTAGACTTTGTAAAGGCATTATATTCTGCTTCAGACAGAACTAAAACCTCTCTCTCTGGAAGTCTTGGGTCATATAGTATGTGCCTCCTATCACAGTACAGGGGAATGTCTTGTCTCCCATTTTGACAAGGCTATGAGTTTGTTACTCTATGGGAAAAAAAGAGGATTTAGTCAAGCTAAAGGGAAATCCCAAACCTCTGGCCTGGGGTATTGCAGAAAGCAGATATGAGATAGAGTTAGTTCAGTTTTGCTAAATACCTTCCATTTCCCCAAGGAACTCCATTTCTGGTTTTTCCTGTTGTTGTTACATGTAGAAGAGTTTAATAATCAACTGAATTTTTGAAGGAGAGAAAGACAAGAATATATACCTGATCATCCAAATTTCCATAATAGTTGGTGCATAGAAAATTCTGACTCTGAAAAGAGGAAACTTCCCAAACCGGAAAAACCAGAAGACTGCGCAAACCACTTCTCAAGGTGGTCAGCTTTCGCAGACCGTTCTACTACTGTTATAATTTCTTGGACTACAGTTATATCCAAACACAAACCCATAAAGTCACTTTGGTCATCATTTTGGCCAAAACATCAGTAATTGTCTTTCTTTACAATAAAATGATTTTGTGCATGTAAAAGAGTTTATTACTCAGATTTCTTCTCCTTGGAAACAGACCAGCTGATTGGAGAAAAACCTCTGCTAAAAATGAAAATGCTTCCCAAGCTTAAAAGGTGAAAACTGTGGTCTTCACCACATGACATCGTCCAAACTTAGTTTTTATTTCCCTGTACAAAGATTTCCATATATGTCTTTTCCCCAAAGAGCATAGCATTTTATTCAGGTTTTTAAAATTGTTATTAACAATGGTAACATTGGAAACTCTTATGTGGTGAGGTTTATGGCTACTTTTTCTGCTATATTCTTTATCATATATATAGTGGAAAACTTTAATCATTTTTTTTGAAGTATAGTTGATTTACAATGCTGTGTTAATTTCAGGTGTATAGCAAAGTAAATATATATATTTACTGAATATATATACAAATAAATATATATATTTATTTCAGTAAATATATATATACTGAATCAGAAAAAAATTTAAATATTTTTTCCAGCTCTTTAAGGATTTCATATATGCTTTAAAATAAGGCCTTAATATAGAGCAGGATCACTGATGAGCCCTGAAAGTAAAGGAACTGAAACTGGCAAAGATACCTTATTATGTGAATTCACAGATCCTGCCCTGAAGGTTTTTTCCCAGAGGTTTTGGGAAACGCCTTATGATTACAACAGAATCTTATTCTTTCTACCTTTTCATATCCTATCCTCACCTGGCTAGAGGCTCCACAGCTTTCAAAGAATCTTGATAATTATTTTATATAATACTACGTATCTCTTTGGGCTCTTTCGTTGTACTCAGATCTGTTTAGAGCTCTTAGGTTTTCGTTATTTAGATTGGGGTTTTACTTTACTGAGGTGTTAGAACAGAAGAGGGAATGTGTTTCATTTTTATTTTGATTACCACACACTCTTCTAACCCTTTGCCCCATGTTGACCCCTCTGAAAAGATGATAATCTCATTTCCTGCATCATAAGAAAACTTCTTAACTGGTCAAGAATCATAATCAGGTTTAAACAGTTATTTTAGCCTTTCTTCTCCATCCCACTGACATTAAACCCAAGATGAGTCAAAATGTGATGTGTTCCATGCAATCTTTTCAAATATCCTTGAAACAGGCACGTGGTTTCAGTTCTGTGATGGAATAATTTGCTCCAAAGAACTTCAGCTTTCTGATCCTCCTTAATTGTCAGCATTGTATTTCTAGAAAATTCACCACAGAAGCTTTTCACTGGGCACAACCTTAAACAGCTAAATTTAAGGAGATGACCTGAGTCATGTATAAGAAATTCTAGAATCTTCCTCCCAAGACCCATGTAAGAAGAAAGGGACAATGACTAAATAATAAAAAATATTTTCAAAGCCATTGGCTTCCAGATCCAAAATGGGAATACACTTTCTTTCCTGACTTAGAAATTGAAGAAAGGGACCAATTTAATTGTGCAATTTCCTACCCTGCCCTTGTGGTTGGATCTGAACCAGTATGACATGTAAGAAGTCTCAAAGGAGGGCAGAACAGTAGTGTCTTTAAATTCTTGGAACACCTGTTAACAGGTTATAGGGGGTTTATATATAGCAAGTAGAACTCCAGTCTTCACTTTGCTAGCGTAAAAAAGACTCATTTAAAACACATTATTTGCCAAAGTTTCATTACTCAAAAGAGTAGACGTAACTTTAAAGCCTTAGGCACTCTACAAACTGTGATTTCAACCTTTCCAAAAGCCTTCTTGTAAATTTGGAGCTTAAATATATTTCCCATCATTTTTTAGGCTAAAATTATTTCTGAATTAATATCTGTTTAATTACAATAGTGATTAAATAAGTTATTTCTTAATGAGCCAGCACATTGCACACATACTTTGCTATCAGTATTTATACAGTCATCTCGTAAGTATAATTGAGAGGTTAGCATAACATATGTCCAGGAAAGTCAACAGGTAACTAGACTATTTAAAACAGAATAAAGATATTACATATTCAGTCATGGGAAACTTCCAATGAATATGGTAGACTGAGGTGACCCAGAGGAAGCCTCCACTCCACCACAAACAAATAGAAATGCTAATAAAAATAAATATTAACCATAACAAAAGAAAATGAAACTGAGTAAAAACAAGAGAGAGAAACTTCTATATACCTAAAAAAAAAGATAACTCAAAACCAGAAAGATGAGCTGAAAGCAAATAACTACACAAGGAAAGACTCAGATAGGGACCCAACAAGTCTGGGTTTAACGTACTCAGGGAGGCAAAACAGAAAAATTCAGGCCCAAGAAAAATGAGAGGATTGAACTGGGTCTTCTGAATAAAGCTGAGAGCATAAAGGGCTGCCCCAACAATATGCAAGATAAGGAATAAAAAATGCCTCCGCCCACTAGCCTGGGCCCACGTTAAGATGCCTACAAAGGAGACAGTGGGGTGATTTAAGAGAGATTGCACTGAAGCATATTCTTTACCATATGTAGAATAGATGACCAGTGGGAGATTGGTGTATGACACAGGGGACCCAAAGCGAGTGCTGTGTGACAATCTGGAGGAAGGCAGTGGGGCGCGATGAGAACACACGTGTGCCTATTCATGCTGATGTATGGCAAGACCCATCACAGTGCTGTAATGATCCTCCAATTTAAATAAATGAACAATTTCTTTAAAAAATAGTATCATACCTCCTTTCTGAGGCAATGGACAAAAGAAGAGTGTTTGTGAGCCATCGAAGCCTTCATCCTAGCCCACGCTGAAGTGTGGAGTCTTAATTCTCCTCTCAAGGGCCCAGAAATCCAAGAGTGGCACACTAACCTAGACAGTGGTCTGAGACACTGAGATCCGTAGGGTCCTGACTCACAGCAACCCCAAATGGCTCAGTGGGGATACAGTAGCCCAGGGGACACGGCACCCCTAAGGCAAGCTCTGCAGCAGATGAGCCAACAGCTCACCATGACCCATCACAAGAGGAACAAACCACCAAACAAGGAGAGAACTTGCATCTCAAGAATTAGGAAGAATGAGTCCATTTGGAAAAGTGTTGGAAATAAATGTTTACAATATTCAAAAAGAGAAGGAGAGGGAAAGAAGCAGCACCACTGTCTCCAGATTGAGAGCATTGTTCTATCAAAGGAGAGAGGAGGGGGCAGAGCCCAGCTTTGTGGAAAGTGCATTATATGAGAAGTGCTCACTTGTCTGGCCTGAATGCACAGTTTGCTTTCAGAGTGAAATATCTACGCCAGGAAATGCTGTTAGTTCATGCAAGTGACATCAGGAATTATGTTGAACCACATATGGTTCAGTGGTCTTTTTCCTCAAGCTAGAAAGATTGCACTGACAAGAATAAAAAGACAATCCAATTTTCTTTGACTTCTTGGCAAACTTCAGACTGGAAGTTTTATTTGCCATGTACCAGCTTTAATCCTCTTCCAAAGGTGAAACAAGAGGCCTTGGGGAGAATTTTGATTCTCAGCTCTTCCTCTCTAGTAAAATGACTCCTTTGTTGTAATTTTTTCCAGAACTGATAAATTCTATTAAGTTTTTTTTTCAAATCATGATTACCAAGTCGTTTTCTCTTTCCCTTGTTTCTGGTAATCTTCAAAGTAGAAAGAAATCCCCTAAGTAGAGCCAGGAGTGTCATTCCTAAAGGTTGTTGGAAGATTCAGTGATAGGGTAATCTCAGTGAATGCTGGTTGCTTACCTGCCTATCAGCTTTCAATCAATAATCTTGTGTTACATTGGCTTGGTTCATCTGTGAATCACAAACTATTTTTCATCTAAAGAATAGTCAAACCCAGCAAGTCCACTTCTGTATATATATCCAGAAAAAATGAAAACCTAATTCGAGAAGGTAGATGCATGTCAAAGTTCATAGCAGCACTATTTGCAATTAGCCAAGATATGGACACAACCCAGGGCTTCTCAGGTAGCTCAGTGTGAAAGAATTCACCTGCCAAGCAGGAGACACAGTTTTGATCCCTGGTCAGGAAGATCCCCTGGAGAAGAGAATGGCAGCCCACTCCAGTATTCTTGCCTGCAAAATCCCATGGATGGAGGAACCTGGAAGGCTATAGTCCGTGGAGTCGCAAAGAGTCAGACATGACTTAGTGGTTAAACAGTAGCAGCAGGATACAACTCAAGTGTCCATCTATAAAGAAATGGATAAAGAAGATGTGCTGTTGCTGCTGCTGCTAAGTTGCTTCAGTCATGTCCGACTCTGTGCGATCCCATAGACAGCAGCCCACCAGGCTCCCCTGTCCCTGAGATTCTCCAGGCAAGAACACTGGAGTGGGTTGCCATTTCCTTCTCCAATGCATGAAAGTGAAAAGTGAAAGTGAAGTCTCTCAGTCGTGTCTGACTCTTCGCGACACCATGGACTGCAGCCTATCAGGCTCCTCCGCCCATGGGATTTTCCAGGCAAGAGTACCGGAGTGGGGTGCCATTGCCTTCTCCGAAAGAAGATGTGCTAAATATGTACAACAGAATATTACTCAGCCATTAAAAAGAAATTCTGCCATTGCAGAAATGTAGATGGACCTAGAGAATATCATTCTTAGTGAAATAAATTAGCCAAAGAAATACCAATATTGTATTAAATCACTTATATGTGGAACCTAAAAATTAGTACAAGTGAAGGCATATAGCAAAACAGAACAGAATCACAGATACAGAAAACAAACTAGTGGTTAACAAAAGGGACAGAAAAGAAGGGAGGGGCAAATTTAGGGTATGGGAATAAAAGATACAAACTACTATGTAAAGCTATGACCAACCTAGATAGCATATTCAAAAGCAGAGACATTACTTTGCCAACAAAGGTTCATCTAGTCAAGGCTATGGTTTTTCCTGTGGTCATGTATGGATGTGAGAGTTGGATTGTGAAGAAGGCTAAGCGCCAAAGAATTGATGCTTTTGAAGTGTGGTATTGGAGAAGACTCTTGAGAGTCCCTTGGACTGCAAGGAGATCCAACCAGTCCATTCTGAAGATCAGCCCTGGGATTTCTTTGGAAGGAATGATGCTAAAGCTGAAACTCCAGTACTTTGGCCACCTCATGTGAAGAGTTAACTCACTGGAAAAGACTCTGATGCTGGGAGGGATTGGGGGCAGGAGGAGAAGGGGAAGACAGAGGATGAGATGGCTGGATGGCATCACTGACTCAATGGACATGAGTCTGGGTGAACTCCGGGAGTTGGTGATGGACAGGGAGGCCCGGCGTGCTGCGATTCATGGGGTCGCAAAGAGTCGGACACGACTGAGCGACTGATCTGATCCGATCTGACTATGTAGAAAATAGATAAGCAAGAAGGATACATTATATAACACAGGGAAGTATAGTTATTATCGTGTAATAACTTTTAATGGAATTTAAACTACAAAAACATTGAATCACTATGCTGTACACTTGAAAATAATGTTATAAATCAACTATACTTCAATAAATTAATAATAAGTAGACAAAAATACATGACAGAGCTGATGAGTTTGCACAACCTCTTTGGACTCCCTCAGTCCTCAGCTATTTTATCATACTGCCTGTTATTAAAACCTGGGTGAGTTGCAGCTTGGCCAGCCAGCCATACAGGGAAGAGTAGGCCTCCAGAAAAATCCTAAGGGACCACTATATTAAGTATTTTCAGACTAAAACTTGAATATTATCAGAGGATAGTTGATTTTCATATTTTACGGATGAGACATAAACATGTAACTGAGGATTAAATTGCATTGACTACATAAGAGAGTCACAGCTTTTCTTCCAAGGAGCAAGCATCTTTTAATTTCATGGCTGCAGTCACCATCTGCAGTGATTTTGGAGCCCCTCAAAGTCTCTCACTGTTTCAATTTTTTCCCCATCTATTTGCCATGAAATGATGGGACTGGATGCCATGATCATTGTTTTCTGAATGTTGAGCTTTAAGCCAACTTTTTCACTCTCCTCTTTCACTTTCATCAAGAGGCTCTTTAGTTCTTCACTTTCTTCCATAAAGGTGGTGTCATCGGCACATCTGAGGTTATTGATATTTCTCCCAGAAATCTTGATTCCAGCTTGTGCTTCCTCCAGCCCAGCATTTCTCATGATGTACTCTGCATATAAGTTAAATAAGCAGGGTGACAATATACAGCCTTGATGTACTCCTTTCTCAGTTTTGAACCAGTATGTTGTTCCATGTCCAGTTCTAACTTTTGCTTCTTGACCTGAATACAGATTTCTCAGGAAGCAGGTCAGGTGGTCTGGTATTCCCATCTCTTGAAGAATTTTCCAGTTTGTTGAGATCCAAATAGGCAAAGGCTTTGGCGTAGTCAATAAAGCAGAAGTAGATGTTTTTCTGGAACTTTCTTGCTTTTTCTATGATCCAACAGATGTTGGCAATTTGATCTCTGGTTCCTCTACCTTCTCTAAATCCAGCTTGAATATCTAGAAGTTCACAGTTCACATACTGTTGAAGCCTGGCATGGAGAATTTTGAGCATTACTTTGCTAGCATGTGAGATGATTGCAATTGTGTGGTAGTTTGAGCATTCTTTGGCATTGCCTCTCTTTGGGACTGAAATGAAAACTGACATTTTCCAGTCCTGTGGCCACTGCTGAGTTTTCAAAATTTGCTAGCATATTGAGTGCACCACTTTCACAGCATCATCTTTTAGGATTTGAAATAGCTCAGCTGGAATTCCATCACCTCCACTAGCTTTGTTCATAGTGATGCTTCCTAAGGCCCATTTGACTTCACACTCCAGGATGTCTGGCTCTAGGTAAGTGATCACACCATCATGGTTATCTGGGTCATGAAGATCTATTTTGTATAGTTCCTCTGTGTATTCTTGCCACCTCTTCTTGATATCTTCTGATTATGTTAGGTCCATACAATTTCTGTCTTTTATTGTACCCATCTTTGCATAAAATATTCCCTTGGTATCTCTAATTTTCTTGAAGAGATCTCTAGTATTTCCCATTCTATTGTTTTCCTCTATTTCTTTGCATTGATCACTGAGAAAGGCTTTCTTATTTCTCCTTGCTGTTCTTTGGAACTCTGCATTCAAATGGCTATATCTTTCCTTTTCTCCTTTGCCTTTTGCTTCTCTTCTTTCCTCTTTTCTTCTTTTCTTTTCTCCTTGGAAGAAAAGCAATGACCAACCTAGACAGCATATTAAAAAGCAGAGACATTATTTTGCCAGCAAAGGTCCGCCTAGTCAAAGCTATGGTTTTTCAGTAGTCATGTATGGATGTGAGAGTTGGACTAAGAAGAAAGCTGAACGCCGAAGAATTAATGCTTTTGAACTATGGCGTTGGAGGAGACTCTTAAGAATTGCTTGGACATCAAGGAGATCCAACCAGTCCATCCTAAAGGAAATCAGTCCGGAATATTCATTGGAAAGACTGATGCTGAAGCTGAAACTCCAATACTTTGGCCACCTGCTGCAAAGAACTGATTCATTTGAAAAGACCTTAATGCTGGGAAAGATTGAAGGCAAGAGGAAAGGGGTATGACAGAAGATGAGATGGTTGGATGGCATCACCGACTCGATGGACATGAGTTTGAGTAAGCTCCAGGAGTTGGTGATGGACAGGGAGGCCTTTCACGCTGCAGTCCATGGGGTTGCACAGAGTCGGATACGACTGAGCAACTGAACTGAACTGACTGAACCTAAGAGAGTACCCACCCAACAAAATGTTCCATCCCTATGTATCTAATCACTTTCTTGAATACAGAGGAGACTCTAATCCAAAATATGATCCAAAAATGAATGTTAGGTGGGAGTGATTAATATAAAGTCAGTATTCAGCACAGCAGGCAATGTTGATAGATGGCAGCTGGTTAAATAACTAATGTGGTATTGTGTTATAAAGACAAATTTCCATTCAGTAAAAAACCTTGAGATAAGATGAAGCCTAATAATCATTATGAATGTGTATGCAGGAATAAGTAGGTATCAAGCGCTACATATATTTAGCTGAAACTCAAAAAACTTAGAAATGACAGTGCTTCAGATTTCAACCTTATAAAGCTTCAGGAAATTACAGAAGAACCCTGGAATTACCAACTAGAACAAAAGAAGAAAAAACTGCCATTACCCTTAGGAGAAATCAGATGAAACCTTTCCCCTGAGCACCCACTCCAGCAAGTCGTGTACTTATCACATCCTATACATCACGTCACATCACTCACACCCCTGAGGTCCAAACTAATAGCATGCCCTCAGAAATTACTAGGAAATTTAGCTTAATTTCTTTTACTATTCTTGCTTTAATAGTCATGCTACCTTAATAGGGCCTCAAATCTTTTTTTGTAACTTTTCTGAGAGAATAACAAAGGAATTCCATGTTCTTGAATTTGAGTCAGTTGGAGAGACGTGGATGAACGTAGAGCCTGTTATACAGAGTAAAGTAAGTTAGAAAGAGAAAAACAAACATCATATATGAACACATAGATATGGAATCTAGAAAAATACTGCTGATGAACCTATTTACAGAGAAGAAACAGAGACGCAGACATTGAGAAGGGTCTAGTGGATACAGCGGGGGAAGGAAAGGGTCGGTCAAATTGAGAAAAGTAGCACTGGCATACATACAGCATCAGGTGTGAAATAGACAGTTAGCGGCAAGCTGCCGTGTAACACAGGGAGCCCAGCCTGGTGCTCTGTGGTGAGCTAGAGGGGTGGGATTGAGCAGGGAGGGAGGTTTAAGAGAGAGAGGATATATATATAAAATTATGACTGATTTGTGTTGTTCAACAGAGTCCACTCCAAGATTGTAAAGCAATAATCCTCAATTTAGAAAAAAACCCAGGTTCTTTCATGACACTGAGATTAATCAGAAGATCTACTGACTGTGTAAAGATTTAAGGAAAAATAGCCCTAAAAGTTTTGCTTAAAACTCTGAGAAGGCAGTGGAAAAAAAAAAAATCAAAACTACTCACAAAAATATCTCCATCAATCGTTCTTAAATGATCGGACTTTACCATCTGGAATCAATTGCCTTGTGATGGAGAAACAGATGTTCTATCAAGGTTGCTTTGTGATCAAACAAGCCAAGAGGAAGGGTAGGGCCAGCTTCTGAAACACGCAAAGCCCTATACAGAAAGGAGAAAATGATAAAGTAGATTGTCTTTGGCCAGAAGTGAAATGAGCAAGGGTAGGAGTTATGTTTTTTGGCTCACTCATAAGCCGTCAGTCCTGTAGCTGACCAAGAATCACCTCCACAGCTCGTCCTTATGTTTCTGATACATAAGAGAACTATAATCTTATCATTACTATATGTAATTCCTCTAGGTATATATTCCATGAGGGCACTGACTTTCACTGATTTTGTGCCTTGCATGAAGTAGGTCCTCATGGATGGATGGATGGATGGATGGATGGATGGATGGATGGATGGATGAATAAAGTTGCTAACCATGGAACTACACCCTTGGCTTGGATGCCTCTCCTGTCCCTTTTAGGTTGATACCAGCCACATCCAAAGCCCCTGAGAATCCAGTATCTTGGTTTAGAAGGATGCTGTGAAGGCCACCTCCTGCAGGCCTAAGATGGAAAACACAACTGTGCAGGTTGCTCCATGGAGCTGTGACATTGATTTCTGATCTAAGTTGAAGTCCACTTTACCTCTAAAATGTGAGTTATCAGGATTTTATAAATCTTACTCTATCTGCTATTTAAAAATTAAGTCAATTATTCACGTGCAGATAATCTTAGAGTTTTAAACTGAAGTATGGAGCTGCTCTTCATTTTCTGTCCTTTTTTTAAAATAAAGGAACATAAGTTCAGAAGAATGTGAAGGAAAGCAAAAGATAAATTTTGCATGTATTTAAGTAATTTTTCTTTTTTATACTTGGTAAAATGGTAAATTATTGGCTCTCAAGAATTAAAGTAAACTTGCATTTCTGGGATAACTCCTACTTTATTACTATCTAATATGTTTTTACATGTTATTGGATTTAATATGCTGATGTCTTATGAAGAATTTGGAACCTGTATGCATGAGAAATATTGGTTTGCAATTTTCTTCCCTGTTTTGTAGTATTTTTGACAGGTTTTAGCATCAGGGGCAGGCTGGCCTCATAAAACAGGTTTGGATATATTCCCATCTCCTTTATTCTCTGAGAAAGTTTGTATAAGATTGGTCTTTCTTAAATATGTACTAAAATTCAGCACTGAAACCATCTGGGCCTGGAGTTTTCTTAGAGTCAAAGACCAGTTTTGGGAACACATTTTACTCTTACCCAACTCACCTGAGAGAATGAATAATAAACATCTTCTCTTGGCATTTCATTTAAAACTTTTGAGCCACTGTTATTCAATCATCAGTGATGGTGACCAGGAATAACTTGTGAATTACTGGGATCAAAAATAGATATGATGTTCACAGGAAAAAAAATGCTCCATTTTCTATTTTGGATGAAAGATGACCTGATTAGACCAGAGAATTAAAAGCCCAGTTAGGTAATCCAAACTCAAATCCAGCAAGTCAAGGCCTGGGTGACCAACACTCTCAATGTGTTTCAAAGTACACACAGTATAATTTGTCTTTTTTGTCCCTGGCACTCTGATTACTGCCCATGTTCCTAATTTCTAGCAAAAAATAAAACATCACCGAGTCAGTCAGTGCACTGAAATCAGTTCAGTGAAGTAAAAACTGCCAAGAGCAGGCAGATTTGTATTATAGATACATATAATTTCTGGTTTTAACCCCCTATTCCCAAATGCAAGTCAGATTTTCAGGACTCTATTTCACTTGTGCACATAGCCAATGAATGCAGATGACTCCATAAAAAAGAGATTATGTATACTTTCAATGTATCATTTTGTACATTTTTCCATCCTCAATTATAAGTCTCAACAAACAGAACATTTGGTCTACCTGTGATTCAGTCTCCAAGTTGTTTCCGATTCTTCATGACCCCACGGACTGTAGCACGCCAGGCTTCCGTGTCTCTCACCATCTCCAAGAGTTTGCACAAATTCTTGTCCACTGAATCAGTGATACCATCTGACCATCTCGTCCTCTGCCACCTTCTTCTCCTTCTGCCTCAAGTCTTTCCCAGCATCAGGGTCTTTCCCAATGAGTCAGTTCTTCATATCAGGTAGCCAAAGTGTTGGAGTTTCAGCTTCAGCATCAGTCCTTCCAGTGAATATTCAGGGTTGATTTCCTTTAAGATTGACTGGTTTTATCTCCTTGCTGTTCAAGGGACTCTCAAGAGTTTCTCCAAGCATCAGTTCTTTGGTGTTCTGCCTTCTTCATGCTTCAGCTCTCATATCTGTACATGACTACTGGAAATACCATAGCCTTGGTCTACCTAAAGGACTATAAAATGCATTAGATTGAATGCATCAAAAGCCACTCAAAGGTGTTCCTACCAAAGGATGAAACATGGTTATAAAGAAATAAGATTGAATTATAATAAATGAACTATTTTCATTTCTTCTGTTCGCTGTGTCCTACTTCCAGTGAGTATACAGTCTTATTCTAAGTAAGGAACCCTACTCTTAGACGCCTTTGGAAGCTACACCCATTCTCCCAGTGGAGTGATTTGGGTCACAGTTAACAGATGAGAGGCAGCACTTGTAGCTCAAATGGTAAAGAATCTGCCTGTGATGCAGGAGACCAGGGTTCAATCCCTGGATTGGGAAGATCCTCTGGAGAAGGGAATGGCAATCCACTCCAGTATTCTTGCCTGGAGAATTCCATGGACAGAGGAGCCTAGAGGGCTAAAGTTCATGGGGTTGAAAAGAGTTGGACACGACTGAGAGACTAACACAGTAACAGATGAGAGCCATTACTGACTGTGTTGGATAATCTCCATTTGCCCCTCCAGAACTACTCTCTGTACCTCCCCACTTAGCCTGTGTCCTGAAAGACTGGTCTGTATGGGCTGTATTAAGGCTTCCCGGTTGTCTAGTTTTCTCTCAGATTTGGCCAAAGGGAAGTACTGTCAGAAACTGGACGGCTGGGACTTCCCAGTGGTCAAAACTCTCAGCTTCCAGTGCAGGGGGGAGAAGGTTCAATTCTTGGTTGGGGAACTAAGATCCCACATACTGCACAGCACAGTCAAAACATATTAAATTTTAGCAAATTGGAAGGCAAAGAGAACGAGCTCAGAGATGTGGTTGTCTTCCTCCTCCAAAGTCCCCAGCTCCAGAGAGTGTAAGGGCTCCCCATCCCTTGTTGATTTCCCATTATCCTTCTCACATATTTTGTAAATAGACCATTTATTAAAGACTCCTCAACCACACACACACAGTGTGAGTTGGTAATATGTTTCTTGCCCAAATACTAATTAATAAAGGAGTCAAGTCTTCCGAACAAAGTAGGTGATCAAGCTAGGTGGTGTGTCTTTTAGCACAAAAGATAGACTATATAATCATGAGAGTAGTTTTTGGAATCGCTCATTCATTGGCTCTGAAGTACTTTCCAAAACAGAAGTTCAAAAATTGTTTATAGCATATTCCAAATACCTAGTCTCTGAAGGTAACTACTTTGATGGAAGCGCCCTTCATTTAGCTGTTGAATTTCTGGATGTTTGCTGCTTTTAAACATCTCAAGACATTATCATCACATTTTGTGATTTTAAAAATGAATATTTCTCATTTAAAAAATAGGTACTTTGGAATTCCTGAATGTAAAATCAAATTTGGGTTTAATACTGGTCCAGACAGTAAAACCAGGAAATAGCTTATTGCTAAAAAGAGAGACGGAGAGAGAGAGGAAAAAAAAAATGAGAAAGAGATGTGTGAGAATAGATTGGACATAACAGGACACTAAGAAAGAAATAAGATTGCTTCCAACAAACACTTGATTAAGTAGATGTAAGTAAAATTTTCATATTGTAAGGAATGGGTTGTCTTTGTAAAATCTGCATATGCTTGCAGAATCCTTGGTTTCTTTAGACTTTAAAAAAAAAAAAAAAGTTTTCTTTTTTTAAAGGACTCGATACCTAAGACAAAAAGTTGAAACCTGACCTAGTGGCCAGTTCCCTATTTGGAGCCACTTAATTTCATAAAGCTGGTGTTAAGCTATTCTCTTTCTTTCTTCTGTACATAATGTACTATATTGAGCTGTTATTGTGGCGTAAAAATACATGACGAACATTTTGAATGTTCTCAGTGTTTTTAATTTAGATTTGCACAATCATAGAAATTAGAGATGGAAAAACTAGGATTCTTCCTTTTAATATAAACCGTAGACCGAGGTTTGAGGCTTGGTTCCTCTTTTTCTGATTAATGAGGCTGGGGAGAGGGAGTGTGAAGAAAACCCTTTGGGCCATTGCTTCCATTATTTCAGGATTTCTGAACTACTGTTATCTCTTTAATGGAGCACCATTACTTCAGTAATTTATCCTGAAGACCTAACAAATAATGTCTCTCTCTTGGCATTACATTTTAAACTTATTGGTTGACAAAGGCTATGTCTCTATGAACTGCAGTATATTTGAGCAAAGGATGTTGTCACTGCAATTAACTATAATATCAAGATTGGCCTTAAAAAGGCAGCAACCATGGAATTCTCCAATCCCTTGTGTTTGGGGCCATAGAGACAACAAAATCCAGCCTGTCTTTTAGTCATATTTAATTCATATGATGGAATATTGGCACACATAGAATCCTATGTAGCTTATTTTGTTAACAATGATCTATATCTTTAATTCCTTTAATCTGCTCATAGCTCAATGTTTCTTTTTTTTTTTTCTACTTGGAGCAAATGGTCTTTTAAATCCTCTATTCCTTTGGAGATTCTCCTAGTTTGGCTTTCTTTTCTCAAGTACAGCTCCATTTTAAACTCAGATAGCTGAAAGGAACCTTATAAATCATCTAGTTGCTCATCTCATTTCAAATATGAGGACATTAAACCCAAAAAGTGATTTGCTATTATTATGCTCAAACTTTCTCCTGATACTAACAAGGTACAATGTACTGTAATTTTAACAATAACATTTGAAAGAGAATATAACCAACTTTCTAGAAGTTTCAGCCAAGTTTTTTTAACAGTTTGAAATTCTACTAAAATGTCCTATTTATTTCAAATTGGTTATTTCAAAACCAAACTCATAGTTAAGACTGTCTCATTTCAATGTAAACTGATAGCAGATCAAGACTGATTCAGCCCTGATCAAATGCTGTGTTCAGTTCAGTTCAGTTGATCAGTCGTGTCTGACTCTTTGTGACCCCATGAACCACAGCACGCCAGGCCTCTCTGTCCATCACCAACTCCCAGAGTCCACCCAGACCCATGTCCATTGAATCGGTGATGCCATCCAACCATCTCGTCCTCTGTCGTCCCTTTCTCCTCCTGCCCTCAATCTTTCTCAGCATCAAGGTCTTTTCCAATGAGTCAGCTCTTTCCATCAGGTGGCCACAGTATTGGAGTTTTAGCTTCAACATCAGTCCTTCCAATGAACACCTGGGACTGATCTCCTTTAGGACGGACTGGTTGGATCTCCTTGTAGTCCAAGGGACTCTCAAGAGTCTTCTCCAACACCCCAGTTCAAAAGTATCAATTCTTTAGCGCTCAGCTTTCTTTATAGTCCAACTGTCACATCCATACATGAATACTGGAAAACCTATAGCCTTGATTAGACGGACCTTTGTTGGCAAAGTAATGTCTCTGCTTTTAAATATGCTATCTAGGTTGGACATAACTTTTCTTTCAAGGAGTAAACGTCTTTTAATTTCATGGCTGCAGTCACCATCTTCAGTGATTTTGGAGCCCAAAAAAATAAAGTCTGACACTGTTTCCACTGTTTCCCCATCTATTTCCCATGAAGTGATGGGATCAGATGCCATGATCTTCGTTTTCTGAATGTTGAGCTTTAAGCCAACTTTTTCACTCTCCTCTTTCACTTTCATCAACAGGCTCTTTAGTTTTTCTTTGCTTTCTGCCATAAGGGTGATGTCATCTGCATATATGAGGTTATTGATATTTCTCCCAGAAATCTTGATTCCAGCTTGTGCTTCCTCCAGCCCAGCGTTTCTCATGATGTACTCTGCATACAAGTTAAATAAGCAGGGTGACAATATACAGCCTTGACGTACACCTTTTCCTATTTGGAACCAGTTCCATGTCTAGTTCTAACTGTTGCTTCCTGACCTGCATTAGGTTTCTCAAGAGGGAGGTCAAGTGGTCTGGTATTCCCATCTCTTTCAGAATTTTCTACAGTTTATTGTGACCCACACAGTCAAAGGCTTTGGCATATTCAATAAAGCAGAAATAGATGTTTTTCTGGAACTCTTGCTTTTTCGATGATCCAGTGGATGTTAGCAATTTGATCTCTAGTTCCTCTGCCTTTTCTAAAACCAGCTTGTACATCTTGAAGTTCACAGTTCACATATTGCTGAAGCCTGGCTTGGAGAATTTTGTGCATTACTTTACTAGCGTGTGAGATGAGTGCAATTGTGCGGTAGTTTTGAGCATGCTGTGTTAGCTAGCTATATTTTCATATATGTCTCACTTCCTCCTTACCAGATATATAATATATAATTATATTATATATTATATATATTTATATATGATTATAGTATATATTATAATACATTATTAACATAATATTATATATATATATATTATTGCTGCTGCTAAGTTGCTTCAGACGTGTCCGACTCTGTGCGACCCCATTGACGGCAGCCCACCAGGCTCCCCCGTCCCTGGGATTCTCCAGGCAAAAACACTGGAGTGGGTTGCCATTTCCTTCTCCAATGCATGAAAGTGAAAAGTGAAAGTGAAGTCGTTTAGTCCTGTCCGACTCTTAGCAGCCTACCAGGCTCTGCTGTCCATGGGATTTTCCAGGCAAGAGTACTATAATTAATTATATATAATATATAATTATAATATGTTATATAATATATAATTATATAATATAATAATATAGTATATAATAATATGTAATATATTCTACATATTATAAATATTATATATTAATATGTTTATAATTTGTAATTATAATTTTATATATTATATATATTATATTTGATTATAATATATATTATAGTTTTATAATATATATTATAGTTATATATAATATATATAATATATAACATATACATTATATATTATATATATTATAGTTATAATATATATTACGTATTATATAATAACTAAATTATATATTATATTATAATAAATAATATAACAATTATACTATTATATATAATAAATATAATATATATTATATATAATTAATATAATATACATTAATTATATAATATAATAGTTATATATATAATTATATGACTATATATAGTTTAACTATAATTTATAGTTTATAAGTCAATTTGGCCATGTCAGTAGGTTTAGAATTTGGCAGTGCCTGTAAATTTTACTTAATCTCACTTTATGATGAAATTTTGCTGAGTAAATAGAATTAAGGGAATCAAAAAATGATTGATCATAGGCTTTTTAAAAAAATATTGCCTAAAATAGGAAAAGACATGGAGTTGAAGGTAAGAGCCCATTCTAGATTAAACAGTATTTTAGAAAGGCAGGTGCTGACTAAATGCATAGAATGAAAAAAGAGTCTTGAAAAGATTTATTTTATTCTTTTTGGATATCAGTTTTTCCAGTAGTCACGTATGGATGTGAGAGCTGGACCATAAAGGGTGAGCACCAAAGAACTGATGCTTTTGAACTGTGGTGATGGAAAAGACTCTTTTGATTTACTTTGACAGCAAAGGTGGGAGGAGAAGGGGACAACAGAGCATGAGATGGTTGGATGGCATCACTGACTTGATGGACATGAGTTTGAGCAAGCTCCCGGAGTTGGTGATGGACAGGGAAGCCTGCCATGCTGCAGTCCATGGGGTAGCAAACAGTCAGACACAGCTGAGCAAATGAACTGAACTGAACTGAACTGAATCCAACGGAAGAGTTCTGAAAAATATCATGGAGAGATAAGAAGGCCTTCTTAAATGAACAGTGCAAAGAAGTATAGGAAAACAATAGAATAGGAAAGACTAGAGATCTCTTCAAGAAAATTGAGGGTATCAAGGGAACATTTCATCCAAGGATGAGCACAATAAAGGACAGAAATGGTAAGGATCTAACAGAAGCAGAAAAGATTAAAAAGAGATGGCAAGAATACACAGAAGAACTATACAAAAAAAGGTCTTAATGACCCGGATAACCACAATGGTGTGGCCACTCACCTATGTCACTCTGACAACCCGGAATCTGAAGTCAAGTGGGCCTTGGGAAGCATTACTGCAAACCAGGAGGTGATGGAATTCCGGCAGAGCTATTTAGAATCCTAAAAGATGACACTATTATTAAAGTGCTGCACTCAATATGTCAGCAAATTTGGAAAACTCACAGGACTCAAAAAGGTCAGTTTTAATTCCAATCCCAAAGAAGGGTGATGCCAAAGAAAGTACAAATTACCAGACAATTGTGCTCAATTCACATGCTAGTGAGTTTATGCTCAAAATCCTTCAAGCTAGACTTCAACAGTATGTGAAATGAGAACTTCCAAATGTACAAACTGGCTTTAAAAAAGGCAGAGGAACCAGAGATTCAGTTTTTGCCAACATTCGTTGGATAATAGAGAAAGCAAGGGAATTCCAGAAAAATATCTACTTCTGTTTAATTGACTATGCAAAAGCCTTTGACTGTGTAGATCCCAGCAAACTGTGGAAAATTCTTAAAAGAGATGGGAATACCAGACCACCTTACCAGTCTCCTGAGAAATCTGTATGTAGGTCAAGAAGCAAGAGTTAGAGCCTTACATGGAACAACTGGCTGGTTCAAAATTAGGAAAGGAGTATGACAAGGCTGTATACTGTCACCCTATTATTTTAACTTATATGCAGAGTACATCATGTGAAACACCGGGCTGGATGAATCGCAAGCTGGGATCAAGATTGCCAGGAAAAATTTCAACAACCTCAGATATACAGATGATACCACTCTATTGGCCAAAAACAAAAAGGAACTAAAGAGCCTCTTGATGAAGGTGAAAGAGGAGAGAAAAATCTGGCTTAAAACTCAACACTCAAAAAAATTAGGATTATGACACCCAGTCTCATTATTTTATGACAAATAGATGAGGAAGAGGTGGAAGCAGTGACAGATTTTATTTTCCTGGGCTCTGAAATCACTTCGGACAGTGACTGCAGCCATGAAATAAAAAGACAATTGCTCCTTGGAAGGAAAGCTATGACAAATATTGACAGCATATTAAAAAGCAGAGACATCACTTTGCCAACAAATGTCCCTACAGTCAAAGCTCTGCTTTTTCCAGTAGTCATGAATGGATGCCAGAGTTGCTCCATAAGGAATACTGTGTTGAAGAACTGATGCTTTCAAATAGCGGTGCTGGAGAAGGCGCTTGAGAGTCTCTTGGACAGCAAGGAGATCAAACCAGTTAATTCTAAAAGAAATCAACACTAAATATTCATTGGAAAGACTGATGCTGAAGCTCCAATACTTTGGCCACATGATGTAAAAAGCTGACTCATTGGAAAAGACTCAGCAGCTGGGGAAGATTGAAGGCAAAAGGAGAAGCAGGCAGCAGAGGAGGAGATACATGGCATCACCGACTCAATGAACGTGAATCTGAGCAAACCCCGAGATAATGAAGGACAGGGAAGCCTGGCATGCTGCAATCCGTGAAGTTGCAAAGAGTGAGACACAACTTAGCTACTGAACAACAACAATAAGGGGCATCTAATTAGCATAAACTAGGTGTGGTTGAAAGGGGTTTATTGTGAAAACAAAGAACACTCCTCCCACCCCCATCACTTTCCCTTTCACTCAGGAAATTTCAAGGTTAAGAGATGGTCCTGCCTCAAGAACCAGGAACAAAGACTAAAATACATATTTCTTATTATATCACAAGATCACATTGGTATAAAAGGGGTGATGGGAGATGAAACAGTGGAGGAAACAGGTGTCCAAATATAAAAGGACCTTATTAAAGTTACATGTATCCAGCAGTCATTAGGGAAATACTGAAATATTCAAAGGGAGTGATATAGTCATATTTGCATTTTCCAGAGATCCCTCTAGGAACAGTGTGGACAGTGGATGGAGACATGCGAGACTGACAGCCAACGCCAGTGAGTACTGGGATAGAGCTATGGCGATGCCATTGAAGAGGCATAGGCAGATGGTAGAGACAGAACAAAGGTCGATTTTGTGGGACTTCACTGGATACCTGATGAGAGGAGTAAAGGGGAAGAAGAAATTAAGGATCACTCTTAGATTTCAAGCTTAGGTGACCAGGTGGACAGTGACCCAAGTAGCCAAGTACCCAGTAGAGATGAAGAAGAACTGGCTTTCAGGCAGATGTCAGTGAGAACTCTTTTGGATTTGCTGACATCCCAGGGAATCATTCTAGTAGATATGCTAAGGAGGAAACTAGAAAGACATAAATGGAGCTCAGAAGAAATACCTTACAGGAGATAAAGATTTGGGAGTTATAGGCCTGTGGTTAGCCATGGAAATAGCAAGGCTAAGGTAAAAAGATATGACACAGCCTCTTTAGAGCAAGCGTGCATGGAGACCCCTCTTCACCCATAAGAAGGAAGCCTAATTGGAGGGTACATGCCTAAGGGGGCTCCCCACTCTTGACAGAGCTCTCTGGCTAGGAGGGCAGGAGCCTGGATCTGCCTTAAGGAGCTCTTCGGCAACATGGCTCTTAGGAAGCAGGTGCGCTCAAAGAAAGGCTTCTAACGTAAAGGCTTCCTGTGTAATGGCCACCATCATAACTGCACCACCAGTGTAGAGTCAAAACTGCTCCATGTGAAACCTGAATTATAGTATGTAGTGACATATGCGAGTTTTTGTATACAGTCAGTCCTCATCACTCCAGATTCTTTATTTGCAAATTCACTTACTCAAATTTATAACCTCAAAGTCAACACTCACAATGTTTTTGCGGTCATTTGTGGACATGCCTGAAGTGTCAAAAACTCGAGTCCCTGACGTACACAATGCCAACTGAGGTTGAACAGCTGATAGTCTCCCTTCTTGTTTCTAGTCTCATGCTGTAAATGAGTGTCCTTTTCAAGGCAGTTGGTATCATATATTTTACACTTTTGCACTTCTGGCTGGTAATTTAGCTGTTTAAAAATGCTCCCAGCATAGTGGTGAAGTGTGGTCTACTATTCTAAACACAAGGCTATAATGTGCCTTATGAAGAAAATATAGGTGTTAGATAAGCTTCGTTCAGGTATGAGCTATATAGTGCTGTTGGCTATGAGTCCAATGTTAATGAATCAATAATGTATATTAAATAAATTGTCTTTAAATAGAAATATACACAAAACAAGGTCATGTATTGACCAAACTATGAAAGTGTGACCAGAGGCTTGCAGGAACCCAACCCTGTATTTTCCCTAGGATTATGTATGCTCAGTTACTCAGTCATGTCCAACTCTCTGTGGTCCCACAGGCTGTAGCCCACCAGGCTCCTCTCTCCACTGAATTTTCCAGGCAAGAATACTGAAGCAGGTTGCCATTTCCTCCTCCAAGGGACCTTTTTGACCCAGGAGCTAAACCCGCATCTTTGATTGGCAGGCAAATTCTTTACCACTGCGCCACCAGCAGTGGTTTGCTATTCATTAATCCAGTGTTCACAGTGACTGTATAGGATATAATTACTGCAAGTAACAAGGATTAACCATATTTGCAGAAGTCTAGAATGAGCCAAGAGCCACATCAGTGCTAAACGAAGCTCCTAATTTATTTAAAA
Organism: Bos indicus x Bos taurus; assembly: GCF_003369695.1. Lineage (NCBI taxonomy): Eukaryota > Metazoa > Chordata > Mammalia > Artiodactyla > Bovidae > Bos > Bos indicus x Bos taurus. The sequence goes on along the minus strand of NC_040092.1, from coordinate 68,912,782 downwards.
CAGCTCATTATACACTCACCTAAGGTTCAGAGTAAGGTATTGTTTTTGAGTTTTTATTTGGGCTTCTGAGGATGGGGCAGGGTTGAGGGGAGATTTACTCTTTGAATCACCTGACCAGTGATTGCTGTCATGTGAACTGAAGAAGTAAAGCACATCATGGAGTCCAGGGTCCCATCCTGCCACGTATTTACTCTGTGATCACAGACAAGGGTGTGCTCTCTCTGAATTTTCATGCCTCGCCCATGAAACCAGGCAATGACACTTCAGATCCCTATCAGTTCTGACAGTTCATGATGCTGTAGCCAGTCCCAAAGCAAGAGACACTGCCATCCACTGTGACTCTAGGACGGCATAAGGCTTGGGAAGAAGGATTTACTGCAGTGCCTTTCCTATATTCCCCAGAGCAACCTGAGGACAGACTCATTAGATTATTGACTTAAAGATTCTGCAACTCTTGTCTAATTTTAACTTTTATGACAGTAATAAACCCAAAGGAAAACTGTAAAACAAAGCAAAATACTCTCAATTATGTTAAACTTAAAATGGCATTAAAAGTAGAAAAGAAAAAAGAGAAGAGTGCCTAACTGCAATTATTTAAAGCAAATGACTTCAATGATCCAGGCTGGACGAAGATGCCGTGCATACCAGGCTACCCTGAGCATCCCACTCTGTCTTTCAGGTCTCTCCAAGGGACCCCAGCGTATCTTACCAGCAATCGAATGCTCCATTATGCACTTGGCGAAGGAATAGATGGACATGTGTGACCCAGACATTTCCATGGAAGGTTAGCTTTCCAGATGGAGTCCTCATTTTCATAATGTGTGTAGGATTAAGATGTAATCCACTATTTCAAAGAATACAATAATACACAAAATACATGCTCTGATTTATTTTTCCTCTTCTTTAACTGTAGAGGATACATCAATAAACAGAATTTTTCTTCAACAAATGGTATCTCTCTTCCAAATTAACAGAGGGTAACCTCAGGTATTAATAGTAATGGAAAAAGTTGAGAGGATTAAGCATGCACATACAAAGGATTTGTGCACACACACACAAATTATCTTGCCTTATCATTTTCTTCAACCAAGTGAAAAAATCACCATGCTATCTGCAGGCTCAGATCTAACATCTGAGGGGTCCAGCCACCTTCTCTTCCTCCACTGCCATCCCATACTTGGAGGGCTTTTTATACGCACTGGTGTATTCACCAGCATACAGTGACAGCCCAATCGCCTTTCTCAATGACGGAAAAGCCCTTGCAGGTGCTGGCAGTGGTTCAGAGCCACTGAGGTGGGGAATTCTGAGATGCTGGGTACTCAGGATGTGGTCTAGAGGTGAGCATCTGGACCACACCATTTGAGTTCCTCAGGTTCCTCACCCTGTGGGACGGGATACAACCAAACTGGCCATCTCTCTGAAGATGTAATTTTTTTCTTTCTCCACATATGATAATACATGTGTTTTTCCATGGTTTTCATAAGTACTGCTCCAACTCTAAACATCTCAGTATGTTGAAAGCTGTTTCTCTTGGAGGATTCAAAGCATAACAATGTATTGCAGTGTGTGTAATACACTTGTAAATGCAGGAGCACTCTGGACTTCTGTGGGGGGTGGGGGGTGGTGGAGAGTCTCTTCTATACGGAAGCATCTCAAGACATAAAATGAATAAAATTGGTGTTTCAGTGAGAAACAACTGTACTTTCCCCGGCACATGAAATACAGAAATGTAACCTCATTGCTTTCCCTCCACTTGATCGTCTCCTCTAGAAGCGCCATGAAAGCCCTGTGGCTGCAGGACTCAGTCTGTCTTTGGCGCCTGGCCCAGTGCCTGGCATCTACTGAATGGTCAATAAATGTTTATTGAATGAATACATTTAATTCACCCTTTTAATCAGCAGAACGTCAGCGCCTCTGCTCCAAACAATTGGATTAATTTAAAAACCCACATAATAAAGTCAGTCTGTGTTCGCCATCCCACATCTCTTTCTGTGGCTGGAGATGTTTTTAATCTTGGGAAATCCATGGGGCTGGGTGGTGTACTTGCATAGTCCACATTAGGAGGACCCGACTTCCTTCTCTGGGGCTGCTCAAACAGTTATGTGCGTGCTTATCTTTTGACTTTAGGCAACAGACTGGGTCCTGGCAGCAGCAGCTGTGACGAGACAGTCACTGGACAGGAGGAGAGCTGAGGGTAAGGTGCCCAGTCCTCACCCCCTTCAGAACATATTCACGACACACCCAATGGTCCCACAGCTTCGGCTGGAAGCAGCCAGGATCCACGGCCTCTCAGTTAGTGTACTTAGCTCCTATCGTCTCTTCCTCCCTAAATGTCCTGGCGCTCAGAAGTCTGCATGGCCAGAGGCAAGCGCACCATGGAAACTGTCAGAAGCTGATGAAAGGCAACGCTGCTCTCCTGCTCCAGTTTCTTCACCAAAAAGTCGGGGAGCAGGGGTGGATATTTCTCTGGCAGTCCAGAGGTTAAGCCTCTGTGCTTCTACTGCAGCAGGGCACAGGTTCAGTCCTTGGTTGGGGAACTAAAATCCCACAAGCCATGTGTTGTGGCCAAAACTCATCACAATAAACTCAAAAAATGGGCAAAACCACTCACTAACAGGCAGCTAGGCCATCAGCCCAGCATCCACCTCAGGAGGGTCTCCAGAGACCCATACGCAATGACAGACATCAGAGAGACAAATCAGTAAGGGGCTGGAGGAGGGGAACAAATCAGCGATATAAAAAAGAAAAGCCCCACTGCTGTTCAGGGGATCTTAATTCCACGACCACAGATTGAACCTGAACCCTCCGTAGTGAAAGCTCGGAGACCTAACCACTGGACCACTGGAGAATTCAGCCAGCTGACAAAAGGCAGGAGGCTTTCGGTTGCTTTTCCCAAAAAAGGGGGTGTTCAAAGCATTTCAACATTTTTAAATTGATGTTTGTAGTCCCTTAAACTAAATATACAAGATAAAAATACATTTAGAATTACAAACTTAGATAAAAGACCTGCACTGATGCTGTCCTCACGTCATGCATATGAAAACCACAGACAGTGCACCCAGGGCTGTGGCGAGCTAGCCCCCAGTGCAGCCTGGACCAGGGCCAAGAAAGGGCAGCTGCCCAGGCGCCCCTGCTGCCCTGCCTCCCACCTGCTGGGGCCCCGCGTGCCCCCCACCAGCCAACCTCTCTCCCGGCTGGCACAGGAGCCTTAGCAACAGACATGCCACATTCTCTCCTCTCACGGGGGACCCAACAGACGCACCCATGGGCAGCAGTCATCTCACCACTCTTTTTAGGTGGAGCTCATACAGGCCTACCACACAACGCAGTCCACGGCCAAGCAAGTGCCTCGTGACACACATGCGCAGTGCTACAAGTGATCTCAGCTGTTACATAAGCCTCATGAAGGCACAGGCGCAGTGCTACAAACGAACCTCAGCTGTTACGTAATCATTATTTACAAAATGTGGAGCGAGAAAGCCTGAACAGGCCATCTTGGCTAATGTGCTCTCTCCCCACACCCTTCCAACCTGTGCTCAAATACTAGCCCCGAGGAGGCCCATCTGACCGTCCTGTTTAATACTGCAGCCCACCTCCACCCAGAACACTGGACTCTCTTCACCCAGCTCCAAGCTTTCATTTTCCAAACTCTTAGCACCTTCAAGAACAGAGAGGCAGCATCCGCACAAAGCCCTTAAAAAGCTGAGGTTGTCAGGAAAGGAGCCAGGAGCATAGCCCTGAGACAGCTCCAAGTGCTGTGGAGACACGAGGGAAAATAGATGTAGAAACGGGAGAGCCAGGCTGGAATAGAATGAGAGCAGGAATCCAGCGTTTGCTCAGAGCCTGGAAGGAAGTGAGAGCTGGGCTGGGTGATGGCGGACGAGGGGCACAGATGTGGCCTCTGGCAAATAGGGCCCGACTCGCCAAGGCATTGCCCTCCCTCCGAGGTCTCCAAACACACCCGCCTTTTACCAGGTCCTCTGTGTGCGGAGCTGTAACTGCACAGGGACCGTAGCTACTTCTGTGTACGACACGCCTCTTTCCTAGCCCCGCCCCCACCGCCCTCTGGGGAGCGCCCGACTTTGGCCAGCCCTGTACCATCACTGTGCATGTTGGACAGATGCCAGCAGAAAAAGCGACGGCACTTGAGTGGCTGCGTGTGTCCAGTGAGTGGTGATGTTCTCTGTGTGCAGGGAATATGGAGAAATCCAACCGCAAACAGCACTGCTCTCCTCCCAGCCCCACATTTGTAGAATATTCTGGAAAAGGCTCACCTCATCCAAAGAAGACCTAAAGTGACGATGCTCCCCTACAACCATCAGGAGACCCTCAAAACAGTCACTTTGGTCAGAAAGGGAAAAGAAGCCTGCTCAGTCATGCTAAGGGGAGAGAGGTGTGTCTGGGATCAAGATAAGTTCAAGTAGTCTCATTCAACAGTTTTGAGAAGGTCACATGGAAGAATGGTATCTCTGACCCAAGCATCCAGGCCTGGGTGTTTTCTTAAACAAGGCCCCTCTCTTCCTAGTAGTCCTCAGAGGAATTAGAAAAATATATGCTGCACAGATTTCTTGAATTCCCCGTGTGGGACAACGGTTAACTGTCTTCTTTGTCCCAAAGGAGAATAGTTGTCTGTAGTATCAGACCACATGTGTTAGCATCTTCCCTGCCCTCCTGAGCTTGTCTGTGGGACTGTCCGCTTGTAAAACATTTCTATCCCACAGTGTCACAGTCAATCACTAGAAATTTAATTTTACTTTTACACTTGTCCAGCTCCTCGGGCAACACATTACTTAGTCGTAACAGCAAACATCCATCACATCTATTTTCTCTCCAATCCAAGTAAAAACTCAAATAATATCATGAATCTAAAACTAGAAGAAACCATTGTAATTTCCTGGCCCTAAAACTGAATGCATTTTAAACCAAGTTTTAGAAAAAGTTTTTCTTTTTTTTTAGCTTTCTCAAAACTATCTAGATCTGGTTTTCTAATTATTCATCTGTAACTAAACTAGAATACAAAACTATGTTAATCCCAATCTCCCAATTTATTACTTCCCCCCATATTTCCCCTTTGGTGTCCATGAGTTTGATTTCGAGATGAGAGTGTGTTTCTGTTTTGTAAATAAGTCCATTTGTATCATTTTTATTAGATTCCATATGTAAGTGATATCGTTATGATAGATACCAGCATCCGGCTCCTCCTCACTACAGAACATCTGAAGGAGAAGCTGTAGTGTCATTGGGGTCCTTTTCTGGATGTCCCAACCATTCTTATCCCGGAAATCTGGCTTGTTCTGCACAATGATTCTTCTGGAAGTACATTTCAGATGTGCACCAGCTCCGAAATGAGTCAATGAGTCCTCCCACCATCATTTAATAAAAAATAAAATCCCAGTGGGTCTCACGCTCCACTGTAGCTTCCACGCCAGCCCTGTGGAAGGCCATGGCTTTCCCCAGTGTCTTGAACTTTTCCACCTTCATGCTTTGCTCATGCACTTCCTCAGCCTGGGGCGTCCTTTTCCCACTTCCATTCCCTGGTTGAAATCCCATCTATCCCAGACGTCAGGCTCCTCCCTAGAGAAGCCTACTACTATACCCTACTGCCACCTCCAACTGGCTAGATCTGAAGTGCTATTCCAACAAAATTTTGGCACACCTGACCTTTGGGTTAGAGTCATACTCAATCCAAGGCCACTGAGTTTTGGAGACATTTGTCACCTGTATAACACACTCAGGAAGAGGCACTGATCATATGAGCAAACTGCCAAGATGAGAGAAAAAGAGAGAACACACTTCCCCACTGACCCACAAGTGATGACTTAGGGACAGGTTCCATGACACACAACTCTCTGAGCAAAAGCTTTACAGATCTCCTACTGTATGGAGGAAGGATGTGACCCCAGAGGGAGAGCACAGGGAGTTTTGTCTGTGAGGAAGTTGTTCTGTAACCTGATGGTAGCGATGGCAACACAAACCTCTGAATGTGGCACATTCATAGAACAGAACACCAGAAGCAACTTTCCTATATGATGGTCTTTTTTTTAATTGTAAGTGTTCCACTAGAAAAGTATACATTAATAATCAGTCATTATTTTTCTGAAAACAGCTGTCAAGCAGGATCTAATTCATGCCCTACTTTTGACAGGAGCCCTGCTCCAAGATGATGAACAGCACTGGCTTTGTGTTTGGGAGTGAGGGGAGGCGACTGAGGAAAGAGAATGTTTTGTGGCAACAATACTGTACACTTTGCAAACTTTGGCCTTGGTGTATGTAGCGCCAGATTTAATTTGCAATTTCCTTTCCCACATACCTTAAAAGGAGAATTTCATACAAATATCACATACCAGTTGTTATGTATGGCTTTTCTTCACCTGACCTAGATCTTTGTATTTATTTTCACTCATTATTTCTTATCTAATTAGCTTAGTTATTTCAACTAGACCTGGCTTCAGGGCATGCAGGCAATTTGTTTCAGAGCCACAAAACTATGTGTGTTTTTATTGTTACTAGAGTTTTCCAAAGTCTGCCCTAATTTCATCATCTGTGACATAATTTATCAGGTTAACAATCCATTTCTATATTAGTAGCAATTCTATGACTACAATAAAATCTTAACATGTGAGTCGTAAATTATCTGATACGCTATCTCTTCCATTGTTTCTTCACATTAATCTAATTTCCATCCTCATCTCATTTTGTAACAATCCTAATTGAAATCCACCAGGGCTTAGTTAAAATTCAGGCTCAAGTGAGAAACGATTTAAATGAGTTCTTAATGGAACCCAGAGACCTGCCAAATTTAAAAGCTGCCTAATGCCTAGCCAGGTTATAAAAAGCTTCAGCAGTGAAAAAGGTGCAGCCCAGATTCTCAGCAGATCTGACTGAGGGCGATGGTGACCAGGCCAAGGTTTGAAGTTTGGGGGTTTTTTCCACAGAGAATGCAAAGACAAACAAAACATAAAACTCTCTGCTTATTAAAGTTTTAAAAGCACGTGCACTCAGCCAGGTTATCTACACTGTATGTTTTATGGTGTGTCTCTGTTTTGCATAACAGCAACTGGAGTATATGATCAACACAAAAATGAACAAAAGTGGGGTTTGAAAACTTCCTAGCAAAGTATTCACACTAATTTCCGTGGACTCTGCACACGAAGTCACTGGGTTATAGGAGGGTAAAATTCTAAGACTCAAAAAAAAAAAAAAGTTTCTGTTAAGGACAAAATGGTTACCTCAGTTCTCTGCTTCAGTTAAAATTGCTTTAAGGGAGGGCAATTTGACCTAAGGAAAATTTAATAGTGGCTGGGCTAAAACTAAAATATATATATATACATACATATATATAAAGGAGGGAAAGTTTTTTCTAATCACATACCTCTAGACTTTCACAGCTTTAAAAATACCTCACCATATTCTCTAATTTGGGCTTGTTACTTCTCTCTCTCTGGGAAAGATTTTAATGGTAGAGTACCAGAACCCGCGCCCCCTGACAGGCTCTTCTACCAATTTCCCACTGAAGAAAATCCTAGATGCAAAGTCTGAGGAAACTCCTGCCCAGAGAAAAAGAAAGCCCTGGAAACCTGAAAACTCAGTTTCATGGTATCACATACAAATAAGAGAGAATTTCTTCAGTCAAGAAATTGCAGTGGTGCAAAGTAAAAGCATACATCGTAAGTGTAAACAGAGGCCTCACCTGGACCTCTTTTTTCTGGCGCTGCTACACTGCCTAGCTAGCAGATTCCTCCGTAAGAGTATCTGGGGTTCAGAAACCATCAGCTCAGTAAACTAGCCATGAAACGTTGTCTCTTTGCAGCACCCGGGATAAAAATCAGGGTGGGTCTGCAGGGAATCAGGCAATGGAACAAAGAGACACTGCCTCACTCTGCTCCCCCCGCTGACTCCCTGCATGAGACTCCCCTGGGGACTGCCAAGATGACTTCTGCTGGCAAACGCTATTTTCTTAGTCTGACAACAGGGATTTCATTATTGCTGATCCATTGTAAGAAGGAGGAAGCCCACTTCAAACTGTCGTTTCCAACAGCGGCCGTGGATTCGTGTAGAGCCAGCCACATTCCCCTGGACTCACTTGTGACCCCTGGTGGAGAAAGGGCATACACTCTGGCCAGAGAACAGGGATGTACAGAGATCAGACCCAGAGTCCTTCAGCACACACTCTCACCAGCTCTCTGAGAGCCGAATGTAAGACCACAGTAATGAGAACAGGTGTCGGGGACACAGGGAAGGGGGGGATGAATACCAGTGAACAGACACTTAATATGAAGACTAACAATTATGTTCTCCCATTCTGAGGGTGTCTTTTAATCTTGCTTATTGTTGTATACCTGAAACTGTATAACTGAAACATATAACTAAAACCGTATAACTATGTTGTATAACTGAAACATATAATATTGTAAATCAACTATACTTCAGCAAAAATAAATAAACAATATAAAATAAGAACGTACCAAAGTTTGCCTTTGGACAAAAACATGACAATGAAATAAATATATTAGAAAAATATATTAGTTGCCTTTCCCTCAACTAACAGCAGATAGGAAACTTGCAATGACTTAATTAATAAGGAGTCTAAACCTTAACTTTTTCAACTAAACTATTAGAGAGGTGAGTGTGTGAGCACTCTAATGTTTGTTATTTCAAGCAGAAGAGTCTTTGGTCACACCTTCTGTTGGAATTCCCTCCATTCTCCACGTGGTTATCTCAGCACATTATTGGGGGCAGGGAGGGTGGAGGTGTTCCTCTCCAAGCCCGTCAGTTTGGAATGAAAAGCCCTGGATGGCTGTGCACTTTGATCAGAGAGGACCTGGAGGTGAGACAGCATCTGAGATCCAGGCTAGTGCTCATTGCACTACTCCAGGCAGTGTAAGGCAATTCATGGCCTAATCATCTGACAAAAGAGAGTTAACAGGAGAGAGAGAAAGTACCCATCCTTCTGACTTGACTACCCTAAGAATGTCATCTTAGCCTCTCACAGTTTAGGGGTCTAAGACCCCAGACAGATCCATCTGTGTCCCTGCGTCTTGGAGTAAAGGATATGATGCAGTTGGCTGGTGCAATATGAGCAATCTCAAAATAGACACTGGAAGTGTTTACTTTATAAATCATGTCTTGTTAAATTAAAATTGGGGGATAGCTGGGGAGTCATAGTCCTTCAACCCAGCCACCTCATTCCTTGTTTCCAAGAGCAATGCATGTTCAGAGGGGAATACCAGGTCAAGGTACTCATTACCCAGAGGCCTCTGCTCCATACCCCAGGATAGTTCTTCTGTTCATGTCAAAGCTGATCCCCAGCCCACATTGAAGGCTTTTCTTCATCTTATCTCTGATGACAAGCAAAGCTTAGTTGAAGAAAATGTCCAAGGGAAATGAAGGGAAAACAAGAGTTTCCCTACTGGACCTAGGTTGGTCTGATTCCCCACCTCGAGCCTCTCTAGGGCACGCTAAGCTTCCCAGGAAGGGAAAGTCCAAAATGAGCCACTGCACAAGTCCAGACCTTGAACTCATCTAATTACACTAAATCTCCACAGCCATGTCCTGTGGACCAAGAAATAGCCTTGACCTTGATGTATTTTGATCAGAACTCCTCCCCTTGGTTAGGTGCAGAAGAAGAAAATGTACTCCCACCAAACTCCCACCCTCAAGGCAGTGTAGACACAGGCCAGCTGAGACCAGCCCTAAATAGAAGCCTTCACAGCAGACACCCAGCATCACCCATCCCCAGATTCGGTCAGCAGAAATGATCCCTCTACCATTCTCAAATAGCCACTTGCTTGGGCTCAGACGGAGATGACAAAGAGCATCCATCATCTCTCCAAACATGTAATAAACCTATACCTAGCCTGGAACATTCAAACTTTGCTCTAGTTCCTTGAGTTGCAGGATATCCATTTGAAGCTGGGAAAGAAATACAGTCTAAACCACTGAGGACAAAAATAAGTTCCCAAAGCTCTCATTACTTCTCCTGGACTGCAATCCTTTACTCACATTCAAGCATCTTTTGTTAGCTTCAGAGCATCTTAGCCTGCCTCTCTCCCAGTGGGGTTCAAGTTGTCTTAACACCATGATGAACTGAACACTGAGCAATAACCCACAGGGTCAAAGTGTGTCACCGTCCAGAAGGGCTTATGGCCAGCTCCTGGCCTCCCATCACCCATAAGACCCCTCCTACTTTCTGAAAGCTTTTTCTATTCATGCTGAGATCCATTTGGTGGAAAGTTTTTAAGTAAAACTTGGACAGAACCTCGTTAGGTCAGATGTCTCTTTTCTTGTCAGGAAGGAAAACCAACATGTAAATAGTCTCTTGTTGCCAATTTTCTGTATGGAAAATTATTTCTACCTTGAAAAGTTGCAACAGTCTTTAGTAAAAGCCCTTATAGTCTAGGCTCTGAGTGTATGGGGATCTTGTTGGGTCTCTAGCTGCCATCTAAGAGAAAAGACAACTTCATTGAAATGTGTTGTTACAAGTTAACCAGATTTTCCCTCTTGCAGACTCAGACAATTTTGACTGTTTAGGTTTCATATCAATGGTAGATAGTCACTGAGTTGGGTATGGGATCATATCATATAAAGTAATCTAGGTAATTTTTGGAAGAGACAAATCCAGTCTATCAACATAAGGAAATGTCTCTTTCCCTCTTTAATGCATTGGCTGTGTTATCCCAACCAACTCTTATTTATCAGAAGAATTATGTTGTAACAAAATTTTTAGTCCTTGAGATACAGGTACATGAAACTCACCAAGACGCTCTCCTGCCTCAGAACTAAGGCTGGTCTCTTCACCCCAACAGCAGACTATTTTAACCCTCCTCAACTTTAAGAAGAGTTTCTCCCAGCTGCCCTTGCTTAGTGGTAGAGCTGAGACCAGGACCTCAATCTGCTGGCTCTTGTGGTTTTATCCACAGTGCTCTTGGTTTTAGAATTACATGTACACATTTTGTGTGCCTCTTTGGCTCCAGCCATGTTATTAAACTATTATTACCTAACAATACTCCCATTAATCACCATGACAGATGGAAACCAGCCCTGGTCATGTTCTCTGAACTCAACGTCAAACAGTCCCAATGCTAATGGAGATGACGCCAGCCATGAATTAGCTCTAAAAGCTTCTGTTTATCCCCCACCCCTTTTCCTATTACTCTTCACTGCAATGCTTTTCCTTGTCACAAGACTCCATGCTTCTACATGGAGCAACTCCTTATGGAATTCTGGGAAATGGTTTTCTGTTGACAGACACCATATAATGATGATAAACGATGGACAAGTCTGCAGTCTTAAAACTGTTATTCCCCTAGCAGCACACTTCCAAATACATGGAGTATTTCTCCAGACTTAAACAGTGGAAAGCTGCAAACCTGGAAAAAATTCTCCATTCAACCTCCTTTCACAGACTGAGGAAAAGAAGTGATACTAAACAGAAAATGTAAATCACCTGTGAGGTAATATACCCCAAATGATGCCTTGAAAGTGTTGAGAGTACATAAACAATTTCCTTACAAAAGAGCTTTGTTCTGACTTAACTATAAATGGGGTGTGGGTTCTCCTCGCTTTCCCTGAATAAATTGCACCTTGAAGAGTTCCACGTAACAGTGAATGTCTCTCTCTGAAAAGATGCAGTTTTTTAAGCTCACTCATGCATTTGGGCATTTTCAATTTAAAGTCACTTGATATCCTATCTTTTAAGAAGCTGTCAGATACATAGCTCCACACAACTTACTAATAGGTTATTAACAGAAGGAAAACACATAATAAAGAGACCCATCCAGAAAAACATAGGGCAGCCAATAGAACTTTCTCTGCAGCTCCCACTGACAGATGCTAAAAACTGAATTTCAAAATACAGGTTTGTGTGGGTTTCCTGCATGATATCATTCTACTCCACTGATCCCATTAAAGGATTAAAAAGAGAAAACATCATAAAGAAAAACACTCCAAACATTGCTAGTGCTCTTGCTGTTCACATCACTATTGACATCTTGCTATTTATTTGACCACTCAAGTACCAAAGAAGGAATAAAACTGCACTGTCCGATATGGTAACCACTAGCCACATATGATGAGCTAAAATTTAAATTAAAATTAAGCAAAACTTAAAATTCAGTTTCTCAGAAGCCACATTTCAGGTGGGTAACAGGCACATGTGAATTTGTGGCTGCCATACTGGGTAGTGCAAATTATGGAACATTTTCTCCCTTGCAGAAAGTTGAATTGGACAGCAATGGCACAGAGTATTCACTCATCTGTCCCTAAGTAAATGTCTGTTGAATACAGTAGCAACCAAAATAAATTTTGTGCTCTCAAGGAAATAACATCCTACCAGGGAGAGGTAGACAATGAACAGCCAATCAAGTAAATGAGTGAGATCAGTTTATGCGGGCAGACAAAGCCTGCCCGTGGCCGGGGCTGAAACCAGTGGCCACTGAAACCCTCTTTGAGCAGATGACATCTAAGCAGAGGCAAATCTTGTCATTTGCCTCTTTCAAATGACAAGCAAGAGGCGGGGGCTGAAACCAGTGGCCACTGAAACCCTCCTTGAGCAGATGACATCTAAGCAGAGGCAAATCTTGTCATTGGCCTCTTTCAAATAACAAGCAAGAGGCAGCCAAAGAAATCTGAGGACACCGCAATCCAGTCCAGAGCAAGAGGAAAAGCTCAGGCCCTAACGTCTGTAGGGAAGGAGGAAGGCAGTGTGGACAGACAGCAGACCCGCAGCACAGCCCAGGCTCACTAGGGCCCTGTCACTCACCAGGGAGAGCTCACTGGTATTCTTCAAGGACCAAACATAACACTCCTTTAGAGCTCTCAAGCTGGGGGGGGGAAAAAAACACTGAGAAATAGCTCATTCTGTTGTTCCCCCTCCAAAAGCAGTTGCCATCAAGAGAATGGTCCTGATTTGCAGGCTGCTAAAAATAACCAAACTTTACTGCCTTTGGTCTGAAAATCATGCAGAATTTTAGGAGCATCTCAAGACTCCCTCCAACACTTCTTAGAAACTATTAAGTATTGTTCATAAAGGGATGAATAACGAGAAAAATATATACACTCATACATACAGACATACCATTAAAACTCACTTAAAGACAGTGAGTGAGTTAGAAGTAAGCTCCAAACCAACAGCCCAGGGCTTGAGATTGGAACAAAGAAGCAGCAGAATCACCCTGCCTGTTTACAAGAGAAAATATGCTCATTTGTTTGGATTCAGTTCAGTTCAGTTCAGTCGCTCAGTCATGTCTGACTCTTTGCAACCCCATGAATTGCAGCACACCAGGCCTCCCTGTCCATCACCAACTCCCGGAGTTCACTGAGACTCACGTCCATCGAGTCAGTGATGCCATCCAGCCATCTCATCCTCTGTCGTCCCCTTCTCCTCCTGCCCCCAATCCCTCCCAGCATCAGAGCCTTTTCCAATGAGTCAACTCTTCACATGAGGTGGCCAAAGTACTGGAGTTTCAGCTTTAGCATCATTCCTTCCAAAGAAATCCCAGGGCTGATCTCCTTCAGAATGGACTGGTTGGATCTCCTTGCAGTCCAAGGGACTCTCAAGAGTCTTCTCCAACACCACAGTTCAAAAGCATCAATTCTTCGGTGCTCAGTTTTCTTCAGAGTCCAACTCTCACATCCATACATGACCACAGGAAAAACCATAGCCTTGACTAGACGAACCTTTGTTGGCAAAGTAATGTCTCTGCTTTTGGGTATGCTACCTAGGTTGGTCATAACTTTCCTTCCAAGGAGTAAGTGTCTTTTAATTTCACGGCTGTAGTCACCATCTGCAGTGATTTTGGAGCCCCCCAAAATAAAGTCTGACACTGTTTCCCCATCTATTTCCCATGAAGTGATAGAACCAGATGCCATGATCTTCGTTTTCTGAATGTTGAGCTTTAAGCCCACTTTTTCACTCTCCTCTTTCACTTTCATCAAGAGGCTTTTCAGTTCCTCTTCACTTTCTGCCATAAGGGTGGTGTCATCTGCATATCCAAGGTTATTGATATTTCTCCCGGCAATCTTGATTCCAGCTTGTGCTTCTTCCAGTCCAGCATTTCTCATGATGTGCTCTGCATAGAAGTTAAATAAGCAGGGTGACAATATACAGCCTTGACATACTCCTTTTCCTATTTGGAACCAGTCTGTTGTTCTATGTCCAGTTCTAACTGTTGCTTCCTGACCTGCATACAGATTTCTCAAGAGACAGATCAGGTGGTCTGGTATTCCCATCTCTTTCAGAATTTTCCACAGTTTATTGTGATCCACACAGTCAAAGGCTTTGGCATAGTCAATAAAGCAGAAATAGATGTTTTTCTGGAACTCTCTTGCTTTTTCCATGATCCAGTGGATGTTGGCAATTTGATCTCTGGTTCCTCTGCCTTTTCGAAAACCAGCTTGAACATCAGGAAGTTCATGGTTCACGTATTGCTGAAGCCTGGCTTGGAGAATTTTGAGCATTATTTTACTAGCATTGAGATGAGTGCAATTGTGCGGTAGTTTGAGCACTCTTTGGCATTGCCTTTCTTCGGGATTGGAATGAAAACTGACCTTTTCCAGTCCTGTGGCCACTGCTGAGTTTTCCAAATTTGCTGGCATATTGAGTGGATTGTTTGGATTAGCAATATAGTAAAAGGACATTCATGTATTCTAGCAAGGTGGAGGAAAAAAAAAGTGAAATCCTTCTTTTACGGTTGAGAAACTAAAACCCAGAAAAGGTAAGTTCAGTGCCACATGGCAAACGATTTTCTACTGTTATCAAAATGAATGAAACATCTTTAAAATAAGAAAAAACTGGCTTTATTCATGAACTGAGTGAAGACACTTACAAATCAGAAATCAAATTGGTTGTTCACAAACCCCAGGAAGAAGTATGAAATCTGCCTCCCCGTTACCCCAGAGTCTGTTAGCTCTTGGGACAGAGGTTGCCCACAAGTTGCCCCGAGTGAGCAGGGAGATGTGAGAGACTAGAGCCAAAGAAAGGAGACCCCCTGATTTCACACGACATCTCAAGGGACAGATGTTCACTCTCGACAATCAGGAAGTGATCCCCATAAAGCCTTCTTCCTACGATTTAAGACAGGCCCAGGGCACAGCTAACCATGGCTTTTGCCAAGATTGGGGAAAAAAACAAAACACATAAAAATGAGTTTTTACCTTATTTCTCTCTTCTCTTTCTCTCATGGCTCAGTGATTCACACAATCAGCCCAGTGCCTTCTTCATTCTCCTTTTCAACAGAGGGATTCATTGGTGACATTACTAGCCAATGTTCAGCACATTTAGTATACTGGTTCTTTCTTTTTCAAAGCTTTTATATAAAATTCTCAAGTTTGACATTACAGGCACCAAAAAAAGTAAATAGAAATACTCTCTTGTTCTAATTAACAGTTCATTTTGACCTGGAGATGCTACTGGAATGCTATTTTCCCTCTGTGAGAATCAGATGTGCCAAAAAGCACAAGGTTCTGATTGGGAGTTGGGGGGTATTTCTCAAACTCCAGTTTTCTGCTTGTAACCCAGCTAAAGCGGGTGGAATCCACCTGCAATTCAGGAGACCTCTGTTTGATTCCTGGGTCAGGAAGTTCCCCTGGAGAAGGTATAGGCCACACACTCTAATATTCTTGCCTGAGAAACCCCATGGACAGAGGAGCCTGGCGGGCTACAGTCCACGGGGTAGCAGAGAGTCGGACACCACTGAGCGACTAAGCACAGCGCAGCTTGTGGAGAGTGGACTGAAGGAGACAGAGAGGGTACACAGTTCATGCTTAAAGAAGTAAGACCCATAGGCCAACCCCTTCCACAGGCTGAAGGGCCAGGTCTGACAATGGAGGAAGGTGTTTACGTTTCTGAGCATCTAGTCTCCTCACTGAAATGAAGACAATGTTGACCGTTGGCTGTTTGTCAGAGTGGAGTTAATACTGAAACATGAATCAGAGTCCTTAGGTTGTCAAATAGACAAACATACCAATATGAGTTAATTCTTTCTTCTTAGTTATCTTTGAAGAACAGTCCATTTCTTCTAGACATATGAGTGCTAATTCTCTTCAGTCGCGTCCAACGCTTTGCGACCCCGTGGACAGTAGCCCACCTGGTTCCTCTGTCCACGGGATTTCCCAGGCAAGAATACTAGAGTGGGTTGCCATTTCCTCCTCCAGGGGATCTTCCCGACCCACGATTGAATCTGGATCTCATGTCTCCTGTGTTGGTAGGCAGATTCTTTGCCAAGAGCGGCATGGGGACCCAAAACGTGATTCAAGTGAATAATCATTCTAGATTATGGGTGAAAATATATGAAGTGTTCTTACCAATGTCTCTAGGGAAGGACATAGGCTTCAGGGAACCAGACTAGATTTCACTCAGGGCTGAGTCCTGCTGCAGAGGATTACAACCTGCAGTTGAGACCAGATCAAAGTGACTCTGCATCTCAGCACATGTTGTGTGTGTGTGTGCGTGTGTGCATATGTGCAACCTCAGACCTCAAATCCAAGTAGCTAGCTGCAGCAGACCCCAAAACAAAACACAAGTAGATGCTACCACAGACTCTGGACAAAAAATGGAATATCCCAACTGGATGTGTGAATGCTCAGTCATGTCCAACTCTTTGTGACACCATGGACTGTAGCCCTGCCAATTGCCTCTGTCCATGGGATTTTCCAGGCAAGAATACTGGAGTATGTTGCCATTTCCTACTTCAGGGGATCTTCCTCACCCAAGGATTGAACCCACCTCTCCTGAATTGGCAGGCAGATTTTTACCACTGAGCCTGAGAAGCCCCCATCCCTACTGGATATCCAAACCTTTATCACCAAGTGCAGAGATCTCTGAAACGGTGGTGGGGGCATATTACCTGTCCTGCTGTAGGTAAACTTTGTTCAGAATCACTTGTTATTAAAAAAAAAAAAAAAAAAAGGACCACAGAATGCCCTTTACAATAGGTATAGTAAAAATTGCCTTCCTTTGCAAAGATCAACTAGTGCTAATAATTAAATTAAATTAAAGTGCAGTAGCCCCACCCCCACCCCCACCCCATGATGAGCAGACTGGAATACAAATAATATGTCTTCCAGCACCAAACATTTCACCACAATCATTTGGGTTGCAAGCTCTGAAATCCTGATGACTCGATGAGGAAATGAAATCTCTTCGGTACCCAAGTTTAATATTTTCTGTGAAGGATGTGGTTTTGCCCTTTGTCAGTCCCAAGTCTCGCTGGAACACACTTTTCCAATTTGTTCAGAAATTGTCAACAGGTTGCCCATAGTCGCCCTGTCCTTCCTGGGCTGCTATTCCTTGTGGTATTTTGCAACAACTCATAAGTAACTTGCTTCACCACTATCTCTGCTCTAAAAAGTAAACTGCATTTTTCTTCTGTTTTGGAAAAAACTTAAGTTTTTCAGAATGACAGAGTCACCAGATCAAAGAGGCCTGAACATGTATACAAGCCCGGGAAAGTCACTCCTCGCTGAGTCACTGGGTCCTGAATGAACACTTTGGCAAGTGTACTTTCCCACAGATGCTGCACAACACAATTTAGACCCATGCTCATCGGCTCAAGTCTTCTGTGTGTGTGTATGCATGTATGTGTGCAGACAGAAAAGGAGACTATATTCCGCTAAATGCATGACCTTTAGAAGATAATAACACTTAAGATTCTTGACTTCTGGAACCCACCTACTTTATTGGTGGGAATGTAAATTGGTATGACCACTATGGAGAATAGTGTGGATGTTCCTTACCAAGCTAAAAATAGATCTACCATATGATCCAGCAATCCCACTCCTGGGCATGTAACTGGAGAAAAACATAATTCAGAAAGCCACATGTCCCCCGATGTTCACTGAAGCTCTATTTACAATAGCCAAGACATGGAAGCAACCTAAATATCCACTGATGGAGGAATGGATGAAGAAGATGTGGTACATATATACAATGGAACATTACTCAGCCATAAAAAAAGAACGAAACAATGCCATTTGCAGCAACAGAATGGACCTAGAGATGATCCTACTAAGTAAAGTGAGTCATACAGTGAAAGACAAATATATGATATCACTCATATGTGGAATCTAACTTTTTTAAATGATGTAAGTGGACTAATACACAAAACAGAACAGATTCACAGATTTTGAAAGCAAACTTGTAAGTACCAAAGAGGAAATGTGAGGGAAGGGATAAATCAGGATTTTGGGATTAACATACAGAAACTATTATATGTAAGACAGATAACCAAAGAGGATCTACTATGTAGCACAAGGAACTCTACTCAATATTCTGTAATAACCTATATGGGGAAAGAATCTAGAAAAGAATGAATATATGTATTTGTATAACCAAATCACTCTGCTGCACACCTTTGTTGATGGAGAAGATGCAGAGACAAAGTCTATAGAGAAAGGGAAAGTTAGGCATCAAGTATAAGTCCTTCCAACTTTTGTCATCTCTTCTCAAGTCAGTGACCTTGTTCATCAACGCTTGAAAGCCTCTAGCATCAAGAAGAAATAAAGATAGATGTTGAACTGGCTGATGCTAGGACTAGTTAAGACTGCTGCTGCTGCAGCTGCTAAGTTGCTTCAGTCATGTCCGACTCTGTGTGACCACATAGACGGCAGCCCGCCAGGCTCCCCCGTCCCTGGGTTCTCCAGGCAAGAACACTGGAGCTGGTTGCCATTTCCTTCTCCAATGCATGAAAGTGAAAAGTAAAAGTGAAGTCGCTCAGTCGTGTCTGACTCTTCTCGATCCCATGGACTGCAGCCTACCAGGCTCCTCCGTCCATGGGATTTTCCAGGCAAGAGTACCGGAGTGGGGTGCCATTGCCTTCTCCACAGTTAAGACTAGAATCTCTTAAAATGTGATAGTTTCCATGAGCTCCAATATGAGAACGACTTCTGGCTCAAAAGTATTTCAAACCTTCTGTAGCTGAACTCCATTCCCTTTCTCATACAAACTCCCCATCACCCCTGACCTTGCCTGACTGAACCTTATACAAATTAGCCTCTGACACTTCCAGTCTCTAGGTACCAGGATTGGCCTCACTTGCTGGTATGTCTTAGCTTACTTTATACTCATTCTTCTTCCTAGAGAAAGTGCTTTGCTTCTCACCTCTGAATACACTTAAATAAATATCTGTAGAACACCTACTGTCATCAGTAATGTTTCTAATATTTCTGCATTAGATGCTGCTGTCAGAGACCTAAAAATAAATAAAGCATTTGAAGGAGCTGACAGTCTACTAGGAGCAGTAAACAAGGAAAGAATTATCATAGTGCAAAGCAGAAAAAGTGCCAGCAAAGAATAACAAAAATACTTATTCCTAACTGGGTTAATTCAGGCATTCCTTGGGTGGTGATTAGCCAAAACGCGACTGATCAAGAGGATTTCAATTGGAGAAGTAATGAAGAACATTCCAGACTGAGGAACAAGCATCAGCCCTCAGCACACTAAGTGCCAGGAAACGGCCACAAGTACAGGAAGGGTGGTAAACAGTTAAATTCATGGATAAACATCCATCGGGAGATTTAGGGAAAGAAGATGGAGAGCCTCAGGTGCTGTGCTCAAGAGATACAGGGCCACTGAATGCTTTTGAGACAGATTCTCCTGCAACGATGGGAAAGAGGGCATGAAGAGGCCTCTCAGGGAATAGAATTGGACGGCTGACAGTACTCAGGGGGTGAGAGCTGATGAGGGCTAAACTAGGTCAGGAGCAGTGAATGGGATAGAAATGACAAAGCAGCAATATGACCAAATGATTGGCGAGCTGTGAAAGATAAAGTGTGGCCAGATAAAGAGTGCCTATGAAACTGAGCAGAATCCTGTGGGGCTCCTGGGCACAAAGCCTTTCTGTGTCCCCCATTTCTTTGATTACAGGAATTAGGCTTCATTCAGCCTCCATGCCTTTCCCTGAGTTCCAACAGGCAGGTTCAAACAGTTGCTAATTAGGAAAGGGAAACGATGCAGAGACAAAGGAGAAGCAGTCAAGAATCAATAGTGCAGCCTGGGGACAGGTCCTGGTTTCCACTCAAGGGATACACATAACAATATCTCTGAGCTGTTTTGTAGATACTCAAATTCCCATCAGGTGAGAGAAGGAAGCTGCCCACAAGTACGTAGACTCCAGATGAGTTGGAACCAGAAGGTTGATAATGCTGACTCACACTTACCTCATCATCAACCAATCAGAAGCAAGTCCACAAGCTGATCACACCTTCCTCTTTGAACCACTACTATAAAAGTCCTCACTATACGCTCCAGGTCTGGACACACAGCTTCGAGAGCATTAGCCCACTGTGGTACTCTTTGTCTGGCAAATCAATAAAGCTATTCTTTTCTACTTCACCCAAAGCTCTGTCTCTGCAATTTAACTCAGTGTCAAGGTATAGAGGTGAGATTTGGGTTCACCGATCAGTAAGAATATTTTGGTGAGTGATGGCAAATTCTATTGTGCATATATTGAACTTGAGCTGAGGGCATCCATTAAGAACGGCCCAAAAAGCAACCAACATGTTGGAATTCATCTTCATGGAGATGGCATTTGAAGTTTGTTGGATGAAATCAGAGCAAAAGCAGCCTTGACTTGTCCACTGTTGTTGGATTACAAGTAACTAGCGTAACTTCCAGTGCATACTAAGTACCCATTAAATATTTAATAAATAATTATAATCTAGAGAGAATTAAGCAGGAAATGAATATGGAGAAAGGCCTATATTTACAGAGGGGATACCAGTAAAAAAGGTAGGGAAATTAGTAAGAAATACAAGGAGACCTCTTTTAGGATTTGAAATAGCTCAACCGAAATTCCATCACTCCACTAGCTTTATTCATAGTGATGTTTCCTAAGACCCACTTGACTTCACATTTGGAAAACTCAGCAATGGCCACAGGACTGAAAAATGTCAGTTTTCATTCCAATCCCAAAGAAAGGCAATGCCAAAGAATGTTCAAACTACCTCACAATTGCACTTATCTCACATGCTAGGAAAGTAACACTCAAAATTCTCCAAGCCAGGCTTCAACAGTGCCAAAGGCTTTGACTGTGTGGATCACAACAAACTGTGGAAAATTCTGAAAGAGATGGGAATACCAGACCACCTGACCTGCTTCCTGAGAAATCTGTATGCTGGTCAAGAAGCAACAGTTAGAACTGGACATGGAACAATAGACTGGTTCCAAATTGAGAAAGGAGTACATCAAGGCTGTATATTGTCACCCTGATTATTTAACTTATATGCAGTGTACATCATGTGAAATGTCAGGCTGGATGAAGCACAAGCTGGAATCAAGATTGCCAGGAGAAATATCAATAACCTCAGATATGCAGATGACATCATCCTTAAGGCAGAAAGCAAAGGAGAACTAAAGAGCCTATTGAAAGTGAAAGCGGAGAGTGAAAAGTTTGGCTTAAAACTCAACATTCAGAAAACTAAGATCATGGCATCCAGTCCCATCACTTCATGGCAAATAGATGGAGAAACAATGGAAACAGTGAGAGACTTTATTTCGGAGGGCTCCAAAATCACTGCAGATGGTAACCGCAGCCATGAAATTAAAAGACACTTGCTCCTTGGAGGGAAAGCTATGATCAACCTAGACAGTATATTAAAAAGCAGAGACATTTCTTTGCCAACAAAGGTCCGTCTAGTCAAAGCTATGGTTTTTCCAGTAGTCATGTATGGATGTGAGAGTTGGACTATAAAGAAAGCTGAGCACGGAAGAATTGATGCTTTTGTACTGTGGTGTTGGAGAAGACTCTTAAGATTCCCTTGGACTGTAAGGAGAGCCAACCAGTCTATCCTAAAGGAACTCAGTCCTGTATATTCATTGGAAGGACTGATGCTGAAGCTGAAACTCCAATACTTTGGCCACCTGATGCGAAGAACTGACTCACTAGAAAAGACCCTGATGCCGACAGAGGAGAAGGGGCCGACAGAGGATGAGATGGTTGGATGGCATCACCAACTTGATGTACATGAGTTTGAGCAAGCTCTGGGAGTTGGTGATGGACAGGGAAGCCTGGCATGCTGCAGTCCATGGGGTTGCAAAGAGTCAGATACGACTGAGTGACTGAACTGACTGACAAGGAGACTACAACATCTCAGGAGCTGGTGATAGGGCAGATTGTAAGAAGCAAATATATTCAATCATTTTTCAACAAGTATTTATCAATAACCTCCTCATGCCAGACACTATGCTGTGTGTTGAGGACTTGGCACAAAACAAGCAAACAAGAGTCCTACTTCTATAGACCTGTTTCTAGAGAACCATTAGCAGTGCCTGATGCCCATTTCTTCTGAAGATAAGTGGGATGTGGATAAGCAAGCCATGCATTGGCAATTAAGAGTCTTCAGCTGTCAATCTTCAATGACTTTTAAAGAGCAGTTTAGTGGAGCTGTGGCAATAAAAGTCAGATTTACAACTTACATGTCTGGGTTTTTTTCCACAAGCTCCTGAGGGCAGGGACCAACCTCATCCGTTCCTGCATTCATACAAGGTCTGACAAACCCTGGTTGGATGCAGTAGATATGAATTCACGACAAGGGATTAGGAAACAAGTGTTTGGTGATAAAGACAAAGCACAGAATAAACTCTTAAGTGAATTAATCCATTTAACACCTGTCCGTTAAATGAGTAGAAAGATGAACCATTATCATGCAGTTTTTATTGGTCAGGGTTTGGTTTGATGAAAGATAGAATCTGTTTGTATTAACCATGGTTTAACAGAGAAGCAAGACCACTATGAGTGATGTGGAGAAAGGGATAGGAATGTAAGGAATAGACTTTGTGCAACTGTGGAAGTCATAAAAGATCCACTGAGAGGCTACTGCTTCCCTATACCTGCTGCAGGCCCAAAGCTGCCACAGGTCTGAAGACTCGCAGGCAAAGAAAAGATGGCTGATGTGGTTGCTTTTCAGTCGCTCAGTCATGTTCAGGCTGTTTGTGACCCCATGGACTGCAACATGCCAGGCTTCCCTGTCATTTACACTTCCTGGAGCTTGCTCAAACTCATGTCTATTGAATCGGTGTTGCCATCCAACCATCTCATCTCCAGTGAGTCCTTGATGACATCCAACCATGTCATCTCTTTCTACTCCTGCCTTCAATCTTTCCAGCATCAAGGTCTTTTCCAATGAGTGGACTCTTCACATCAGGTGGCCAAAGTATTGGAGCTTCAGCATCAGTCCTTCCAATGAATATTCAGGGTTGATTTCCCTTAGAATTGACTGGCTGTGGTGTAGCAGCAAAGACAAACGGGAATATGGACTTGTCTCTCACCAACTCCAACCTCTGTAACATTGCTGTTTTAAAGAAGGAGTTGGTGCCCTTCACCATGAGGCTGTGCAAACAGCCGACCTACAGTCCCAGAGACTGAAGGAGGACCCGCTAGGAGCTGGGGAATGTGGGTCCAAGGTGAGCCAGCGATCAGCCTCCCTGCGTGGGAGCAGCAGGTACTGCTTGCGTCCCCACAATCTCACGGTGCTTCACTTTTGCCTTCCAAATCTCATGCATATTTCTTCTACGGTCAACTGTAGCCTCATCCTAACACCAAATCACAGAGGAAATGAATTCTGGGAAAATTAGTAAATTGGTATGACCATTGGTATTACAACCTGCAGTTGAGAACAGACCAAAGTGACTCTACATCTCAGATGTGGACACAGGACATTTTGACACAGGACAAAGCCACCACAGTCTTCCCCTTGCCCACAAACATGTTTAACTATCCCTAACATGCAAATTGGAGAAGGCGATGGCACCCCACTCCAGTACTCTTGCCTGGAAAATCCCATGGACAGAGGAGCCCGGTAGGCTGCAGTCCATGGGGTCGCTCAGAGTCAGACAGGACTGAGCGACTTCACTTTCACTTTTCACCTACATGCATTGGAGAAGGAAATGGCAACCCACTCCAGTGTTCTTGCCTGGAGAATCCCAGGGACGGGGGAGCCTGGTGGGCTGCCATCTATGGGGTCGCACAGAGTCGGACACAACTGAAGTGACTTAGCAGCAGCAGCAGCAACATGCAAATGGCTTCCCAGGTGGTTCCGCAGCAAAAGAATCTGCTTGCCAATGCAGGAGACAGTGGTTTGACCCCTGGGTTGGGAAGATCCCCTGGAGGAGGAAATGACAACCCACTCCAGTAATTCTGCCCTGAAAATCCCAAGAATAGAGGAACCTGGAGAGCTACAGTTCATAGGGTCGCAAAGAATTGGACATGACTGAGCAACTAAGCATGCGTGCACACAACTTGCAAATACAAATAATTTCAAAAGCATGCCTCTACCTAACACCTAACATTATGCCACCCTTGTCCAATGTAAAACACTAACCCTCTCTCCCCAAAAGACACAAAGCCCTTTTGTCCATCTTTTGATGACACTCATACTTCTAGCTGAGTCACTCTTCCCCTTTGATGTCCATACATTACTTTACTGAGATATAAGGTTACACAGTAGGAAATTGGAAGGGGGCAAAGAATTTCTATACATATATATGTTTATACATAAATTTATATGCAGCAAAATAAGGGAAAAGACTCATAAGCCTTTTTACTGAACTAGTCTTGTGGTCTTAGCTGCTATTTATAACTTCTTCTATCAGCCCTTCCACATTCCCTTTGCCCTGAGCAGGCCCCTTATCTGTCCTAGCTCTTTGCCTGGTGAGGTGACCCAAAGCTTCGTTCCTGCAGGGTCTGGCCTATTTTGTCTTAACTGAGCTGTCCTCTTGTGCACTGGCTTTTATCATAGAACGTTAGAGTACAAGGAGGCTCCCCAGGGGATCACCTGAATTCCAGGTGTCTTCCTTGCCCCCACTGTTTCGTAGCAACCCTCAGCGATCAGCACCAATCCCCTGCCCCCTCAGTACAGTAACCCTTACAGCAGTGCTTACTGCTTCACTGCCATGAAAAGCCCCAGGGACAAGGTGGCAAGTGCATCTGCCAGGTTAATAGGACCCTTACTGCAGCCCCCAGTGGAAACCTTCCTCCTTTGGGAACTGAGTCTTCTTACATTAATAGAACCCAACGTCACAGAGATAGGAAGCAAAAATTTTGGCAGCAAACTTTCAGGGATAGTAGTGGAAGGAGCCCCTCCCATTTCTTCTCCTTGATTTCCTGGTCCTGTTTATGGGAGAGAACACACCATATATTAGTTGCTGAATCAGAGCATATACATCACTTTGAGGACATTCCCTAGACCATGCAGGATGCTTCCACCCAACTGGCACCACAAATGAACCTTCAAAAGGCCAGCTGCTTCGAAGTGTTGAGGATATTGGGAAGACCAGTAATCTGTGTGAAGAACCCTATTCCCAGGCTTCATTGCTATCAGATGAGTGATTTGGTCAGAAGTCATGCTGTGTGGACTGCTGTGACAATGAATAAGGTCTTAAAGTTCAGAGATCATGATTTTGACAAAAGCAGGAAAGGCAAATTTGTATCCTAGAGTAAGTGCATACTTTCATAAGAACAAATGCCGCCCCTTCTCTAACAGAAGTGGCCTGGTGTAATCAGTCTGCCCACAGTGGCTGGTGAGCCCGGGTGGGGAGGATGCCACATTCAAGGCTGGGTGTTTGTCTTTGCTCCTGGCAGGCTGGGGAATCAGCTGTGCTCTGGCCCCATCCCCTTGTTGCATTGGATCCACTTGCTAAGACCAAGCATAACCTCCAGCCCCAGTGCTTCAGCCGCCTTATCCACGGGCTCACTGACCAAGGACAGAGGTCCCTGGGGAAAGAAATGGGCTGGATTCTACAGAACCAATCACCTCACCCACCAGATTATTTAGCTCATCCTTACCGAGGCAGCTCTCTGGTAAACATTCAAGTAGGACACAAATGTACGTATGCTCTGCCTATTTGGAAAGGTCTAGTCACCCACCTCTTCCTCAGATTTCCTTGTCATCGTTAACCCATCATGCTCCTTTCAAATGCTTGAGAATCTAGGATAGCTGAGCCATTAGGCCTATGAGTCAGGGCATCTCTTCTTCCAGGTCAGATGTGCAACCTCGACCAGCAGTCAGGGGTCGGTCCTTCAGGAGGCCCTCCCTTTGGCATGGTCCTCACAGGGCCCCCAGGAGGCGGGCTATAGCACTGCAACCATGCCCACTCAGGCGGTGCCAGCATTTTTATGATAAGCTATGAAATGACTTGCCAGGAAAATGGGAAGTCTGAAAAGACTGATTCAAGTCTACGTTTCCAGAAATGGCTCCCAAAGCCATGACCCAAAACCAGGCCACTTAGGAAGCTGCTGAGCCTGCCATGACCAAGATGCAGCATAGCCAGGAAGCCCCTGATGAAAGCAGAAGCCGCTGCTGCAGCGGCAGGGTGCAGGAGCATGCCACGTCCACCACAGTGCACTCCAGCAAAACGGGCCTCCTGTCCTCACCCTTCCACAGCCAGAAGGCTGGATGCAAGACATGCAGGCCTCTGCACCAGCTGCCACAGAAGCGAACACCTCCGGGACTGTGGCTTCCCGGGAAAGAAACAGAAATGTGAGTCTCTCCTCATGTTTCATTTTATTTTCATTTTCCAAATCAGCACCTCTAATTGACTGAACCTAAATTACATCCAAAAAAAAACCTGGCTTCAAGATATTCAGACAAATGTAGCTTTCAGTCTCCCAAACTCTACAGAACAGTGAGGACCTCAGGCAGAGGCTACAGTAAATGGTAAGACAGCCAGTTCTGTTAGCCACCACCCAGGGAAGTGGTTTCAGAGTACAGTTTGCTCACTTTAGGGGTCGTGTGAATATGTTCAGAGGAAAACAAAAGGGAAACACAAAGGAGAGGATAACTGACCCAGCAAAATCATAAAAAGGAAAGAAAGAGGTGAGAGCCCCCCATAGGTTGAAGGTTAACCCTTATAAAGAAGGAAGGGCACTTGCATCTCCAGAATAACAGAGAGGGAGCATTGCACAGGAGCATTGGGGTAAAACAGAGGGGCATCCTATCAGATGACCTCAGCATCTTCGGTGAAACAGGGGGTAAAGTCATCTGCCATCAGTCAGTGTTGAGGCCGGAAGGGTTTGAGTGGAGTTGGAACGTTTAGAAATGTGGGAACTTAACTGACAGTTGATTACAGATACATGAGAGAAGATATGTGCATTCCTGTATGTGGATTCAAGTATTTAATAAAAGCCAAAATATTGGGATTTTTGCCAGTCCACCATTCGAGCTGATAAGGCTCAATGGATGCCAACATCAAAGATGGCCATATTCCAACATTTTTGCACTCCTCAACTCCTCTCAACATCTTTCTTCTCCCCCAGGTGTAGGTACATTTTAACAGGAAACAAGAAGCCTTCCATTTAAGCTCTAAAGCTTGAAAAGTTAAACTTCAGTCATCAAGGCCGTCTCGTCAATTTTGAAGGCACTCTACTTTCTTGGGGTCAACCCGCCTTAGAGTGGGAAATTTTAGATAAATAATGCCCATAAAGTCTCAACAGAGACAGTAATTTGGGAGAATAATATTTTTTAATTCAATGATCCATGATTATGAAAAGTATATCCTTTTCATAATCATGGAAAGTATATACACAAACGTGTAAGATAAGACCTTGCTTTTGAAAAAACTGGCTCACCTTGTAGATTAAAATAAAATTAAATTCCTATCAATATTACAACAAAGATATCCTCAAGATGGACAAAGACTGAACGGAAAGTTCCAGAAACTTGATAGAAGAAAAAATAAAATATCTTTGTAAACTAAAAGTGAGGAAGAAGTATTAAAGAAAATCCTAAAGCACAAACCAAAGCAGTAATAATAGTAGTAATATTAACAATTCACTTACATCAAAAATTTTAAAGTATACCACTGATAAAGTTAACAGATGATGAATTAGAGGGAAAACATGTGCGTCTAAAACCAGTTAGGAGCTAATCGTTAGAATACACTGTTGCTGTTGTTGCTGTTGTCATTGCTTAGTTGCTAAGTCATGTTAGACTCTTTGCAACCCCATGAACTGTAGCCCACCAGGCCCCTCTAGAATATACTGGAAACCCCTAAAGACCAACAGTAACAAACCAAGGAAGAACACGAATAGGAAAACATGGAAAAGGCTATGAATAAACAATTTCTATAAGAACAAAGACAACAAACTACAGGCTTTTAAAGACATGTGCAAACTCAGTCATTAGGGAAATGCAAATTAAAACAGCACTGAGCATTCACTTCACGCTCATTAGACTGACAACATTTGAAAGCTGGATAACAGGGGACTGTAGAGAATATGAGGATGAACAAAGCACCCTTTCATGAACCCTCAGTGCAAACAGCTCTTCTGGAGAGCGACCTGACAGTATTCAGTGTGCTAAGCCATTGAGGTTTGTAAATAAATCATGATTTTGTCTCTCCTGACTAAACACGTAGATTGACACAATATGGGGCACTGGTGCTTAAAACAAATAAACAAATACATGACACTGATGGTCAGGGAGCAGGCACTGAGAAAATTGTTAGAGAGGCTGAAAAGATGGTGATGTTTATTATATTTGGTTAACTGCTGCTTGCAGTGACCTGGGACATAGACCCCACGTACCTCATGAACTTGTAGCTCTAAGGGAAGGGCTGGGAAACAGAACCGTAGTAATGCCTGTTGGCTATTATTAACTGTTTGGCAAGGAACTAAAAATAAAGAGGTGGCCTAGTTTACAAATATATGCTCCAGAAATTCAGGCAGTGTTACAAAGTTGGAAAGACCTACAGTTTGCCTGATGCCAGATCTTAAAGAGATGGAGAAGGCTTTTGAGGAATAAGGACCCTAAGTGATACAGAACAAAGATCAACCTAAGAGTGTAGTGCTTTATTTTTTTCTTTTTTAACTGGAGTATAATTATTGTGATAGTTTCTGCTGTACACCAGTGTGAATCAGTATATACATACATACATATATGTATGTGTGTGTGTGTGCGCACGTGTGCCTGCATGCTAAGTCACCTCAGTCATGTCTGACTCTCTGCAATCCGACAGACAGACTGTAGCCTGCCAGGCTCCTCTGTCCATGAGGATTCTCCAGACAAGAATACCAAACTGGGTTGCCATGCCCTCCTCCAGGGAATCTTCCCAACCCAGGGATCGAGTCCTAGTCTGATGTCTCCCACATTGACAGGCATGTTCTTTACGTGTGTGTGTGTGTGTGTGTGTCTGTGTGTGTGTGTGCTAAGTTGCTTATATATATATTATCTCCCTCTTGAGCCTCCCTCCCACCCATTCCCCCATCCTAACCTAGATCAGCACAGAGCACCAAGCTGAGCTCCCTGTGTCATCCAGCAGCTTCCTGCTAACTATCTATCTGTCTCTATTCTTCCCTGCAAATAGGTTCATGAGTACCATTTTTTGAGACTCATACATATGTGTTAACATACAATGCTTGTTTTTCTCTTTCTGACTTACTTCACTCTGTATGACAACCTGTAGGTTCATCCACATCACTATGACCGACTCAATTTCATTCCTTTTCATGGCTGAGTAATATTCCATTGTACATATGTACCATGACCTCATCCATCTATCTGTTGATGGACATCTAGGTTGCTTCCCTGTCCTGGCTATTGTAAATAGTGCTGCAATGAACACTGGGATACATGTCACTCTTTCAATTATGGCCTTTTCAGGGTATATCCCTAAACTGGGTTTCCCGGGTCACATTGTGGTTTTATTCCTAGTTTTTAAGAAATCTCCACACTGTTCTCCATAGTGGCTGTATCAATTTCCATTCCCACCAACAGTGTAAGAGGGTTCCCTTTTCCTGTGGAACTTTATAAAATCTTCCAGTAGAAAAAGAAAGAAAAAAAAGAAACAAACTCAGGGTAAAGTTCAGCGCATTAAGGACATGACCTTCCATCTGCTTCCCAGTTGGCCTGGAGGTGCCCCCTTAGGCTGAAAGAGGTGAGATACAAATGAGAAGCAAAGCCATCACGTACCTTTGAAAACTGTGCCTTACAAAGAACTTAGGCATGGCTACTGGCTCACAGAACTGACTAGAAGTAAACAGAAGTTTATGCCGTGTTTAAGATATCTGCATTACCAAAGCAGCACCCAAAAAAAGGCCTTCGAATGTTTGAGGCTAAAAACATCCTTCCTTGCTCAGGACAAAGCTTAAGAAAGCTCTTTAGCCCCAAGGAGAGCATTTTCCCCAAATCCCATTTCTTGTATTGTCAAGAGGGAAATAGAAAAGAAAGAGCATCTGGAAGGGCAGGCCTGGAATCACAGAGGTCCCGGACCCTGCACTTCTGACCTGACTACAGTTTAGACCTTTGCCATTGCCCACATCAGCCCCTCCCAGGCCTGCCTGAAATGCCAGCCTCCACACCCATCTTCTAAATCTCGTCCTCCTCCAAGACCCAGCTCAGTCACCACATCCACTATGAAGCCCTTTGGTCTCAGGGCTTGTCAACTACAAATTGACACTTGCCTGTAAACTACAAGATGGCTCTTGCCAATTACTAAGCTAACATGTTCATCGATTCTAAAACAGAGCATAAGCTCTCTATTTCACCTAATTTGATTAGGGAGATGATTAAAGTGTCTTTTATTATATAGATTATCAATAATCATCAGTGAGCACTTCACCACACCAACTCTATGACAGGGCCTGTGCTTCCTGGCACATACTTTGAGGCTACTGCATCCCCTGCCATCTCTATTAGCATATAGGAAACAGAGAAGTCAATACTACGCTTCAGGTACATTATGAGTCACACAGCTCCCACCAGGTGACCGAGGCCCTCAGCCACTCTCCCGCCTTGACACGTACAATGTAAACCGAATACTGACATGCAACAAACTTGCAAATGTGACCGCACAGAGAAGAACGTGAGAGACAGATGTCAGCGTATTCTTCCAAGAGGAGAAAGGAGGCCCTTCCAGTGAGTGGAACGATTTGAACTCAGACGTGACGCAAGATAAAAATGCAGAAACTGCTGGTTAAACTGATGCGTTTATGAAGTGACTTTGTTCAGAAGACTAGGCAGAAGTAGAGTAAGGTGAGGGAGTCTACATCTCCCTCAAATCTTGGAACTATAGATGCACTGGCCTTTCATCTCGGAGATTCTGATGAGAAAACGGAAACGTCTTACGACGTCATTGAGAGGATGTTACCCAGAATCTTTACTGCGCAGCCCACTGGGCTAACACGTCACATCAGTGCTACCCACAGAAATGCAACACACGTCTCATAGTCCACCTTTTAAAAAGATATAGACACAACTATTTTAATAATAGATTTTATTTAACCTAATGTATCCAAAATATTATCATGTTTACATGAACTTATGATGGACATTTTATATATATCCTGTTTCTCATACCTCTCAACTCTTACTGGCTATGACCCACTAGAGTTTACAGAAAAACCCAAAAAGAATTCAGAGTTTTTGAGAAACAGAGATTAGCATATGTTTACTAGATGCTTCTGAAAAAAAACATGCTTTGCAATGTTTGAAAAGGCCTCCATGTTATTTTCTTCAAATGTCGGTCAACACAAGTCAATGTATACATCCAAATCAAAGTAATCAAATAACATATAAGAAAAATAGAGCACAACATATTATTCTATTTATACAAAGTACAAAAACAGGGCTTACACTTGGGGGAGGGGTATGACTTGAAAGAGGTGTGAAGGGCCTTCTAGGGTAATATTAGTAAAATTCTATGTTTCCAGGTGCTGGCTACACAGATGAGCTCAGCTAGTGAAAATTCATTAAGCTGTTCATTTATGATATGTGATTCCTGTGTGTGTGTGTGTGTGTACATGTAATCTTTATTTGCACATTGTATCTATGCATATATATACAACTTCAATAAAGAGTTAAAGAAAACAAAAGAATAAAGACTTGGGATTCTTTCTTTAGTAAAATGAAATGATTTAAGGATCAAAACTTTGGATATAAAATGGCATCATTTCATAAAACGTAAGTAGCTCAAACATTGTGGCATAAAAGACCTATGAGGCATAAATTCTCCTGTTTGCATTGGTGAATAAATCAAACGTTATCTTTCCTTTCACCTTAATTAATTTGAATGTTGACCATGTAATTTCAAAAATTATCTTCAAGAGCATATTTTGAAATCAGATGGAGTAACTTAACACTGTTTGAATATGTGGATGAATCTGTATTTCAGGATACATGTATTTCTTAGATACTAATCTACTCCAGCTCTTCCTTATCTGCACATGAAATATGCAGCATAATCCTTTGGGATCTCTTGGAAAATCTGTTCCTTATGAGAAACTTGGAGCTTAGCATTTGCCAAATATAACATTGCAAGTTTTCAAGGTCACTGTGACAAAATATACCCATCCATTTCCAGCTGGATGGATGGCTGGCCCTTGGACTGCCAGGGACTGCCCCTTGATGAGAACCACTGAGTTAGATGATCCAAGATTAATATCTATTAACTTCGTGACTTCCACAGAAAGAAACTGCTGCATTACCTTCAGTAACAATGACTGAAGAGAAACACTTGGTTTTTTTTAAAAAAAAAAAACCTTGTATTGAAATATTGCTCAAGAAAGATAAGCTGATTTCTTCAAATCCATGGTGAGCTAGTTTTTAGTGAGTGGGCCAGGAATGCTAAGTGTCTGGAATGGTCTCCCACAGTTCAGAATTATCTTACATTCAGTGCCAATAACCCTCCTCTTAAGAAACATTGAGAGCTATTTGTGTTGATAAAATGTAGTTAGAGCACCTAGAACTGGGTTCTCATAATAACCTATTCTTTCCAGTTAAGACTGGAGCTGTCAAGGAGGTAAGCGTATTTTTATGTGTAAAGAAAGGGATCATTATTAAATATCTGAGAGAGTAGGATATGCACCTCTTCTCAAAGATGTGCTGGTAAAACCCAGGAGGGATTAACTAAGTACCCTGGAATGAGTGCGTCTCCTAGAGTTGGCCTCTCTGCTTCTATCAGTGTTCTCTTTTAAAGCAAACAACTCTTGTGTGCTGAATTTGTGAACAGTACAAACACATGTCCTCTTACCAGTGTCAGAACAAAACTACTTTTTTATACTCATTTCTTTTTCAAAAAGAGATCCCCAAAATAACACTCCAGCACTTTTGTCAGTGATTTTCAAAATTGAGCTATTTTAAGATCACATTATTCCTAGATAATGTTCAGAAAGTGATGGGCAATCTGGATATACACTTTTTTCTTGTACTTTGTCCTAGTAAAACTTTTAAAAGGCAAAGCTTACCAATAAGAGTACCAAATCAAATGTCAAGAAAGTATTTCCAGTGTTAGAATAATAAGTACATGTGCCTCAAGTTAAACTGTGCAGAAAGTTGTTACAGTCTCTTGAGTTTTCAGCTCTGAAATATATATCAAGTTAAATTTAGTCATGGGTGTTCTAAGATGTCCTTAAGGAGTGAAGGAATCTTTTTGTTCACTTTTTATATCTGTTTTTATACCTGCATATCTGTGTGGAAATGCTTTTACCAGAATTACTCATTAAAGTCATTATTGACCTTTGGAAAAAAAAATATATATATAACATTCAAAGAAAAAAGCCTTATTATCAATAAGAATCATTATTACTTTAATTCTATTTCATATGGTGATTAAAATACATTTTCAAATGTCTAGAGTATTGCAAAGAAAGAGCCAAAAGAAACCCAGGAAATAATGGAAGATCAAAAAAAATGTGAGATCAAGACTAAACATTATCTTCCTCAAACAACTCATTTTCAATACCTCTTCCTCCTCTCCACACACACACAGCCCCCAACCACACATCTGGCACCAAATAGATAGAAGCCAATAGAAACTAAGTTCAGAACCTATGGTGCTGACTGAGTCTGCAATTCTTAACACAAAACAGAACTCTATCAGTTCAAGGGAAGTCTTGCCTTACTTAGGTCACGCCCATTAGATAGAGAAGAGGTGACTCCAAGAGCCAGCTCTGGGATGGAGCCCTTCTTGTCCTCCCAAGATACTGCATACCTGCCTTGAGAACAATTCT
Organism: Bos indicus x Bos taurus; assembly: GCF_003369695.1. Classification (NCBI taxonomy): domain Eukaryota; kingdom Metazoa; phylum Chordata; class Mammalia; order Artiodactyla; family Bovidae; genus Bos; species Bos indicus x Bos taurus. The sequence goes on along the minus strand of NC_040092.1, from coordinate 68,878,844 downwards.
GCTGTATTTTAATGGCTAGTTTAGTATCAGTCTTTTCCTACTTAAACTGGGAACCTCTGAAGGGGAAAGTATAGGCTTGGCCAAAAGTTTGTTCAGGTTTCCCATTATATTGCATGGAAAAATTCCAACCAAGTTTTTGATCAACCCAATATTTACTATAATGCCTGGCACATAGTAACTACTTCTTGAATTTAAAATACTTTTACAAAAATAAAAGAAAATGCCAAAAGACCTAACTCTAAGGTTAAAAAATATATTAAGTCATGAATCCACAATAAAGCATATTTATTATGGTTCAAGTCAAAATCTGAGTGTAAAGTAGGGAGAGGATAGATATAGGCCTTTAAAATGTATATGCTATGCTATGCTAAGTCGCTTCGGTCGTGTCTGACTCTGTGCGATCCCATAGATGGCAGCCCACCAGGCTGTACCATCCCTGGGAATCCTCCAGGCAAGAACACTGGAGTGGGTTGCCATTTCCTTCTCCAATGCATGAAAGTGGAAAGTGAAAGTGAAGCCCCTCAGTCGTGTCCGACTCTTCACAACCCCATGGACTGCAGCCTACCAGGCTCCTCCATCCATGGGATTTTCCAGGCAAGAGTACTGGAGTGGGTTGCCATTGCCTTCTCCTAAAATGTATATAACCCTTTTTTTTTAATTGCCCAAGAAGACCCACCTTAAGGGTCCTTAGCATCCTGGAGAGTTGCTAAGATTTGTCTGATACACTACAATATGCCCAGTGCATACTGGAATGTTTCCTAGGCCCATGGTACATCCAAGATAAATAGTAATCAAATGAATGCACAAATAAAATAATTGTCACAACACACTCAGTTACCATTTCTACAGTGTTCTCTAAAACTCTCACCAGAAAGCTGCAAAGTCCAACCCCTCATAATCATATAATCACCTGCTGGTCAAAATGCAGATTCCTAACCCCACCTCAGGGTTCTCCAAAAAAATAGAACCAATTAAATATGTTTGTGTGTGTATGTGTGTAAGAGAGAGAGAGAAGTCACTTCAGTCATGTCCAACTCTTTTCGATCCTATGGACTGTAGCCCGCCAGGCTCCTCTGTCCATGCGATTCTCCAGGCAAGAATACTGAAGTGGGTTGCCATGCCCTCCTCTGGGGAATCTTCCCAACTCTGGGATCAAACCATTGTCTCTAGCATTAACCTGCACTGGCAGGCAGGTTCTTTACCACTAGCACCACCTGGGAAGCCCATATATATGTATACATACAGAGAGAGGGGGTGGGGAGAGAAAGCTACTTATTTAAAGGAGTTGGCTGGCATGGTTACGGTGGCTTGCAAGTCCAGAAACCATATGGCAAACCCAGAAGACAGGAAATTCAAGTAAGAGTTAAATTCACAGAGCAGGTCAGTAGATTGGAAACTCAGGCAGGGTTTCTCTGTTGCAGTCATGAGGCCAAATTCTCTCTCTTTCAGAAACCTCAGTCTTTGTCCTTATGACCTTCAACTTATTGGATGAGATTCATCCACATTATGGCTTCCCTGGTAGCTCAGAGGTTAAAGCGTCTGCCTGTGATGCGGGAGACCAGGGTTCAATCCCTGGGTTGGGAAGATCCCCTGGAAAAGGCAATGGCAACCCACTCCAGTACTCCTGCCTGGAAAATCCCATGGACGGAGGAGCCTGGTAGGCTACAGGCCATAGGGCCGCAGAGAGTCACACACGACTGAGCGATATACATTAAACTGCATCCACATTATGGAGGGTTATCTCCTTTACTCAAAGTCTATTGATTTGAACGTGAATCACATCTTAAAAACACTTTCATATCCAACATTTCAGTTGACCAAACAACTGACCACTATAACCTTGCCAAGCTGACACATAAAATTAATTATCATACTCACCCTGAAAAGTTTGTCTAAAATGCAAGTTTATCTGGAGGTGGGGCTCAGGGATGTGTATTTTTAACAAGCAACCCAGGTGATTCTGATTAAAGTGTTCTATGGAACCACAGCCAGAGAAAGAAAGCAATTTATATGTTTCCTGGGTAAGCTTTTGGAGCGCATAATATTACCCACATTCTGGAATTTGAAGGCAGTAGTGTGGAGTGTTAATATCACTAACATGGCTAACACCACTAATACTACAAATGTCACAGAAAGATAGACACGGTTGGTATCAGGGTTCACTCAGAAAAGCAAACATCCACCAGTTGCTCTTTCAGCACAGAGAATTTAATGCAGGGAATTGTTTAAAGGACTGAAAAAGCAAAGGGAGCCCTTAGGTAACCCAGATATAATTACTGGAGGTAGCAGCCTTCCTCCTGCAGTCTGGAGGAACAAAAGGAAGCAACTGGAAATATTAGAGATTGGGAGCCTGGAATAACAACCCTGCAGAGTGAGGACCCTGACCTCCAAGGAAATAGGCTACTTGACAGACACTGGCGTTTTGGAGCTTGGAGGAAGGACCCCATGGAGTTAGAATCAGGTCTCTGAAGGAAAGGACATTAGCTGTCTGGAGCTGTATCCCTGGGGGAGTGCAGTGAGTCTGATTCTGAGAGTGGGGAAGGACTAGCCCCAGCGGCCATTGCCAGATGAACAACTTCTGGGGCAACACTGTCAGGACAGGAAGTTAACCAAAAGGAGCAAATCCTTCTTACTCCTCCATCCTTGCACTCTCTCTCTAGTGCCCCCTATCAGCAGAGCCTAGCGGCGAGCCGGCTGGCACCCCGCTAAATCCCAGCCTCTATGCCCTGGAGCACAGCACAGGGAGGGAGGTGAGCTTTGAAGCTGACTGTCAATAGCTTGGTAATCCAGATACTGACGTTACCAAGTAGACACAGCACCAGATGAAACAGCAGCATCCAAAGGGAAACAGACAACCTGGGCTAGATGTAATAAAGAACCTCTCTGGCTTGGACCAGCACATCTCCTGTTTGTACAAACTCACACCAGGACCTTCAGTTCAGTAGTCCAAAAGCATATATCAACTTCAGCCATTTATAAACCAAAAGACTGGGTGAATTTAAGTAGATTTAAACACAATATGGTCCAGATGTAACATCTATAAACAGTAAAGCCTACAGATATTCTAACACTGCTGCTGCTGCTGCTGCTAAGTCACTTCAGTCGTGTCCAACTCTGTGCGACCCCATAGACGGCAGCCCACCAGGCTCCCCTGTCCCTGGGATTCTCCAGGCAAGAACACTGGAGTGGGTTGCCATTTCCTTCTCCAATGCATGAAAGTGGAAAGTGAAAGTGAAGCCCCTCAGTCGTGTCCAACTCTTAGCGACCCCATGGACTGCAGCCTACCAGGCTCCTCCATCCATGGGATTTTCCAGGCAAGAGTACTGGAGTGGGTTCCATTGCCTTTTCCAATATTCTAACACAGTGCTTCTCAAAGGTTGGTCCCTGGAGCAGCAACATCAGCTTCACCTGGGAATTTATCAGAAATGTGAAGTCTTGCCCCCAATCCCAGACCCACTAAATATGAACCTCTGGAGATGGGACCCAGCAACCCGTGTTTGAATGAGCCCTCCAGGTGATTCCAATGTACAGTTTGTGACCCAGTGTTCTAGCTTAATTCATCAGATTTCTGAACTGGAGTGTCTCTACTTACTGTTCCCTGATGCACCTTCTCTAGCTCTCATCCTGTCATCAGTCATTTTCCTGGTACAAATGATTGATTACTAGCAGAGCACAAATTATAAAAGTTCTCTGTTTCAAAAAAAAAAAAAAGTTCTCTGTTTCTTCTGTCGCACTCAAATATCTTGCCTGTTTGTATCTATAATTTTTTTAGATTTGCCCTGTAGTGTAAGGGCCCAATTTTAAAAAGGAAAAAAAAAGTACTATTTTCCATTTTAGTTTTAGTAATATACTAAGTAATGAAGCTTTTCCTGGTTCCCGGAGCAATCCAACTTTTCAGAAACCTTTAAAATAAACAAAGAAAATTCAGTTAATAGGCACAGACATAAGCAAATCAACTTCCTAAAATTAGAGTCCTGGAGAGGTCACAGCATATAACCAGACTGAGAAGAATCAAATGCATTACTGTGCTTTTCTCCAACTATTCATGTTTTTTTCCATATTACTGTTTTCCTCCATAGTTACACAGGAAAGGATAGATTTGACACATGAAAATGAGAGAATTAAGTTAACCCCAAAAGAAGTTTTCTAAAACACAGGTTGCACACTTGCCCAGGGGCCAGGTTAAGCCGACAGACATGCCATATTTTACCCATATGCTGTTTTGTTTGCATAAAACTTGCCAACCTGTTTCATTTCACTTATTTATTGACTTTATTTTTGGCGGTGCTGGGTTTTCCTTGCTGTGCGGGGTTTTCTCTGGTTGCAACGAGCATGGGCTATTCTCTAGTTGCTTCCCTGGCGGCTCAGGCGGTAAAGAATCTGCCTGCAATGAGGGAGACCTGGGGTCGACCCCTGGGTGGGGAAGATCCCCTGGAGGAGGGCATGGCAACCCACTCCAGCATTCTTGCCTGGAGAATCCCATACACAGAGGAGCCTGGCAGGCTGCAGTCCATGGGGTCGCAAAGAGCAACCAAGACTTTTGACTCTAGTTGCCGTGCTTGGGCTGCTCACTGGCGCCTTCAGAGCGTGGGCTCAAGGGCACCGTGGCTTCATTAGCTATAGTTCCTGGGCTCTAGAGCACAAGTTTAACAGTTGTGGCATACAACTGTTGCTTAGCTGCTCCATGTCATGTGGAATCTTCCCAGATCAGGGATCGAACCCGTGTCTACTGCATTGGCAGGCAAATTCTGTATCAGTATGCTATCAGGGAAGCTCCTCCCAATCTTTTAAGATTGAGAGATTTTACATAAAAACGCAGAATTTCAGTCTCTCTTGATTTAGGCCCACTGGACCTCCATTCCTCCACTCCTAGCATAGCAGTCGGAGCCCTGCAGCAGCTGCTATCCTGGAAGGGCAGACAGGCTGTCCAGAGTCCCCACCTACCTACCTCACTTCACTCACACCAACCTTTCTGATTTCTACCTTATATCCTACTCGAACTATTTCTAGATTGGGAGCATGGTATCCTCTGTCCCTTTAAACCCAAAAAAAAGTTTCACTTTATAGACCAGGTCCACTGAAATTGCTTTTTTGGAGTGACATCCACCATTTGTGGTCGGGAAGATCTACTGGAGAAGGAAATGGCAACCCACTCCAGTATTCTTGCCTGGAGAATTCCAGGGACACAGGAGCCTGGTGGGCTATAGGCCAATTGGTCACAAGTAGGCAGACACGGCTGAGGGATTTGCACTTCACATCCATCGTTTGTGGAAGGCCGGCCCGCTCACCTGGACCCTCGGCTCTCATCACCTCCTCTGCCCCACCTGAGTGCCTCCCTCTCACCCCTCCTGGCCCTCTCCCCTTTCTTTTACTATTGGAACATGGCACAGATTTTTCAAAAAGCCCTGAAATTAAAACATAAAACACCTTCTTGAGCCCAAGACTAACTTGAAGGCACCATCTGGCCTATTCCAAACCCACCCTTTCTCTTTCCCGCCTGATTCCTCACTCCCTGGTTAGTCCCCAGTCTGCTGCAATCCATCGCCCACCCCACCACTGACTGTAATGTGTCTGGCTGATGTCACTCATGGCGTCCCAGCTGCCAAATCCAGCAAAGTCGTCTCACTCTGCATCCTGCCTCCAGCCTTCCTTAAAGTCCTTTCTGAATCTTCCTCGGTCTTCAAGCATCAGCTCAGCCTCCTTGGAGCTTCCCCAGGGGCCTCAACTGGTCTGAGCACCTCTCTGAGCCAGTCTCTTCTGACACCCTGTTTCATCTCGTCACCCAACTCGAGACATTGTACCACAACTCTTGCTTATGAATCTGTCTTCCCCATGGCCAGTTAAAGGCTCTGCCTCATTCACCTTTGTATGTACAGTGACTGGATACAGGAAGTGGTTTCTGGAGAAGGAAATGGCAACCCACTCCAGTATTCTTGCCTGGAGAATCCTATGGACAGAGGAGCCTGGTGGGCTACAGTCCATGGGGTCGCAAAGAGTCGGACATGACTGAGCAGAAGGAAGTAGTTAACAAACACCTATTAATAAAGAAATGAACGGATGAATGATTGAACGAACCAAGAATTAAAATAGCTTTTCAGTTTGTTAGGAGTAGGAAGGTCTGAAATTCCTCTAAGAGAAACATTTTGTTCCCAAACTTGGCTTTATCTGGGAGGCCACCCCACCTAAAGCAAATTAAATCAAATGTAGGGAAAAAAAAAAGTATATGCTTATCTCCCTTCGCTGCTGAATATTTAAGAGTTTGGCACAGTAATGTCCTTCAGTATCTACCAGGGATCTTAAGAAGGTACCACTCCCAAGTGTTTTACACCTCCCAGTGCACAATGATAGAAGCCTACTCACAAAGACCCTGTGTTGAAAGAGAGAGGAAGACCACCCGAACCATGACATCTAGAGATTTGGAGTAATCGAAATTATATAAAGGGATAACAAGATAAGAATGAAATAAACATGCCTCAAAGTCCTTTAGTAAATCACTTGTTGACATCATCACACAGAAGCAGCTGCATGTAGTAACAAGGCTAGAGAGTTACTCCCCTCATTGCTCCTTCCTTCCTGAGTTCTGCGGTCCCCAGCTCCACTCTGGCTGGCAGAGAGGTGGGGTGGACAATAAGGCATGAGGTTTGAGGTCTCAGCACAGACAGTCTACCTGTGTCGGCAAGAAGGAGGGACGGTGGTGCTGGGAGGTCAGTCTATGGGAGCAGAAAAAGAAGTCGGTTTATTGTGGCCATCTCACCCTGGACAAGCTGCCCTCCCACGTGGCCCTTCACACAGTGCGGCAGACTTTTTTTAGCCCATGTTTATGACAGATAGATAGCCAGATGATAGACAGATATTGGACATAGATATGGATACAGATGCGCACATACATGGGGCTTCCCCAGTGGCTCAGTGGTAAAGAATCTGCCCGCAATGCAGGAGCTGCAGGAGACGTGTTTTTGATCCCTGGGTCAGAAAGATCCCCTGGAGGAGGGCATGGCAACCCACTCCAGTCTTCCTGCCTGGAGAATCATATGGACAGAGAAGCCCGGCAGGCACAGTCGGACATGACAGAGGCAACTTCACACACACGCACACACATACTCTCAACTCTGACTCAAAGAACGGTGTCTGGAAATTTCCTGCACTGCCATCACCCACTTCCTTATGTAGCTCCTGACATCCGGGTCAACGTGGTAGAATTTCAACCTCTAGCAATGGCTGAAGGGCCTTGGTGCTGGGACTAGATGCCCACCCCAAAATGTCCAAGCATTAAGCAACTAGAACCCCCCATCAGGGTCACGTCTACATCCCTCCTTGTGTATTTAGAGACATCAAAATTGGCTGAATACACTCCCCTTAGGCTCTGGAGTCTCTCTGGGCCCTCACTAAGCCACTTTGCAGTATATGAAGAGCAGCACCTGGGGGCATGGAGACCCCATATTCCAGCTCCCTTGGTGCAGAGGGGCCTTACTTACACCTCCCTCCACGCTCTTTCTTTCTGGCACTGCCAGTTGACCAAACATAGTAAAAGAAGGAGCAGCAGTCTTTAGATTCTCCTCAGAACAAAGCTGAAAGGAAAAACACTAATTCCATGCATGCCTTTCTCCCAGCTCAAGTGCCTTGCCTCATCCATCCACAGCAACCCTCTAAAACAGACTGGTGGAAACTAAAACTAAAAGCTATCTCACTGATCAACTGATATACACATCATGCAATTTCCAGGCAATTGTTATCAGATATATTAAAAAACACAATTTTGACTATTTCAAATTACTATTGGCTCTGAGAATAGCCCATCATTCCTCAAATTAACAACAGCTTTTTCAAGGTGATGAACCCTAAGCCAAAAAGTAAATAAAAATGGAAACTATGATAACTGAGACTGCTGTTTTATGTAAAAACTATTTGAAAGCTACGAAGAATTTTTCTACTAGAGATACAAGTATTTTAAGCTTCTAGATAATTTCATCATTGACAACTTTTTCTGAGCCTCCCTATGTAAAGTACTATACCTCCAGTTTTCTTATTTTTTTAATTTGTATTTTATGTTGGAGTATAGTTTATTTACAATCTTGTGTTAGTTTCAGTTATACAGCAAATTGATTCAGCTATATGTATTCTTTTTCAGATTCTTTCCCCATATAGGTCACTACAGATTATTGAGTAGAGTTCCCTGTGCTGTATGTTTCTCGTTGATTATCTATTTTATACATAGCAGTGTGTATATGTTAATCCCAAGCTCCTATTTTATCCTTCCCCCATCCTCTTTTCCCTTTGGTAACCATAAATTTGTTTTCTATGTTTGTGAGTCTCTTTCTGTTTTGAAATAAGCTCATTTGTATCTTTTTTTAAGGATTTTTCTACTAGAGACTCGAGTATTTTAAGTTTCTAGATAATTTCATCATTAACATTTTCTGAGCATCTCTATGTAAAGCACAATGTCCCATTTTCTATTTGATACCTACCTTAGTAATAAACATAATTCTGTTAACCCTAATATAACTATAGTATTTGATGATATAGAGCTTGATCTTCAGTATCTCTCAGCTCCTAAATGCCAGGACTTAAAAAGAGTATATTAATCACTACTCTTAGTTCTTGGATACTCAATGGAAGGACTGAAGCTGAAGTTCCAATACTTCGGCTACCTGATGCGATGACCTGACTCATTGAAAAAGACCCTGATGCTGGGAAAGATTAAAGGCAGGAGGAAAGGGGGATGACAGAGGATGAGATGGTTGGATGGCATCACTGACTCAATGGACATGAGTTTGAGCAAACTCTGGGAGATAGTGAAGGACAGGGAAGCCTGGTGTGCTGCAGTCCATGGTGTCACAAAGAGTCGGACACGACTGAGTGACTGAACAAACGCACACAGTCCTCAAGTGTTCAGATTCCTCAGACGGGGAAAGCCGAGGCATGCAATGCCCTTGCTGAGTTCAGCAGGCTGTCCTGAAAGGGCACATAGTTATGACCACTTTGCTAAGAGCGTACGTGTCAGGGCAGGCCTAAATCTCAGCTGCCAAAGCCAGCTGCCCTGCCTGAGTGTCTAGTCCCAAGAGCATTACCGTTTGCCTGGTGTTTTCCAAAGCCTTCCCCTTCCTTAAGACACTTAGGGGCAGAGAGCTGAGACATTATAAGCTGTGAGAGTCTCAACTAATGGCAACTGCCTCGCCCTGCTTTCTTCCCACTCTCGTGGCTCCTGAGCAATGATGAGTGTTGGAGTCACTTAGCACAATGGAAACCTCGCTACCACATAGTTTCTTAGAGTGACATATACGCTATCTATGTAGCTTCCATTTACATGGGGAATTTTTCTGGATGCAATTATCCTTTGCAACTAATAAAATAAGATGTAATTACAGGGGTACTGTTAGCGGTGTCACTTCACATTTAGGTTGGTGTGTGCGGCTCTCTGGAATTTCAGAGCTGAGCACTGCTCACACTTTCACCCACACACTGCTGCTGCTTGGGTGAGAGCTTTCTGAGATGGCACAGTCACACTCTTCGGGGGGCCTCTCTGCCTCCTTGGGCCCCCTGGCTCTCAGCTTGCAGCTGCACTTTTGACCTGCTCCTGAACACTCAGCCCGAGCAGAGACCCTGATTGCCACCCCAAACCTACCGTCTAGTGGCCTGACTTTAAATGTCAGTCTGATTTCCACGAGGATCAGAGATTTACATACAGAGGCTCCATCAAAAATTTCAGAAAGAACCCAAACTTGGACTGGGACATAACTTCTCTATATTTTCTACAATGCACTAGCATCATGTTTATTAAACCAAAAAAACAAACAATATATGTCATATAAAATCAAGAGGAAGCTAGGTCCTTCTTTTGGAGACCCTGCCATATGGGAACCCTGGAGGTGTGTGAAGACCTACCATGCCACTCGTAGACTCGAGGAAATTTTAAGGAATTCATTTCTAGAAACTCAACTTCCCCAACCAGGGCCTACTGAAAACTACCTGAGATGTGTACATTCCCATTTGCAAGTTTGTTGTTGTTCAGTCGCTCAGTCATGTCCGACTCTTTGCGACCCCATGGACTGCAGCATGCCAGGCTTTCTGGTCCTTCACCATCTCCCAGAGTTTGGTCAAACTCATGTCCATTGTGTCGATGATGCCAAGTTTGGTCTCAGCATTAAAAAGATTTTTTTTTGTTTAAGAATAATGAAGAAATTTGTGTTCAGAAAATAACAGATGGAAGACTGGTTGCCTAGGGTTTCTCTGGACTTGAACACCTTAGAGGCAGCACCCTGTGCAGGCATGCCTGTCATAGAGGGGGTGGAGCGTGCCTGTGAAGCCCTCTAGTCTGTGAGCACAGCGTCCGCTTAGATGCAAGCCAAGCAATTTGGACTTGAGCTGCCCTTCAGATGGACCAAGATGCTCAGTGCAGGCAGGTGAGAAGGAAGTCGGGAACCTGCCTCAGAGCATCCTCCTGGGTGGCTAAGGCCTGAAAGCAGCTGAGACATCCAGGAGAAAGCAGGTAGCGGGGAGGGAAGTCTCACAGAAGACTGGGTAGTGGAATGACCCAGCCTCACGAATCCTGAGGGCTGAGCGGCTGAAGGGACAGTCAGCACAGCGCCCAGAAGGAACTGTATGGAAGTATCCCTCTAGCAAAGGAGCCTGGAGATATGGGACTATGAGCCACGGCCAGTGGGGTTAACAGGGGACAGGCTGCTGATGCCACTTAGTCACTTCAGTCACGTCTGACTCTTTGCAGCCCCGCGGACTGTAGCCCTCGAGGCTCCTCTGTCTGTGGGATTCTCCAGGCAAGAATACTGGAGTGGGTTGCCATGCCCTCCTCCAGGGGATCTTCCCAACCCAGGGATGGAACCTGGGTCTCCTGCACTGAAGGAAGATTCTTTACCACTGAGCCACCAGGGAACCCCAGGGGACAGGCAACTGGAAGTCCAAACACTGGGTCCTGCAGTGGGGAAGCTCCAAGACAGGTTTCAGAGAGGGACACGGGGTGAGGTCAGCTCTGATCGCAAACACCCTAGACAGGGCTCCAGCTCCACCCCACGCCTCACACTTGCTGTGAGACCCGAAGCAAGAGAAGTTCATGGTGCCTCAATTTCCTTTCCCATAAAACAGACCTATTAGTGGTAATTATTTTATAAACTGTTGTGAGAATTAACTTAAAAAATGATACAAATGAACTTATTTACAAAACAGAAACACACTCACAGACTTCAAAAACAAACTTATAATTACCAAAAGGGAAATGTAGGTGGGAGGGACAGATTAGCAGTTTGGGATTAACATATACACAAACTATATATAAAATAGATATAAAATAGATAACTAAGAAGGACCTACCATATAGCACAGGAAACGCTACTAAATACTCTGTAGTAAACTATACTGGAAAAGAATCTGTAAAAGAATAGATACGTGTATATGTATAACTGAACCACTTTGCCGTACACTTGAAACTGACATACATTGTAAACGACTACACTTCAGTATATTTCCAGCTGGTTCCAAGTTGGGAAAGGAGTACATCAAGGCTGTACATTGTCACCCTGCTTATTTAACCTATGTGCAGAGTACATCAAGTGGAATTCTGGGCTGGATGAAGCACAAGCTGGAATCAAGATTGCAGGTAGAAATATCAGTAACCTCAGATATGCAGATGACACCACCCTTATCGCAGGAAATGAAGAGGAACTAAAGAGCCCCTTGATGAAAGTGAAAGAGGAGAGTGAAAAAGTTGGCTTAAAGTTCAACATTCAGAAAACTAAGATCATGGCATCCAGTCCCACTTCATGGCAAATAGATGGGGAAACAATGGAAACAGTGAGAGAGTTTATCTTTTCGAGCTCCAACATCACTGCAGATGGTGACTGCAGCCATGAAATTAAAAGACACTTGCTCCTTGGAAGAAAAGCTATGACCAACCTAGACAGTGTATTGAAAAGAAGAGACATTACTTTGCCAACAAAGGTCCATTTAGTCGAAGCTATGGTTTTTCCAGTAGTCATGTATGGATGTGAGAGTTGGACCATAAAGAAAGCTGAGCGTTGAAGAATTGGTGCTTTTGAACTGTGACACTGGAGAAGACTTTTGAGAGTCCCTTGGACTCCAAGGAGATCCAACCAGTCCATCCTAAAGGAGATCAGTCCTGAATATTCATTGGAAGGACTGATGCTGAAGCTTAAACTCCAATACTTTGGCCATCTGATATCAAGAGCCGACTTACTGGAAAAGACCCTGATGTTGGGAAAGATTGAAGGCAGGAGGAGAAGGGGCCAACAGAGGATGAGATGGTTGGGTGGCATCACTGACTCGATAGACATGAGTTTGAGTAAGCTCTGGGAGTTAGTGATGGACAGGGAAGCCTGGCGTGCTGCAGTCCATAGGGTTGCAAAGAGTCAGACATGACTGAGCAACTGAACTGAACAATATAAAATAAAAAGTTTAATTAAAAAAATTAACTGGTAGAATTCAGGTAAGGTGCTTACCACAATGCATGGCAAAGGATAAGAGGTCAGTTGTCAGAATTATGATTTGTTTTCAACTTTTCAGGTGGAGGAAAACGCCAAGTCAAAGCTGGAGTTTTGTCTCCTGCCACAGTCGGGGGCAGAGGATGAAAATGAAGACATTAGAGGGTGAAACAGAACGGGCTAGAAGGGGCACTGACTACATTACATGCCAAGGGTTTTCCACCCTTTTCTTTGCTGGAATGCCTAGTGGGCCAGTCAGCACTGGACACTCCCGGATAACAACATGTCCAGAGAGGGGATACATAGACCAGGGGCACCAAGGGACTTGGGGGACAACCGACATCCCAGAAGTAGAAGGGACAGCTCATGCTGTGCTCAGTGTGGATGCCTAACTTGGCCAAATACAGGATCATTCCGATATCTTTTCTGTGAATTCATTTCCTGAATAAGCACTTGCCAAGCATCATTCACACATGAGGTCCCCACGATGTAAAGATCTTTAAAGCACACACACACACTCAAGGAGGACACAGTCTAATGGTGTTTCAATCAAGACAGATGTTAACAAATTGACCCTTCAGAAGTTAAACATGCTCAAGGTTTATTTTCTCTCTTGTTTGCAGGATGGGAGGGGGGTTGTGGAAGGGTGGAAGGATCTGCTCACACAGCGACCCAGGAACCCAGACTGACTGACGCTGGCAGCTCCACATCTTCCAGGACACTCAGCAAAGCTGGAGATAACTGGTGGGCTTCACACAGACCTTTTTTTTTTCTTAATTTATTTTAAATGAAGGATAATTACAACATTGTTATGGTTTCTGCCGTACATCAACATGACTCAGCCATGGGTATATATGTTTTTCCTCCTTCTTGAGCCCTCTCTCACCCCTACCCCATCCCACTCCTCTAGGTTGTCACAGAGCCCCAGTGTGAGTTCCCTGAGTTATACCGCAAATTCCCACTATACATTTTATGTGTGTTAGTGTATATGTTCCTATGCTACTCTCTCCTTTCATCCCATCCTCTCCTTCCCACCCACTCCAGTGATAAATCTGTTCTCTATGTCTGCATCTCCACTGTTGCCCTGCAAATAGATTCATCAGTACCATCTTTTTAGATTCCATATATATGCATTAATATATGATATATGTTTTTCTCCTTCTGACTTACATCATTCCTTATAATAGGCTCTAGGTTCATCCACCTCATCATCACTGATTCAAATGTGCTCCTTTTTAAGGCTGAGTAATATTTCACTGTATGTATATACAGCAGTTTCTTTATCCATTCATCTTTCACTGGACATCTAGGTTACATCCATGTCCTAGATATTGTAAATAGTGCTGCAGTGAACATTGGGGTACGTGTTCACACAGACTCTTCCGTCAGGAATGGCCTGCATCTCTCCTGCAAGGGCCCATTGGCCAGATGGCATCACATAGCCCTGCCTTGCTATGTGGGGAACCAGAGGCCAGAGGGAAGAACAGAAGCATCTTCAGGCAATGGTGAGTCCTTAAGCAAAATATAAAAAAAGATGCTCTGCCTGGTGAGCCTCAGACATTCACTTGCAGTGCTGAGCTATCAAGCATTCTCTTTACAGCCACTTGAAAAATTTACCCCAGAACATCATGAAACGTTCCCTTCATCTGCAAGTCCTCCTGTCACCTATTCTGGCAAAATTCATTTTGTAAAACTGTGGGAATTGTTGAAAGTGAGGAAAATATACTGTGTGCATGCCAAGGAATGCTTTAAACTTGCTATTTAAACAGATCCTATGCACGGGAACCAATTAATACCTACCCTGACTTGTCTACCTTTCAGGAGGAAGTGTGGCTCGAATGAGGCCGCGCATGTAAGAAATACAGAATCCTGGTGTGGGCAGGAGGAGGTATAAATTAGAGCTTGGGATTGACATATACACACTACAATATTTAAAACAGGTAACCAACAAGGACCTATTCTATATCACAGGGAACTTTGCTCAACATTCTGTAATGACCTAAGTGGGAAAAGAATCTGAAAAGGAGTAGATATAAGTATATGTATAACTAAATCACCTTGCTGTATACCTGAAATTAACACAATCCTATAAATCAATTATGCTATGATATAAAATAAAATAAATTTTCAAGGGATGAAAAAAATTAAATGTTTCATGAAAAAAAAAAGAAAATATACAATCTTATGGAAATATATGCCATAGCTGTGGATAAGATATTTTGGGTTGTTTACATAAGCTGCAAATAAATTATCTCACCACCTCACCTCAGAAAACAGAGCCAGGCAATGTCATTCCAAAGAGCTGCATCCATCTTCCTAGTCTTTCAGCTCAGTTCAGTTGCTCAGTCGTGTCCGACTCTTTGCAACACGCCAGGCTTCCCCGTCCACCACCAACTCCCAGAGCTTGCTCAAACTCATGTCCATCAAGTCAGTGATGCCATCCAACCATCTCATCCTCTGTAATCCCCTTCTCCTCCTGCTTTCAATCTTTGCCAGAATCAGGACCTTTTCCAATGAGTCAGTTCTTTGCATCAGGTGGCCAAAGGACTGAGCTTCAGCATCAGTCCTTCCAATGAATATTCAGGAGTGATTTCCTTTAGGATGGACTGGTTGGATCTCCTTGCTGTCTTTATCTCACTGATATTTATGGTACACTCACTGCACCAGGCCCTGGAGCTCCCTCTGCGTACTCAACAGAAATGGCCCTAGTCTCATGGAACTTAGAGTCTGAGCTACAAATGCAGTGCCTTTGTAGGCTAGGAACACAGACAAAAGCTTCAGTAAGGCGGCTGTTGGTATGTTTTACAGAAACAAACATATACCAACAGCTGCATCTTTTCAGTGAATGAAGAAAAAGGGAGTACTAACTAGTGCATCTTTTCCTGCCTCTAAGATTGAATAATTGATAAAATCGGGATTAGGATGACACTTGCTTGACCTAAAACCCTGAGCTCCTTCCTTCATACAATTCTGGGGCTCCAGCCAAGTGGATGATTGTTAACCAAGCGATTTTTAAACCGTAAAAAGTGGGTACCCGTGCAGACCCATGAGATAAATAAGTTTAGGTGAACCAATCCTGCCCACCTCCCCCCTGCTTTGTAGTAACTGGCCATAGGTGTCACCACACTGTATCCACACTCTGATCTTTTCTGATCAGTTCCCACATAGAAAATGGAAGTGTTTCAAAAGATCACAGTTCAAAATAAGGTAGCACATCTCCACTATAAGAAATTCTACTGGGGAATGTATTTCTCAGAGCTTTCTCCTCACAGGCACAGAGAAAGTCTCTTGAACTGGATAGGGACTTCTGTAGAATTCTCATACCTTACTCCAACAGCACTGGCAGGCAGTGCCTGGCTTTTTTTAAACATCCTTGAAAAAAAACTCCAAGCATTATTCAAAGAAAGAAAACCAATCTGTGCAATCTAGATGACGTTTAGTGCATTGAGGCAACAATTTATTATTAAATCATGTTCTGAGTCTGCAATGTCCCACAGAGGTACCTCATATATAGTCCCTAAACCGGGAAACACTGGATCCGGAGCCTCTGGCATTTATCAGGCTTTTTAAAAAGTCATAAATCTGACCACAAGTAAATGTTTTCTAACAAGCACAAAGCGTATAAATAAGCCTTTCCTGGGACTTCCTGGTGGTCCAGTGGTTAAGAATCTGCCTTGCAATGTAGGGAATGTGGGTTTGATCCCTAGTCAGAGAACTAAGATCTAAGATGCCTTAGAGCAACCAAGCCCACATGCCACAAGCAGAAAGTCCATGTGCTGCAGTGAAAGCTCCCACATGGTGCAGCAAAGACCCTGCGTGCCGCAGCTGGAAAAATCATAAAATAAGTTCTTTCTTTAGAAAAACTTTCCTGGTTGCTCAGATGGTAAAGAGTCTGCCTACAACACAAGAGATGCTGGTTCAATCCCTGGGTTGGGAAGATCCCCTGGAGGAGGGCATGGCAACCCACTCCAGTATTCTCGCCTAGAGAATCCTGTGGACAGAGGAGCCTGGTGGGCTATGGTCCATGGGGTCACACAGAGTTGGACATGACTGAGCAACTAACACTTTAAAAAAAAAAAAAGACTTTCCTGACTATAAGGTTGTCCAGCGCTAAACAGCTGCCCTCCACAGTGGAACTGGCAGCAAATGGCCAGAGGCTACCTGACAAGCTGACTGGTCTCCGAAAGCTGGGTGGCTGCCACTGCACTTCTGGGTAAAAAGTCTAAGTTTTGAGGACAAAAATGAAACAATAATACTCACCCTCAGAGAAACCTTAAATATCATAACCTTTTTTGAGTTCTACACCAACATTTTTTAGGCTGTTCATTAAAATGTTCAGTGGTCTCACCCTGCCACCACTCTCTTCCTCTCCATGGCAGAGTTTAAGGGAATATTTGCTTTCTTCTTTTACCTATCAGATTTTTAAATTTTTCTACAGTGAGCATGTACCATATTTGTAAACAGAAGAAATAAATTAATTATTAATATTTCTCTCATGAAGATAGAGTATATAAAAAAGAGGTTTTGAAGGTAGCGTGGGAAGCTGGTTAGTAAAGAAGCAATAGTATTAAGTACTGGGGAAGGCTGCTCTCAAAAATTAAGAGAGATCTCTCAAAAATTAAGATATCAAGTAAGTTAACCTGCTCTTTTTACTATTTCTCATCTGACAGAAAAGCATATTTGCTAACTGCTGAAACTTACGTAATTAGTTTTATGAATTATGGAAATCTCTGGGGTGCTAATTGATGCAATGCTAAATTATCATGCCCATTTCTAAGTCAAGACACCAGGATGGCTGACAGTAACTTCTCTCTTCTGGTGGATCTAGCTAAAACTTCATTGATTATTAGTAAGTTGAAAAGGTACAGCAGTAATTTTTTAAAAATAAAGAAAATTCAAATCCAAATATGACTTTAATGATCTAGTAATCAAGGGCAAGTACTTTTTACCTTTTGAAAAGCTTTGTTACTGTCAACCACAATACCAAAGCATAGCTCTTTGGCTTTATGGATATGCCACTCATTTCACATAGAAAAATCCCAAAGAAGGAAGTGAAATCCATTTGCAGGTGCACCCAGCTTCTCCCTTCCCCGGTACTTCATCCCATTGCCTCTTCACTAACCAGCTCGGGACCACAATGGCCCCTCATCCTCAACCACCTGAGTGGCTCCTCGTCCTCCTTGTCTTGACAGAAGTCTGACTATCCTGGAAGACATGGCTTCCTCAGCTCCCCTCTCCTCTGTAGAGGCCAACATTCTTTCTGAGCCTTCAGGGTCAAGACTGGGAGACAGCATGAGTCAATCTTATTTCTCCAATATGCCTTCCAGATCATTCTTCTAGTTTTCTAGAAAACTACACTCCTCGTCAACATTGTCATCTTTATCCATCATACTTTGAGTCACCCCTCTCATTCTTGTAACACTTTAGTACCTGTTCACTGACTTCATCCCAATGTACAAATACTCATCTCCAAGTTTCTCAGTTCCTTGATCTGTCTGTGGGTATTAAGAAGTAACAAGACATTTTACTATACAAATTACCATATCTGATCATCTTGAGTAGGCAGACATACTAACATAGATTAATTATTTTCATCTGTGACCATGGCCAGAGAAGGCAATGGCACTCCACTCCAGTACTCTTGCCTGGAAAATCCCATGGATGGAGGAGCCTGGTAGGCTGCAGTCCATGGGGTGGCTAGGAGTTGGACACGACTGAGTGACTTCACCTTCACTTTTCACTTTTCATGGATTGGAGAAGGAAATGGCAACCCACTCCAGTATTCTTGCCTGGAGAATCTCAGGGATGGGGGAGCCTGGTGGGCTGCCGTCTATGGGGTCGCACAGAGTCGGACACAACTGAAGTGACTTAGCAGCAGCAGCAGTGACCATAGCCACCTTTGAAATATTAAGCCCAGACTTCCTGCTCTCTCATTACACTCTCCTGCCCTAGTTCTCTCACTGAGTTATTCCCCATATCTAGCAGCCCCATCCAACTGCGGCTACACACAGCCAGCTTCAATTCTATCATCTGACCACTCTCATCAAGTCATCTGCCTAACTGGCCTCCCATCATGTCTCCCTAGATCTATGCACATTCAGCTTTCCACCTTCTCCATGGCATACATATATACTGTTAGCACTAGTTAAGGACCAGGCTGGTAAATTACTATTAGAATAATAATAACAACATCAATAATAGAAAATATTTAACAATATTAATTTTTTCAGTCCAAGAACACCGGGTATATCTTTCCATTTGTTTAGGTCATCTTCAATTTCTTTCATCAGTCTCATAATTTTCCAAGTATTTTACCTCCTTAGGTAAGTTTATTTCTAGGTATTTTATTCTTTTTGATGAATGGTGGATGGGATTGTTTTCTTAATTCCCATTTCTGAGAGTTTCATTGTTAGTGTATAGGAATGCAACAGATTTCTGTACATTAATTTTGTATCCTACAACTTTACTGAATTCGTTGATGAGCTCTAGTAGTTTTCCTAGTGGTGTGTTTAAGATTTTCTGTGTGTAGTATCATGTCATCTGCAAACAGTGACAGACAGTTTTACTTCTTCCTTTCCAATTTAGATTTCTGTTATTTCCTTTTCTTCTCCGATTTCCATGGTAGGACTTCTAAAACTATGCTGAATAAAAGTGACAAGAGTAGACACCCTCGTCTGGTTCCTGATCTTAGGAAATGCTTTCAGCTTTTCACCACTGAGTATGTTAGCTATGGGCTTGTCATACGTGACCTTTCTTATGAAGAGATATGCTCCCTCTATGCCCAGCTTCTGGAGATTTTTTGTCATAAATGGATATTAACTTTTGTTAAGAGCTTTTTCTGCATCAATTGAGATGATCATATGGTTTTATTCTTCAGTTTGTTAATGTGGTGTATCACACTGACTGATTTGCTGATACTGAAAAATCCTTGCAGCCCTGGGATAAATCCCCCTTGAGCATGGTGCATGATCCTTTAAATGTATTGTCGGATTCAGTTTGTTAATATTTTGTTGTGGATTTTTACATCTATATTCATCAGTGATATTGGCCTGTGATTTTGTTTCTTTGTGATCTCTTTGTCTGGTTTTGACATCAGGATGATACTTGTCTCCCATAATGAATTCAGATGTGTTCCTCCCTCTGCAATTTTTTAGAATAGTTTGAGGATAGGTTTTAACTGTTCTCTAAATGTTTTGTATAATTCACCTGTGTTGTTTGAAGCTTTTAAATTACTGACTCAATTTTGTTACTGATAATTGGTCTGTTCATATTTTCTATTTCTTCCTGGTTTAGTCAAGATTGTAATTTTCTAGATTATCCATTTTATTGTTTCTAGTAGTCTCTTACGATCCTCTGTATTTCTATGGTATAAGTTGTAATTTCTCCTTTTCACTCCTGATTTTGTTAATTCAGGCCCTCTCCCTTTTCTTCTTGAATTTCTTTCTACAAATTCAGTGCAATCCCTATCAAAATGCCAATGGAATTTTTCACAGACCTAGAAAAAATAATTTTAAATTTTCTATGTCAAACAAAAGTCTCTAAGTAGCCAAAACAATCTTGAGAAAGAAGAACAGAGCTGGAGGAATCATACTCCCTGACTTCAGACTACACTATAAAGCCACAGTAATCAAGACAGTATGGTACTGGCACAAAAGCAGACACATAAGTCACAGGGACAGAACAGACAGCCGAGAAGTAAATACTACACTCATGTCAACTAAACTATGACACAGGAGGCAAGACTATGCCATGGAGAAAAGGCAGTCTCTTCAACAAGTCATGCTGTGAAAACTGGACAGCTATGTATACAAGAGTGAAATTAGAATATTCTCTAACACCATATACAAAAATAAACTCAATGGGCAAAATGGCTTAAAGTTCTAACTGTAAGATCAGATACCATAAAGCTAGAGAAAAACATAGGCAGAACACTCTTTGGCATACATCATAGCAATACTTTCTTGGATCCACCTCCTAAAGCAAAGGAAATAAAAGCAAAAATAAACAAATGGACCTAATTAAACTTAAAAGCTTTTGCACAGCAAAAGAAACCACTGACAAAAAGAAAAGGCAACCTACTGAATGGGAGAAAATACTTGCAAAAAATACAACCAATAAGCAATTAATATCTAACATATATAAGCAGCTCATATAGCTTGACATCAAAGAAACAAATAACCCAATTTTTTAAATGGGCAAAAGAACTGAATAGACATTTTCCAAATAGGAAATGCAGGTATTTAACAGGCACATGAAAAGATGCTCAATATCACTAATCATTCAGCTCAGTTCAGTTCAGTCGCTCAATCGTTTCCGACTCTTTGCGACCCCATGAATTGCAGCACAGCAGGCCTCCCTGTCCATCACCAACCAGAAATGCAAATCAAAACCACAATGAGATACTACCTCACACCTGTCAGAATGACTATCGTCAAAAAAAGATACAAATAATAAGTGTTGGTGAGGCTACATAGAAAAGGGAACCCTCCTACATTGCTGGTGGGATTATAACTGGTGCAGTTACTGTGGAAAATAGTACAAAAATTTCTCAAAAACCTATAAATAGAATTATACTATGATGCAACAATGCTACTCTTGAGTATATATCTGAAAAAAAAAAACACTAATTCAAAAAGACACATGAACCCCAATGTTCACAGCCATATTATTTACAATAGCCAAGATATGGAAGCAACTTAAGTGTCCATAAACAGATGAATAAAGAAGATGTGAGAGATATATATATATATAATGGAATACTACTCAGCCATTAAAAAGAATGAAATTTTACCATTTGTAGCAACGTGGACAGATTTGTTGGGCATTATGCTAAGTGAAGTAAGTCAGACAGGGACTTCCCTGGTGGTCCAGTGGTTAAGAATCCACCTTCCAATGCAGGGGATGCAGGTTCAATCCCTGGTCAGGGATTAAGATCCCAACATTCTGTGGGGCAACTGAGTCTGAGCACTGGAACCAGAGAACCCAGGCATCACAACTAGAGAAACCAATGCATCATGACTAGAACCCATGCATCACAAGTAGGGAAACCAATGTGCCACAACTAGAGAGAGCCCACACACTGCAAAGAAGGGCCTGAGCACCACAGTGAAGACCTGAAACAGCCAAAAAAACAGTTTTAATAAAATTAATTCTTTAAAAGTTTAAAAAAAAAGAAATGTCAAAGGCAACTTTGGTATGATACCGTTTATATGCAGAATCTAAAAAATTCAACAGATACAGAGAACAAACTAATGGTTGCCAGTGGAGAGAGGGAAGTGGGTAAGGGAAATATAGGGGTTGGGGATTAAGAGGTACAAACTACTACATATAAATAAGCTATAAGGATATATTGCACAATGTGGAGAATATAGTCACTATTTTATAATAACTATAAATGGGTATAACCTCTAAAAATTGCGAATCATTATATTGTTCAGCTCATATGATATATATTATATATAATATGCATATTATATATTATAAGACTATATTATATATAATACATAATGTATAATATATAATATAATATATATTATATTATATATAAAATCCTTAATATATAAGGATTAAGATATTGTTAATATATTAACTATGATATATTATATATTATATACATACATTATATATTATATAATTAAATATATTATGTTATATTAATATGTGATATGTATTATATTTAATTATACATTATATATATTAATATATTTTATTATAATGTCATATATTATATATGTTTATATATTATATATATTAATATGATACATATTGTTATAATACAGGTAATCATAATATAATTATCTATATTAAGTATATATCATATATATAGTAATATAATATAAAATAATTATAAAAACAATTATATATAATAATTATATATTATTAAATATATGATTATATGCTGCCAAGTCGCTTCAGTCGTGTCTGACTCTGTGCGACCCCATGGACTGCAGCCTACCAGGCTTCTCTGTCCATATTTTATATGTGATATATTATAATTAAAATAATTATATTATCTATATTAATTATAATATATACCATATATTATATATAATATATAATCATATATACATATGACATATGTGTGTATATATGTATATATTTTATATATATGATATATATAATATATATGTATATATTTTTATAAATATATACATTATATATGTAATATATATGATACATGATATATATTCTTATATATTATGCATATATTATAACTTGTATAATATTGAACATCAGCTATACTTCAATTTTAAAAATGCAATAAAACATTTATTAAGTGCTAACTACCTGCCAGACACTTGGACTGTCTCATTGAATCCTCCTAACAAGCCGATCAGCAACCTAGTGAACTAATATGACCTCTACACCATGAACAAACTATCAGAGAAATTGTGTGTGTGTGTGTGTGTTGTGTGTGTATGTGCGCACGCTTACTCAGTCATGTCTGACTCTTTGTGACCCTGTGGACCCCTGCCCACCAGGCTCCTCTGTCCATGGGGATTCTCCAGGGAAGAATATTGCAGAAGGTTGCCATGCCCTGCTCCAGGGGATCTTCCCAACCCAGGGATCAAACCCAGGTCTCCCGCATTGCAAGTGGATTCTTTACCATCTGAGCCACCAGGGAAGCCCAGGAATACTGGAGTGGGCAGCCTATCCCTTCTCCAAGTGAATGTCCTGACCCAGAAATTGAACCGGCATCTCTAGCAGCACAGGCAGATTCTTAACCAGCTTACCCAGGAAACCCCATCAGAGACATTATACAACTGCCCAAAAAGTCACACACAGTGTGTCAGAATAGGGACTCACTGAGGCTTGAATCCAAGCATGTCTTATCTCAGAGTCCATGCTCCTTATCACCACAGGGGACAGTCCTGTTTTCCAACTCCACTGGCCCTACACTGCCTTATAGTACTGTATCCCTCCTAAGATAGAAGCCATTCCAAATCTTCATTCTCCTCAGACCTCCCACTTCTAACCACCACCTCCCACCCAAAGCTGAGCCCCTCAATTCCTGCTTTACAGGGAAAATAAGAGCTGTCAAAAAGGACAGCAACTGCCTCTGTTTCCCATCACCAACCCTGTAAAATTACATCCCATCCTTCCAGCCTTTCCTCCTCCCTTCTAAGACTAAATTTAACTTGGCAAAGAACTCAATTAAATAAGAAAAGAGGAATCATTGAAGGTTTTGAGCAAAAGGATACAATGATAAAATCTGAGGGGTTTGCTGTTTTGTTTTATAAAATTCATTTTGTCATGACTTTGGAACAAAATGAAGTACAGAGACTAGAGTTTTGAGGCTAATTAAAGCAATAATACAAGCATGAAGTTAACAAATATCTTATCTAGGGTTGAAGTGGTAGAAATGACATCGTATTTTGAAAAAAATATCAACAGGACTTTCTGATAGACCCATTCATTATGTGGGCTGAGTACATGGATAAGTCAAAATAAATCCATCTACTACACGATTGCATAGTATACATGTAAAAGACTGTATACAAACTCTAAGATGACATGTATGCTATAGGAGCTTTGATTACTTGCCTAAAAGTTATTTAACCTGTTTTATTCTTTCAATATGTCCTTTTAACTGATCATGATGTCTTGGATACAACAGGTGCCAACCGAACAGGGCAGTTCAATCAGTTGAGTCATTCAGTCACGTCCAACTCTTTGCTACCCCATGGACTGCAGCACACCAGACTTCCCTGTCCTTCACCAACTCCTGGAGCTTGCTCAAATTCATGTCCATTGAGTCAGTGATGCCATCCAACCATCTCATCCTCTGTCGGCCCCTTCTCCTCCTGCCTTCAATCTTTCCTAGGATCAGGCTCTTTTCTAGTGAGTCAGTTCTTTGCATCAGGTGGCCAAAGTATTGGAGTTTCAGCTTCAACATCAGTCCTTCTGATGAATATTCAGGACTGATTTCCTTCAGAATGGACTGGTTGGATCTCCTTGCAGTCCAAGGGACTCTCAAAAGTCTTCTCCAGTGTCACAGTTCAAAAGCACCAATTCTTCAACGCTCAGCTTTCTTTATGGTCCAACTCTCACATCCATACATGACTACTGGAAAAACCATAGCTTTGACTAGATGGACCTTTGTTGCAAAAGTAATGTCTCTTCTTTTCAATACACTGTCTAGGTTGGTCATAGCCTTTCTTTCAAGGAGCAAGCATCTTTTAATTTCATGGCTGCACTCACCATCTGCAGTGATTTTGGAGTCCCTTAAAATAAAGTCTCTCACTGTTTCCACTGTTTCCCCATCTATTTGCCATGAAGAGACAAGACCGGATGCCATGATCTTAGTTTTCTGAAGGTTGAGTTTTAAGCCAGCTTTTTCACTCTCCTCTTTCTCCTTCATCAAGCTGCTCTTTAGCTCTTCTTCGCTTTCTACCATTAAGATTGGTGTCATCTGCATATCTGAGGTTATTGATATTTCTCCCAGCAATCTTGATTCCAGGTTGTGCTTCATCCAGCCCAGCATTTCTCATGATGTACTCTGCATATAAGTTAAATAAGCAGGGTGACAGTCTACAGCCTTGACGTACTCCTTTCCCGATTTGGAACCAGTCTGTTGTTCCATGTCCAGTTCTAACTGTTGCTTCCTGACCCGTATATATATGTGTGTATAAATATGTATATGTATAAATGTGTATATGATTATATATACACATTCCCGTTTCTTTTGGTGTCTTTTTTTCAGTCACAATAGTCGTAGTAACACATAGGAATGAATTTTTTTCTTTTTCCAAACCTTTTTCTATCTGATTTACCAATGTACACATTTTTCTCCCCAAAAATATTATTATGATCTGAAACAGACTTCATCAGAGAAATGCAAATGGACAATAAACGCATGAAAAAGTCCCCAACATCATTGATAATCAGAGAAATGGAAATCAAAACCACAATGAGATTATTGTTGAGATATAAGCTTTATTGAGGATGTGGAGAAATTGAGACCTTCATACAGCACTGGTAGGAATGTAAAATGGTATAGCCACTATGGAAACAATAAAGCAGCTCCTTAAAAAGTTAAACATAGGCTTACTATTTGACCTACCAACTCCACTCCAAGAGAAGTAATATACATATACACACACACACACACACACAAAAACTTATACACAAATGTTCATAGCAGCATTATATATAATAGCCAACAGGTGGAAATAAATCAAATGAATAAACAAAGTATGGCATATCCATTCAATGAAATATTATTTGGATATAAAAAGAATTAAACACTGATTCCTTGGGAGGGAAGTTAAACTAAAAATATCTCAAATGTATTCAGCTGTGAGATCTCATACAAACTGCATTGTCTCACTTGTAGAATGTGGAGGAGGGCACTTAACTAGATATCTCTAAGGTTGCTCCTAATTCCAAAATTCAATGACTATGGCATAGACTCCAATCACAGAATATACATAAAAACTGTGGCCAAACCTATATGGATTAAAGAGGAAACTGTGATTTCTCAGGTATTCAGATAAAAAAACACACCTTGGCTAGCAGTTGAAAAACACTGTCTAAGAACTCATCCTCTACACAGACTCTATTATCTGAAATAGATTAGGATGGGAAAAATTCAGTTCAACATGATCACTAGCTCTACCTTCTGTAAAACTAACTGTATAGTTAAGCCTGAATTGTTTCAATCACTGTATGAGCAAGAACAATCACAGGAAGATTCTCTCTGAAATTATCTGGTCTGTTTAGGTTTTTGGTTTTTAAATTGGGATTGGCAACTTCTTCCAACTATCATTATGTTATTTTCATGGAATATGGACTCAGCAAGAAATTTTTCAGGCCCAAGTGATACATTCCTTTTCCCCCTTGGTAAATTTAGACAAGTTGGGGCATTCAAAATAAGGAAAAGGACTTTGAGACAAGGAAGGAATGCCTGCTGGCTCCTTAGCTTTGGAACTGAGAAGTGAAATTCCAAGGACTAGAAACTCAAAGATGAGGTGGTCCACTGGGGAAGCATAGCTTTGTCGTGGAGGAAGCTAGGGGAAAAAATCTAATGAGTTTTCCAGGAATTGCAAGTGCTTAGCAGTGAATGAAATTCAGAGAATTAAAATTTGGGTGAACAGAAAATGTATTTTATCTCTTTCTTTTAAAAAATATTTTTTTTAGAAAGACACAGGCTAGGCTATCTGGGCAAGGAACTAAAAAATGCTAATACAATAATAGTCTAGTATTAGAGGCTCTCTTGGTTGTTCTTAATCCCACAGGAACTAGTCTCTGCCTTCACTTCATAAGGAATGAACCAAAAGTAGCACTTAAAAATGAAATGGGTTTGGTCCACTCAAACCAGCTCAGATAGTTTCCATCTTCCTAGATTTTAGTTGGCTTTTAGGGAGGAGGCACATAAAAATTAAGCTTGCCTCTCCAGTCCATAAGTTTAATTTTACTTCCATGTGAGCAGGCCTTGACATCAATCTGGTATGCCCTTCCACTCTATTCCAGCTGGATTTGTAAAGGCTTTCTGCATTGGGCAGCAAAGTGCCCAGTTTCATGCCTGAAAAATTAATTTTGGGTTGCATAGATGGTACTTGGGTAAGGAAAAATGAGGAAGACTGGATATAGTATTATACAAATTGCATACTGTTGTGGATAAGGAAAGGAATGCAGAAGAGAGGAAGGAAAAATCTATTTGCCAGTTGTTTTAACAAAATGTCAGGCTTTTTTCAAGGTTTCTATGATGTTCTTTGATAAGATTTGACTCATATGTAGGACTTGTAACTAGAGTGATGGTCCTCTCTGTGATTTATAAGAGACTATTGTAACTAGCTCAATCCATCTACATACAATGCAATAAACTATACAAAAGCCCACCAAAGACTTGTTTCTTACAGAAGTATAGAGGCAGCTTAATTTGAGTTTCCAGAAACTTCTACAAATGGGACTCAGTGTCATAATTTTTTTCAGATGAAAATGTGGGTCCCTTGGAAGCAAAATTAGTATACTACCCTACATTCTCCATAAACTTACCAAAAGGTAACTGTTTTACCATTACATTTCTCCTGCTTGACTTAAATTTTATGTGGTGAGTAAAATTTACAGCAAAGACCCTGCAAAGCAATTCAAATGCTCAATGAATTTACGGGAGAAAAAACAAAGGAAATCATTATATGGTTTTAAGGATGAAAAATTCTCAGATCCAAAATGAAAATGCATCTTTCTGTCTACAAACTCACGAATAAACTGCATGCCCTGAAAAACACTAAGAGGAAACGCACTAAGGTATGTGTGTGCTCAGTCGCTCAGTTGTGTCCAGCTCTTTGCAAACCCACTTCTCCTGTGTCTCCTGCTTTGGCAGGTGGTTCTTTACCACTGTGCCACCTGGGAAGCCCATACCAAGTCACAGGGGTAAGAAAATCCCTGATATCCATGGAGCTTTAAGGAAATGAGAAGCTTTCATGAGGTCCTACGAAGAGTCAGCTGCCTTAAATACATTATATACATCAACCCTCCCCACAACACTGAAATGTGTTTCTCCCTGTCTCGCAACCAAGACCCCAAGCTCAGAGCGGCTGAGCACCTTGTCCCAAGACAGCCCAGCTGGTAAACAAGCCAGAATTTGAACACTAGTCTGTCTGTCTCCAGAATCCAGGCCATTCAGTCACACTCCATGAACTACCCATGATTTTATACACTAGAAAAAAGAATTCAGTTCCGTTAAGTTGTTCGGTCATGTCTGACTCCTCGTGACCCCATAGACTGCAGCACGCCAGGCCTCCCTGTCCATCACCAGCTTCCGGAGGTTACTTAAACTCATGTCCATTGAGTCAATGATGCCATCCAACATCTCATCCTCTGTCGTCCCCTACTCCTCCCACCTTCAATCTTTCCCAGCATCAGGGTCTTTTCCAATGAGTCAGTTCTTCACATCAGGTGGCCAAAGTATTGGAGTTTCAGCTTCAGCATCAGTCCTTCCAATGAATATTCAGGACTGATTTCCTTTAGGATTACCCCATCAATTTTCCTCATTTGCTCTCTTATTTTTTCTGTAAGGGACCACCTCAGCCTGAATATAGTGACAATCCAGGCACAAATATATTCCCTTCTCACCCCCACAGACTAAAGTAAGCTCTGCAACATCCACACGTTGTTACTAGAAATACAGTGTGTGGAAAGAAGTGGAAATGCCCGAGATAACGTTAGTTTTCCATTTGACTTAATCCAGGCAATGGGGTTCATAAAAGGAATACTGCATCACATATGAGCTCTTTATGTTCAATTCTTTCAGAAATGCAGCTTCATTGAAAATAACATTTCAACCGTTCTTTTTAAAGTTTTTTTTTTTCCCCCAGAAGCTCTACTCATTTAATCTTGATAACAATCCATGGGTAGAAAGCTACTCACTCATTTTATTAGTTGCTATTATAATATGGGCAAAGTATAGCCTTACTAGACAAATATTAATAAATACTTAATTGGCATATTAACTGCCTGGATACAAAAGGATTATATGAAATATTTGAAATGAGTTGTTTTACATACAAAAGACTCTCAGTTCACCATTTCCAGTGTGGGCTAGCCACTGAGCCAATCTGCCTTCCTCCCTAAAAAAATGACTCTTTTGTTTTCCATTCTTAAATTCATTCAAAGTGTTTTTTTCTCTGAAGGTCCACTGAGGATAAGAAACAGGGCTAGACATCAAGAAGGCTACAAAAACAAAGAATTCCTCAAGGACCAATAGTTTGACAAAATAAAAAATGCAGTACCCCTAAAATAATCTACAAAAATGTCACATATTAGCACACACAAATTCTTGGCTGCATATAGGAATCACTTGGTGAGCTTTAAAAAATACTAATAACTGGGTCACAGCCACAGTGATTTTGATTTAATTGGTCTGGGATGCAGCCCAACATTAGTGCTTTTAAAAGCTCCCAGATGATTCTGTGTGGTGCTGAGTCTGAGAAGCTCACAGCACCACAGTGATGGGAGCCCGAAGGTGCCTGAATGTTGAGTGTATCGGATCAACAGCTGAGCCACATTGTAGGAATCCCCTTCCTTCTTTCTTTCCTTCCTTCCTAAATTGACCCCTTGAAGTAGCAGCAGTGTAGACTCAGGGCCATGAAGAATGGGGAGTTTTGAAGCACTGGAGATGGAAAGCAGAAAAAGGGTGTCAGACGAGGTAGAAATGCTAAAAACCAAGGCTGAAAAAAATAACAAGGAACACTTTGGGGATTTTAATTTTGAATGAAGCAGAGTCTTCTGGGAAATTAGAGGTGAGAATAAGCTAGAAATGTGGGCCAGGGTCCTGAGGCAGAGGGACCCATGGCAGTTGTGTTTGAAGCTGACTTCAGAAGCAGTAAGACTCCACTGATAACGTCTGAGCCAGGAAATGATAGGACCAAATAACTATAACTCTGCAACTGGAAATTCAGGAAAATTCATCTCTAGAAAGTGCAGTATGGGCTGCAGGAAAGAGTCTGGGGAGAAAGAGATCCCAGGGAACCCAGGGAAGAGGTGATGGAGATGAGGGAGGCAAAGGTCAGGGGCACCGAACCAGGGCCATGGCAGTGGGAGGATGAAAGACAGGTTCCAGGCACACAGCCCCCGAGGGAGTGACAGGGGGTAAGTGGCTGGTAGGAGACAAGGAGAAAAAGGTGATGGCCGGAGGCTTAGTGCCGGGTGACATGATTAACAGAGATGGGGAGGTGGGAGGAAGAAGCAGACCATGAATTCCATTTTATACACATTTTGCTTCAGCTGTCATCATGTGATCAACTTGGGAAAGCCCAGTGACACGCTGGAAATTTGGAATGGGAACACAGTGGAGAATTCCAAGTTAGAAGCAGAAATGTGGGTGTCATACTGTTGTGGGTCGTCAGCACGTGAGGTCTATGGGGGACATGAAGAAGATGAGAACAGCCTTGGCTATGCCTGTGAGGGCTTATGAAGGAGACATGGGCAGGTAAACACAGGAAGGGACAAAGCCAGGCTGTGTCACAGGGCTCAGTGAGACAAAGAGAGTCCAAGAGCATGGGATAATCTACAATGGCAAATGTTACAGGTGAAAAAATCACAAATTAAGGCAGAAAAAAAACAGGGCATAGTCATTCACAGATCACTGGCAACCAAAAAAAAATATTAGGATGAAGGCAGCATCCTAACAGGTGGGGTAAGAGCCAGATGACTGGGAGCTAAAAGTTGGGGGAGGGGCCAGAAAATGACGCCATGAAGTCAGGTCCACTAATGTAGAGAGTGTGTGGTGGGGGAGAGGGAAGTACCCAGATGAGAGTGTGCCGAGACAGTGAAATTGCTAAAGGAGCTCCGTGAATGTGGACACTCGTGGGCTCCAGAGCAATAGGGGAGGTCAGATGCTTGGGGGCAAGGGGTGCTGGGGAGAGGGTGAGGGCTCACTCAGGTCAGTCAAAACGCAGCCCTTCCCAGGAATGAAGGCTGAGTCATCTTTTTCTTGGAAACAGAAGGAAAGGAGAGGGGATTCATGAAAGAACAGCTCAGTAGACATGGAAAGGAGAAGAACTAGGGAGCTTGAAAGCCTGATGACCAAGGTTTTCCCAGTGCAAGGCACCTTTGAAAGCTGTAAGAGCAGGGAGCACAGAGGAGGGCGGACAAGCCTGCACAGTGGGGACAGGGAGAGCTCCACCATGGACCCGTCCTGAGACAGACGACCCGGAGGAACCAAGGAGCCCAGCCAGCACCTGCCTCCAAGGGGTCTCCTGTGGGCTCTACCACCCAGAAGCAAGGTGAGGGCACGAGCCCCTCCTTGAGGTCTGACAGAGTGAGTAGAGCCCACCTTCCACTTAGAGTGTCAGGAGTTCTGCAGAAGCCTACACACCTTCGCTGCCCTGGCTTTCACCCCCTGCCCAGTTTTACTTCACCACTGTTACCTTCACTTTCAAGGTGCCTGTGGCCCAGAGCAGGCCCATTCTCAACTCAACCTGCATTCTTGAACAAGTCACATATCACACACCCCCTGGACTGGAAAATGAAGGCGATGATAATGGGGCTCTGCCTCCAGCACAAAGGCTTATGAGGATTAAAGGACAAAAGGCTGAGCAATTTGCAATTATGAAGCCATAGCAAAGCTCCGTGATCATCTCTGCCTGGCTGGGCACAGCACAGTCCAGCGAACACAAAGGCCACATTCAGACCTTCTCAGGTGCCAGAGACCCACAGAGGGCCGGCTAAATGAAGCAGAAGCCAAAGACAAAAGAAAATCCCTCAACAAAACAAGGCAAGAGGAAAGAGGACACACAGAGGAAAGGGATTGGGAGGTTAGAGGGTCATGGAGTTTGTGCCGCTGAACTTCCCCTGGACAAAGAAATCATTGCATGTTTCTGTTTGGGTTACACCATATGGGGGCATACAGCGGAGCCTGTGTGCTGACCCTGCACTGGCTAGGAAATCTATCTGATGGAGGAGCCTCATTGCCGGGCCATGTCCAGTCCACCGGCAGAGCGCGGCCCTCCAGAGAAGAAGCATTCAGGGTGGGCCGCTTTTCATTTTCTACTCCACCAGAGACTTGCTCTGTAAAGAATTCACAAATTTTAAAAGGTTTCTGCTTAGATAAGAACCTGGGCAAAACTGCTCTGCACGCATGCACTCCACGTCACTTCAGTCATGTCCCACTCTTCGTGACCCTGTGGACTGTGGCTCACCAGGCTCCTCTGTCCATGAGATTTCCTAGACAAGAATACTGGAGTGGGTTGCCATGCCCTCTTCCAGAGGATCTTCCCCAGCCAGGGATCGAACCCACATCTGTTAAGTCTATCTGCCATGGCAGGTGGGTTCTTTACCATTAGTGCCACCTGGGAAGCCCAAAACTAGTAAATGCCCAAAGTCCAGTAAATGCCGAAAGTCACCAAGCTTGTCAACCCTTACCAGTGTTGTAAAGTGCTGTCTAATGTAAACACTTTACAAAGTGCATCCCCTGAGCGCAATGAAGCAACATACGCCTTGCGGTGGGTCATACTTGTATCTGTTGGATAACCTGGGGCTCCCAGGACCCCATCCAGCTTTCAGGCTATCTGTTGGCTCTGTGAGTGGCCCTCATCCACTAGAGCCTGGTTCCCTCCAGGCTCCCTGCCCCGAGCTTTCTGGGAGGACCTGAAAGGGAAGTCAGGGTGCTGAGATTACCTATGTTCAGGGCTCAGCCATGGTCTTCTCAGCCTGGCCCCCCGCTCCAGCTGCTTCCCCAGCACACAGTTCTGGGCCACTGGGGTCTGCATCACTCCTGTTTGGTTGCCAAGCCCACCCTAGCCTGCACTGAGCAGCTCATAACCAACCACAGCTGTCCCCGGCTTCAGTCCTTTCTGTGGACCAGCCTCGGCACTCCTCATGGTCTCCGCCACAGGATGGCCATACTCCCTTCCTCTGGCTAACAGGGAACAGCATTTATAATGTCCTCCTTGTCCAGAGGAGTGAAGGACAGTCACAGCTATGGGATGGAGGGCTTTGTCTCCCACTGCAGCCTTCTGTCACTGCTTTTGAGAGGGTGGGAGGGAGGGCTCGAGCAGTCCTGAGTCCCTTAGCCTTCTGACAGCAGGTCTCAGGCTGGGTCTGACTTACCTGCTCAAACTCATTCCTCCTAGTGGTTTCCTTCTAGGGGCCCTGCTCCCAGTCTTCCCTGCGGCAGGTTTCCAAGGGGTAGGAGTGAGGATACTCTTACAGGGACAGTAAGAGTTACTCAGATAGTATAGAAAGATACTCAGATAGTGTAGTCAGTCCATTATGTCAGGAGAGGTCTAAACATCAGTTGTGAATGAGGTTTTGAACCTTCTGAAAGCATTTCTGGGCCTCTGGTCTGCAGCTCATTCTTTCAGAAAGGTCCCATAAAATGACTCGAGCCTAGGAAAATTCATCTTCTTGCCACTTTTTCCAGAGTGAGGACAGGCCCTGCTGCTGTCCTTTGCCCTTCACCAGACAGCTTCTGAGAACGCTCACCAGAGTCCATGCCAGCACATGCAGGGGGCTGTGAACTCGGTGGCCCAGCAAACATCCAGGTAGGAAGTGAAATGGCAGATTCTCCTTCTTTAAGAGGATCCATGAGCAGCCACTACCTCCTAGGCTGACACAACTCTAAGTTTAACTCCTTACACTTTACTTTGATCGTTCTTTACAACCCATCTTCCATAGGTCTAGTCTTATCCTGGGTAGGCTGAGCAGGTGACAGGGCTTCATGGCTGGCTCTGCTGGCCCCTTACTCAGTCCAGCAGAGATGTTTCTGGCCCCCTCTTTGGAAAGCAGGAGATACTCCTTTGTTCTCAGTTTTAGGGTAACACCTGAAATTAGAACACTATGATATCACTTGTTTACCTAAGTATTTCGGTTATTGT
Source organism: Bos indicus x Bos taurus (assembly GCF_003369695.1). NCBI lineage: Eukaryota > Metazoa > Chordata > Mammalia > Artiodactyla > Bovidae > Bos > Bos indicus x Bos taurus. The sequence continues at coordinate 68,845,075 of NC_040092.1, read as the reverse complement.
TGTGATCCACACAGTCAAAGGCTTTGGCATAGTCAATACGGCAGAAGTAGATGTTTTTCTGGAACTCTCTTGCTTTATTAATGATCCAATGGATGTTGGCAATTTGATCTCTGGTTCCTCTACCTCTTCTAAATCCAGCTTGAACATCTGGAAATTCATGGTTCATGTACTGTTGAAGCCTGACTTGGAGTATCTTGAGCATTACTTTGCTAGCATGTGAGATGAATGCAATTGTGCAGTCGTTTGAGCATTCTTTGGCATTGCCTTTCTTTGGGATTGGAATGAAAACAGACCTTTTCCAATCCTGTGGCCACTGCTGAGTTTTCCAAATTTGCTGGCATATTGAGTGCAGCACTTTCACAGCATCATCTTTTAGGATTTGAAATAGCTCAACTGGAACTCCATCACCTCCACTAACTTTGTTCGTAGTGATGCTTCCTAAGGTCCACTTGACTTCGCACTCCAGGATATCTGGCTCTAGGTGAGTAATCACACCATCATGGTTATCTGGGTCATGAAGATCTTTTTTGTATAGTTCTGTATATTCTTGGGCTTCCCTTGTGGCTCAACTGGTAAAGAATCCACCTGCAATGCAGGAGACCTGGGTTCAATCCCTGGGTTGGGAAGATCCCCTGGAGAAGGGAAAGGCTACCCACTCCAGTAGAGGATGAGATGGTTGGATGGTATCACCGACTCAATGGACATGAGTTTGAGTAAACTTTGGGAGTTGGTAATGGACAGGGAGGCTTGGCGTGCTGCAGTCCATTGGGTCGCAGAGTCAGACATGACTAAGCGACTGAACTGAACACTGAACTCTGTGTATTCTTTCCTCTTCTTAACATCTTCTGCTTCTGTTAGGTCCATACCATTTCTGTCCTTTATTGTGCCCATCTTTGCATGAAATGTTCCCTTGGTATCTCTAATTTTCTTGAAGAGATCTCTAGTCTTTCCCATTATATTGTTTTCCTCTATTTCTTTGCATTGATCACTGAGGAAGGCTTTCTTATCTCTCCTTGCTATTCTTTGGAACTCTGCATTCAAATGGGTACATCTTTCCTTTTCTCCTTTGCCTTTGGCATCTTAAAGAGATGGGAACACCAGACCACCTGACCTGCCTCCTGAGAAACCTGTACGAAGGTCAAGAAGCAATAGCTAGAACTGGACATGGAACAACAGACTGGTTCCAAATCAGGAAAGGAATACGTCAAGGCTGTATACTGTCACCCTGCTTATTCAACTTATATGCAGAACACACCATGAGAAATGCTGGACTGGATGAAGCACAAGCTGGAATCAAGATTGCCAGGAGAAATGTCAATAAACTCAGATATGCAGATACCACCCTTATGGCAGAAAGCAAAGAAGAGCTAAAGAGCCTCTTGATGAAAGCGAAAGAGGAGAGTGAAAAAGCTGGCTTAAAACTCAACATTCAGGAAACTAAGATCACGGCATCTGGTCCCATCTATTCATGGCAAATAGATGCAGAAACAATGGAAACACTGACAGACTTTATTTTGAGGGGCTCCAAAATCACTGCAGATGGTGACTGCAGTCATGAAATTAAAAGACACTTGCTCCTTGGAAGAAAAGTTATGACCAACCTAGACAGCATATTAAAAAGCAGAGACATTACTTTGCCAAGAAAGTTCTGTCTAGTCAAAGCTATGGTTTTTCCAGTGGGTATGCATGGATGTGAGAGTTGGACTATAAAGAAAGCTGAGTGCTAGAGAATTGATGCTTTTGAACTGTGGTGTTGGAGAAGACTCTTGAGAGTCCCTTGGACAGCAAAGAGATCCAACCAGTCCATCCTAAAGGAAATCAGTCCTGAATATTCATTGGAGGACTGATGCTGAAGCTGAAACTCCAATATTTTGGCCACCCAATGCAAAGAACTGACTCATTTAAAAAGACACTGATGCTGGGAAAGATTGAAGGTGGGAAGAAAAGGGGATGACAGAGGATAAGATGGTTGGATGGCATCACCAACTCAATGGACATGGGTTTGAGTAGGCTCCGGGAATTGGTGATGGACAGGTAAGCCCGGCATGCTGCAGTCCATGGGGTTGCAAAGAGTGGAATGTGACTGAGTGACTGAACTGATCTTAGGTTATTGCGTACAAATTATTGACGTAAGTTGTTGAAAAGTAATGGGTCCCAACAGTTTTTAATATAAATTAGCCAGTATTATATCTGCTTCATGATGAGATGCTTTCAAGAGTATACTCACAATTTTAACACATAGAAAAGAAATCATAAAGATTTACTGGAGCTTTAAATAAAGCTTCCTTATTCTAGGAAGAAATCCAACATGGAAGTATTTAATACAGATTATTTCACTTCTTTCAAATCCAGTGACTCATCAAGCCTCTTCCAGGTTGCTATACGAGGTCTACAGAAATTGGAAATCAGGAAATTAGTCTAAAAAATTACTCTTTGCTGTCACATATTATGTTGTATATTAAAAAACAGATTGACCCTGGTGCTTCCCTGGTGGCTCAGTGGTAAAGAATTCTGCCTGCCAATGCAGGAGACATGAATGTGATCCCTGGTCCAGGAAGATCCCACATGCCACAGGGAAAATAAGCTCATGGGCCACAACTCCTGAAGCCCATGCACACTGGTGCTCATACTCCACAGCAAGAGAAGCCTCCCTGGATGAAGAGCCTGTGCACCTCAACCAGAGAGTCCACACACAGCAACAAGACCCAGCACAGCCAAAAAAAAAAAAAAGATTCACCCTGCATGGGGTCTAGTTATTAAGTTGAATTCTCAATTTATAACGTAATCCTCAACACCAGAGTTTATCACTCAAGTTTTTCAAAGTCCAAATAAGTTAATATGCTTCCAAACCAAAGATAGTGCACTATTTAACATCATCCAGAAATGATCACATTGGCTTGACATTTAATCCCTGCTGTCATATATTTGGCTCTCTCTGTATCACTGACCAATATATGAACATCTACTCTGAACTGTCTAGTCAGGGCTATGGTTTTTCCAGTAGTCATGTATGGATGTGAGAGTTGGACTGTGAAGAAAGCTGAGTGCCAAAGAATTGATGCTTTTGAACTGTGGTGTTGGAGAAGACTTTTGAGAGTCCCTTGGACTGCAAGGAGATCCAACCAGTCCATTCTGAAGGAGATCAGTCCTGGGTGTTCTTTGGAAGGAAAGATGCTGAAGCTGAAACTCCAATACTTTAGCCACCTCATGCAAAGAGTTGACTCATTGGAAAAGACTCTGATGCTGGGAGGGATTGGGGGCAGGAGGAGAAGGGGACAACGGAGGATAAGATGGGTGGATGGCATCACCGACTCGATGGACATGAGTTTGAGTGAACTCCAGGAGCTGGTGATGGACAGGGAGGCCTGGTGTGCTGCGATTCATGGGGTCGCAAAGAGTCGGACATGACTGAGTGACTGAACTGAACTGAACTCTGAATCTAGATGCAGTAAATCAGCTGTATCTTTTGCTGGGGCTCTTTTGGCAGAGTTGGCAAGTTTTGACACAGAAAGGCTTCAGAGCAGAGACATCCCTGACAGTTACACTGTTGACAGCTCCCTGCAGTCTTCACGTCTGAGATGCAGGACAGCCACAGATTTTGTTGAGATACTGTTGGCCAAAGAAAGCAACTCAGGCAGCTGGTCCCACCTGGCATGGCCTTCCTACACACCGGCATCCCGTCTGCCCCAGAAACCCCTGCTTCTCCCAGAGCCTGGGTGTGTTCCTCAGCACTTCCTCAGGTTACAGCCTCCACAGAAACCCCGTCCTTGACATTCTCCCCTTGCCTCCTGTCCCCAGTCACTGCCCTGAATCGTCACACCCTAACCAAACTCGGAAAAGATGTCTTTGAATCTCCCACTTCCTCTCTTTTTCTGCCCTTTTCTTATCATCATCATCTCCTGGTCACCAGAGCCCAGGGGCTGTGAGTTGGTTCCCTCCTTCCTCTCAGAGTATGTTCTCAGGAAGTAATCAGGACCAGTCATTATTAGTTCATTGAGACTGAAGTGCAAGTGACTGACAAGGTTGTGCTTTTCCTTAATGATTTTAACAGTCATTAAATCTTTTGTTTGGTTTTAGCTGAAGCTCTGATTGTGGCAGACCTCTGCCAGCCTCTCTCTGCAATATACTCTCATTCCTTCAAAACCAGCTTCCCAATCTCCTGATCTGGCCCAGCACAGCCTTCCCCTACTCCATCCCCCAGCCACTTCACTTCTAAATATCTAAAAAGATTCTCCTTTTATGCTCTGCCAGCTACTTTGCTTGTCCCCAACACATGCACATATACACTATGGCTCAACCCTAAAACTGCCTTATCTTCCCTCGTTAACTATACTCTCCACTCACTCCTCTAGCTATAAGCAAAACTGTTAAGCAAACTTTCTGAGCTGTCTCTTGCCTGAAACCTCGTGAAAGAGAACAGAGAAACTGTGAGTTCCCTAAAGTGGGTTCATAGCTTATTCCTCCATTACAATAAAAAGCAAAGGAGAGAAAGCAAAGTGCCCATCAATTCTTGGTTAATTGAAACCAAGTCGGTGTGTTTACAAACAAGCCTCTAGCACAGGCTAAAATTAGTTAGCGAAAGAGTACTAGGTTTAATATATAGAAAGCTCATTTTTTTTAAAAATCAGTGATTTTCAATAGGAAAATGTAAAAGTTATATGAATAAACAATATAAAAATAGGAAATGTAATTGGTCACAAAAAGAGATCTCTCTCTACATAGTTAATGGTTCAATGAAATTAATGCTGTTTGTGCACAAAATTAGAGGAACAAAACCATAATATTCAATATTATACTAGAGTAAATTAAGAAATTCTTTTAGAAAGCAATTTTGTAAAACATATCTAGTAGCCATAAGAAGTTATACTGTTTAATAAGTAATTATATTTCTAAGGGAAAATTCTAAATACAGAAAAAAATAAGATTTTTTAAAGTTTATAGCAGCAATGCTTATAAGAGCAAAATGTTTAACTAATCCAAAGATCCAATAAAAAGAACACTTTAGAAAAATACGATATATACACTTAATAGAAAGGGAAAACAGAATGAAAAGTTTATATATACATCTATTATGCACAGAGGGAGAAGGCAATGGCACCCCACTCCAGTACTCTTGCCTGGAAAATCCCATGGACAGGAGGAGCCTGGTAGGCTGCAGTCCATGGGGTCGCTGGGAGTCGGACACGACTGAGTGACTTCACTTTCACTTTTCACTTTCATGCATTGGAGAAGGAAATGGCAACCCACTCCAGTGTTCTTGCCTGGAGAATCCCAGGGACAGGGGAACCTGGTGGGCTGCCGTCTATGGGGTCCCACAGAGTTGGACCCGACTGAAGCGACTTAGCAGCAGCAGCAGCATTATGCATAGAAGAAATGGAAGGAAATACATTAAAATGTTAGCACTGTTTTCTCTGAGAGTTGAAGCTAATAGTGATTGCTTCTTTTTAATTGATACTATCCAGATTCAGACTTAAATTGAAGAAAGTAGGGAAAATCACTAGACCATTCAGGTATGACCTAAATCAAATCCCTTATGATTATACAGTGGAAGTGAGAAATAGATTTAAGGGACTAGATCTGATAGATAGAGACCCTGATGAACTATGGACTGAGGTTTGTGACACTGTACAGGAGACAGGGATCAAGACCATCCCCATGGAAAAGAAATGCGAAAAAGCAAAACAGCTGTCTGGGGAGGCCTTACAAGTAGCTGTGAAAAGAAGAGAAGCGAAAAGCAAAGGAGAAAAAGATATAAGCATCTGAATGCATAGTTCCAAAGAATAGCAAGAAGAGATAAGAAAGCCTTCATCAGCAATCAATGCAAAGAAATAGAGGAAAATAACAGAATGGGTGAGACTAGAGATCTCTTCAAGAAAATTAGAGATACCAAGAGAACATTTCATGCAAAAATGGGCTCGATAAAGGACAGAAATGGTATGGACCTAACAGAAGCAGAAGATATTAAGAAGAGGTGGCAAGAATACACAGATCAGATCAGTCGCTCAGTCGTGTCTGACTCTTTGCGACCCCATAAATCGCAGCACACCAGGCCTCCCTGTCCATCACCAACTCCCAGAGTTCACTCAGGCTCACGTCCATCGAGTCAGTGATGCCATCCAGCCATCCCACTCTCTGTCGTCCCCTTCTCCTCCTGCCCCCAATCCCTCCCAGCATCAGAGTCTTTTCCAATGAGTCAACTCTTCGCATGAGGTGGCCAAAGTACTGGAGTTTCAGCTTTAGCATCATTCCTTCCAAAGAAATCCCAGGGCTGATCTCCTTTAGAATGGACTGGTTGGATCTCCTTGCAGTCCAAGGGACTCTTAGGAGTCTTCTCCAACACCACAGTTCAAAAGCATCAATTCTTCAGTGCTCAGCCTTCTTCACAGTCCAACTCTCACATCCATACATGACCACAGGAAAAACCATAGCCTTGACTAGACAGGCCTTTGTTGGCAAAGTAATATCTCTGCTTTTCAATGTGCTATCTAGGTTGGTCATAACTTTCCTTCCAAGGAGTAAGCGTCTTTTAATTTCATGGCTGCAATCACCATCTGCAGTGATTTTGGAGCCCCCAAAAATAAAGTCTGACACTGTTTCCACTGTTTCCCCATCTATTTCCCATGAAGTAATGGGACCAGATGCCATGATCTTCGTTTTCTGAATGTTGAGCTTTAAGCCAACTTTTTCACTCTCTACTTTCACTTTCATCAAGAGGCTTTTTACAGAAGCAGAAGATATTAAGAAGAGGTGGCAAGAATACACAGAAGAACTGTACAAAAAAGATCTTCATGACCAAGATAATCATGATGGCATGATCACTCACTTGAGCCAGACATCCTGGAATGTGAAGTCAAGTGGGCCTTAGAAAGCATCACTACGAACAAAGCTAGTGGAGGTGATGGAATTCCAGTTGAGCTATTTCAAATCCTGAAAGATGATGCTGTGAAAGTGCTGCACTCAATATGCCAGCAAATTTGCAAAACTCAGCAGTGGCCACAGGACTAGAAAAGGTCAGTTTTCATTCCAATCCCAAAGAAAGGCAATGCCAAAGAATGCTCAAACTACCACACAATTGCACTCATCTCACACACTAGTAAAAGTAATGCTCAAAATTCTCCAAGCCAGGCTTCAACAATACGTGAACCATGAACTTCCAGATGTTCAAGCTGGTTTTAGAAAAGGCAGAGGAACCAGAGATCAAATTGCCAACATCCGCTGGATCATGCAAAAAGCAAGAGAGTTCCAGAAAAACATCTATTTCTGCTTTATTGACTATGTCAAAGCCTTTGACTGTGTGGACCACAATAAACTGTGGAAAATTCTGAAAGAGATGGGAATACCAGACCACCTGACCTGCCTCTTGAGAAACCTGTATGCAGGTCAGGAAGCAACTTCCATGTTAGAAGTGGACATGGAACAACAGACTGGTTCCAAATAGGAAAAGGAACATGTCACGGCTGTTTATTTTGTTATTGTCACCCTGTTTATTTAACTTCTAAGCACAGTTTATCATGAGAAACACTGGACTGGAAGAAGCACAAGCTGGAATCAAGACTGCCGGGAGAAATATCAATAACCTCAGATATGCAGATGACACCACCCTTATGGCAGAAAGTGAAGAGGAACTCAAAAGCCTCTTGATGAAGGTGAAAGTGGAGAGTGAAAAAGTTGGCTTAAAGCTCAACATTCAGAAAACGAAGATCATGGCATCTGGTCCCATCACTTCATGGGAAATAGATGGGGAAACAGTGGAAACAGTGTCAGACTTTATTTTTGGGGGCTCCAAAATCACTGTAGATGGTGATTGCAGCCAGGAAATTAAAAGACGCTTACTCCTTGGAAGGAAAGTTATGACCAACCTAGATAGCACATTCAAAAGCAGAGATATTACTTTGCCAACAAAGGTCCATCTAGTCAAGGCTATGGTTTTTCCTGTGGTCATGTATGGATGTGAGAGTTGGACTGTGAAGAAGGCTGAGCACTGAAGAATTGATGCTTTTGAACTGTGGTGTTGGAGAAGACTCCTAAGAGTCCCTTGGACTGCAAGGAGATCCAACCAGTCCATTCTAAAGGAGATCAGCCCTGGGATTTCTTTGGAAGGAATGATGCTAAAGCTGAAACTCCAGTACTTTGGCCACCTCGTGCGAAGAGTTGGCTCATTGGAAAAGACTCTGATGCTGGGAGGGATTGGGGGCAGGGGGAGAAGGGGATGACAGAGAATAGGATGGCTGGATGGCATCACCGACTGGATGGACGTGAGTTTGAGTGAACTCCAGGAGTTTGTGATAAACAGGGAGACCTGGCGTGCTGCGATTCATGAGGTCACAAAGAGTCGGACTCGACTGAGCAACTGAACTGAACTGAACTGATGCATGATGAATAGGTATTCTATTTATAGACTTTTTAAGTATAATTTAAAAGAAATCATTTATAAGCTATATTTATTTTCAGCCTAATAGATCTAGAAATCAAAAAAAGTCTGGAAAAGTCTGCTCACCAGGTTCATCCTTGGCTACTTCTTGATGATAGCCCTCTGATTCTCACTGGGGCAAAAATAAATTAAAAGATAGAAAGTAATCCTAGTTCAAGACAGTAAATTGAACATACACTCATGCACACACAGCTGCCTTTTGTGCTGGCAGAATGTAATGGAAACTGATCCAGGCTATCACACCCAGTTCTCCTGGCCTTCCTTCACACAGCTAAACTTCATTTCTCAGCTTTTCCTGATGCATCCAGCCACTTCACATTGGCAGAGATGATACCACACTTCGAGGCCTCACTATAAAACATTCTACCTCTAGCTATCCATCTCTTCCTGCCTGCATGGCTGGAAGTGAAGGACTCAGCTTGGAGGACAGCTGACCAGAAGACATGTCCAACAGGAGCACCCAATTAGACCCGGGATGAGCAGAAATACACCTTCCTAATATTAAGCCACAGAGATGTCAGGATTTGTGTGTTATTAGAGCACAGTGTAACCTCCTCTGCCTAATACACCAAGACCCCAGTGAATGTAAAGGAGTATATATAGAAATTAACCCATAAACACATTTTGAAAAAGAAGGCTGAGGCAATCTGATGAAAGAAACAGAAAAGAGTCACAGTGCCAAGGATATGCAAAATGAGGCTGCAGTTGGGGGCGGATCTTCCCACCAAAACCTAGAGAGGGTGTCAGGGAGAATGAGGATGGGTCTGGGAAATGGATCTGAGACAAGGAACTGGATGGATATCTATCAGTGGGAAAACTTCCACCTACTTGGCTCCCAGTGACCTGGGACCAGTGCTCATCCTCAAGGGAAAAAGCAATCTCTTCCCTAAACAGCAAATGGAAAAATGAGTAAGGCACTAGGAGGGATCCTGTAGGATTTCCTAAATGGAGAACCTGGAGAGTAGGAAATTAGAGAAATAATAATCAAATATCCCCAAACTGAAGAAAGGGTGTGTTTTGATTGCAAGGGCCCATGGAGTACAGACAGAAAACGTAAGTGGGCTAAGACAGCATCGTGAAATTTCAAAACTGCACAGAGGACAAGAAGATCTGTTCAGATGGTGAATCGTCAAGGTGGCCACCCACAGAACTGAAAACTGAAACAGTTCAAAGTGACCACCTCTGATAGGCACTGCTTGCTGGGAGGGGTGGGCTGGGGACTCACCTTCCATTAGAACTGCTCTGTCTACTTTGTGTTTCCTGTTTCATGGATCATCTTGATGGACTTTTATTTTAATTTGAAAACAAAAGAAGTGCCATGTACCATATTTCTAGACAAACCCATATCTGTGAATTATGAATAAGAGGCCTTTAGAGAGCTCTTATTTGCATAAGCAAAGTCCATCAATTACTGCAGCATACGCCTCCTCCTGAATATCCACAATGGGCCTTGGCCTCTGGTTCTCTCACTAACCCACCTTATTATTGGCAGGAATGGGGATGTAATGCGTATCTGTGTGGTAATGTCAGAATTGCAATCGGAGTTCAAAGGAAAGTGGTTTAAATTGGGAACTATTTAAATCATCATCTTTTTCCCCCCATTAATAACTGATTAATGTTCCATTTAGCGTATTTAGTGTAATTAGTAGTTCCATTTAGTGTATTCATATTCTGCTGATTTTCAGGGAAAAAAAGATTAGAGGTCACTTACAAAACAAATATCTTAAAATCCCTCAAAATAGGGATGAAAAAGAAGTAACATGGCAGCAGCAAGAGGAAATCTGAAGGCCAATCATTGAAAGGTATGGGGTAACCACGACCGAGCACAGAACCAGCATCACATTTCCTTGCAACTGAGACTTGGGAAGGGAGGAAAACAGAGAAGTCAGTAGGAAAATTCTCATAGAAAAAAAAAGTCCCTTAGGAAAGACAAAGGTTCTTCTTGGACCAACTGTGAGAGAAATACACAGGGTGGGGCATGACAGAGAGCTTCAAGAAACAGGAAGACAAGTTCCTCCAGCATCTTTTCAAGAGGCAGGATGGTCCCTCTGATGCTGTTTACCATCCCACTGCAACTCCACACACATCCAGCCACAAAACCCACCCCTTTATTCCCAGACTTGCCTGATGACAGCCATCAGCTGTCCGTTTCCCAGGCCCCTGGGCTGCAGACTCCGATTTGATGAGTCTGCAGGAATCGCCACAGTGAACACTCCCCAGGTGAGCGGACAAGCCTGGGAAACAGGTGACGGGGGATAGCCCCCAGCTGCAGATGAGATGCCCCTCGGATTGATTATGGCCCCTGGTAACCTCCCTCAGCTGGCCTCTCTCCAGATGACAAGACAGCCCAAGCAGTCGTGCATTTGCAGGAAAGCGTTTGAGAAAGATAAGGAATGTAACATTTGTTCCTTGATGGTAATAACTCAAAACGCTCCCCTCCCTTCCTTCATAACACTAATTCCATCCATGGGGCCATGATAAGTCACTGGAGGCTCTCAGGAGGTTCATCACCCACACGATTTGATACAAAAACATCTGTGCTGATGCACACAGCTTTGTATCATTACAGATGATATGTGGGCCGCTGCAGAACGTTTTTAAAGTCTTAAGATTGCATCTATTATTTCTGAAACAAGAGAGGAAGAAATCTCCCTTGGAAAAGAGCTGCACAGAATGGGGCATATGCAACTTTTGCTAGATGCCCATGCTGAATTAATTGCATTTCCAAAACACTCTTGCCTAAACCAAGCACATTTCAAGAAGTCTCTCAGCTACGGAGAACAAAAACTCCCTCCATACACACCAAAATCAGGAAATCAGAAGAGGCACCAGATTTCCTCCCCCCGGTGTCTTATTTCTCTCTTGCCATTCATGAAAAACCTGGTCCAAGATGTTGCCTTGCAAGGAAATTGAAGATGAAATGGTCACAAAAGAAGAGAGATGTTTAGCCTAAGGACAGTTATGTGTGTTCCAGAACAAAGTAAAAAAAGGTCAAACCTAAGTCAGGGGAATGGCTCAGCTTTCTCTCTAAAATGGAGACAGAGAACTTTTCTCAGGTGAAAACATAATAATTGCAGGAGAGGAAAGAAACCTGAGAGGGAGCTTAATAGCATTCTCTTTTTAGTTGGCCAAATGTTCATTTGGATTGTCACAAGTCATAGAGACTCAAACTGTGTGCAAAGCCTAAAGGTAAAGAATGCGCTAAAAATACAAAAAGCCTTAATCATGAGTTAGAAGTGGGGCCCCCAAAATTCATTGTCCATGTACCCTGAACTTTTAGGATGCATTGGAAGTCACAGATTCAAAAAGGTTGATTGGAGAGGTCAGACCTGCTACATACATTCTAAATCAGCCTAACCAGTCGAACCCTGGCCATCCAAAAAGGATTAAAGATTAGTTATCATTTCAATCCTGTGAAAGAAGATCTGCATTTCTCTTTTAGACACAAAATTCTCTAGAGGATGGTGCTTGCCAACACTCTGAAAAAATAATCTCTCAAAATTCTTGCAACCACACTGTGTTATGATTTCATCTCATGAAATACAACACCTTTACATTAAACCTCATAAAACTAAATCCCACTGGATCTCTTCCAAACTCAGAGAATAAGCAGCTCTGTTGATGATGCTTAGAAAAGTGAAGCATGGCTTCTCCTCATTGGGTTCATTCCCACCACTGGGTCCATTTTGCTTTACTTCTACCAAATATTTACATGTGATTATCTCACACATAATAGATCTTACAAATGTTCTGTGATTTAAATAACACCTTCTGACACCACAATGTTAATTCCCTTAAAAAGGATCTTTTAAATTGAAACATACACACACTCATTCTGGCTTTCCAGTCTGTGAAACTTATCTCTGGTTGCCTTGGATTCGCCTGTGGGTGGTCAAGAGTGTGAAAACAAGTTCACAACAGACAACATAAAAGTCTCTTCTGGCTAAGGAGAGATTCCCTAGGGTTTCCACTATATTCTTGACTCTAGAACAAGAAATGGTTGCCTTGCTGGAGTGACAATATCTCCATCTAACAGACACACGCATTCACATAAAGCAAATCTCACATGCTCTTATCAGTGGTTGTATATTTTCCCAAAAATATAGCTTTCAGCTGCAAGTCATTTCTTGATAAAGATTTCACCAAAAACTCAATCAGTGATCAGTACCCCAAAGATCAATACCTCCTGTTTCCAGATTGTTATCATTAGAATCACCTCCCTTCACTCTCATTTACCTTCAGTCTTTCCATTTGTCTCAAAGATGGGTCAAATGTCAAGAAAGTTCCGCTGGAATCCCACGTCTTCCCACGTGCCCCCGATACCATTCTTATTCTGTCACATGTAAAATGATGCAGTATAGGTGATGCATTCGTATCATCAAGACAACCTCCTGCACACCCCAGCAAATGTTACTTGGAATAGAGGCTACTCCAGGTAACAGCCTGTGAAATTTTTCTCTAGTCAGACATGCATATGATAGGATAGAGTCACCGTTTTATTTAACCAGTAACTGGTGAATGCCTCCAATGAACCAGCATGGAGATGCAAGCAGTGTTATTTGGTAGTTAGGATTACCCACCCCATGAAGAATGCATTCTCATTTCTAATACATCTTCTAAAGGGCATTGTACAGATTTGTCATCTGTTTTTACCTTTTCTATGTACATACATTTTCAAGGCTTAACACACATTCTTGAGTAAAAAGTCTGGGATGATTAGTCAGTGACATTTAGATGTGGCCCTGGAATTTCAGTGTTTTGCAAGAGTTCTATAGCATTCAAGCTCATAATGTACTCATTTCTCTTCTTGATTTCAGGAATATATTAATAATTTACCCATAATAGTCTCTCACATGTAAATCCGTTATTTCCACTATTTCTATATTAGTGGGGATAAAGGTTATAATCCCCATGTTTCTGGTGGTAAGAAAAAATGGCATGAAGAGTATTAATCTTGGTTCCATCAAGTTTCCTTTATCTCATTCAGATTGTCAATTATTCTTATCAATGTTAATACAGAGAAAGTATTTTATTTTTCAAACATCAAAATGCTTCTCCCATTTGGTATTTGCAACCACTGGACCTATAAAACTCCCTGTATTGACCCTCTCTGGCTACCTCTGAAATACAAATTAAAGACAATGTTTGTGTTACTCCAGGGCTGGTAGGGGCCATAAGCAGTTAATATAAATTTCAGCAATGTTTTCTCATCTAGATGTAAACACACTTGTTCTCTGAACCAGTACACAAAAAATACAGAGCAATCACATAGTTACTCTTTTACTTAATATGCCATTAAAGCATTTACTCATCACCCTAAATCTGGCTGTATGGACAAGAAATAATGGGGCCTACAACTTGTAATACAACGATCATAACACATGAGACCTTAAGTTGTTTAATTTTTCCGATCTTCCTCAGTTTTCTCATCTGTAATGTAGAAACAGTACCTTTTTACCAGGGTTTTTGTGACTGTTAAGTGAGAATAATACCAATGAAAACACTTATTAAACTAACATTAGTAGTAGTTGTTGTGGTTGTTAATAAGCCCAGATAGAATCTTCCAAGGCTACTCTTTTCAGAGATCATATATTCACTCTACAAATATGTTCTGAGCCCCTATGAAGTGCCAAGCACTGCATGAATCAGTGATGACCAAAATAACCATGGCTTCTGCCCCCAAAATTTTTGCCTAGTGAGGGGAAAGACATTAATTTAATAATCACATCTTTTAAAAAACTGAAACTGTAATAAGTGCTTTGAAGGCAATATACATAGTGTTATGAGAATTTATCTTAGAGGACTTTGACCAGAAGGGGCCATTATGGTTCATTTATTTGACAGTATTAATTGGGCACATGAATTGCCACACACTGTGAAAGTGCCAAGGATTCAAAGACCCAAGCATGATGTCAATCCCTAGTCAGCTCCGTGTGCAGAGGAGGGGCTCACGTGGGTAAGCAAGCAAGCGCCTGCCCACGGGAGGCCAGCAAGGCACCAGAAGAGGGCATTCTACAGAGAAAGGAAGGGAAAGGGAGATGAGGAAAACTTTTTGTAAATGAGGTAGTGTGTGTGAGTTAGTCATTCAGTCGTATCTGACTCTTTGTGACCCCATGGACTGTAGCCTGCCAGGCTCCTCTGTCCATGGAATTCTCCAGGCAAGAATACTGGAGTCAGGTGCCATTCCCTTCTCCAGGGGATCTTCCCAATCCAGGGATCAAACCCAGGTCTGCTGCATTGCAGGCAGATTCCTTACCATCTCAGCCATCAAGAACGCCCCCAAACGAGGTGGGCCCAGCCTTAAAAGGTAAGTAGCAGCTTCACTGTGAGGAAAGGCAATGAAGAAAGCAGCAGAAATGTGAGCAAAGACAGAGCAGTGAAAGCACCATCCCCTGGAGAAGCAGTTGGTGGGGGCAGTGACTTCCCCCACCCCCACTACCAGGGACATGTGACAACTTCTGGAGACATTTTTGATTGTCACAACTTGGGGGGAAAGGGGGTACTACTGGCATCTAGTGGGTAGAGGACAGAGATGCTGCTCAACAGCCTGCAAAACACAGATGGCCTCTCACAGTGAAAACCTACCTAATCCAGAATGTCAACAAGGCTGAGGCTGAAAAAGCCTGCACTAGAGGAAATATGATAGAAAAGTCCTGGTGCTCACGTATGTGTGAAAGGGGCACAGAAACACTTTTCCTTCCGTATGCGAAACGGTCCCCAGAACTGGGTGGCCTTCTTTTCTGGGGTGTTGCCCACAGCTCCCTGTAGGAGACATTCAAGAAGGGAAGTGCGCACACAGGTCCAGGGTTCAGAAGAGAGATCTACAATGGACATGCAAGTGTAGGGCACATCAGGGAGGTGATGACTGAGGTCATGCAAGTGAATGAGACCGTGCAGGAAACATGTGTGAAATACTGAAAACAGAAGAGGGTCCGATACAGAACCCTGAGAAACAGGCGTGGAACAGTGACAGCAGCAAAGGGGCGCGAGAGAGGGCTGAGGAGAAGGGCACCACGGCAGGCAGGGAGCACAGGTTTCCAAAACCGAGGGACCATGATCCAATGCACTGAGCAGAAAACCTGCCCGTGGGCATTAGCAACTGTATCCACAACTGCCAAAATGTGAGACCACCACAATGTCCTGCAACAGGAGCGTGGTTAAACAGACTGAGCACATCCTCACGTGGAACACTACTGAATGACAACAAAGAAAAGACTTATTTAGCCACAGAAAGACTTGGAAGAAACTTGAATGCATGTTGCTAAGTGAAAGAAGCCAACCAGAAAATGCTCATACTGTGTGACTCAAAGTATATGACATTCTGAAAAAAGGCAAAATTATGGGGACAGTAAAAAAGATTAATCATTGCCAGGGTCTGAGGGTAGCAGGAGGGATCAACGGGTGGGATGCAGATCTTTGGGCAGTGAAACTGCTCTGTGTGGTACCATAATAGTGGGTACATAACACTGTACAGTTATCAATGCTAAGTGAGATGTCAGATTGAGGAAAACAAATACTGTATAATTTACACGTGGATCTAAAAAAGCCAAACTCATAAAACAGAAAAAAATGGTAGCTACCAAGGGATAGGGACTGAGAGAAAAGGAATTAAGTTGTTTAAGGACACATACTTAAGTTAGTCGCTCAGTTGTGTCTGACTCTTTGAGACTCCATGGACTTAGCCTGCAAGGCTCCTCTGTCCATGGGACTTCCCAGTCAGGAATACTGGAATGGGTAGCCATTCCCTCCTCCAGGGGGATCTTACCAACCCAGGGATAGAACCTGCATCTCTTGCGTTTACTGCATTGGCAGGCAGATTCTTTACCATCTGAGCCACCAGGGAAGCCCCACAAACTTGCAACTAATATATAATTAAGTGCTGAAATCTGTTGCACAATATAGTAAATATAGACAAAAATATTTTATTATAGTCATAAAAAGTAGTAAGAGACTAGATCTTAATTTCCATCACAAAAAAGAAATGACAATTATGTGACATGATAGGGTGCTATTACCATACACAAATGTATCAAATCAATGTTATATATGTTAAACAGTGTTTTATGATAAATAATACCATATTTATATTTAATTAAAAAGTATGTATACTTTCAAAAAAAGAAAAACCCATACAAACCTACAACACAAAGAGCAAGCCCTAATGTAAGCTATGCACTTCAGTATCAATATTGGCTTATCAGTTGTGACAAATACACCACACTAATGCAAGATGTGGAAACTGTGAGAGGAGAAAGAAGAGGTATATGGGAACCCTCTCTGTACTTCCCACTCAATTTTTCTGTAAGCTGAAAACTGCTCTAAAAAATAAAATCTATTAATCATATTTTTAAAACTAAGACTTAGTAACTTAATTTCAATTAATATGCTTGCTAATGAATGAAGATAAACAGAAAACAATACTAAACATTATTTTAAATATTCTAATTCATGGGCTTTCCAGGTGGCACTAGTGGTAAAGAACTCGCTTGCCAATGCAGCAGACTTAAGAGACACAGGTTCAATCCCTGGGTCAGGAAGATCCCCTGGAAGCAGGCATGGCAACTCACACCAGTATTCTTGCCTGGAGAATTCCATGGACAGAGCAGCCTGGAGGGCTCCAGTCCATAGGGTCACAAAGAGTCACACAAGACTGAAGCAACTTAGCACACAGCACAAACCTTAAAATGCTATAATTTATAATTTATCTGCATGAACCACAACCCTCAAAAAAAAAAAAAAAAAACTGTTAAATGTCATAGAGAAGGCAAATAAGGAGATCCAAAACTGAATCTATTCAACTTGATAATTAGGATATCATGGTGACTTTTGACAGAGAGTTAGGTGAAACCCTCTAGTCAAGGACTAGAGTGGGCTTTAATATGACAAACGATAAGGAAGTGGAAAATAAGTTTAGAAGCTAACACCAGAATGGCAATCATTTTGCAAAATATAAATGCATCAAATCAATATATACACCATTTAATTAATACAATGTGATAGGCTAAATATGTCAATTTTTTTTAATGCAAAAAAAGAAGTGTAGACAATTCTTTCAAGAAGCTAAACTGTGAAAGAATAAAAGGACAGTGGGGGATGCAGAAAAAAGGTCTTTTTCTTAATATAGAAGGGACTTGAACCCGTTTGTAAACAGAAAGGAAGACCCAGCAGAAAAGGAGAGATTAGAAATACTGTAAAGAGAGGATTACTAAAGAACGGGTCAGTGAAGAAGCCATGGAAGATAACTGAACCAAGCCTTAGAGGAAAATTGTAGGGAAAGAGGAAATTAGCCAAGATGGCGCGGTCAGGCTCTCTCGCCCCACAGCTCACCCCATGTTTTGTGAATGCCTCTGTAGTTGGTAGGCTGCCATCCAGGGGGTCGCTATGAGCGACTTCACTTTTACTTTTCACTTTCATGCATTGGAGAAGGAAATGGCAACCCACTCCAGTGTTCTTGCCTGGAGAATCCCAGGGACGGGAGAGCCTGGTGGGCTGCCGTCTATCGGGTTGCACAAAGTCGGACACAACTGAAGCGATTTAGCAGCAGCAGCAGCAGCAGCAGCAGCTGAGCGCACTTATCGCACTGTGCATGCGGGTCACGAGGTCCTCGCTTGGTCCCGAGGCGCTTTGCTCCACACGTCTGTAAGAGCTCCACCACAAGGCCCTGGCTGCTGTGGCGTAGGGGCTACACTGGAGTGGCATCGTGGCCATGTTATTACTATATTATGGTGACGTTGCGGCTGCTGCTACGGCTGCTACGGCAGCCAGCAGAGACGCTGTGTTACGGCTGCCGTGTCCGCCAGGAGAGAACACGTGTCTGCAGTTCCTGCGGCTCCTCGAGTCTCCTTCCAACCTCTTAGCTTGGGCCTTGCCGACCCTGGGTTCAGCGAACAGTGCGCACAGTGAACAGCGAGACAATTGGCATCACAAACAGGATGAAGAGCAATACAAAAATACAGGGACTTATTTTTTCATATTTTAATAAGATTTTGAAAGACAAGGGGTGGCTTGAGAACAGGACCAGCTTTGTCTCCCTCACCGTCCTGACTGGTCCTCAGTCTCAGATTCTCACAGACCAGCACCAGGAGACCTGGACAGGCTGTCATGGCCAGCTCTCCGTGGATTTGTGGATTCGAATCAAGAATCAGGAATTCTAGGACCTGCCCCCATCTCACATCCATTGCATCTCCACACCACCATCAACCTCATTTCTTATTGATTTAGTTCAGCTGCGTGGCCCTCTTGGCACCTCAGGAACAACACCTGTAAAACAGCTAACACAATAAATCCCCAGTCTGGGACTGGGTGCTACATGGGTTGATCTTGGGATCATAGAGCCAGCAATTCTGCAGATGGACCACCACTTTGGCGGAGGAAGTAAGCCTTCTGGTTGGGGGGATTTTCTTTCGAACATCATGGAGAAGAAAAGGCAGTCAACCAAGCAGTATTCTCCCTAGAAATTTACAATAGCTAACCTCCCCAAGGTCAAAGTGACCTCAAAAGATAAACTTTCGCTTTGAGGTCAATGTGAACTTCAACATGAGCCAATGCTAATGCTAACCAACGCTGGCATTCATCCAGTATTTTAAAGCCTCTCTGTTTATAGCAAGGAAAGCTGCACTGAGGCACTCACACATGGACTCAGCCATCTCTGAAAAATACGAAAACAGTTTAAGTGACTTTATATGGACTAACAATCTTTATCACCATCTTTCAATCTTACAAACATGGCATTTTTTTTTTCTCTTTAAAAAAGGTGGAAAAGCAGAATAAGCTAAAACCACATCATCCCAAAATGTGTTTCCACAAGCTAGAGATCAAAGCCTCAAGCCTCATAGCATCCTATCCCCACAGTTAAATCATTTTGGTCTGAGAAGCCTAGCAGAGTATGGCATGGAAATCTTAGTTGCAGGATTTTCCAAGGGAAGACATTTCATTGCCGTAGAAATGAGTTGGCAAACCTCCCCTAACCTCAGCCCTGCACCCTGATACTTTCAATTGCTTCTTCTACAGCCTTATCCTGTACCTGGCCAGACATCAAGTGCCAGGGAGAGACCATAGCGCAGCCTGAGTCATGAGCCACACATTCAAGGCCATGATCAGGATCACCGCAAAACCCTGATACCAGCCTCACAGAACACTATGAAATCTGAGGAGGACCGACGATTCTAAGTGCTCCCCAATGGTAAGATCCTCCTGGAGGCTCTTTCATGCCTTTATCCATGCCACTGTCCCTGCTACCATGTCTTCAGCCCTTGATCTTGTTTCCAAAGGACAGTCTGTGAAAAGGCAGGTGGCCTGACCTCTCTTTCTGGGAATTCATTCATCTGAGTGAGGCAACCAGAAAATGGATCAAGTGTTTACTGCAAAATTGAAACCTAGCAACTGGTCAGTAATGGAAGAAGTCAGATGATAACTTTGTATACTCTAAGTTCAATTATGGCCAGAAAATAAAACTACATGCAGTCAGAAAGAGCAAACATGCTTTGATCCCCTGAAACATACAAACAAATTATTTATGATGAGGGATACCAAGATGTAAAGCAACAAGCTGCCAGGAGTTTACATCCTAACTCTGACCCCTGGTTGTAAAAGTACTTTCTCCACCGCCTGGTCTCCTGTGTGGCTGCATGGGATGGTGACCCAGAATGGCAACAGAATGCTTGTCTCTTCCAAAGCCACGCCAACAGAACAGAGACCATCCAGTGTCGGCAATAGGTGGATTGGAATGCTTGTGTCCCTTGAACCAAATGTCTTAGGGCTCCAAAAGAAACTTTTTATGGATTGTTTTGTAGCAGAAAATACATGATTGGACATCTTATACTAAAAACAGTCCTGTGACTATTCATAATGTGACTTTACCAGCAAATGACATGTGCTCTTAGAACAAAAATTTGTCCGTGTGGTACCCAAGCTACCACAGTGAATCCCAGATGCTTGTAGAAGGATCATCTGATGAAAACTTGGGACCAGTTGTTGGCACATGGGGCACACACCAATCATAAACTGCCTTTCAGTCCATCATCATATTTTATTCCTCCTATTAGGAGTTAAATTCTGGCAACACAAGAAACATGTGACATCTTGTCTTTTCCCT
The DNA here is from genome assembly GCF_003369695.1 of Bos indicus x Bos taurus. NCBI lineage: Eukaryota > Metazoa > Chordata > Mammalia > Artiodactyla > Bovidae > Bos > Bos indicus x Bos taurus. Next base: position 68,824,550 of record NC_040092.1, on the reverse strand, counting down.
TCCTCTGTTGGATTCTCTCTAACCTCATTAACACACACCCATTACCATAAAAGTTTTCAATGATAACCAATATTGAATGAAAAAAATGAGTGAATGAATGAATGAGGTATCAAAGCTGTATCAGACATATGTTTAACTATGCTGCTGCTGCCGCCGCTAAGTCACTTCAGTCATGCCTGACTCTGTGCAACCCCAGAGACAGCAGCCCACCAGGCTCCTCTGTCCCTGGGATTCTCCAGGCAAGAACACTGGAGTGGGTTGCCATTTCCTTCTCCAATGCATGAAAGTGAAAAGTGAAAGTGAAGACGCTCAGTCATGTCGGACTCTGTGTGACTCCATGGACTGCAGCCTACCAGGCTCCTCCGCCCATGGGATTTTCCAGGCAAGAAAATAAAAATAAAAAATTTCACTACAAGGCCTTTACACAGATATGGGTTTATTTAGTCTCTGGCCGCTTAGAATCTAGGGGTAGGAATACCAGGCTGGCAGAGGAGCTCGGAGTGCCAGAAGTCTCTGTGCTCAGGGTCGCAAGGCAGCCCCCACACTTCCAGACACCACGTCCAGTTTATAGGAAGCAAGGCGTGAGGGCTACCGACCTTCTCCCCAGGCAGCTTGGTCTCTTTGCCTGGGAAGGCAAGCTGGGCACCTGCATCCCAGGTCAGCAGTGAGCCAGGCAGAGTGTTCAAGAAAAATGAGTGCTGAGCAGCCTGGCCTCTTTCAAGAGGATACAAGGGACAGCCAGGTGGGAATGGGGTTGAATGACCAAGCCCTGGGGTTGTATGCTGACAGCTCTTTTCCCAAGAATAAATGGTTTTCATGAAACTCACACCTCACTAATACTGTTTTGTTCCATTTATTTAGTCCAGGCTCTTGAGGTGGGTGTAATGAAGGGTCCTCTTCATTTCACTCTGGTATCCTTAGAGTCCAGTGAGAGCCTTAGAGTCCAGTTCTTCCAATCATTTCGAATTGATATGGACAGCTCAGATTTCAATCCCAAACTTCTGTTCAGTTCTATTTATTTCAAGACCAACTTTTTTCAAACTGATTCATTTTGTTGACATTCTTTGTACCCTGCCTTGTTTATAAGTGAGAGAGCTTGAATTCAAACTCAATCACTTCTTAGCTGCTTCTGGAACCCTGTGACCTGGAGAGACACCTGGGCACATTTTGCCACCAAGATGATTTGCTCACAATGTCTGCTCACTCAAGTCCATATAAAGTTGCCTGGTATGTGGTAAACACATAAAAAATAAAATATGAGAAGAACTATTTACGGACTTGGAGAGTTGAAAAAAAATATAACCCTGTCTCAAATTATATATAAAAATCAATTTCAGGTCATTTAGAAACTATGAAAAACAAAATTTCTAGACATAATGTTAGGATACACTCTTATAAAGTATGTTAAGAAAGGATTTCTTAAACAAGCCATAGAAAATACAAAACATAAAAAAGTATAACTTTGCCTACATTAAAATTAACTCTAGATGAAATGAGACAATAAAAAAAATTTAAAAGACAAGACCCAGAGAAAGTGAAAATCCTTGCAGTTCATTTTATTGCTTTTGTTAAAAACATGATATCCAGAATAAAATATAAAGAAGATCTATAAGTCAACTAAAGAAATAGAAAAGACAAAATGAGAGGGAAATGTGTAATAGGCTCAAGAAGAAATCTGAACAGCCCATAAATATACAAAATAAATGTTGACCCTCACTTGTAATCAGGGAATTGAAAAAATTAATACAATCCTCACTTACATCCATTAAATCAGGAAAAGCATATGCCTGTCAATACTAAATATAGAGACTTCCCTGATGGTCCAGTGGCTAAGATTCCATGCTTCTAGTGCAGGGGGCCCAGGTTTGATCTCTGGCCAGGGAACTAGATCCCACGTGGCGCAACTAAAAAGAAAGAAAGTTCCTGCGTGCCGCCAGGAAGATCCCAAAGCAGCAACCAAGGTCCCGCAAGCCAATGCAGCCAAATAAATAAATAAATATTTTTTTAAACATACGAAACGCAAGGGCGAGGGAAAGCTGGAGCTCTCCAGCGTCGCTGGTGGGAGTTCCAGTTGGCACAGACACTTGGAGAGCGATTTGGCCTGTCTAGTGCCTTTCAAGGCTCAGCAATCCTCTCCCCCAGCGCATGTCCTGGAAAAAATCTGTTCAGCCCTCGAGAGAGAATAGAAGCTAAGATGGTCATGATAGCTTTGTTTGTGACAACAGCAATTTGGAAACAGTCTAACTGTCCATCAGTAGGAGAATGGGTGAATAAATTAAGTATTCATCCTTTGGAATACTATGAAAACATTAAAATAGATGAGATAGAGCTCATGTTTCAAGATAGAAAATTTTCCATTTTGGAGATGAAAAACACCAACCTTCATCAAGCTCTGTATCCTGCATTCATTTCCATCCTCCATCTGTTTAAATTCCATTTCTCTTCCAAAATCCTTCCAGAAACTTTCCCTGATGTTTCCAACTGTGATCCTTCCCAGGGGGCTTGTGGTTTGTATCTCTCTCACAGCACTACCAGTGCAGCACAACAAAACGCCCTGGCGTCATCATCACACCAACTTTCTTTTTCCTTAATCTTGGGTCATTTGATGGGGTGAAAAGTATTACTTTGATATTTGTTGATTACTCATGAGACTGAAATTATTCATATGCTAATTATTTTACTGTATTTCTTCTGTCTTATTTACAGCATCCTCTACAGCATTTGCACACGGTGCCCAGCACATAACCGAAAACAGCAAAGAAATTTTGAACTAAATTTAATAAAAAAGATAGAAATTCAAAGCAAGTCAACAAAAAATTCAAAAATGACTCCAACGTAAGTAATGTACTAAAATATAAGAGTATCACTGATACTACAAGCCTTCCTGTTGAAGCCCTCTGTTAACTGGGTAAGTGGAACACATGTCTTACTGCTTACATGATTCCAGGTATAGGAGGCATCCACCCCTTTCGGCTTAAATAGTTTCTGATGGTTTGAGGAACAAGCAGAACCTGATGCAGACAAAAGGAATACAGATGCCCAGAGAGCGTGTGCCAGGAGCCAGTGTTCCCTACAAAACCTCTAATGTGAGACAGATACCAGTCTCAATAAACCCTGAATTCTGCAAATATGTGACCTTACTCCCCAAGTTTAATGTGTGTGTCTTTGGAAAGGTTCCTATTAACCTCGTGACTTCTGGGGTTTATAGCTAATAAGCAGAATCATAATTGAAATGATTACATAAATACAGAGAGTCACTTTTCCTCCAGAAAATGTAAGCTATTTTTTCCCCAGCAGTTCACAGGGCATTTAGCGGTCCCTGGGTTTTCTATTATTTCTTCGAAGGATTCTAGAGACACCAAGGTTCATTTGCAGACAGCATAATTTTTTTCCTAATAGCTTCCAGTAACTTATTCATAGGTTCAAACTGGGAATCAGATGTTCAGGATAAAAAATATCTGTAACTAAAAGAATAGCTATAGAACTGGAATTACCAAGATCATAGCCAGTGACCATCACTGCAATAATTGCCTCTCTTTTCATTTATGAGTAATTTATCACTCTGTCTGGATTTTGACATGTAGCATCAACAAATCCAGATTTTAAAAGAGCACTTGGCTCCCGGAGTGCTGACCAGACAGAATCTCTTCTTTCAAGGATGGTCAGAATAGCACTCCTTAGGAAATTGTTCTAGAAAACTACTTGCTTAGGATTTAACCTGTGCTTAACCCTCTAGAACCAGGATGAGGTTCTATGATTATCACAGGACGTAAAAACAACTAGATTTAAAAAACAGAAAGGGTAAGTTTGTCATATTTCCACTACTTTATCCCTTTATGGGGCTCTACTATAAGAAGATAAAAGCATTATTTAGTTGAAAAGCAAAACCAAGCAAAATAACAATGGCAGCTTTGTCCAGAAATAGCATGCTTCCTCTGAATATTCTACCAGCTTCTAAGTTGCATTTTCATAATTTAAATGGAATGTTATCTATATGTTGTACGGTGTTCGAGGGATGTTTCTGCTTTTCGTTCATTTGGAGTTTTTGTTTTTAGTGTCATGCAAAATAAGTAAGACTTTGTACTAAATCTGGAACTATCATGAGTAAATACTTTTCACAAAGATTAAGAAAAAAATCAGCCTAAACCAGACTTTAGTTTATATTAAAAAGTTCCCTTGGGAACTGGGTTTTACATTTGAGCCCTGATTTAGCTAAAAGATTTATAAGGGCACATGGAGAAATACAGGTCCCTATTGGGTGATGAACTAGGGCTGAGACATAATTATGATTCTCTCGGCTCCATTCCACTGGAAACTGCTCCCAGGAGCCCAGAGGCAAGCTGGTCATTGGAGAAGGACATAAATGCTCTACACAATACGGCCATCTGGTCACCTCCCCAACCTCCAGTGCCAACCGGAAGGACACTAGTTGATGTACAGACCTTTTCAGGTATTCGATTAATCTGAATATTGGCTTCTCTTGGAAAACTCATGTCGGTGAAATATTTTGTAGGCCCTGAAGCCAAATTGGTTGGATCTGTGTGTGCTCTATCACTCCAGGCTGCCGCTCAGCTCAGCCCGTCACCAGTACAGCGACAGCACTCTTGAGTCTAAGCAAAAAATGATGTCACCAAGTAACATGTAACAGCCCAGGAATGGAGAATTGAAACTTCCCTTGTTAAAAAAATGAAATTGCTTAATAACTTGCTGAAATTTCTTAAGAGTGAGGTAATTCACTGGAAGGCTGAATCTTGGCAGCCTATCCCCCTTTGAAAATGTCCCCACATCATCACCTAAAGGGACAGAGTGGGAGAACCTATGTATCTGTCCACGTGGGGGCGCCACAAGTTTCTTACAGGCTTCATGGGTTAATGGTATTGTTGCCATCATTTAACTATCACAGCAAAGTTCTGGGCCCCACAGAAAACTCCTCACAGGAGACTGGCAATCCACAGCCAGTTTCAGGAATACAGGGGTTGAATGTCAATACTCAGTTATGTAACCAAAACAAAATTCAACAAGGAGATTACAGGCAGAGAGTCTCTATTCTTTCTCTCAATGACACCGTCCCCACCATCAACCACATGCCTCACCTATGCCAACAGCTAAATAAATGCAACAGGATTCCAAACTTTGCAAAACCACCCTTCCCATATGAAAACTATCACGTTATCAGTTCTAAGAAAAATAAACACATTTTGCACCCATATTTTGTATGGTAGATAAAGGTATAAAAAGTCAGAAATGCACAAGTCTAGAAAAAAGCAAGGTATTGTGCAGACTATTTTCTGAAAATTTGATGGGTTCCATATGGAGAAGCAGTTTCAAATAATCTTTCTAACCCTATTTAGTTGTATGTTATAAAACATTGGTCATTAATTATTCTCTAAAGTAAGATTGCTTACCTACTTTTCTAATATTTCTATTGAGCATTTCCTATGCCTTTGACAAAAATATTTCACTGTTATAACTTTGCCAACTTGTGACTCCTTTTATTTTTCATAATTATTTTATTTTCATACCCAGTGTGAGGTTTGTCTCCTTTTTTAATCTCATAAAGTATTTATGGAAATTACTGTCATTTTTTGATACCCCAACATTAAACTTTCTCAACATGAGAGTAAATTTCACAAGTGAGCCTTAGGAAACATCACTGAGAACAAAGCTATTGAAGGTGTTGGAATTCCAGCTGAGTTATTTCAAATCCTAAAAGATAATGTTGTGAAAGTGCTGCACTCAATATGAAAACAAACTTGGAAAACTCAGCAGTGGCCACAGGACTGGAAAAGGTCAGTTTTCGTTCCAATCCCAAAGAAAGGCAATGCCAAAGAATGCTTAAACTACCGCACAATTGCACTCATCTCACACACTAGCAAAGTAGTGCTCAAAATTCTCCAAGCAAGGCTTCAGCAGTACATGAACCAAGAACTTTCATGTCTTACAGCTGGATTTAGAAAAGGCAGAGGAACCAGAGATCAAATCGCCAACATCCATTGTATCATAGGAAAAGCAAGAGAATTCTAGAGAAACATCTACTTCATTGACTACGCTAAAGCCTTTGACTGTGTGGATCACAACAAACTGTGGAAAATTCTTCAAGAGATGGGAATACCAGACCACCTTACTTGCCTCCTGAGAAATCTGTATGTAGGTCAAGAAGCAACAGTTAGAACCAGACATGAAACAATGGACTGGTTCCAAATTGGGAAAGGAATGTGTCAAGGCTGTATATAGTCACCCTGCTTATTTAACTTCTATGCAGAGTCCATCATGTGAAATGCCAGGCTGGATAAAGCACAAGCTGGAATCAAGATTGCTAGGAGAAATGTCAATAACCTCATATATGCAGATGATACCACCCTTATGGCAGAAAGTGAAGAGGAATTAAAAAGCCTCTTGATGAAGGTGAAAGAGGAGAGTGAAAAAGCTGGCTTAAAACCCAACATTCAAAAACGAAGAAGATCATGGCATCCAGTCCCATCACTTCATGGCAAATAAATGGGGAAACAATGGAAACAGTGAAAGACTTTATTTTGGGGAGCTCCAACATCACTGCAGATGGTGACTGCAGCCATGAAATTAAAAGATTCTTGCTCTTTGGAAGAAAAGCTATGACCAAACTAGACAGCATTTAAAAAGCAGAGACATTACTTTGCCAATAAAGGTCTGTCTAGTCGAAGCTATGGTTTTTCCAGTAATCATGTATGGATGTGAGAGTTGGACTAAAAAGAAAGCTGAGTGTGGAAGAATTGATACTTTTGAACTGTGGTTTTGGAGAAGATTCCTGAGAGTCCCTTGGACTGTAAGGAGATCAAACCAGTCAATCCTAAAGGAAATCGGTACTGAATATTCTTTGGAAGGACTGATGCTGAAGCTGAAGCTCCCATACTTAGGCCACCTGATGCAAAGAACTGACTCATTGGAAAAGACCCTGATGCTGGGAAAGATTGAAGGCAGGAGAAGAACGGGACAACAGAGGGTGAGATGGTTGGATGGCATCACCGACTTGATGGACATGAGTTGAATAGGCTTTGGGAGTTGGTGATGGACAGGGTAGCCTGACATGCTGCAGTCCATGGGGTCACAAAGAGTCAGACACAACTGAGCAACTAAACTGAATTTGCATAATGATCTGTCCATCAACAAATGATCTCTACCTGTGGTTCTAGCTTAGGAGCCGAACAGTGGATTCACAGATGTCCTTTGTGGCTCCAGGGATTAGGCAGTGTGATCTATGAACCACAAGCCACACAGGATATAATACTGAAACTGTCCTATAGTAATGCATAAATAATAGGTAAATTTTCCCATGACTGTCAGTCTTTCCGTTGATCATTAACATAATTTCTTATAGCTTGAAGCAGCAATACAGTTTGTAACTGTATTTGTGCCTTTTTCTCCATTCTACAGGTTTAATTCCTTATCCTCAGATGTGTGATATTCAAAGGCCAAGGAGAGTAATCACCCCTATATTTTGCACCAAATAAAGACAACCTTTATCCTCCACATTCATCTAAGTAGGTCCAAATGAAAATATTGATACTGAACAGGAAAATAACACAATTGATGAAATATTTATTTTTTGGAGGTAGATATACTTTTAACAACTGACCTTCCAAATTAATAGCAACATGAAATATAGGAAGGAACATCAAACCAGAAGCACAGACAAAATATAAGTGCCCGCCACATAAAGACATTTGTGACATTAAGAAGTAATATGAAGCCAGATGCAGTCTCCAGCCATTGAGCAGTCAATGATGGGTGAAATTGAGCAATGTGTCACTAGTCCAACCAGGACAAATCTGCTGCTAAATAAAAACGTATTACACCCAAGAGTTTGTAAATATCTTTAAATGAGAAGATCAAAGAAATAATAATAATAAACAAGGATATGTCATTGATTATAAGTAATCTAGGATATAATAACTGGCCTGAAGATTGTAAATAAATATTATTTGTCTATGCAGACTAGAAAGAGCAGCTCACTAAAGCATGTAGAGGGAATCTGTTGGCTTTAGCAAATATCTGCAATTATTTGCCACTAGCCATTGAGAACGGAGAAGGCAATGGCACCTCACTCCAGTACTCTTGCCTGGAAAATCCCATGGACAGAAGGGCCTGGTGGGCTGTAGTCCATGGGGTCGCTAAGAGTTGGACACAACTGAGCGACTTCACTTTCATTTTTCACTTTCATACATTGGAGAAGGAAATGGCAACCCACTCCAGTGTTCTTGCCTGGAGAATGCCAGGGACAGGGGAGCCTGGTGGGCTGCCGTCTATGGGGTCACACAGAGTCAGACACAACTGAAGTGACTTAGCAGCAGCAGCAGCAACCATTGAAAAATAAGAAATCACAGTATAATCAGCATCTATTTCCAATAAGAATGTCCTTCAACTGTAATAAAAACTCACTGTATTACTGAGATAAGTATGCATTAATGAGATATATATATTATTATATATGTTATATATATGTATATATATCATTACATATATTGATCAATGAGATTAGTATAAAATCTCAAAAGGCACCATGCACCTAAGACCCGCCTGAAGGCAGCAGGTGGGCAGTCACGTGGAAAAGCATCTCACTTCCAAAGCAGCACAAGTACTGATGTGCGCAGGCGCCCCCATGCGGCTGTTGTTTCACATTTCTCCCATCTTTTTAATCTAATCCCGCTTTGTCTTCCAAGAGAAGAGCCCAAAGAATCAAGAGATGCATCTCAGTTAACTTCCTTGGCATTCATTTGAGAACTGAGTGCTTATTACGTACCAGGTACCCTGCTAGAATCTGGCAGCCCAAGAGGAAGAGGCAGGATTCTTGCCATTCAGGAGCTCACAGTCAAATATGGTCATTCAAGAGGTGATAAAATTAGGCCATTGGGGTTGGGCCCTAATCCAATACGGCTAACGTTACAAGAAGAGGAAAAGAGAGCAGGGGTGGGCATGCCCAGAGGGATAACCACGTAAACAGGCAGCAAGAGAGTGGCATCGGCAAGACAAGAAGAGAGGCGTCTGTAAACCAAGCCTGCTAACGCCTTGGTCTGGGGCTTCCAGCCTCCAAAATTGTGAGAAAATAAGTTTGTGTGGGTTACGTGCCCCCAGTCTGTGGTACTTTGTTATGACAGCCCTGGCGGAGCAGTACAGCATCCTTCCCTGGGCCAGGGTCACTTGACGCACACAAGGGACAGTGAAGGGAGACAGATGACCTTGAAAAAGCTCATGAGGGAACAAGAGCCCATCTCTCTGTATGTTCAAGGAGAAACTGGGTGAGTCCACATCAGGGACATCACACTGGGTGGGAAAATGGACCAGGTGTGAGAAACATGACATCACGTCTCTACTGTGTTTCTCTATAAGCTTCGTCTTATTCATGGAAGACAATTATCGCTTCCATCATCACGTATATTTGGGGTTTCCTATCTAGAAATTTAGAACAAAATAAAAACACATTTCAATCCTTGTGGCCTCTCCTTCGTTTGACTCCTTAATTTCTCAAACACACAGTGTCTACTTGCTGCCACCATCTTTCTCCCACTTTTCGGAGATGAGTGGTTGAAATGGAGCTTGAGGGACCGCTGGGACCTTACCAAGTGAAAGGAAACAGATGCCTTTGTCTTCCCAGATGAGAGGAAGGAGGAGGATGAACCTGGGTCTTTACTGTCAGTATCACACAGAGGTGAGATGGTCCTTGAACAGCTGCAGTTACACATATTCTAGAATCTTCCACAAAGCTCAAGAGTCAGCAGATCTGTGTCTACTCTTGCCAATTGTGAAGAGTCAACTTGCCTTAGGGGGCTGTGACCCGTGTTAAGTTATTAGCCAGGATATCTAATTCTGTTGTGAGAAAAGAATTCCAAGAACAGTGGCTATTGCTGAGGCAATATTTTCATCTTGGTCAGTATTTCCTATACCAACAGATCGCTTCACAAAGTTGCTACTGAGAGAATCCTTTAAATAATAAGGTTGTTCTTGCTCTGCTGTACTCTCCCTTTGGGAAAAAGGTTGATAACAGTACACTCCCCAAAAGGTGAAACGGCACCTTGATTAAACAGCTAATACATCTCCTTAATGTCACTGAACTGTGCACTTTAAAAAGGATTAAATGGTAAAGTTTAGATTCGAGTCACATAATAAATTCTGTCTAAGCCTGTTAGTCCTCTAAGAGGGCAGGTGGCTGGTGAGTGGAACGGTGTTGGTTCACATGGGGGTATGGGGACAGGAATGGAGGGCTGAGAACTATATCATCTGTACACATAGCAACTTGAAGTCTCTGTGCTAAGAATAATACTCAGTATGAACTTTGCAAAACGCTAGTTGCCTTACCCTGGTGGATTTTACAGGGTTACCATCTTATGCTGTCTGAATCATTTTTCTCTGAGCACTGGGTGTCTGGTTTTTTTTTTTGGAAGCAGGGGAAGGCCCAGGGTGAAGGGCCAGTGTGCAGCTCACCCTGCCAGACCCAAGCTCACTCTTTCCCCCCAGATCATCTCTCAACAAAGGGGTGCAATTGCAAAAGGGAATTGCTGTGCTCCAGGACACCCTTCTCTTCTGTACTTGCCTGAAGTCCAGGATTTTATGTCCTGCTATCACTGAAGAGCAGTTACAAATTACATTGATTATACACTTGCTCTATACAAAGCATACCACTTAGTCTTGGGGCTATGGCAGTACCCAAAAAATACACTTCTGCCATCCCCATGCCTAGACTCTGGACGGGCTGACAGAGCATGTTTCTAATTCTTAATGGTTACCCTGAGGAGATTACCAGTGAAGATTAATTACAAGGGTTTTTCTTGAAGTGCCAAAACCATTTCCCTCAGTTAATATTTCAACTGCTTGTCATCTAGCTTGGAATACAATTTTGACTTCAAATTCCAACGACAGTGACAACATTTTTAAAATAATTAGTTCTCTTTCCAGCTTAGTGAGTCTGATTTCCTTTTGAACCTGTGTAAAGTGTAAGTTGGATTTGCCTGCCCCTTCCCAGGGTGCAGCGTGAAGGTCACCCCTGGCCTAGCCCTTCACAGCTGAGTGGCGCTCCAACTCTCCTAATGATCCAGGGCTTTCTTTGTGACCTGGGCAAGTCTCTTAACACTTCATTAGTCCACATGATAAGTTCCCAGAGGAAGCCTCTGTGGCTAGAGCTGGCTGACATCATGCACTAATGACTACCAAGTAGAACAAAAATAATAAATAGGACTTACGTAAAGTACTTAATTGCATGGCTAAGTGCTTTATTCCTTTCACCAGGAGCGTTAGTATCCCATTCAACTGGTGCACGTTGATACAAATGAGCATTAGTATCCCATGAAACTGAGGCACGGAGCTTTCAGGTAACCTGCCCAGGACCTCTCAGCTAGAAAACAGTGAGGTTAGATTTGAATGCAGTCTCCATTTTTGACCATTAGCCTGCCCCAGGAATCACCCTGGGAGAAGTTGCTCTCTCCCAGTACCAAACGGATAGCTCAAATTAAGCCTCAGGATTTGCTTTCTTGGGTTGCAACCCTGTTGCTAGAGTCTCTAAGAAAACATCTGCAATCCTCATTCCCTCTCTGTGACAGGAAAGACGCTTACTCCCCTCCCCTGGGGAGTCTCAAAGCCTATTCTTCTTTTTGGCATTCCTCAGTCCCTGGAAAACAAGAGCATCAAAATAGCTCGGAGGGTTCCTTTCTCTGTCTTCCCTCAATCTGCCATCTTTATCTAATTTCCTGGCAATTTACATTTCATTGAACATGTTTTAGCCGGATCACCTCAAAATGTTACCAAAAGAATCTACTTCATGAAGACCAGTAATGCACGCTATGCAAAATGCATCCTATGTATTCCTGGCTATAGTCCTGACACATTTCGATTTGTTCAAGGATTTTGTTTTATTAAAAGAAATCAATTCAGGAAGCCATTTTATTTCTTTAAAAGAGTTTTAATGTTTTAAGGTTACATTCTCTCAGAAAAAGCATTCTCTAAGCTACATAATGGAAGCATATTATTAAGGCAGATTTCTTAACACATATATGTGGAATCTAGAAAAATGGCATGCTGCTGTTGCTAAGTCGCTTCAGTCGTGTCCGACTCTGTGCGACCCCAGAGACGGCAGCCCGCTAGGCTCCCCCGTCCCTGGGATTCTCCAGGCAAGAACACTGGAGTGGGTTGCCATTTCCTTCTCCGAGGGAAGTCATAGGAGTTCATTAAAATTGCCAGTTAGAAATGTAGTAAATGTAGCACCCATCAACTCAGGCCTCTCAATCCCAGGGAGCAGGTTTATATTTCCCTAGCCTTCCTAATAGTGGCCTATTTTTATTTCTTCATGTAAGTTAACAATGACAGTTACAAATGCAAAGTACTCAGATGATAACCTAACTTGCAGTCATGTAGATTCTGCTCTAAATCATATCAAAGCATAACGCAGAAAAAAGTTCATGTAACATTTTCCAATTGTCAATTTTTTCACTAACCCCAACTTTTGTTGTTGTTCAGTCGCCCAGTAGTGTCCAACTCTTTGCAACCCCATGGACTGCAGCACCCCAACTTTACGGATATCAATTTATAAACCTTACTAGTACTCATTCCATGACATTTGCTGGTCAACAACAGAGGCTTAAGCACAGTACAAAGCATGAAATTAGACATGGAATGTGTACATACATGTGATCAGTGTTGCTACCATTCCCTGACACACAATTTTCCACTTCCAGCCACAGGACAGAAATGCACGTTCAATCCCTCTAAAGTTAGGGTTGATCTTTGTACTCATTTTGGCCAATGTAATGTGAATCAAAGCGACATGGATCACTTCCTAATGGAAGTATTTAACTTGCAGGAATGGATTCACCAGCCCTTTGCCTGTTAAGTGATTATAAGAGCACATCTTGATATGGAAATACCATAAACTAAAGCAGCTGGGAACGCTGAGCTGGGAATACAGCTTCCCCAAAAGGCCCCGGACCCACAACAAACTGCATTAGTGAAAGACAAATTCTGTTGTTTGGTGACAATTTTTGCAGCAGTAAAATGTAGCTTATTCTGACTAATATAGCATTGTATGTGATTCATGAATTGCATCATACTGAAGCCAGGGCCATGTGTGTAATTCCTGAGTGAACTGGTCAATTTGCTTTGTCAGTGGCCAAACATCATTTTAACCCCACATTCTGGAAAGTAAGTACTAATGTGTGTTTACAAGGAAAACAGAAAGATAGTTTGCATAAATAAGTGTACATTTCCTTGACTTCTATAAAAGCGAGTGATGACATACATCTTACTGATTAATATTCAATAGGACCATTCTTGACCATAAAGGACAGTTCATAATATCTCATAAGTCAAAAACCTATTTTAGCTAAATTGAATCTAGAAGTAGAACACAGATAGACACAACATACCAGTGTCCAGCTATTTCATGCCCACATGGAGAGCCTTATGAGAGGTCTTGCGGGCACACACCATGTGAACAAACAGCACCACGCATCTGTGTGTCAGACTTATTCTGACACTGTTTCCTTCCAAAATCACACCCACCAAAGAGGGGAAGAGGGAGCCCTCCTCCACTGTTGGTGGGAATGTAAGTTAGCCACTGTGGAAAACAATACGGAGGTTCCTCAGAAAGCTAAAAATAGAATTACCATATGGTCCAGTAATCCCACTCCTGGGCATTTATCCAGACAAATTCTAGTTAAAAAGATACATGCACCCTTATGCTCATAGCAGCACCATTCACAATAGCCAAGACATGGAAACAGCCTAAATGTCCATCAACAGACGAATGGATAAAGAAGATATGATATCAGAGATAGATAGAATGGAATAATACTCAGCCATAAAAGAGTGAAATAATGTCATTTGCAGCAACATGGATGCAACTAGATATTATCATACTAAATGGATTAAGTCAGAAAGAGAAAGACAAATACTTTATGATATCACTTATATGTGGAACCTAAAATATGACACACATGAACCTACCTATGAAATTGAAACGGAATCACAGACATAAAGAACAGACCAATGGTTGCCAAGGGACAGGGGCTGGAGAAGGAATGGAGTGGGAGGTTGGGGTTAGCAGATGTAAGCTTTTATATGTAGAATGGATAAACAACAAGATCCTGCTGTATAACACAGAGAACTATATTCAATATCTTATGATAAAGTATAATGGAGAGAATATTTTTAAAAGAATGTGTATATATACATACACATTATACATATATGTATAACTGAATGTGTATATATAAGTGTATAACTGAATCACTTTGCTGTACAACAGTAATTAATACAACATTGTAAATCAACTACACTTCAATTTAAAAGAGAGTGAACGTGTTCCTCTCCCAGAAGCATGAAATGGAACGGCAACTCTCAACCAGGACTCACCCTCCCCTCATCTTCCCTGTGTATCACCCTCGTGGTAGGCAGAACTGAGCCTTCCAAGGATGTTCTCCAAGAAAAGTTCTGGTTCCCAAAGTCCATTTCTCTGCACAGAGATATTTGGAATATGTGAATGTGGAAAATAGCTCAGAAAAAAAGAGCTAAGCCTTTTAAAATTCTAACCATGCAATTCTTGAGGTTAAGAGAAAAGATCAATTGCTTTTGTTTTTTCACGGCAAATCTAAAATTCCTCTTTTCAACCAAGTTGATAAGGGAAATATCATTGGGAAATATGAGAAAAACAGTTTCTGAGTTGTGGCCAACCTGTCCAAATGCCAGAAGACATGATCAAACTTCTAAGTTGAAAGAAATCTTGACAGTGAGGAGCTTACCAGACCCAAGTTTATCATGACAAGCAGAGTAGGTAAGAAACTGGAGAGGAAGCCTCCGTGCAGAGGAACTCCCTCATGAAACTGAACAAATATTATATTGAAAGGTAACCTACTTTGACATAGATCAGCATTTGTTGACCTATGGAAAGTTGTTACAAACAGTATGCGTGTATGATTGCATCTTTATAAAGCTTTGTGTGTATTCATTTTATCTTAAGTTAGGAAAATAAAATTTACGTTTCCTTTTTTTTGGTAAATCTGTGCAGTGAAGTTAAAAGATTTCCACTTTCCTTTTTATAAGTCTCTGTGTTGCCTGTATTTTTTACATGTATTACCTTTACAAACTACAAGCATTGGTCAGGGTGGGGGAGCAATTTATGAGTAAGTTTCATGTTAACCTGATTTAGTTTTCAATTCATTCCTTCAGTCCTCCATTCAGCTGTCTGCTATTGGTTTGGGAAATACAACTGTGAAAGATACATTATTTATCTGGTGGTTAACGAGAATTTCCCATGTTCCTATTATACTTCAGGGTTTTTTAGACATTGAATATTCTTCTGATAGTTCATAAACTACACAGAATGCAATCTCCTTTTATTATTAATAGTTTAAGTTGGTCCTATGTTAGAACAAAGAACATCTGTTCCTCTCAAGATCTTTTACAGAAGGCTTTATAACAAGGTTTATAACTATATTCTGTCACAAAAGGGAACTCAGGTTCTCAAACATGACCCACAACACATATTTCCCTCTGTGAGAAACTCTGTCATCCTCACAGCTCTTTATCCAAATGCAATGGGAAAAGTGTTTATCCTGAGAAATAGGTGCCATCTTCACCTTTAAAGTAAATACAAGGAAGTGGAAATTTTACCTACAAATACTAAACCATAAACCCTTTGAAGGTGGGGTCCTCTTGATTACTCCCACAGTACGTAGTAGAGGCCCACTAATCTTTTGATTGGATGAATGGAATTAAATCCCAAAGAACTTGAGGAATTCCTTCTTTAAGGCATTAGCCTGCTAATTACATCATCCATGGTTAAAGAGAAGAACATGGTAACATTCCATGGAAATAATTCAGTGACTACCTGCCCAAGTCTTCCATATACCAGGAGAATAACCTAGGGAATAATACATTCTCTCACCAAAAGTAAAAGGAATCTGTTTTGAAGCAGGGTATAAGCATGATTGATAACCTTCCCCACCATTCCACTCTTCCACCACACCCAACTGTTTTGAATGGAATAGTAAATAGCATGGAGAAGGCGATGGCACCTCACTCCAGTACTCTTGCCTAGAAAATCCCATGGGCAGAGGAACCTGGTAGGCTGCAGTCCATGGGGTCACTAAGAGTCGGACACAACTGAGCGACTTCCCTTTCACTTTTCACTTTCATGCCTTGGAGAAGAAGATGGCAACCCACTCCAGTGTTCTTGCCTGGAGAATCCCAGGGATGGGGGAGCTTGGTGGGCTGCCATCTCTGGGGTCGCACAGAGTCGGACATGACTGAAGCGACTTAGCAGCAGCAGCAGCAGTAACTAGCATGAGAAGTAGAAGTCTCAATAATACCAAATAGCATAAAGACACGTTTGCAGTATTTATTCCAGGAAAGAACTGGTAAAACATCAGATAATCTTGCTCATTTTAAAGCTCTAGTACAGACAAACTTGGACATAGAAAGGGTTCTGAACTAGTACAAATAACAATAAGCTGTCCTCATAAAGGCACTCTTTTTTCTTTATTTTCTTCCAGGGCAAAACTTGTCATGAATTACTTTAATTAATTAAGATTTCAAGGAAACTAAGGGAAAACCGCAAAGCTCTGGACAACACGGCTAAGATGATCACTAGACACTCCACAGACTGGCCATCTCTCAAAAACCCAATTTAACATTTGGAAATGTTATTTTTATGTAATATTTCACTCCCCATTGTACCACTGGAGATTTACAGGAAAGGAAAGTGAAGTAGCTCAGTCGTGTCCGACTCTTTGCAACCCCATGGACTGTAGCCCACCAGGCTCCTCCATTCATGGGATTTTCCAGGCAAGAATCCTGGAGTGGGGTGCCATTTCCCTTCTCTAGGGGGTCTTCCCGACCCAGGGATCAAACCAGAGTCTCCCACATTGCAGGCAGACGCTTTACCATCTGAGCCACCAGGGAAGCCCCTGATCACTGGAGATTTACAAGCTATTAAGAAATACTAGGCTTGCTAATGAAATTTTGTTAACATTTGGTGCTAACAAATTCAGTCAGTGCTGAGTCTGTGTATGCTGGATATTGTAGTCTGAAGTTACAGGTTACACTATCAGCCCTAAATCAACTAAAAACAAATGTTTTTTCTCTAATTTACAGATTTGTCACTGTGAATACCTGTGACTTACTGAGTATGTCACAAAGGAATGAATCACTCTAATGAGTCTGACAAATGTCTTATTTGGGGAAACATAAAAATCTACCTCATAGAGAAAGACCTTAACAGACAAACACACACAGAGTATGAAAAGGTATCCCTAAAAGTAAATTCAGTAAGAATGACAAAGGGCCTTTGATTTGGGGATTTGTCCCTGGAAAGATTGTGCATGCGTGCAGGAACTCAGATCCCATCTGTTGCTTTAGCCTCAACAGACTTTATTGTATTGACTTTGTGCTCTTATCTGATGGCAGTAAATTCCCACCAGAGTGAAACACCAGCTTAGCCAGTGATCCCTGCTGTTCAAATCAGACTATGGAGCATGCCTTTCTTACCAGAAATGCCCTGTGCCTTCTGGACCGCCCTCTATGAGTGACCTTGGGATTTTGTACTTTCCATTCAGGATTCCCTAATGTGAGCAATTAAGAGATGCTTCATTGCAAGAGTCTCATCAGCAGTTGCAACACATCAGTGAACAATAAACTACTGGGACCCCAGGAAGAGAGGGGGAAATTGGGAAGAAAGAGACAAGGGAGAAGAAAGGGAAAGTACCCACAAGGTTCCTTGCAGAGAAGCCCGGCTCAGTATCTCTTTAAGTAAGAATGCCCAGCGGACTAGGTGGGGGGACACAAATTCCAAGTTTCTGAAGCCCCAAGACCAAGTAATCACTACTGGTCCAAAAGACTCGAGACTTCCTACTGTAAACAAAAAGTTTCTGGGGAGGACACCTGCACTGAACAGAAATACAATCTCCTTCCCAGAGGTCCAGCCACTGAACCACCCCGGGTGCCTTTGGTTTCATTGGTTAGATTTCTTTGTTTTGATTTTGCTTTGTTGTGTTTTGACGCAGACCAGGGATGCAAGTGGACAGACCATGTGCTAGTTCCATTTTTAGAATACCCCAAATGTCTAGGGTCATTTTCCCATTAAGGTAAGAAGAGAAGGAAAATGAAAACTGGTGTCTCCCAGAGCAGACAGTCTCAGTAATGAGCCTCTAGCTGTTCCTGGGAAAAGCTTATCGTCAAACAGCTTTCTCAGTTCATCCCAAGTCGGCTTTCCCCTCCAGGACTGGGGAAGAGCAAGAAAAGGATCTGTTGCATTAGCAGATGATCACCGTAAGTGTAATTGTTTTTTGTTTTTTACCATTTTGGAGCAAATGTTTTTCAATCGTTTTCTATGGAGCTCCAAAAGCACCCATTCACATTGCCTTCAGATCTTTCTCAACGAATTCGCTATGCTGCTGCTGCTAAGTCGCTTCAGTCGTGTCCGACTCTGTGCGACCCCAGAGACAGCAGCCCACCAGGCTCCCCCGTCCCTGGGATTCTCCAGGCAAGAATACTGGAGTGGGTTGCCATTTCCTTCTCCAATGCATGAAAGTGAAAAGTGAAAGTGAAGTCGCTCAGTCGTGTCCGACTCTTAGCGACCCCATGGACTGCAGCCTACCAGGCTCCTCCATTCATGGGATTTTCCAGGCAAGAGTACGGGAGTGGGGTGCCACTGCCTTCTCCCAGAGTTCACGCAGATCCCAGCAATTACATGTCTCGCTTCGCGGCCTGGTAGGGCCGGGGGACAACTCCTGTTTCACCCCCAAAGAACCGTCACCCCGAGCCCTGCGCCAGCGCTCCGGCAGAGCGCCGACCGCAGTCCTGGTCTCCGCCGCCCCTCCAGGTGCCTTCCTCTGCCAGCTCGCCGAGTCAGAGACTACCTGGGCCTTTAGCTCGCTCTTGCAGCTCCGATCTCGGGCCCGCTGACCCCTTAGATCTTAAAGAAAGAGATACACGAGAGAGCTCGGGTTAGCAGTTGGTAAACTGTTCGCTCTCAGCCTTGACTTTTCTTAAAAGGCGAGAGGCAAAGGCTTTGCTGTCGCAGACCCGGGCCTCGGTATCGGAAATCCGCAAGTGACCCGCTGGGCTCCGAGGGCGGGAGCCGACCCGCGGGTACTCGCCCCGCGCGCGTTTGCGCCCTGCACTTTCCAGTCCAGCTGCCGTCGGCGTCCCAACGGTGGGTGCAAGGGAGCCCCAAAAGCGAAAGAACCAAATAATTCCGGTTCCTGCTGCACATTTTTTTAAAAAAGAAAACATCACGCCCAACGTGTAAAAAGATAAAATAGCTCTCAACTGAGCCATCTGAGTAAAGGAAGCCGATTCGCAACCCTCATGGGGAAACCATCTGTTTTGGAAATGGCGCCCCCACGTGGACGCCGCGAACCCCACCCACCCGGGGACTTAGTCCCAGGAGAATGTGACGTCACCCACACAGCCCGCAGGCGCGCGGCCAAAGCCAAACCTTCGCGCTGCCCCGGACGCCTGATCAGTCCGCGCGCATCCCCACAGCCGCCGAGGCCCCTGCAGCTCCAGCAGCCGGGCCACGAGCTGTGTGACCCGGTTCCGGTTACTTCACCCCTCCGTGCCTCAGTGACTACTCCTTTTCAAAATGATACTAATCACACCCACCTGCCGAGTGGCAGTGAGATTTCCGGGTACAGGGAAGGCACTCAGCCGGCCTGTTAGGGCTTCGGCGCGGGGCGTTCTTCCCCACTCTTGAGTTGGTGTAAAAGGCTAAAGTCCCAAGAGGCCGTGCATTTTAACAAGGAGAGTCGAAAGCCAAGCTCCCCAGTGTAGAGGAAGAGCGGGTCAGTGGTATGGACAGTGGAGGCTAAGAAGCTTGTTTTCGATTCGAGGTTCCCCTCCACCGGTGCTAGATCAGGAGAAACTAAGACGTCGGCTTATTACAAGTATTAGTTCTCCCGCTTCTTGCCTGCACCCCCTCTCGTACGAACTCTCTTTACTCTCCTATCTATTCTCGAGGGGCTGGCGTGGCGGGGACGCATTTTCCCGGGTTCCCCGCCGAGGGAGAGCAGACGCAGGGGTCCGGCGGCTCCGGGCTGGGAGAACGCCTCCGCCGCCCTCGACTCAGGGCAGAAGCTCTGAGCGTCAGAGTGAGGGTCCTGCCTGCCCAGAAACTCTTCCAGCCATTACAGGTTGAACCAAGCCGCCGAATTGCTCTGGAAAGACTGACAGGAACTTTTTTTGTGCCTCAACATTCTTCAGTGCCTCGACAACAGAAAACTAACAGAAAAAGAGGGCCAAGTCCAGGCTCTCAGGCCTACAGCATTAGGGTGGGATGTGGTTCTGGGCGGCGGGGGGAGGACGAGGGTGGGGAGGCCCTCTGAGGAGTGGACACCCACCACTACTTACCCTGAGTTTGTGTGTGTGAGTCTGTGTGTGTGTGTGTGTGTGTGTGTGTGTGTGGCGAGGGTGGGAGGCCCTCTGAGGAGTGGACACCCACCACTACTTACCCTGAGTTTGGGCGAATAGTTTCCGTTCCTAAAACCGACAACCACTTATTGGACCCCAGAGGAGTGGGTTGTGGATTGGTGAGGAAGGTAACATCGACTCTCCGTGTGGAAAAGAAAAGCCTCTGACGTGTTTTGATAAATTGCATGGATAGGAGACCCGTAGGCCCAAGGGAGAGCACGGAGCACAGAGGAGTTCGAGTCACCGAAGGCGTCGCCGGGCTGCCCCGCGTGCGCCCATCTCTCTGCGGCGGCACAGAGGCCCGGGCTGGGGAAGCGCGCTGCCAAGGTCACCAAGCGTCCGTGTTCGTGCGTTTTTCGCACAGACGAAGGGCAGCGCCCGCGTCCAGGCCTTATAAGAGGTTATTCCCCTGTTCGCCGGCAATCTGCTTGTCCGGCGAGCTCCACTGTCAACGCGCACACGCGCTAGGCCGGGCGCGAACTAGTTGCCGAAGGGAAAGGAAGACGCAGGCCGCGAGGGTGAGGTCTGGGGCGGGTGGCGGGATGCGCGGAGGGGCAGCGACCCCGAATCCCGCAGGCGGGAGAGCGACGCTAGGCGCCGCGGCGATGCGGACCCTCCTGCGGCTCCCGGCGCCCCCTGGCGGCCAGTGGGGCCGCGCGGGCTCTCGAAACAATGCCTCCGGCCGCACGGGCCGAGAAGCGCCTGGGTCCCCAGCCTCTCCCGGGCATTCGGCCGCTCACCGCCTCGAACCACCCCCACTGGCTTCCAGCTCCTTGTTCCCCAGGCTTTTGATCGCCGAGGGCCTCTGAGAAGCGGAGGCGACCCCGGGGAGGGCGTTGGGGCTTGGGGCGGTGGAGGTGGGAGGGCCATCATCCCAGCCCCGGGCCCAAGTCTTAACATCTCTTAGAACTGAGGCATCGATCAGCTGCTAGGTTCAGTGTGCTTCTGTTTTATTGAGGTTTATTTTTCAAAGTCCTTTGTACTGGGGAGCGGGGCTTATTAGGTAGACCCGAAAAGACCCGGGACCCTTTCCGCGGAGGAGCGCGGCCTTCCGCTGCCGCGGCTGGCCCTTCCCCTGCAGAGCACCGGCGCGAAGGAGAAAAGATGCAAACTGGTCTTTAGGGACCCAGATGTTTGGGTCAGAATCAAAAGATATTCTCCTTACAGGTGGCGATGTTCCTGCTGTATTCACGGCCAGGAGAAAACACTAAGTGGGCTTTCGCCACCCACACATTAACCCCCTCCTCTAAGCAGTGGCGGGCGACTTGGGCCTGAAAGGCCGCCAAAGCCAAAGCATCTTCCGGAAGGAGGGAAATAGAGAGGCTGAGGAAGGAGCCTACTGATGGCTCTGGATGGCTGGGAAGGAATAACAATGCGCCCACCTTCCATATGAAAGACCCGTGGCGGCCCGCTCTCCGGGAATTCTCTCTTTGGACCTGCACCGCCAAACTGCCAGGGGGGCTTAGGGGGCGGAGACGATCAACCAGCCCCAAGGGGAAACTTGGGGCGATTAGGAGAAAGGAGCCCCCCCAACACACACACACACACACACACACACACACACACACGCCTTCCTCCTGAGGCCCCCTAGCCCGGGTTACAGCTGTGAACTTACTCTTTGGAGTCCTCCTCGAGCTGGAGTCCCCAGCTCCGCGGGCGCCCAGACCGACCTCTTGGTTCGCCTGCGTACACCTGGCGCCCTGCACGGTGCCCGCGGGCATTGTGTAGGACGAAGGAGCGACCTCTGCCAAGGCTTCGTGGGTGTCAAGGCAGAGCTTCTCTCCCTGCCCCCTACCCCTTCCCTGCCTGCCCACCTGGCGCACTTTGTGCCAGCCCTCTGTGCCCAGCGCCAGCCTTCCCAAACTGTGCCCTGAAGGCATATACCCCTGAGTGCCCGCCGCCAGGTACAGAGCGGGTTAGAACGGGCGGTGCTTTGGGGTCTTGAGTCTTCCGGTTCATTTCGGAAGGGGAGGCAGGTCTCTTCTTCCAAACCGGGAAATGGTGGGCAGTCATGTGTGATTCTGACGAGAATCTGTAGAGGCGCTTCCACAGTGACAAACGTTTCCAGACTTACCCCCAACACAACAACACCCCCAGCATTTTATTGACATTCCCTTTTTCATGCAAAAGTTTTGCTCCGACGACTCTACTTGTATAAATTCTCTGCCTTTTGAAAGGGCAGGCGGGAGCACTCTGCACGGGTGGGCCAGACTGGGAACCGCGGCTGGGGATCCGAGAGGAAAGCAGCCTCGCCGAGCGGCCTCGGGCAGGCCGGACCCTGGCGTGGACTGCCGGCACAAAGAGAGGGCCGGCAGCTGGCTCGCGGCCGCCGGGAATGCAGTTCCGCCCCGCAGCCCCGGGCCCAGCAGAAACTTCAGGCTGGGGTCAGACAACCCCCGTCCCGGGCCTCGCGGGTGCAGTGCGCGTTCCCTCGGGACTTGGCCACAAGGCCGCCGTTCGCGTCCCTCCATCTCCCGCAGCCCGCTCCCTGCACGCTCACTGTTGGGGCGCAACTGCCAGGCTCTTCTATTTGTTGTTTGTTTGTTGTTCACAGCAGTCCTAGAGCGCGCGCTTGGCAGCGTCCTGCGGGGCGGGGGGGAACAGGGGTCGGTGGGCGCCGCCAGAATTTCCTTCCAGGGAGCGCGTGAGGGGCATTCTCAACGGAAAACCAGACGCAGAGAGTAGTGACCAACCCTCCTCGGATTACTCTCCACTGGCTCCTCCCTTGCTCCCCCCACCCGCCCCCCACCTCCAGATTTGCATAAAAAAGGCCAAGAAAACTCTGGCCGGGCCCCAGCTGCGGCTCACTCTGCTCCCCCCGGTCGGAGCCCACCTGGAGCTGCGCGCAGGCTTGTAGCGCGGAGCCCAGCGCAGAACCTCGCCCGCGCAGTCCCTCGCGCGCCCCGCGTCTCGGCGCTGATTTCCAGGCCCCGGAGCCGCGCCAAGCGCTGCGAGCGGACCCGGGAAGAGCTCCGGCCCCCGCCGCCACCGCTTCACCGGCTTGGCTCCCTCCGCCCCCGGGGGGTCGCGCACCCACGATGCTGCAGGGCCCCGGCTCCCTGCTGCTGATCGTCCTCGCCTCGCACTGCTGCTTGGGCTCGGCGCGCGGGCTCTTCTTCGGCCAGTCCGACTTCCCCTACAAACGCAGCAACTGCAAGCCCATCCCGGCCAACCTGCAGCTGTGCCACGGCATAGAATATCAGAACATGCGGCTGCCCAACCTGCTGGGCCACGAGACCATGAAGGAGGTGCTAGAGCAGGCGGGCGCCTGGATCCCGCTGGTCATGAAGCAGTGCCACCCGGACACCAAGAAGTTCCTGTGCTCGCTCTTCGCGCCCGTCTGCCTCGACGACCTGGACGAAACCATCCAGCCGTGCCACTCGCTCTGCGTGCAGGTGAAGGACCGCTGCGCTCCAGTCATGTCCGCCTTCGGCTTCCCGTGGCCCGACATGCTCGACTGCGACCGCTTCCCCCAGGACAACGACCTTTGCATCCCCCTCGCTAGCAGCGACCACCTCCTGCCGGCTACCGAGGAAGGTAGGCCCTCCTCCTTATTACACCCCCACCACCAGCTCCACGAAGACCCCGCATCCCGTTGCGTTGACAGGGGGCCAGTCCCAGGCGGGGCAGACGCTCTCCTTGCCCTGATTTGTCAGCGTGACAAAACTGAGATAATCACCCCTACACACACACCAAAAAATATATATATATACACACACCCAAGTCTCTCATTCCCTTCCCCTGTTATACCAATTGCTCTTTCATAGGAACAGTTGAAAAGGGAGGCGCCGGGCGGGGTGGGGGTGCGGAGAAAATGTAGAACTGAAAGAGGTCTTTTCTTTGTAGACACATGCACCATTCTTTCAAAAGATGCTAGCACGGGGGCCGCAATTGAGATAGTTGGAAGTGGCCCTCCGCGGAGGAGTTGGCGGGTGAGCACGCTGGGCAGAGCACCCTGGCCTGAATCTCACGCAGCACGTTTTTACCACTGGGCAGGATTCTAGACGCAGGGACATTCCCTACAGCCACGATCGCCAAAATGTGCAAACAGATAGTCTTTTAAGGCACTCTCTGTTTGCCATTCAGGCTTTGAAAATAAAAAGTAGGACGGGCTCATGTGTGCTGAAAATTCAGCTTTGGTTGTAAGTGCCCAGGTGTCCAAGAAAGAAGCACAAAGGGAATCTCCAGAACTCATTTTTCTATCACTAATCAGCTTTTATCTTAGGAGTGGTTTTAATTAACTGGAGAAAATCGTGCAAAAGAGAATTTCCCAAGTTTTTTTAGAAAACAGAGGGGGAGTTCCTGCGCAGAAACCATCAAAGCAATGAAAACCTCATGGGCTCTTGATATTCTTCCTGAAAGGAAAACATATACAATGTGTCTGAGCTGATTTAGGTCCCCCGGGACAGAAAGGGGGCTTCCTAATCCCTTTCAGGGCTCCAGCAGCATCTCCCTTTCAATCTCTAATTGTTTTCCTACAGCCATCGTTAGTTAAAGAAAATGCAAAGTTGCTTAGCAATCTTTCCTGGCAGGCACCATGAGTCTGCAATCATCTTATTGGTTAGATTTATAATTTATTGCAAATGTTTGGCATATTTCAAACATTTGTCCAACATATACCAGAGACCAACCAATACAGGTTAGTAACATTTTATATACATTCTTAGAGCTCCTAATTGGAAAAGTTTCATTTTGTTTGAGAGAGAGAAGTTAAGGGCAGTTTTATGTATGTTGCTTTTGTTTTTATTTTTCACAATCTGCACCAACTTTATATACTACATTTCTCAAAAAAAAAATTTCCCCTTTCACAGTAAAAGTTTGCATTTTTCAAAATCTGCTCTGCACTTTCTCCAAATTGATAAATAACTTCCAAAATGAGTCATACAGGTTTTCTTTCCTGTGAAAACGCAATTTCATATTAATGAACTTTCACCTAAATTTTAAAGACAGTATTAGTACATTTATATGTGAGAGAAAATGAATGTTTTCTTCTTTCCCTTTTCCCAAGGAATCAGACTCTTCTAGAAGAGCCGTTAGCTGGCTATCTTATAATTGAGCTAGTGCACGTTCCTGGGTTTGGTCAGACCCCTGAGACAGTTTGCTTCAACTTACTTTGGCTTCTGGAAAAGCTTTGGGTTTTTGTTTGTTTGGGCTTTGTTGTTGTTTTGTCTGCTTGTTTTCAAGCATCTGAAACAGGCAAAGAGAGGAAAGAAGAACCTGCACCAGGGAGGAAGGTAACAGTGAAGTAAATGCTGCCTAACTCAAGCACAGGCTTGGCAGAAAGCACGAGGTGACGCAGGCCCAGGTAGAGCAGGCTGGAGCTGCTAGTGAGGTGTGCTTCCGAAGGGGAAGCTCAGATGCAGCCTTACCACACTAGCCACCTCGCCCAGCCCAGACTTGAAACTCCCTCAAGATGACTCCATCCCCCCGCCCCCTCCCAGAAGCAGCTTGGCTGAAGAGCCAGCAGAGGCCAGGCTGCACTGGTGGCCTGCAGCTGAGAAAGATGATCTTTTGGCCATCCTTGGTGGTTGCTAGTTTTCCAAAATCCTTCAAGGGTCTTTTAGTGCTTTCTCCTCAGAGAGGCCTTGGGGCTAACTTTTTCAGAGACTGTTTGTCCCAGGAGTGGGAGGAAGAGCGAAAAGCTACAGCCTGTCTCAGTTACCTGCAGCCGCGCCCCCACACCCCACCACTGGGAATACTGTACACAGTATGTAGGCATTTTTGCCTGTCAAAAAAAAAGGGAGGCATGGGACACTTTCTTAGGCATGAGTGGTCCCTCTTTATAAATGAGACAGAGTTAGGGGTCTTACAGGACAATTGTTCCTCTTGCCTGAAGAAGCCCCTACCAGTGAGTTGTTTACAAATGCCATCTGCTGTTTCCTTTCAAGCAAAGTTACTAATTTTTCACGTTTCTAGCTCCAAAGGTATGTGAAGCCTGCAAAACTAAAAACGAAGATGACAACGACATAATGGAAACACTTTGTAAAAATGATTTTGGTAAGTAAACACCACCAGCAAAAGTTTTATTTTCCAGAACAGCTTAAAGATAACAATTCATTAAGATGTTACTATTACTAGATAAAGTAAAAGTGAAAGTCACTCAGTCGTGTCTGACTCTTTGCAACCCAATGGACTATACAGTCCCTGTAATTCTCTAGGCCAGAATACTGGAGTGGGTAGCCTTTCGCTTCTCCAGAGGATCTTCCCAACCCAGGGATAGAAACCAGATATCCTGCATTGCAGGAGGATTTTTTACCAGCTGAGCCACAAGGGAAGCCCTTTACTAGATAAAGTTTGGGTAAAATAGCATCACAGCTCATCTTTCCTTGAGCTAATCATCTAACAGGTTATCTTAGTTTCCTCTCTACATTAACTATCTTGTATTGAATTATATCTTTTCTTAGGTGAGAGTCATTGCTCTGTTAAGCAACAATCAAATAAATGAGAATTGTTCATATCATGAATTTCAAATGGCACATTTTTCACTTCACTTTGGCTTTTTCTTGCCAGCAAGCATAATCCTGGCCCATGTTCTCTTTTAGTCACTTAAACACGTGTCCCAGGGATGGAAACATGTAAATATTAGCCTCAGTAAAACAGATTCAAGACATTAAGTTGGCCCCAAATAGAAATTTAGTCCAGTGCCAAACATGATGCTCTGCTTCTCGTATTCCACTGTCCGTGGGTATATCCAAGGTACTAGTTAATAATTTGGTGGAAAGAGTTTCCTTGAATTGGAAAAGAAAAAAGCTAGGAATTTACTTTGGCAAGATACATGTAAGGTGCTGTGATGACACAGTGCTCAGGGACTCCCAAGTTCCATGGTGTGTAAATCACTTCCCTTAAGGGAGAACTCTAAGAGGAAAGAGGAGACTGTCCACTCAGAGCTTCAGCAGCACCTCCTCTGAGTCCTTCAGCCTCTGTGGGGATCGAAGGAGCCAGCTAGACATAAGATCAGCACTAAATTCAGAGCTGGGGTGGCAGAGAACTTCACCCAGATTCCTGAGACATTCATGCTTTCCTCCTCTTCCAAGAGCAGGCATTTCTTGGTGCGTTTGAGGGTTGATGCCCTTTAAAAGTATTTATTCAAGCAGAAGGTTGAACTTACTGGTAAACAGATGTGGTCTCTGTCCTAGCAAATAATAACAGACTCTAACAGACCTCTAGGAACACTTCTACATACTCAGCTAAACCCTGGAGACAGAAACCACTCCAGTGCATAGTGTGGAGGAATAACATCCCACCCTCGCCTTACAACTTACCAGCCAGAAGTCTCAGACCTGGCCAGGTCCCTGAAACTCTGGAAACCACCAATCACTGCCCCTTACAACCCCAGGTCACTTCCAGGAAGGGTCCTGTGCTTAACCTTAGCTACTCCTAGGACATCCATAGCTATAGGAGAAGCTTCACACAGCTGAGGAAGGGGAAGGAAGGAGGCAACTCAGTTTGAGCTACTTCTCCCACTCAGCAAAAGCCACAAGTGGATGATAGGGTTGGATGGGGGTGGATGTCTATACTCAAAGACAAAAAACTCTCAGAGTAGGAGATGGCCAGGCATGTTGGCAGCAGCAATCCCAAAGCTCCAGAGCCTTACCCAAAACACGGTTCTTAGCTTCCATCCTCAGGATTTAAGGGCAAATTTTTAAAATATAATTTAAATAAAGTTCATATAAAAATATATGGCATTTTATTCTGGCAGCTTACAGCCTTTGCACTAGCTTTAGTACAGATCTCTCTCCTGACTTCTATGATATAGTGAAGCTCCAAAAAAATTGCAATTAGGGCTCAGGCACATGCGTGCGCATGCGCGCGTGCGCACGCGCGCACACACACACACACACACACACACACACACACGCATTACCTGCTTGCTTAGTGGTTTACCTTACATAAGATCTCTTTCCTAAAGATGCTGCATCAAGACCTGTGAAAAAAAGTGTGTGTGTGTGTGTCTGTCTGTCTGTCCCAATGTTCTCTTTCTCTTACCTTGGAACAACTTGGAAGTCATTACACTTATGGTAGCACACATGCAGATACCTCACAAGTTTGTTTTCTATTTCTTCATGTTCATTTTGTCCCAAGGGGGATAATAAACTTAAATTGTATGGGGTGAGTCCTATACTGGTTTATAAGTGGTTTTCCACATCACCTATGTAGTATGGGGGAGTAATGAAAGGGTAGAAGGAACAAGGTAGAAATCTGATGTATTTAACTTGAATCATCCATGAAAGCATGACAATCTCCCCACTGCACTTCTGAAGGACAAGAAAGATGGAGAAGACCTCCTGATTTCAGTAGGGAAAGTACTGGTGAAGAAAGAATAGATCAGAACTGCTTTCCTCTGTATGCAACCTTTTGTTGGTCCAGACAGTATTGGGTTGGCTAAAAACTTCGTTCAGATTTGTCTATAACGTATTATGGAAACAACTTTTTAGCCAACCCAATATCATCACCTCTGTCTCCAACACACCCTGCATCACCCCCTCATACCTTCCATCCAGGGCAGGAAAAGTTACTTAAGAGCTTTGATTCCCTATATTTGGTCCCAGCAGAAAACCCAGGAAGGAAACATCTGAAGTTTTCCCATGGTAAGCTCTTAAAAAGTTAGTTATTTCATAGCTAGAGAAAGATGAGTCATAAGTCTTCCCTCTGATTAAAAGTGATGATTTTTCTGATGTTTTGGGCTCAAGAATGTTTAGTCTGACCAGGCAAATTCTCACACATGCTCTGTCTGTGCTATTGATGAGGGTCCCAGGTAGCATGATAATCACTTCTCCCACCATATACCTTCCCCACTCCCAGCCCTTAGGCCGAGGCCATAGGACCATGTGACATTGCCATGTGATTCATCTCACAAAAAACCCTGAGCACCCAATATTATGACCCAGATGCATCTCAGACAAACAGTGGTTGGCCAAGTCCCAGCATGCTTGATTTACCTGGCTGAGCTTCAGTCGTTTCCTGCTCGGCTGGAAAAGCCAACTTAGTCTAATTCCTCTGACAGAGAAAGAAAGAAATCTCCAGAGCAGCGATTTCTCACCAAAAAACCTCTTCCTCTATTACTAACTTAAACAATGCACTAAACTCCATCAGAGTCAGGAAGTCACACCTGCATATAATCTCTATGGAACAATCATTAACACATTATAGTTGAGCATGTGAATGCACCAGCCAGGACAAGAGATTTGATACTGTGGCTGAGATCCCAGTGGTTTGGGGACTCGAGTTCTGAGAATTAGGCTCAGCTAGGGCACAGCATAATTGGGTGACCTCTTGTAAATCACTGAATTTCTCTGGATTTCAGATTCTTGGTGTACCAACAAGAGAGCTTAGCTAGATGATCCCGTAAACCTTAAAATTCTATCCCTTCCCTGACTTCATGGAGTCTTGAAATTTAATTCCAGCATGTATGTTTGTAGGGTTTTCTTTCCCAAAGCATACTGTTCATGACTATAAAATGTGTCTTTTATAGTAAACCACTTACCTTAGGTCTTAGCATTCTAATGAGTCTACATATCCATCTTGGAAGCAGTGCATATATGATCTGTAAATGCCTTAGCCTTGGACAGGCAAATGATAGCATATGAGGATGAGGTCTTCAGAAAAACACTTTTACAGCTAAACATGTTGTGCTCTTAAAAAGAGTCTTGGATATTTTTTCTCCAAGTTACTTTACCAAATCAAATGCAGCTGTAAGATCAATTCTCCTTCCCTGTAGTCTGTTCTTTAGAAAACAATGATTGTGCGATATAATTTCCTTACAGGTTTGTCCAAAAACCTCTCCGACGTCATAAATTGAGTTTAAAGTTTACAGCCACAGAAGGATCGTGTTTCACCTAAGTCAGGCATTTCTTTTCATGGTGAATTTTCCAATAGGGGAAGTCATTTGTCGAGGAGAGCACACTCCACATGCAGCCTCGGTACAAACACAGGAACACAGGGCAAGGAGGGAAAATCAATTGAGTCCACAAGGGGAGTTTTTAAAGGATGGCTGGTTTGAAACAAAGTGCTCGATCAATGCTTTGAGGCTTTAGAAATGGAGCCACCTGCTGCCCTCAGCTCCCAACCCCCTGCCTGCGGCCCCGTCAACCTCAAGGGGCTCCTCTTCCCTCTCCCAGGCGAGTCTAGGACACGCGGGGGGGATTTATGCCCTCCTTATCACTGGAGTGATCCTGCCCCCTTTTGTGTTCGCAGCACTGAAGATAAAAGTGAAGGAGATCACCTACATCAATAGAGACACGAAAATCATCCTGGAGACCAAGAGCAAGACCATTTACAAGCTGAACGGAGTGTCCGAGAAGGACCTGAAGAAGTCGGTGCTGTGGCTCAAAGACAGCCTGCAGTGCACGTGTGAGGAGATGAACGACATCAACGCGCCCTACCTGGTCATGGGGCAGAAGCTGGGTGGGGAGCTGGTCATCACCTCGGTGAAGCGGTGGCAGAAGGGGCAGCGAGAGTTCAAGCGCATCTCCCGCAGCTTCCGCAAGCTGCAGTGCTAGTCCCAGGCCAGCCTCGCTGCGGACCCCTCCCAGGGCCCCGCCGACCCGCCCCCGCTGCTCTGGGACCTCAGCGTGGTTTCCCAAGCACAGTCCCTCGGCTCCGGCTCCGGCCTGGAGCGGCTTCCCCTGCCTTTTGCACGTTTGCACCCCCAGCATTTCCTGAGTTATAAGGCCCCAGGAGGCCTCAGGAACAGATAGGTGTCTTCACATAAAGGAAAAATCCACCGAAATCTTGTAGAAATATTCCAACTAATAAAATCACAAGGATTTTTATGAAGTTTTTAAAAAGGTCAGTTAAGAACTATTTCACGTAGGTGCAACTGTGACTCTGGCTTGATTTTTTTGGTGGTTTGGTTTGGGTCCGTTTCCACTGAGGTTGCCTTAACGTGCAAACAGCTTCACTTTTCTGTATGGCCCGAACTTTCCCTTTTCTGTTGTGGGTCCAAAACCCGGTTGAGATAAAGCTGGCTGTTATCTCAGCACCTCTCTCGGCTGCAGCCTGATACTCAGCACCTGAATTGTGTAACAAGTCATTTGTCATTTAACATCCCTGCTGGGAACTTAACAACTAGCATGTATTGCGTTTTGCATTTCCAGGTAGAATACTTCCATTTATAAAAACCACATTAACCACCGTAGCATGAGTTCTTCAAATAAAAGACAAAACAGACCAATTTTATGATTGACCCGAGTACTTTAAACTTTGTTTAAAACACTTTTTTACTTAATTTTGCAGATTAAACCATTGTAGCTTACCTGTAATATACATAGTAGTTGACCCCAAAAAGTTGTAAAAATATTGCTTTAACCAACACTGTAAATATTTCAGATAAACACTATATTCTTGTATATAAACTTTACATCCTGTTTTACCAACTCCCTGTCTTCTGTCTTGTCTTCTCAGTGGGAGGAACTGGAAAGGGAGCTGAATGAGAGTGATCACCTCCTTCCTCCCGAGGCCCAGCCCTCCTGCGGTTTGAAGTGTCTATTTCCTGTGTGACTCAGAAAGCACCTCACCTCTCCACCACCCATCCCCTGGCCCCTGCTTGTGTCTCACAGCCCACACAGATTCTACTACTGCAGACCCTGCAGGGAGGCAGAGGTTTGCCTGCTTTGGTCTGGTTTCAGCCATCCAGTGGCAGCCTGGTGGCAACACAAGCCTGAACCTGAGGTTCACGAGCTTGGCCGTTGTGCTTTTCATTTCTGCAGATTTTTATAATGAAAAAGAATCACTATTGCAACAGTGTTCATTCTTTCCCCACTTAAATTCTAACAGAGCCATGGTTTGAAGAGCACCCATTGAAAGGCAGTAGGTAGGGAGGGGGTGGTGAAAAGAGAACAGGAAAATGAGAAGGGCTTCCATCCATACATCCATCCAAATGCTTCATTGTTTTAT
This sequence comes from Bos indicus x Bos taurus, assembly GCF_003369695.1. Classification (NCBI taxonomy): domain Eukaryota; kingdom Metazoa; phylum Chordata; class Mammalia; order Artiodactyla; family Bovidae; genus Bos; species Bos indicus x Bos taurus. The sequence continues at coordinate 68,792,228 of NC_040092.1, read as the reverse complement.
TTTAGGAGGCTCCAGAGAAGTTCTAGTAAACACGTGAAGAAACTAAGGCTCAAAGGGATTAGGCACCAAGGCTAACATGAGGCTGATTCAGAGCTGAAATTCAGGTCTTTCAGATGACAAATTCTGTCTTCTGTTCAATCCAGGGTGGATTATAGGAGCAGGGTGGCACATCTCTATTCAACAAATGTGCACTGTACATCTGCTACATGTCTGGCCCCATTCTAAGTGCTGGGGAACCATATATCAGCTCCTTGTCCTTATGGAGCTGACATGACAGAGTAAAAGAAGAGAAATAATCACAAGTACAATGACATTTATAACGTAAGTTATATGAAATATAAGGACAGGTAATACACAAGATCAACAGTGTCCTCAACAAATCCGAAATTTTGAGTGGTGTTCCTGCGAAGCCTTTACGTGACAGCATTTTGTTGATTTAGTTAAAAAGTTTGCTGCACATACAGCCATGACCTCTCTATAGCACTTCAAGCTCTGGTGGCTCCAAAAGGCAACAGAGCCCCACTGCCTAGCTGAGCTGCACAATTTGGACAATCTCTTTCCTCTTCTGGGTTACCAATTGACTCGGCTTCTCATCTGAGTCCACAGACTCCTAACACAATCCTCTTCCTACAAGGCACCCATGGACTAAATGAGGGACACTCATGATTAAGGCCACGACTCATTGTAAACATTTGAAACCGGAAACTTGGGATTCTGGAAAAGGCAAGACAGAGAGAGAAGATAAAAGACAAAAGAACAGTAGACAGACGCTTTAGGAATTAGAAAGCGGAAATAAGTATAACACATCCAAAAATAGTGGAAAGAAACAATTGGAAGATGCTGACCTATCTGAATGTTCCCTGTCCAATCAAAACAGATGTTGCCTGCCCACGTTAAAGGATGCGGACCCTGGGGCTCCGTAGACCTAGTTGTTGCCAGACATTGCCTCCTTCGGTCATGATGTGAGGAGGTAGTAGGCACTCCGATGCCTGCCTGCTGCCTTACACACCCTTCTGTGAATTTTCCAATCCCCCACACCCTTTGTTCCCATCTTTGTCAAGACTGAGCCAACAAGACATGCTTGGAAGAGCACATAGATTTTTGGTTCATCTTTCATTTTGTTTCATTGTTTTCTTTTGCATGATGATTCAAATATAGGTATGGCTCATTTCTTTTTGAAATAATCATGACTGTTGTATTCTTCCTTAGTTTTCCAACTATCAGATTTCTTTTGTAGACAGGTGAAAACATGAATGTTCATCCATTATTCTGGAAAAAAGCAAGGAATCAGAAGACATTGGATTTTTGTGTTTCCTAAGATGATTCATGACCTGTTAATAAACTGCCAAGATATCCCACATAGGAGATCAGAAAAGTTTAAAGATATAAAAGCTGCATATCTACCACACGTGTGATTCCTCCTCCCTTTCCTACATAATTTGAGAAATGAGTTGTTCTACAGGAACACATTTATAAGAGTTGTGGGGCAACATTTCCTACGTGCTCGAAGGTCCTATCTATGTGCAGTGAAATTCATAGGGTTAAAAAGGATAAAGAGGTCCATTTTATCTAACAGTACCCTCCAGTCTTCATTCCCTATTCTCTTATCAAATGATAGTTTGATTTTTTGCCTTTCAAATCTTGCTTACTACTTGGTTTTCAATATTCTTGATGGGGGAGGGGTCACCTTGGAAAGCAAGTCAAGGCGTATGTATTTTAGGGTGCAATCACTGCCTCTGGGTTATGAAACAATGTGATTTCTGCCCCTGAAACTCACTGTACAAATACAAAGTAATTTATTAACTCAGCAAAGACTTTTCTAGCGCACCAGCTATCAGCGTTGATGCATTCATTCGACAAGTGTTGAGTGCTCACCTGCACGCCCAGGTGCTGTCCCAGGTGGTGGACACACAGCGATCTGTCCTCCTTCAGCTTCTAGTCTAGAGTCAGGAATTGTGCTCGGCGCTCTAGAAAGAGAGATGGTTCATTCTCCAAAGGAACTCTGAATCCAGTGAGAGAGAGAGACAAGCAGACAAATCATCCCAACATGCTGTGTTAAAAGAGAGTATAGACAAGCCCAGGGATGGCATAAAGGAGAAAGTGTTTATCATCAGTTTGACATGTTGGCCAATCAACACGGCACAATTACCATGCTGATGGTGATTTCCAGACACTACAAATAAGCCTAGCATAAGGCCCATTGCCTTTATAATCAATAAATGCCCCATAGTCTCAAATTACAAACAAATGAATTCACATTTGGCTCAGAAATAAATAGCCTTCAACATAATAAAATATTTTTGAAGCTGTTCACAATTGTCCAGAAAATAATGCAGATAAAAAGCTGCTAAAAAAAAAAAAGCTCTTATTGATACAGATAGCAATTAATATAGTGTTAGAAGAACAAATCAAAGAGTTTAGCTGTCACAAGATGTCCCAGAATGTAGTTATAATCGTCACTAATTTAACAACCCAGATAGTCTGTTATGCTATGAAATGAGCAAGGCATGAGAACTTAGCACCACTAACTGGCTCCCCAGTAGAAATTCACCTAAAAACTGGTGCACCCTCTCATGCGTGCACGTGCTTTCTTGTGCACCACACAGAAATGTAGCTCTGACAGAAAATCTTCTAGTCTAAAACAAAGCACTTAGCGGACTAGAAACTACAGTCCTAGTGGCAAGTACCTTGGTGTAGCTTTTGAAATTCAGAGACACCTAAAAAGTCAGTAGTTTCTGCAAGCCTGACACTACTTATGGGCAATCAAGAATTATTACTCCATAAATTATGTTTAAGCTCAATCCATTCTCATTTCCTGTGTATCCTCTGTTTTAAAGTGTGATTCTCAGAGCTTGTTTCTGTGTGAGAGGCACCCTGATTAGGAAGGAGCATCAGTCTTCAGCAGCCTGCAGCAACTACTCTTACCCCAACACACCCCTCTGTCTCACCAGCTCCCCATGCTCCTCAAATTCTGGAGCACACTGGGTTGCTCCAGGTGGTAGAGCCAACCACTGCCTGATCACAAGTAGTTTAAGCAAAGAGGGATAAGTGGAACCATAAGTACTAGGTACTCTTCCACTCTTCCCAAAAGATTTTTCCACCTCGCACAAAGAATTCAGGTGCCTCCATGCCGCCCTCTAACAGCATCAGGCTTCCAGTCTGCAACAGAGTACCGAGTCGACTCAGTTATTCCGCAAGCTCACTTGAACACCTACTGTGTACCAGGTGCTGTCGTCAGTGCGGAGGTCCCAACAATGACCAGCACACAATGGTTTCTCTCATGTGATCACAGTCCAGTGTGACACAACCACATGTGAATGTAATGTGAACTGAGACCCCAAACTCTCCAGACCTTTCACTTGTTCTTATGGGCACAGATAAATTCACATTGAAATAACACTAAGAATCAAAATCTCTAGAGCCAGGAAGTGTCACTAGAGAATTTTACCAAACATTTAAAGAATAACTGACACCAGTTTTGCACAATCTCTTCCAGGAAATAGAAGAGGAGAGGGTGTTTCTCAACTCATTTTATGAGGCTAATATTGCCCTAAATACCAAAACCAAATAAAGGACAAAGGAAACTATCGACCAATATCTCCCATGAATTTAGACACAAAAATCCTCTACAAAATATTAGCAAATCAAATCCAGCAATGTGTGAAAAGAATAACATGTTACAACCACACTGGTTTATCTAAGTTATGCAAGACTGTTTCAATATTCAAAAATCAATCAATGTAATCTACCGTATTAACAGGTGGAAGAAAAAATCATATAGTCATGTCACCTGATGCCAAAAAAAAAGCATTTGACAAAACTCAACACCTATTCATGGTAAAATCTACTGGCAAACTAAGAATGGATAGGAGCTAGGATACATGTGTGTGTGTGTGTGTGTGCATGCGCTCACATGCATGCACCCATGATCAGTCATGTCCGACTCTTTGTGACCCCCTGGACTGTAGCCCACAAGGCTCCTCTGTCCATGGAATCTTCCAGGCAAGAATATTGGAGTGGGTTGCCATTTCCTTCTCCAGGGGATTGAACCTGTGTCTCTTGCATCTCCGGCATTAACAGGCAGATTCTTTACCACTGTACTACCTGGGAAGCCCTGGAATATAAGACTGACATACAAAATCAACCGTATTATATATACTAAGAGCAAACAAGCAGAAATCAAAACAAAATCACAATACCATTTACAACTGCTCCAAAGAAAATAAAATATTTAGGTATAAATATTCTGTATGCTGAAAATTACAAAATGCTGATGAATGACATCAAAAAAGACCTAAATAATTGGAGAGACATACCATGTTCATTAGTTGAATGATTCATCATGGTGAAGATGTCAGCTCTCTTCAAACTGATCTATATGTTTAATTTAATACAATTTCTATCAAGTTCTCAGCAAGATTTTTGGACATTATTCTAAAATTGGTATGGAAAGGCAAAGACTGTAGAGTATCCAGAATGATTATGAAAAAGAATAAAGCAAGAAAAATCATTATTCCTATCATTAAGGCTTACTATGCTGTGCTGTGCTTAGTTGGTCAGTTGTGTCTGACAATTTGCAATCCCATGGACTGTGGCCTGCCAGGCTCCTCTGTCCGTGGGGATTCTCCAGGCAAAAATACTAGAGTGGGCTGCCATGCCCTCCTCCAGGGCATCTTCCCAACCCAGGGATGGAACCCAGGTCGCCTGCATTGCAGGCAGATTCTTTATCACCTGAGACACCAGGGAATCCCAAGAATACTGGAGTGCGTAGCCTATCCCTTCTACAGGGGCTCTTCCCAACCCAGGAATTGAACCAGGGTCTCCTGCATTGCAGGCAGATTCTTTACCAGCTGAGCTACCAGGGAAGCCCCAAGACTTACTATAGAGCTTCAGTAATCAACACAGTATGGTACTGGTCGGGGGGACCAACATATAGATTGATAGAATGGAACACAGAACCCATAAATGAACCCAGCTAGTTTTTTTTACAAAGATGTAAAACCAGCTCAATGGAGTAGGAATGGCCTTTTCAGTAAATGCTGCTGGAGAAACAGAATATTCCATAGGCAAAACAGAAAGAATCTAAACCTCCCATGGAATACAAAAACTAACTCAAAGTGGATCATGAACTTAAGTGTAAAACCATTGAAGTTTTTGAATAAATAGAACATTTATTATGTAAAGACCTAGGATTTGGCAAAGAGTTCTTAAATTTGATACCCAATGCACAGTCCATAAAAGGAAAAACATAAATGGAACCTCTTCAAAATGTAAAACTTTTGCTGTTCAAAAGACCCTGTTAGAGAGGCAGTCCTAAGATGGTGAAGGAATAGGACGGGGATCCAGATCACTTTGTCCCCCACAAATTCACCAAAAGAACATTTGAACGCTGAGTAAATTCCACAAAACAACTTCTGAATGCCGGCAGAGGACATCAGGCACCCAGAAAAGCAGCCCATTGTCTTCGAAAGGAGATAGGAAAAAATATAAAAGACAAAAGAGGTAGGGACTGAGCTCCATCCCAGGAAGGGAGTCTTTAAAAAGAGAGAAGTTTACAAATACCAGGAAACACTCTCACTGCTGAGTCTGTGGCGAGGCTTGGAACCACAGAGGGCAACATAACCGGGAGGAAAAATAAATAAATAATGAAAACCCACAGATTATGTGCCCAATAGTAACTCCCCCAGTGGAGAAGCAGCTCAGACGCCTGCATCCGCCACTAGCAAGCGGAGGCTGGGCAGGGAGGCGCGGGCTGCATTGATTACAGTAAGGACTGGGCATGAATGCCCCGAGGGCAATTTGAGGGAAGTAACTTGAGCTAGCAAACCAGCCGTGGGAAAGCTACCACACGAAAAGCCCTAACCTAAGATACCGTCAGGCCCGCTCACAGAACAAAGGACTGAGCAGAGCTAGCCGGCTGCAGGCCGGCCTATCCCCCTCCGGTGACAGGCAGGCAAGGGCAGCCAGAGCCAAAAGGGGGCAATTGCGGCCCCAGAGAGGCATTATCTATCAAACTGCAAGCAGGCTTCATTGCTAACCAAGACTTCTTGGGATTCTGGACGGTCAACATCCGCCTGAGAAGGTGCGCCAGTTGTACACCCAGAAAACTGAGTGGCAGGGACGGGGAGGCGATAAGTCACAGCAACTGCACTCACCAAACACCTGATCACCTGAGCTGCTCGGACCTGGGAAGGGCACAAAACACAGGCCCAACCGAGTCTGAGCCTCTGAGGACTACCCGAGTACCTGAACCTGAGCGGCTTAGACCTGGGAAGTGCACACAACCCAGGGACGGCCTCAGACAGTTCCCGGCAGAGCAACCTGGAACCTAAGCAGTGTAAAACAGGGAAAGCACACACGCCGTGAGCAAGGGCAAACCCAGTGTGGCCGAGACACTGCAAGCGCACACCAGTGTTGTTTGCAGTGACCCTCCCTCCCCACAGCACGACTGAACTGCTGCTGCTGCTAAGTCACTTCAGTCCTGTCCAACTCTGCATGACCCCATAGATGGCAGCCCACCAGGCTCCCCTGTCCCTGGGATTCTCCAGGCAAGAACACTGGAGTGGGTTGCCATTTCCTTCTCCATTGCATAAAAGTGAAAAGTGAAAGTGAAGTCGCTCAGTCGTGTCCGACTCTTAGCGACCCCATGGACTGCAGCCCACCAGGCTCCTCCATCCATGGGCTTTTCCAGGCAAGAGTACTGGTGTGGCATGCCATTTCCTTCTCCAAGTTAGCCTAAAAAAATGTCCACCACCGCCCCCTTGTGTCAGGGCGGAAATCAGACACTGAAGAGACCAGCAAACAGAAGAAGCTAAAACAGAGGGAACCTTCTTGGAAGTGACAGGTGCAATAGATTAAAACCCTGTAGTTAGTACCGACTACATAAGCAGGGGCCTATAGATCTTGAGAAATATAAGCTGGATCAAGGAACTCTCCAAAAATGAACTGACCCCACACTGCCCACAACAATACCAGAGAAAGTCCTAGATATATTTTTACTATCATTCTTTATTTTTTTTAATTTTTAAGTCCTCTATTACTCCTTTAATTTTCATTTTTATAACATACTATTACTTTGCACAAAAAAAAGAGAGAGAGAGACCCTATTTTTTAAGGCAAACTTCATATAAATATATTTTATAATTTTTGTGACTTTGTTTTTTCTTTTTTCTTTAATATTGTATTTTTGAAAATCCAACCTCTACTCTAGATTTTTAATCTTTGCTTTTTGGTATTTGTTATCAATTTTGTACCTTTAAGAACCCAATCTTTAGTACCCATTTTTACTTGGGAACAAGATTACTGGCTTGACTGCTCTCTCCCCCTTTGGACTCTCCTTTGTCTCCACCAGGTCGCCTCAATCTCCTCCCTCCCTCTTCTCTTCTCTACCCAACTCTGTGAATCTCTTTGTGTGTTCCAGAAGGTGGAGAACAATTAGGGAACTGATTACTGGCTGGATCTGTCTCTCTCCTTTTGATTCCCCCCCTTTATCCTCCTGGCCACCTCTGTCTCCTTCCTCCCTCTTCTCTTCTCTGTATAACTCCATGAACATCTCTGAGCGGTCCAGAGCACAGAGCACAGCTCCTTATGTGGAGCACACATAAGGAAGTGATTACAGGCTAGCTTGCTCTCTCCTCTTTTGATTCCACCTCATCTCACTCGGGTCACCTCTAACTCCCTCCTCCCTCTTCTCTTCTCCATGTAACTCTGTCAACCTCTCTGGGTGTCCCTCACTGTGGAGAAACTTTTCATCTTTAATCTAGATGTTTTATCAATATTGCTGTATAGATGGAGAAGTCTTGAGGCTACTGTAAAAATAAGACTGAAAACCAGAAGCAGGAGGCTTAAGTCCAAATCCTGAGAACACCAGAGAACTCCTGACTCCAGGGAACATTAATCGACAGGAGCTCATCAAACGCCTCCATACCTACACTGAAACCAAACACCACCCAAGGGACAACAAGTTTCAGAGCAAGACATACCACGCAAATTCTCCAGCAACACAGGAACACAGCCCTGAGCTTCAATATACAGGCTGCCCAAAGTCACTCCAAACCCACTGACATCTCATAACTCATTACTGGACACTTCATTGCACTCCAGAGAGAAGAAATCCAGCTCCACCCACCAGAACACCGACACAAGCTTCCCTAACCAAGAAACCTTGACAAGCCACCCATCCAACCCGACCCACAGTGAGGAAACTCCACAATAAAGAGAACTCCACAAACTGCCAGAATACAGAAAGGCCACCCCAAACACAGCAATATAAACAAGATGAAGAGACAGAGGAATACCCAGCAGGTAAAAGAACAGGATAAATGCCCACCAAACCAAACAAAAGAGGAAGATATAGGGAATCTACCTGATAAAGAATTCTGAACAATGATAGTGAAAATGATCCAAAATCTTGAAAACAAAATGGACTCACAGATAAATAGCCTAGAGGCAAGGATTGAGAAGATGCAAGAAAGGCTTAACAAGGACCTAGAAGAAATAAAAAAGAGTCAATATATAATGAATAATGCAATAAATGAAATTAAAAACACTCTGGAGGCAACAAATAGTAGAATAATGGAGGCAAAAGATAGGATTAGTGAGGCAGAAGATAGAATGGTAGAAATAAATGAATCAGAGAGGAAAAAAGAAAAACGAATTAAAAGAAATGAGGACAATGTCAGAGACCTCTGGGACAATGTTAAACATTCCAACATTCGAATCATAGGAGTCCCAGAAGAAGACAAAAAGAAAGACCATGAGAAAATACTTGAGGAGATAATAGTTGAAAACTTCCCTAAAATGGGGAAGGAAATAATCACCCAAGTCCAATAAATCCAGAGAGTCCCAAACAGGATAAACCCAAGGCAAAACACCCCAAGACACATATTAATCAAATTAACAAAGATCAAACATAAAGAATAAATATTAAAAGCAGAAAGGGAAAAACAACAAATAACACACAAGGGGATTCCCATAAGGATAGCAGCTGATCTTTCAACAGAAACTCTTGAGGCCAGGAGGGAATGGCAGGACATACTTAAAGTGATGAAAGAAAATAACCTACAGCCCAGATTACTGTACCCAGCAAGGATCTCATTCAAATATGAAGGAGAAATCAAAAGCTTTACAGACAAGCAAAAGCTGAGAGAATTCAGCACCACCAAACCAGCTCTCCAACAAATGCTAAAGGATCTTCTCTAGACAGGAGACACAAAAAGGGTGTATAAACTCAAACCCAAAATTATGAAGTAAATGGCAACGGGATCATACTTATCAATAATTACCTTAAATGTAAATGGGTTGAATGCCCCAACCAAAAGACAAAGACTGGCTGAATGGATACAAAAACAAGACCCCTATATATGTTGTCTACAAGAGACCCACCTCAAAACAGGGGACACATACAGACTGAAAGTGAAGGGCTGGAAAAAGATATTCCACACAAATAAAGACCAAAAGAAAATAGGAGTAGCAATACTCATTTAAAGCAGACTTTAAAACAAAGGCTGTGAAAAGAGACAAAGAAGGACACTACATAATGATCAAAGAATCAATCCAAGAAGAAGATATAACAATTATAAATATATATGCACCCAACATAGGAGCACCGCAATATGTAAGACAAATGCTAACAAGTATGAAAGGGGAGATTAACAATAACACAATAATAGTGGGATACTTTAATACCCCACTCACACCTATGGATAGATCAACTAAACAGAAAATTAACAAGGAAACACAAACTTTATCTGATACAATAGACTAATTAGACCTAATTGATATCTATAGGCCATTTAACCCCAAAACAATGAATTTCACCTTTTTCTCAAGCTCACATGGAACTTCTCCAGGATAGATTGCATCCTAGGCCATAAATCTAGCCTTGGTAAATTCAAAAAAATTGAAATCATTCCAAACATCTTTTCTGGCCACAGTGCGGCAAGATTAGATCTCAATTATAGGAGAAAAATTATTAAAAATTCCAACATATGGAGGCTGAACAACATGATGCTGAATAACCAACAAATCACAGAAGAAATCAAAAAAGAAATCAAACTATGCATAGAAATGAATGAAAATGAAAACACAACAACCCAAAACCTGTGGGACACTGTAAAAGCAGTGCTAAGGGGAAGGTTCATAGCAATACAGGCATACCTCAAGAAACAAGAAAAAAGTCAAATAAATAACCTAACTCTACACCTAAAGCAACTAGAAAAGAAAAAAATGAAGAACCCCAGGGTTAGTATAAGGAAAGAAGTCTTAAAAATTAGGGCAGAAATAAATGAAAGAGAAACAAAAGAGACCATAGCAAAAATCAACAAAGCCAAAAGCTGGTTCTTCTTTGAGAGGATAAATAAAGTTGACAAACCATTAGCCAGATTCATCAAGAAAAAAAGGGAGAAAAATCAAATCAATAAAATTAGAAATGAAAATGAAGAGATCACAACAGACAGCACAGAAATACATAGGATCATAAGAGACTACTATCAGCAATTATATGCCAATAAAATGGACAACTTGGAAGAAATGGACAAATTCTTAGAAAAGTACAACGTTCCAAAACTGAACCAGGAAGAAATAGAAAATCTTAACAGACCCATCACAAGCACAGAAATTGAAACTGTAATGAGAAATCTTCCAGCAAACAAAAGCCCAGGTCCAGACAGCTTCACAGCTGAATTCTACCAAAAATTCAGTTAGAGAATTTAGGTGTTAGAGAAGAGCTAACACCTATCCTACTCAAACTCTTCCAGAAAATTTCAGAGGAAGGTAAACTTCCAAACTCATTCTATGAGGTCACCATCATCCTAATACCAAAACCTGACAAAGATGCCACAAAAAAAGAAAACTACAGGCCAATATCACTGATGAACATAGATGCAAAAATCCTTTAAAAAATTCTAGTAATCAGAATCCAACAACACATTAAAAAGATCATACACCATGATCAAGTGGGCTTTAACCCAGGGATGCAAGGATTCTTCAATATCCACAAATCAATCAATGTAATACACCATATTAACAAATTGAAAAATAAAAGCCATATGATTATCTCAATAGATGCAGAGAAAGCCTTTGACAAAATTCAACATCCATTTATGATAAAAACTCTCCAGAAAGCAGGAATAGAAGGAACATACCTCAATATAATAAAAGCTATATATGACAAACCCACAGCAAACATTATCCTCAATGGTGAAAAATTAAAAGCATTTCCCCTAAAGTCAGAAACAAGACAAGGGTGCCCACTTTCACCACTACTATTCAACATAGTTTTGGAAGTTTTGGCCACAGCAATCAGAGCAGAAAAAGAAATAAAAGGAATTCAAATTGGAAAAGAAGAAGAAAAACTCTTACTGTTTGCAGATGACATGATCCTCTACATCAATCAGTTCAGTCAGTTCAGTCGCTCAGTCATGTCCGACTCTTTGCGACCCCATGAACTGCAGCACGCCAGGCTTCCCTGTCCATCACCAACTCCCAGAGTTCACTCAAACTCACGTCCATCGAGTCAGTGATGCCATCCAGCCATCTCATCTTCTGTCGTCCCCTTTTCCCCCTGCCCCCAATCCCTTCCAACATCAGAGTCTTTTCCAATGTGTCAACTCTTCGCATTAGGTGGCTGAAGTACTGGAGTTTCAGCTTTAGCATAATTCCTTCCAAAGAACACCCAGGACTGATCTTTAGAATGGACTGGTTGGATCTCCTTGCAATCGAGGGACTCTCAAGAGTCTTCTCCAACACCACAGTTCAAAAGCATCAATTCTTCGGCGCTCAGCTTTCTTCACAGTCCAACTCTCACATCCATACATGACTACTGGAAAAACCATAGCCTTGACTAGATGGACCTTTGTTGGCAAAGTTATGTCTCTGCTTTTCAATATGCTATCTAGGTTGGTCATAACTTTCCTTCCAAGGAGTAAGCGTCTTTTAATTTCATGGCTGCAGTCACCATCTGTAGTGATTTTGGAGCCCAGAAAAATAAAGTCTGACACTGTTTCCACTGTTTCCCCATCTATTTCCCATGAAGTGATAGGACCAGAGGCCATGATCTTCGTTTTCTGAATGTTGGCTTAAAAGCCAATTTTTTCACTCTCCTCTTTCACTTTCATCAAGAGCCTTTTTAGTTCTTCACTTTCTGCCATAAGGGTGGTGTCATCTGCATATCTGAGGTTATTGAAATTTCTCCCAGCAATCTTGATTCCAGCTTGTGCTTCTTCCAGCCCAGCGTTTTTAATGATGTATTCTGCATATAAGTTAAATAAACAGGGTGACAATACACAGCCTTGACGTATTCCTTTTCCCATTTGGAACCAGTCTGTTGTTCCATGTCCAGTTCTAACTGTTGCTTCCTGACCTACATATAGGTTTCTCAAGAGGCAGGTCAGGTGGTCTGGTGTTCCCATCTCTTTCAGAATTTTCCACAGTTTATTGTGATCCACACAGTCAAAGGCTTGATCCTCTACATAGAAAACCCTAAAGACTCCACCAGAAAATTACTAGAGCTAATCAATGAATATAGTAAAGTTGCAGGATATAAAATCAACACACAGAAATCCCTTGCATTCCTATACACTAATAATGGGAAAATAGAAAGAAACAATTCCATTCACCATTGCAACGAAAAGAATAAAATACTTAGGAATATATCTACCTAAAGAAACTGAAGACCTATATATAGAAAACTTTAAAACACTGGTGAAAGAAATCAAAGAGGACACTAATAGATGGAGAAATATACCGTGTTCATGGATTGGAAGAATCAATATAGTGAAAATGAGTATACTACCCAAAGCAATCTATAGATTCAATGCAATCCCTATCAAGCTACCAACGGTATTTTTCACAGAGCTAGTACAAATAATTTCACAATTTGTATGGAAATACAAAAAACCTCGAATAGCCAAAGCAATCTTGAGAAAGAAGAATGGAACTGGAGGAATCAACCTGCCTGACTTCAGGCTCTACTACAAAGCCACAGTCATCAAGACAGTATGGTACTGGCACAAAGACAGAAATATAGATCAATGGAACAAAATAGAAAGCCCAGAGATAAATCCACGCACATATGGACACCTTATCTTTGACAAAGGAGGCAAGAATATACAATGGATTAAAGACAATCTCTTTAACAAGTGGTGCTGGGAAAACTGGTCAACCACTTGTAAAAGAATGAAACTAGAGCACTTTCTAACACCATACACTAAAATAAACTCAAAATGGATTAAAGATCTAAACGTAAGACTGGAAACTATAAAACTCCTAGAGGAGAACATAGGCAAAACACTCTCTGACATACATCACAGCAGGATCCTCTATGACCCACCTCCCAGAATATTGGAAATAGAAGCAAAAATACACAAATGGGACCTAATTAAACTTAAAAGCTTCTGCACAACAAAGAAAACTATAAGCAAGGTGAAAAGACAGCCTTCAGAATGGGAGAAAATAATAGCAAATGAAGCAATGGACAAATAATTAATCTCAAAAATATACAAGCAACTCCTGCAGCTCAACTCCAGAAAAATAAATGACCCAATCAAAAAATGAGCCAAAGAACTAAATAGACATTTCTCCAAAGAAGACATACAGATGGCTAACAAACACATAAAAAGATGCTCAATATCACTCATTATCAGAGAAATGCAAATCAAAACCACAATGAGGTACCATTTCACGCCAGTCAGAATGGCTGCTATCCAAAAGTCTACACGCAATAAATGCTGGAGAAGGTATGGAGAAAAGGGAACCCTCTTACACTGTTGGTGGGAATGCAAACTAGTACAGCCACTATGGAGAACAGTGTGGAGATTCCTTTAAAAACTGGAAATAGAACTGCCATATGACCCAGCAATCCCACTGCTGGGCATACACACCGAGGAAACCAGAATTGAAAGAGACACGTGTACCCCAGTGCTCATCACAGCACTGTTTACAATAGCCAGGACATGGAAGCAACCTAGATGTCCATCAGCAGATGAATGGATAGTGGTACATATACACAATGGAGTATTATTCAACCATTAAAAAGAATACATTTGAATCAGTTCTAATGAGGTGGATGAAACTGGAGCCTATTATACAAAGTGAAGTAAGCCAGAAAGAAAAACACCAATACAGTATGCTGCTGCTGATGCTGCTAAGTTGCTTCAGTCGTGTCCGACTCCATGCGATCCCATAGATGGCAGCCCACCAGGCTCCCCCATCCCTGGGATTCTCCAGGCAAGAACACTGGAGTGGGTTGCCATTTCCTTCTCCAATGCATGAAAGTGAAAAGTGAAAGTGAAGTCGCTCAGTCGTGCCCGACTCTTAGCGACCCCATGGACTGCAGGCCACCAGGCTTCTCCATCCATGGGATTTTCCAGGCAAGAGTACTGGAGCGGGGTGCCATTGCCTTCTCCGCCAATACAGTATACTAACGCATATATATGGAATTTAGAAATACGATAATGATAACCCCGTATGTGAGACAACAAAAGAGACACAGATGTATAGAATAGTCTTTTGGACTCTGTGGGAGAGGGTGAGGGTTGGATGATTTGGGAGAATGGCATTTAAACATGTATATCATATGTGAAATGAATCATCAGTCCAGGTTCGATGCATGATACAGGATGCTCTGGGCTGGTGCACTGGGATGACCCAAAGGGATGGGATGGGGAGGGAGATGGGAGGAGGGTTCAGGGTGGGGAACACGTGTACACCCGTGACGGATTCATGTTGATGTATGGCAAAACCAATACAATATTGTAAAGTAATTAGCCTCCAATTAAAATAAATTTATATTAAAAAATAAATAAAATTATCTTCCTGAAAAAAAAAAAAGACCCTGTTAAATGTATATCAAATCATCACATTGTACAGTTTCAATATTATACAATTATATTGTCAATCATACCACAACATAGGGGTGATGGGAGACCCTGTTAAGAGAATGAAAAGATAAATTCCAGATTAAATAATTGCAAACCACATATCTGACCAGTGATTAAGACCGCATTCCCAATGCATGCCTGGTTGGAGAAGATTCTGCATGCCTCGTGGCCTGCCCTCCCCCCACCAAAAAAAAAAAAAAAAAAAAACCTCTCAAAACTCAACAGTAAAAAAAAAAGAATCAAACAAGAAATTTAGAAAATGGGCAAAAGACATTAACAGTCATTTGGCAGAAGAGGATATACACGTGTTCTTGACAGTATCTGCTCTGGGTGTGGGAGGACAGAGCAGTAGCCATGCCTCAGACACTTGCCACTCAGGTCCTAGGGGCAAAGGACACTGTTAGTGCTTAATTCTATGACGGGCAACACATTGTGTTTAGGGTACCAAACAAGCAAGTGTTCCAAAAACAGGACAATGTAAGGGAAAGCTTTTGATTTTGGTTTTTATTTTTCAATAAAGCATTAAAATAGTCACCAGAGAAGAAAACCAAACCACTGTGTGCTTACTTATGCCTTTTAAAATATGTTAGTGTCTTACTGTGTATAAAACAGATAACAAGGGTATGGGGAGGGAGGAGGGAGGAGGGTTCAGGATGGGGAGCACGGGTATACCTGTGGTGGATTCATTTTGATGTTTGGCAAAACTAATACAATATTGTAAAGTTTAAAAATAAAATAAAATTTAAAAAAGAAAAAAATAAATAAAAATGTAAAAAAAAAAAAAAGAAGAATGTACTGATGGGAAAAATATGACTTTATGTAGAAAGAACTTAAAAATAAATATGCAAAACTTTCCAAAAAAAAAAAAAAAACAGATAACAGATGAGAACCTACTGTACAGCACAGGGAACTCTAATCAGTGCTCTATGGTGTAAATGGGAAGGAAATCCAAAAAAGAAGGCACATACCTATACATATAGCTTATTCACTTTGCTATACAGCATAAACTAACACAACATTGTAAAGCAACTATACTTCAATAAAATAAATAGTGATTGCTTGTTTTCAGAATAAGAACTGGGGGGCAGGGGTGATGTGGGGAAACCATTAACAATATTCTTAGTGTGTTGGACTTCTAACAATCTGAACAACCACTGCTAATATAGAAAGTGGACAGGTTCTGAGTGGAGCATGCTCCCTTCATATTTCCTGGCCTCATTCCTTTAAATTCTTGTCCTTCAGAGGATTAGAATGTGTGCACTGGTCTGCGATGAGAGACTAGAAAGTAAAATTTGAACTAAAATTACCAACCGAAACCAGTAAAGAGACCCCTGCTTAGCAGATCAGACCATCGATGTGAATCCTGAACAACTGTCTATGGTATAGGAAGGAGTTATCTAAGCAATGGGGAAAGGGGGAGGGGATAAGTGGATGAACAACTCAAAAATATTAAAAGCTGCAAAACCCACTTTCAGCAAGGGGGTGAACAAAGAGCTAGAAGATTGAAAGCAAATAGAAGATTCCAATACACTATAAGCCAACTAGACAAACAAACATCTATAGGACTTTCCATCAAGCAATAGCAGAAAACATATTTTTCTCAAATTATTCTGTAAGTGGCCCAAAGATGGCTAGTGTATATTGGCCCTTACATTATTTACTTTTTCACAAGAGGTTGGCACCATCAACTCAATGCCAAACTCAAATTCTTACATATCCAATTACTTTAAATATATCTAAAGTAAGTGTGTATTTAGCCATTTAGGGCCTGTCTGCTTTGCATACCCTGCAAAATTGCACCCAATATCTGCAAGCCATAGAGAAGACAAACACTGAGTGTAAAAGATTCCAAACTACTGCTGCCCCTCAGAGCTCTCTGAATCTGAGACCCGCCATTGCTGCTGAGGGACATCATCTTGACACATAAGCCCTCTCTCCATTTCTCTCTTCCCTGGGAATTCACTTCCTCTCTTCCCCTTTTGGATGGCGGGCCTTGTCTCTGGAAGGCCTTCTGCTGTGAGGCTCTTCCCCTCTCATGGAAACATGTCCAAATACTGCCCAAAAAGCTCACTGTACACCATGGTCATCTCATGTTTCATCTTTCCTTGATCAGCCCCCAAATCCTCATACTCAAAATACAAATGCACACGGGACGTTCTCCAGAATAGACCATATGTTAGGCCATATAACAAGCCTTGGTACATTTGAAAGGGCCAAAATCATGCCAAGTATGTTCTCCAAACACAAAGGAATGAAATTAGAAATAAATAGCAGAAGGAAATTTGGGAATTCCACAAATATGTTGAAAACTAAACACCACATTTCTAAGTGTGTTTGAAATTTAGGTGAATGAAAATGAAAGCTCAGCATACCAAAATATATAAGATGCAGTTAAATAAATATTTAGCAGGAAATAGACAAGAGGAGAAATCAATAATATAGAGAACAGAAAATAAATGAAAATAAAGTTGATTGTTCAAAGAAATCAACAAAATTGACAAAACTTTAGCTGTGTGTGTGTGTGTGTGTGTGTGTGTGTTAGTCGCTCAGTCACGTCCAACTCTTTGCAAGCCCATGGACTGTAGCCTGCCAGGCTCCCCTGTCCATGGAATTCTCAGACAAGAATACCGGAGTAGGTAGCCATTCCTTTCTCCAGGGTATATTCCCAACCCAGGGATCGAACCCAGACCTCCTGCATTGCTGACAGATTCTTTACCATCTGAGCCACCAGGAAAGCCAACAAAAAGAGAGAGACCCACATTACTAAAACCAGGAATGAAATACCTATTACCACCAACCTTTCAAAAGTAAAAGTGATTATGTGAGAATATTATGAACAATTTTATGCCAATAAATTAGATAATGCTAACACTGTTAAAGGAAAACTAATGTCGGTCATTTACAAATTCATCCAAAAGAATAGAAGAGGAGGGGAATACTTCTCAACTCATACTATGAGACCAGTATTACCCTGATACCACAACCAAAGAAATATCAGTAAAAAATGTTACCAAACAATGTACTGTATGAATATAGATGCAAAAAATCTCAAAAATCTAGCAGCATACTGAAAGGATTATACACTGTGATCAAGCAGGACTCATCCCAGGAATGCTAGCTTAGTTTAACATACAAAGATCAATTAATGTAATACACTCTATTAATAGACTGAAGGACAAAAACAACATGATATTATCAATAAATACAGGCAGGCACTTGGCAAAATTCAGCACATTTTTTATAAAAGCACTCAATAAACTAGGTGCAGAAGGGAGTTTCCTCAACCTTGTAAAATCACCTACATACACCACAGTTAACCTCATACTTAATAGGGGGAAAAAATGAAGGCTTTCTCTTTAGGATCAGGAAAAAAAAATAATATACACCCTAAGCACTCTCATTCAACGTATTACTGAAAATTCTAGGTAGCATAACAAGGTAAAAAGGCGGGGGCGGGGGGGGGGGGGAAGAAGTGGGGCAGGAAGGGAAAAGGTGGAGTGGAGGGAGGGGAAAAGAAGAGAGTGCAAGAGCATAACAATCCAGGTCAGAAGGGAAGAAGTAAAACAACTACCTCTATTAGCAGATTACATGACCCTGTATATAGAAAATCCTAAGAAATCCACTAAAAACTATTGGAACAAGCGAGTGCAATAAGACTGCAAAGTACAAGATCAACATTCAAAAGTCTATTGTAATTCTATAGTTTAGTTCAGTCACTCAGTCCTGTCCAACTCTGCTACCCCATGGACTGTAGCATGCCAGGCCTCTCTGTCCATCGCCAACTCCCGGAGTTCACCCAAACTCATCTCCACTGAGTCGGTGATGCCATCCAACCATCTCATCCTCTGTCATCCCCTTCTCCTCCTGCCCTCAATCTTTCCCAGTTTCAAGGTCTTTTCCAATAAGTCAGCTCTTTTCATCAGGTAGCCAGAGTATTGGAGTTTCAGCTTCAACATCAGTCCTTCCAATAAACACTTAAGACTGATGTTCTTTAGGATGGACTGGTTGGATCTCCTTGCAGTCCAAGGGACTCTCAAGAGTCTTCTCCAACACCACAGTTTGAAAGCATCAGTTCTTTGGCACTTAGCTTTCTTTATAGTCCAACTCTCACATCTATACATGACTACTGGAAAAACCACAGCCTTGACTAGACAGACCTTTGTTGGCAAAGTAATGTCTTTGCTTTTTAATATGCCTTCTAGGTTGGTCATAGCTTTTCTTCCAAGGAGCAAGAATCTTTTAATTTCATTGCTGTAATTATATACTCTAGCATTAAACAATCCAAAAATTAAATTGAGAAAACAATTCCATTTACCAAAGAATTTTTAAAATAAAATATTTAGGAATAAATTTAATAAATGAAGGGCAAGATTTCTACACTGAAAATGATTTTCAAAATCATTGAAAGAAATGAAAGAACTAAATACATGAAAAGACATCCATGTTCATGAATAGGGAGACATAATATTGCTTGGACGGCAATACTTCCCCAAATTGGTCTACAGACTCAGTAAAACCTCTATCAATATTCCAGCCACTATTTTGTGGAAAATGACAAGCTGATTCTAAAATTCTCATGAAAATTCAAGGGACCAAGAATAGCTAACAGAATCTTGGAAAAGAAATACAAAGTTGGAGGACTCAATCTCAAAACTTAATACAGAGAGAGGAACAAGATGGCGGAGCAGTAGGTGGACATGGAGTACCTCTCTCTCCACTGGACACATCAGGAACACACCTTCAAAACACAGAAGTGCATGCAGAACACCAGCTGAGAGCAGATACGAGTACCTGACCAGCGGAAAAGAATATATAGAACCACACAAAACTCGGTAGGATGAAGGAACTAGGGGAAAAAACAGGCGTGTTAGCAGGACTGGACCTGCTCTCGGCAGTTGGGGAAACTGAAGCAGGGGTCCGATCCCCACATCAGGGGAATTGTCTAAGTCAGAGGAGAAACATTTAAGGCTGAGAGTGAAACAGCTGATCTGTGACAGCCTAAATGGAATGAGAGTCAGACAGTCCTTGCCACAGCCATACATACCCTGAACAGGGATGTAGGTCCCCTAGAACGCCCAGCAGCAGAGCTGGAGTTTAGGGATTGTGGAGCAATCCCAGGGTGAGGTCTCCTGTTGATTGTGGAGAGACGGATGGAGGGGATGTGAGGGAGGAGATTGTGGTGGGAAATGCCTGGGGAGGAAAGCCAGGCAGCCATGGAAGCAAGGCAATACTGCTGAGTCATGCATAGGGGGTGGAGCCATCACCATAGCCTTTCTCTCCCCACACCCCAGCATGGGCATCTGAACAACAGAGAGGCTGGCCCATCAAACGCCTGATGCAGTGAACTACAGAGTAGGACCCCACCCAGGGTGCCCCTTTAAGTGCCTGACATGCCAGTCTACAGAGTAGGACTGCAGTCAAGGGGGGGGTCCCTCTATGTGCCTGACACACGGATCAACAGAGAAGGACCCCTAGCAAGGGAGCCCTCTAAGTGCCTGAACAGGTGGAGCTATGGAGAAAGACTGATCAAAGACGTCATCTGATCACCAGCTACAAGAGGTTCAAAAAAAAGACTCTGATAGGACCATAACTCCTAGAGTGGTGTCACTCCGTGTCCCTGCACACTTGGCACCACCAGGGTCCCCACAAGCCAAGCAGCTGTGCCTCCTTCACGCTCAACCCTCACTGGGGCAGAGCTGCCACAGGCAAAAAAAGTTTGCATGTATGCACACAGGATCACTTTGGCCGTGTCCAACTCTTTGCGATGCTGTGGTCTGTGGCCTGCCAGGCTTCTCCGTCAGGGGTGTTCTCCAGGCAAGAATACTGGAGCGTATTGGCCAATACTGGCTGCCATACCCTTCTATAGCACTATATTTCCTGCTGCCCTAGCCGCCAACCCCCCTGAGTACCTGGTGCTGCCAGAACCCCAAGCAGCTGCATCACCTCTGGCCCTCACAGGGGCAAACCCAAGTCCTCCAGGGCAGCCTCAGGAGCCAACCCCATTGGACAACCCACATGTAGTGGTGGAAGCAAATCACAATTGAAACACAAGGGCAGTGTGGCTAAGGTAGAAGACCCAAAACCTTCCCAACAGCTGTACAAGCTGCAGATTAAATCCACACAATCAACTAGGCAGACTTTGTGTCTATGGAATACGTAAAAGATCATTGCGAGCTCCCACAAAAGAAAACAGACTAGTTCTGATAGCTGTGGACATTGGAGGCAAAAACACATAGGGGTAAGACCAGATTAGAATCTGAGCTGCCCCTACAGAAGGTCCAGAGATCAGCACAGTGTTGGAGGCATCCTAGGGAGGTGAGATGGACTATGACTCCCAGCGAGGGAAAGGACTCTGACAGCAGTGACTAAAGAAAAACATATATTATTCTTATGTTTTGACTTGTTCTGTAGATTCTTTTGTTTGTTTTTTTCTTTTTTTCCCCCTTTATTCCCCACTCTGTTGTAGTTGTCAATTTTATTGGCACTATGAAATCTAATTAAGTTTTGAGCTTGCTTTTTTGTTTTTCCTCAGTCACATTTTTTGTTGTTGTTATAAACCTCTGCCTCTACATAGGGCTTTTGCAGTTCTGTGGAGTTTTCCTTTTTTCTTTCTTTCTTCTTCCTTTATTTTTTTCTTTTCTCATTTTTAATTTTAATTTTTAATTTTTTAAACATATTATTATTTTTTCTACATTTATTCATTTGTTTGCTTTTCCTACTGCTCTTTTCCCCTTGAAGTTAATCTTCAATGTATATAAATATTCTTCATCTACCTCCATTTAATTTTGCATATCTATTCTTTCTTTCTTTTCTTTATTTCCTTTCTTTCCTTTCCTCTCAACATATTTGCTAGTTTTATTTTCATTGCTTTACTCCCCACTTGGCACCTTGCTTTAGTTTTGTTTTCCAGTTTGTGCTTTAGTTTTGTTCTTAACTGGTAGGTATAATTTTTGGTTTCCTTTGTTTGCCAGGTCAATCTATTGTACTTTATTTTGTTGAACTGTTTTGATTTTGCTTACATGTGTATATGTATATGTGTATATTCCATTATTTTAATTATTATGTGCCTGATTTTGTAACTGCCATTTGTCTGGGGTTCATCTTTGGTTTCTTGTTTTTGGGTATTTGTTTTAATCTCACTAAATGCCATAACAATCTACTTGTGGAATCTTCATTCCTGACCAGAGATCAAGCCCTGAGCCTTTGGAGTGGGAGCACTGACTCCAAGACCCTAGGCTACCAGAGAACTAACCCTAGGGAATATCAAATATTGAGAACTCACACAAAGGAAACAACTAGAATATAAGACCCAGCATCACCCAACCACCAGTAGCACCCTGTGCAGGATGCCTCATCTAAGCAACAAACAAAACAAAAATACAAACCCAATCATCAGCAGACAGGATTACCACCTAACTCAGCCTTGCCCATCAGAGGAAAAACAAACAAACAAACAAAAACTCAGCAC
Organism: Bos indicus x Bos taurus; assembly: GCF_003369695.1. Taxonomy (NCBI): domain Eukaryota; kingdom Metazoa; phylum Chordata; class Mammalia; order Artiodactyla; family Bovidae; genus Bos; species Bos indicus x Bos taurus. Next base: position 68,769,881 of record NC_040092.1, on the reverse strand, counting down.
AAATCTCACCCTATGTGAAGCTCACACAAACCACTGGACCAAACTTAGGAGGGCAGAAACCTAAAAGAAGAAAGAATTCAAACTTCTTCAAGGAAAGAATTCAACTTTCCTTGAAGCCTGAGAAATGGACACCTCAAACACAATAACTTTAAAAAAAAGAAAAGAAAAGGCAGAAAAATACTGCACAAATGAAGGAACAAACTAGAAACACAGAAGTCCAAATAAATGAAGAGGAAATAGGCAAACTACCTGAAAAAGAATAGTAAAGATGATCAAAAACCTTGGAAACAGAATGGAGACCATGCAAGACTCAATTAACAAAGACCTAGAAGAATTAAAGAATAAACATACAGAGACAAACAACACAATTACTGAAAATAAAAATACTCTAGAAGAAATTAATAACAGAATATCTGAAGCAGAAGAATAATCAGTTAGCTGGAAGATTAAATGGTGGAAATAACTTCTGAAGTACAGGCTACAATAAAAAGAATGAAAAGAACTGAGGATAGCCTCAGAGACCTCTGGAAACATATCAAACACACCAACATTCAAACTATAGGGGTCCCAGAAGAAGAAGAAAAAAAGAAAGGGTATGAGAAAATTTTTGAAGAGATTATAGCTGAAAATTTCCCCAGTATGGAAAAGGAAATAGTCAATCAAGTCCAAGAGGCTCAAAGAGTCCCATACAGGATAAACCCAAGGAGAAACATTCCAAGACACATACTAATCAAACTAACAAAGACTAAACACAAAGAAAGACTATTAAAAGAAGCAAGGGAAAAGCAACATATAACATACAAGGGAAACCCTACACGTTTAACAGCTGATCTTTCAGCAGAAACTCTGCAGGCCAGAAGGGAATAGCAGGATATGTTTAAAGCACTGAAAGGGAAAAATCTACAACAAAGATTACTGTACCCAACAAGACTCTCATTCAAAATTGATGGAGAAATAAAACGCTTTTCAGACAAGCAAAAATCAAGAGAATTCAGTAGTACCAAACCAGGTTTACAATAAGTGTTAAAGGGACTTATATAGTCAAGAAATACAAGAGAAGAAGAACATTTACAAAATCAACCCCAAACAATTAAGAAAATGGCAATAGGAACATATATATCAATAATTATTTTAAATGTAAATGGATTAAATGCTCCAACCAAAAGACACAGACTGGCTGAATGGATACAAAAATAAGACCCATATATATGCTGTCTACAAGAAACCCACTTCAGACCGACCTCAAGATACATACAGACTGAAAGTGAGAGGATGGAAAAATATATTCCATACAAATGGGAAGAAAAGAAAGCTGGAGTAGCAATCCTCATATAGACAAAATAAACCTTAAATAAAGAACATTACAAGAGATAAGGAAGGATGCTACATAATTGATCAAGGGATCAATCCAAGAGGAAGACATACATAAATATCTATGCACCTAACATAGGAGCACCTCAATACACAAGACAAACACTAACAGATATAAAAGGATAAATTGACAGTAACACAATAATAGTAGGAGACTTTAACACCCCAATCACACCAATGGACAGATCATTAAAGCAGAAAATCAATAAGGAAACACAAGTCTTAAATGATACATTAGATGAGATGGATCTCATTGATATCTTCAAGACACTGCATCCAAATGCAGAATACACCTTCTTCTCAAGCGCACAGGGAACATTCTCCAGGATAGACCACATCTTGGGTCACAAACCAAACATCAGTAAATTTAAGAAAATTGAAATCATATCAAGCATCTTCTCCAACCACAACACTATGAGACTAGATATCAATTACAAGAAAAAAAACTGTAAAAAACACAAACACATGGCGATTAAACAATACATTACTAAATAACCAATAGGTTACTGAAGAAATCAAAAGGTATCGGGGTCTAGCCCCAGTTGGATCCAGGGATTCCCTCAGGAGGATGGCATTGGCGATTAAGGATAGATAAAAGGAAAAAGAGACAGAGGGGTCCTAGCCATCTGAAAACTGCACAATTGGGGGCTTACCTTACTGGGAGCCTGGTTCAGGCGCCACTTACCGGGTCCAGCCCCGGTTGGATCCAGGGATTCCCTCGGGAGAACGGCGTTGGCGAAAAGGATAGATAAAAGGAAAAAGAGACAGAGGTGAACTAACTGGTTTACGTGGAAACTAGTAAAACCTGTGACACCAGGTTTGCACTGACCACGGAGGCCACAGGTGCCCTCTCGAATAGCAGAAGGTGCCCCACCTTAGGCATCTTCTTGAGTGGGTCTTAGAAGCCCAGGCAAGTAAGTGGTCTCAGAGAGCCCCTACGCTCCAAGTCAGTCACCCTGAAGGAAGAACAGAGAAGAAAAGGAGAGAAAGGGAAGCAAGAAAGAACGACACGGGGAGACCAAGCTTTGAGCAAGGCCTGTAGCTTTATTTTCAAAGGGAGCTTATATACCTTAAGTTGTGCATAGAGGATAATAAGGGGTGTAAAATCATGCAAAGTCTTTGATCCTTATCGAGACCAGGCTTTCTTTTCTGCAAACTTATCGTATACAAATGGTTTAGGTGATTTACATCATCTTTTGGCCAGAAGGCCTGTTAACATTTTATGACTCTGATAAAGATTTGTCAACCATAAGACTTATTTTCTCTAAGAGTAATTATTTTAAAGTTTGGCGCCATCCTCCGAAGGTGTTAGACAAAGTTGCATTCCTATAGGGCAGACGTGCAGTGGGTTTACAACAAGGAAATAATTTATTACCTTAAGGGTCTAAAGTTGTTAGCACCAAGGCCACTACTTATTTTTTCTATATACCAACTATATTAATTAATATACTCCCAAGGACACAATACAGGGGATGTGGAAACTTGGCAACAAGCATTGGCTCAAAAATGAAATCTTCTACTAGTTCTATTCTAACAATTTTCTAAGTCTCCAAGAGGCTCTATACTATTTTAATATCTTAAGCTTCCCGTACCTCTCGCGGTTGGGAGACTGTAAACAATCATATGCATAGCTGTAGGAGTCCGGATAAACCTGTCAGGCAAGTTAGAGAGCCATCTGAGGGGTTTGGATTGAAACACTCCTATTATGCCCAGGAGGCTAATTAACTAGGGCTCGAAGTTGATTTCCTTCAGAGAAAGGTGATCAGGGATAGCTCCCCATTAATGTCAGAGGAGTTGGTGAAAGTCATAAAATAGTAAAACAGACAGATTCTGGTTTTGGGGTAGACGCTCAGGCAGATTCAGGGTGGGCCCTTGAGCCCTGACTCGCCTTGTCCGTCAGGGCTCTCCCACATGACCTTGTCATGGGTGGGAACTCCTGTGCTGGCTCCCGGCAAAAAGGGAAATATAAAAATTTCTAGAAACAAATGACAATGAAAACAGCTCAAAACCTTTGGGATGCAGCAAAAGCAGTTCTAAGAGGGAAATTTATAGCAATACAACCCTACCTCAAGAAACAAGAAAAACATCAAATAGACAACCTAACTTTACACCCAAAACAACTGGAAAAAGAAGAAAAAAAAAAATTAGTAGAAGGGGAAAAAAATCATAAAGATCAGAGCAGAAATAAATGAAAAAGAAATGAAAGAAACAATAGGAAAGATTAATAAAACTAAAGGCTGGTTCTTTGAGAATATAAACAAAATTGACAAACCTTTAGCCAGGCTCATCAAGAAAAAAAGAGAGAGAATCAGATCAACAAAATTAGAAATGAAAAAGGGGAGGTTACAACAGACAATGCAGAAATACAAAGGATTATAAGAGACTATCATGAACAAGTATATGGCAATAAAATGGATAACCTGGAATAAATGGACTGATTCTTAGAATAGTTCAATCTTCCATGACTGAACAAGGAAGAAATAGAAATTATGAACAACCCAATTACAAGCACTGAAATTGAAGCTGTGATCAAAAATCTCCCAAAAAACAAAAGCCCAGGACCAGATGGCTTCACAGGAGAATTTTATCAAACATTTAGAGAAGAGCTAATGTCTATCCTTCTAAAACTCTTTCAAAAAATTGCAGAGGAAGGAACACTCACAAATTCATTCTACAAGGCCACCATCACCCTGATACCAAAACCAGACAAAGATAATAAAAGGGTAAATTGTATAGTATGTGAATTACACCTGAAATCTATTATTTTTTTAAAAAAAGTCAGATATCTCAAGACTTAAGGCAATACAGCAAGTATGTTATAAACAACACTTGAAGCATTTTTTATTCTAAATCCCATTGTCTTAACTATCAACTAAACTCCCAGGCCACCTTCTTTGTTCACATTACAGACTTTCTAGACAATGCCATTTACTCTACAGAGTGACCTTGGCCTCCGTCTCTAACCCTAACACTCCTCCTGAGTCAGCCTGTCTCTCACTGTGGACAATCCTGCCTGCATGGTTTAGCGAGGCCTCAGAATCAACATGTGTTAAACCAATTGAACTTCACCTTCCACAACTATCTTCCTTTTATGAACAGCTCTCCCTGGGAGTTGTTCCCCATTGGCTGCTGTCCTTTCCATTCCTCAGGCTATTTGGAAAACAGGGATAATTAACCTCCCCCAAACCCAGTACATGATCAAGTTTTTCAGGATCGGGTTACCAGTTCTGACCATTCTCTTTGCTGACTCTTCCCTCAGATGACATCTTCCCAAGAGATTTTTCATCCTCATTTCACACTAATAATGCCTTGAATATTTACTTCGGATAAGGACACAACAGCAGCTAAGGGGCAATGAGAAAGACCCTGTCTCCAAACATTTCTCGAGTGCCAGTAGTGGCAGCTGGACCTGGACTCAAGTCTTGGTGTGCACTGAGCTCACACATGCCTTCTCCACGTGAAACTGCCTTTGAAGACTACAGCCCATGACAACAGCCATTCTGGTCAATATCTTCAGGAAAATCCTAAACTGGGAAAGTTTAACTCTACTCAAAGTAACCCACTAACTATTGTATCTAGGGCAGCTTCTAAAATTTTCCTTTTTTTGAGAACCCAGAAAAATGTGTTTGCCATAAAAATTAAACATACATAAGTAATTTCATGCCAAGATATTAAAATCTTAAAATAGCCATAATTGGACAATACGCCCAGCCCTTAATGTTCGTTTATAACCATCTAGTTACTTGGTGTAATTGAAATCCTTCCTCCTCCAACCAAAAGAAAGGTGAAATCAACAACAACCAACAAAAACTACTGATATTCCATTTCTCTGATACTTTAAAATATTGTAAATATGTGTTTTATTTTCATCGATGCACTATTCCAGCTATTATATGATGTGCTAGGATTACTGCATTTATGGAATAAATTAGAAAAGCAACTATATCACCAACACTCACATGCCACATATTTTCAGCAGTTATGTGGCTAAACACCAAAACTTACATTCCTTCAAGACAAGCATAAAATACAATAACAGGCAGGATGGAACAGACTCAAGCCTTAACCTTGACACAACTTTCCTTCTCCCAATCTCATCTCTAAGTGATGGCAGAAGTGTGTCCCCATCTGGTGAAAAATGCCTCATCATTAAACAAGAAATAGTAGACACACCTTCTGAACTGCATGGAGCTATGAAAAGGACACAATTTAGGCCTTTTATTTTATATCCATGTCAATGTCCTATAATGGGGGGATGGCCAAAGCCTATGGCCACAATGTCAATATCTCCCTCCCCTTCCTGAAGGAACCTCTGTAGGCCACGGGCTAAGGGAAAGCATCTGTCCTGGAAACATGACCAAAGCACTAATTCCATGAGGCTCCAGGGCAGGCATGGTGCTAGATACAAAGGTGGAATAAAGATGGTGAGACTGGGTCTCTACTCTTCAAGACTTTGCAGTCAGTAGCTGACTGAGACATTCAAGCCAGCACCTTGAAAACAAAGCTGTCTGGAATAGAGGCAGATGAAAAATCGCCCTGAGAGCACAGGGTTGAGAAAGCTGTGCTCCCCCCACCCCACCCCACCCTCAGGATCTGGGCAAGCCTGGTGAGAGAATAATGTTGTCCAGGCCCTTGGCTGAGGGGTAGGACTTGGGCAGATTCAAATGAGGAAAGGTACAGGCATTGTAAACATAAGGGATGACCCAGAAGCCCTTGAAAACTGAAAGTCGCTCAGTTGTGTCCAACTCTTTGCGACCCCATGGACTGTAGTCCATGGAATTCTCCAGACCAGAGTACTGGAGTGGGTAGCCTTTCCTTCTCCAGGGGATCTTCCCCAAAGCCCTTATTTGTCCTTAATTGCAAGTGACAGTAAAGAATAGGACACCTATCTCACAGGGTGATTTTGAGGATTAAATACATTAAAGTTCCTTGCACTGGTAGGCACTAGAATAAGTCTTAGCTATTATGGCAGGTAGAGATCAAAGTACATAAGGCCAGAAAGGCACACTGGAAGTCTGTTTTCCAGAAAACAATGACTATGTTCACTTGGCATTGCTTCTATAACTGATATTGCTCCAAACTTCCAAATAGGACAGATACCTGAAGTCAAGAGAAAGTAGGAATGTTACTGCTTTCTTTCACAGGAATGTGACTTTTATGGAACAAAGGTGCAACACGATCTTGGCAATTAACCTGAAGTAGAGGAATTATGAGGCTTCCCTGATGGCTCAGATGGCAAAGAATCTGCCTACAATGCAAAGGACCCACGTTCGATCCCTGGGTCGGAAAGATCCCCTGAAGAAGGGAATGGCTACCCACTCCAGTATTATTACCTGGAGAGTTCCATGGACAGAGGAGCCTGGTGGGTGGGCTACAGTCCATGGGGTTGCAAACAGCTGGACATGACAGAGTGACTAACACACATACCCAGAGGAATTATGATGGCAATACCTGGATTTTAACTAGAAATGACCATTTCCACCCCAGGATGGGGTTTCCTGGAGGTACCCCCATGAAGTGCAGGGCCTCCAGCCCCACCCAGGGATGAGAGCACTGGTGGGCAATGTCAACAGCTCTGCATTCTTAGATAAAACAATTACCTTTTTCTACTATAAATGGGTTCATTGACAAAATAGAGATATGATGCCCTCCTTTGGAGGTCATTTTGGGGATTAAATGATATTAGGCAAGTGGCCTGCTTAGCCCTGTGCCTGGCACACTGGAGGTGTGTGATAAATATTAAGTCTTTTAGGACAGTGAGGAGGCTGGCTTGCCTGGGACAGCAAGTAAAGATGAGTAAAGATGAGACTTCTTAGCAGAGGCACCTCGAAAGGAAAACAAGGAGGGGAGGGGGAGGATCCCCATCAAGGATTTAAATGTGGTTTTTCCTCCTGCTGAGAGGGCCCCTGCACTCAATAAACCAGAATGACCCTAGCTGAACTCCCAGCCTTGGAAGTATAGTTGGTTTTTAAAAGGAGTTCTTCTATTTCAGGATCAATTGTTCAGCAGAACTGAAAAGCTTGCCCTCGGAAGAGGCTGAGTCCTAAAGCCTGCAGGGAAAACCATGAAAAGGGGGGATGTGCCATCTCTCTATGGGGAGCGGGAGCCCCATACATGCTGTCTCTGAGCGCTGCCACTCTGCTGCCTCCTCGATTTTAAATTAACCAGAAACCTGAGAACCTGAAAGCTGAGCTCCAGCTAACATTATTTAAATGAACCAGCTGTTACATGAACTTTAAACCACATGTCGTTTGGTGGTGGGGCTGCCCTGGGCCAAGAGACATCAATACAGAGTTCCCAACTCACAAATGGATTGTGTTCCAAATGTGCATTTGGAAGGCTATGGTTTGAAAGGCAGAATACACTTTCCCAAAGAAAAGATGTTATAAATGGTGATTGGGGCCATAGGCCAGCTCACAAAACTCCATTTAACCATAATATAGCTAACTACTCCACATTTTAGCCAAAAAAAAAGTCAATAATGTACAATACTAATAAAGAATGAGCTAAAGAATAAAGTTGAGTCTCTTTCACTTGTCTTGAGGACAATGATTAAGCAAAAGCAGATTTAATTCCAGGAGAATGTAAAGGTTACCCTGTGAGGGACTAGGAAACACTGACTAGAGTTAGGAACATAGGCAGCCGGCAATCAGATGAAATTGCATGATTTCTGCCAATTCTAAGGGGCCAGTGTCAACACCTAAAGACTAACCTATCATCCAGAGGGAGCTGGGGGAACGCAGGTTGAAGTGCTGGGTTGGAAGGTTAGCTTAATTATCTCTAGGTAGCCACTCCATCAACAAAGGTCCATCTAGTTAAGGCTATGGTTTTTCCAGTGGTCATGTATGGATGTGAGAGTTGGACTGTGAAGAAAGCTGAGCGCCAAAGAATTGATGCTTTTGAACTGTGGTGTTGGAGAAGACTCTTGAGAGTCCCTTGGACTGCAAGGAGATCCAACCAGTCCATTCTAAAGGAGATCAGTCCTGGGTGTTCCTTGGAAGGACTGATGCTAAAGCTGAAACTCCAATACTTTGGCCACCTCATGCAAAAAGTTGATTCATTGGAAAAGACTCATGCTGGGAGGGATTGGGGGCAGGAGGAGAGGGAGATGACAGAGGATGAGATGGCTGGATGGCATCACCAACTCAATGGACATGAGTTTGGGTGTACTCTGGGAGTTGGTGATGGACAGAGAGGCCTGGTGTGCTGCAGTTCACGGGGTCGCAAAGAGTCGGATACGACTGAGCGACTGAACTGAACTGAACTGAACTGAGCCACTCCATCTTCCAAGGTAGAACCTCGCTTTGGGGTCCCTGCCCTTTAAGGAATGATCGCCGCCATCAATGCCTCAGGCTACCTCTGACCCCAAGAATCGCTGAAAGGCAGAACTTTTGGTGACCCTTTTAATACTGATTTTTGAGACCAGGTAAGCTGCTGATTACTCACAATGCCCGGATGGTTTTGAACCTGCCTCCCTTCCCCCCATTTAGACGGAATCTGCTATTACCAGCCTAGCACAGAGGACAGCCCCAACCAGGTGCCTAGACTCTGTCCCTCCATTTCCCTCCTCCACATGGCCACACTGCATATGGTTAAAGACATCCTGAATGATCCATTTTAACTGTAATAATAACGGTGAGATACAGATGTTATCTATCAATATGAAAAGGATATTGAAGGAGGAAACGGACAGAACAGGCTCCATCTTGAAAGCCCGACTGCATCTTGGGCCAGACTGTGGACTTTGAGCTATATGCCCAGTATCTATGGAAACGACATACCAACTGGAAAACCAGGCCCCCTGGATGGAAAAGCCCCAGGACTCGTACATAGACTTTCTGTTGCCTAAAGAAAATACCTTAATTATCTGTGTAACCGAATAGAATCATGAATTCTATTATGCTTATTGGGGTATGACCACAGGCCTATTGATAATTGTCTACTGTTAACTACCTAGGCTTACGGCATATGAATCACAGGTTAACTTTGATTGTATCTTTCTTTTCCTTTGTTCAGACTAGTTTCAGGGAATTTGGGGAGGTGGGTTTGGCACATACACTTAGGGTATATAAGGTTTTCAGAAAACTGGTCAGGGTCCTTGGCTAAGAGGAGACTCTGCCTTGGGCCCTCCGGTGTAATAAACTGCACTCCGCCATCTGCATTGTCCTTCTGAGTGAGTTTGTTTCCCAGAAGGCGTGGCTACATTTGGTGCATTGGCCGGGAAACTCCTCACGTTGAGGAGACAAGTCCCATTTGGGACTACTCCGAGGCCTTGCAGCTCGAATCTTTTAGAAGGGGGAAGGCGCCTCACCCTTCTGGAAGGATTCTGCTTCTCAATGCCCGGACCTTTCATGTTAGCAGGTAGTGGACGGCAGCAGGGGAACTGAGCGCTCAGGTGAGGAGGAACTCACATGGTAGGGTGGAAGAGGGGTCTGATCACTGCCCTGGGAGGGATTAGAAGGGGGGCAGACCCACAGGAGCCTGGAATAGGCAGGTAGCAACGATTGCTTGGTACACAGGTTGACGAGCATGTTAGGACTTAGGAAATTTGTGAAGGTCATTTAGGAGGTGGTGTCCACGCCGTCTTGGGGAAAATTATTACCAAGTAATTGCCAGGGGATTTTTAGGAGAAGAAACTTGGTTTCTGTGTGCTCGTATTCTGCCCTCCCAAAGGAGGTGTCCCAACTGCTGTGAAATTCTTGACCCCCTCGGAATTGTCAGGCTAGAGAAAGGGGGTTACATAAGTGAGTATGAATTGGCTTTTCTGGAGACAGCCTGGGACATGGGATATTTAACCCATGTGTATTTTCATCCACACCTGATCAAGCCCACCAAGACAGAATGGACTTTAAAAGTTAAGGGAGAAACAGTCTTGGATCACATGGTGTTCCGGTTTGGCTGTGCTGACCACCAGGTGAAGACAGGCTGATCCCCCTTTTCCCTCTGGGATATGGCAGGTAAGACTCTTCTCACCCCAATTAAGAAGGAGGCAGAATGGCAATTTAAGTGTCATTGAGTGGAAATATCAGAAGTCCATAAGGTACTGAGAACTTTGTAGACAGAAGGAAAAGGAAAAGTAGAAGAAGGTCCGAGAAGGTAAGCAAAATGGGGGGAAGTGAATCTAAGGCAACTGTATTAGAGTACATGATTAAAAATTTAAAGAAGGGATTTGGGGGAGACTGTGGGGTGAAGATGAAGCCTAACCGCCTCCACATACTCTGTGAGGTCGAATGGCCCCTGTGGGAGTAGGGTGGCCACCAGAGAACACCATGAACTTACAAATAGTGGAAGCAGTCTATACAGTAGTCACAGGAGAGCCGGGACACCTGGATCAATATCCATATATTTACTCACGGCTAGGGTTAGCTCAAGATCCCCCTACTTGGACAAGGTTCTGTATCCAGAGGGAAAGGGAAAAATATTAACGGCACAAAAGTTGACTAATGATAAAAAAGGAAATTCTACAGATTTGGACGAGGATAACCTGACCCCTCCTCCATACTGGATAATGACACGTCTGCCTCCCAGTGCTCCACCAGGACCGGAGGCCGCCTTACTGCCCAATCCAGGGCCAGATGAAGTTCCTGCAGCAGCCACTGCTCTTCCACCAGCTCTCCCGGAGTTCGTAGAGCTGCCGTTTCAGCAGGCTCCAGTCCCAGCAATGGAGACCTCTGGTCAATGCCCCCAGAATTCCACCTCAGCTAGACCTCCTAGACTGTATCCACCTCTCCCAGTGAGTGCTGATGGGAAGGGGGAAGAAAACACAGCCATTAGACAGAGGCTGCACTCCGCCAAGGAACAGGGGGAAAGAACCCCACTACAGATGCCCCTCAGAGAGTTACAACAGCCTCCAGTTCAGGACGCATGGGCACTACCATCAGCCCCCTGTAGCCTGTTATTACCAGCCATTTTCCTCCACAGATATATTAAACTGGCAGAGACACGCTCCACCCTACTCGGGGGAGCCACAAGCCATCATTAGGCTAATGGAGACTATTTTTCGAACCCACCGCCCTACATAGGATGACATAATCCAACCACTAGGCTCCCTTTTCAGCACTGAAGAGAGACACAGGATCCTAACTGAGGCCAGAAAATGGTTAAGAGAAATGGCACCTGAGGGTACTGCAAACCCGCAGTGGTGGGCAGAACCAGCCACCCCTGATGAAAGCCCCAATTGGGACTGTAACACAGAGAAAGGGAGGGGACACCTGGAGAGATATCGGGTGACTATTTTACAAGGTCCCAAGACGGGGGCCCGAAAAGCTATGAGTATTGCAAAACTCTCCGAAGTGATTCAAAGGGAAAGCGAATCACCCTCTGAGTTCTGCAAAAGACTGTAGGAGGCCTACAGACTTTAGACGCCAATAGACCCAGCCAGAGGCTGCTGGGTCTCAGATGGTGATAAATGCAGCCTTTGTGCCTCTAGCCTACCATGAAAATGTCAGATGGGGGGACACCAAGTGACTCATGAATTTTTATACATCTCTGAATGCCCGGTACCTTTGTTAGGAAGAGACTTGCTGTCTAAACTGGGGACACAAGTGACCTTTCCCCCAACTAAAGACCCACTGTTTGGATGGGCTTAACCACCTATTTACTCTTACTCTCCGTAACCCCTCAAGATGAAGGGAGGTTGCAGGATCTCCCGGAAGGGAAACCATCAGGCTAAACAGTCGAGAGAGAAAGTTAACTCAATAATTCCCTCAGGTCTGGGCGGAAGACAACCCACCCCAGCCTTGAAAAACAAGTCCCACTGGTAATAGAACTCAAACCCAGTACAATGACATCAGCACCCACCTTGGGCCTGCCAGATCTTGCTTAGCCATTTACTCTTTACGTGATTGAAAAGGACAAGGTGGCCATGGGGATGTTGTCCCAGATTACAGGGATATGGGCAGACCAGTGACTTACCTCTAATCAGCTGGACAGTGTCGCCACTGGGTGGCTGGGATGCTTATGGGCAGTTGCTGCAGTTCCCTTACTGGTCCGGGAGGCAACCAAGCTGACTTTGGGCCAAGATTTGTTCATACAAGTCCCACATGAGGTCAACACTTTTCTACGAGGGGATCCCATAAATGGCTGTCAACATCCCAGATTACCCAATACCAAGGACTGTTATGTGAGACCCGCCCCCCCCCCCCAATGTTACTACTGAGCCTTGTCAGGCCCTGAATCTGGCCACTGTCCTTCCTGTGGGGGAAGGTGGGCCCTCACATGACTGCAAGGAAATACACGAGCAGACCTGACTTGAGAGATCAGCCAATCCCAGACCCAGATTTGGTCCTGTCCACCGATGGCACCAGCCCGGTGAAACAAGGACAATGACTGTCGAGATATGCAGTAGTCATGGAAAAACCCATCGTCGAGGCTGGCTGTCTGCCATCACACTGGTCCGCTCAATAGGCCGAACTATATGCTCTAATCCAGGCCCTCCAGCTCTCAAAAGGTAAGAAGACAAACATTTACACAGACTCCAGGTATGCTTTTGCTACACTACGAGGCTCTGTATAAGGAGAAAGCCTTTGACAGCCAGTAAAAAAGATATTAAAAATAAGGAAGAAATTAAGACCCTATTAGATGCTGCCTGGGAACCAGAAAGGGTTGCAGTCATACACTGCTGAGGACGTCAAAAAGAGGATACCCCCAGGCTCAGGGAACAGATTGACAGATAAGACCGATAAAAAGCAGCCGAGGGCTTGGGGGTGACAAGTAAAGCCCCTATTAAAGCTCTCATATTGGCAGAGCTGCCTGAGCTAAGGCTAGACTCTCCAAAATACACCGAAGCCCAAAACCAACTAGCCAAAGCAGAAGGGGCCATCAAGACTGAAAAGAGATGGTGGGAATTGCCAAGTGGCAAATTATTGGTACCGGACGAGCTGGCACCCACTCTGGTAAGCCAAACACACCAAGCAACCCATCTAGGCCATGATAAACTGGAAGAGCTAATTTGAAAATATTTCTTGGTTCCCTATCTCTCTTCCCTATGCAAGACAAAATCTCAGAACTTCACTGCCTGCTCACAGGTCAGTGTTGCCTCTCGGCACAGACAGAAACCTCCAGGGATTCAGGTGAAAGGCACGCTGCCCTTTGAACACCTGGAAGTGGACTTGACTGAAATGAAACCTCACCGACGCTACCATTACCTGCTGGTCTTCGTATGTACATTCTCCAGATGGGTAGAAGCTTTTCCTACCCGGACTGAAAGAGCATCAGAAGTAGCCTGGTGCCTGCTTAGGGAGACAGTCCCCAGATTTGGATTTCCTACAAGCATTGTATCAGACAATGGCCCGGCTTTCATAGCTGATTTAGTATAACAAGTAAGCAAAACTTTAAACATCAAGTGGAAATTACATACAACATACAGGCGCCAGAGTTCTGAGATGGTGGAAGGAACTAACCGGACACTTAAAGAGACAGTCTCCAAGTGGATCTTAGAGACTGACTGTTCCTGGGTGGACTTGTTTCCGATGGCTCTGCTCAGACTCAGGATGACCCCACAGTCCCATGGCTCTTCTCCGTACAAAATGGTGTATGGGAGGCCCCCTCCCATAATAAAACAGGTGTCAACAAATTTGCCTCAGGTAAGGGGAGATGAGATTTCACAGCAGATGGAACAACTGGGTAAGGTAATAAATCAGGTAACTAAGTTTGTATAAGAAAGGGTGCCATTCCCCCTTAGGGAACAGATTCACGAATTTGTGCCCAGGGATCAGGTGTGGTCAAAGACTGGAAACACGACTCCTTGGCCCCACATTAGAAGGGTCCATATACTGTTCCTCTAACCAGCCCCACTGCAGTTAAAGATGCAGGTGTCACTCCCTGGGTCCCCCACATGAGGGTGAAGAGAGCATACCACGCAGACCTGGAGGACGCCGAGCAGACTACACAACAGGACCCCACTGATCCCCGTGAAACCAAGGTCATCTTAAAGAAGAAACAGAGATGAAGCTCTACAATCAACTGCTGCTACAAGGACATGCCGGTATCATCTTCAGACTAACCATAGTTTCAGTACAAAGAGGGACCTGTGCTATAATCAAAGTTGAAAGTTGTGTATATATTCCTGATTTATCTGGCTATATATCAGCCACCCTAGATGACATGAAGGTCAGGTAAAAGTTATATCTGATGATAATCTTCCTTTTTGGATTTCGGTCCTTTCTTGGATGAAGGGTGATGGGTGGAAAACTGTATTTACCATTGTTATAGTTGCCTTGATAGTTCTGTTTGTGGACCCTTTACTTCACAACGTATTATGAACTTTGTAACCCAAAGGTTGATGTCGTTCTTCCAAATTAGAGGTCAGAAAGTCAGGGTGCAATATATCCCTATGAATGATGCTCATTCTATGAGTTAAGAGCATCAAGAGGCGGGAATGAAGGAGGAAACAGACAGAACAGGCTCCATCTTGAGAGCAGGACTCCATCTTGGGCCGGACTGTGGACTTTGATCTGGGTTATAATGGTATAACCCAGTATCTATGGAAATGACATACCAACTGGAAAACCAGGCCCCCTGGATGGAGGAGCCCCAGGGCTCGTACATAGACTTTCTGTTGCCTAAAAGATTACCCTTATTATCTGTGTAACTGTATAGAATCATAAATTCTATTATGCTTATTGCGGTACGACCACAGGCCTATTGATAATTGTCCTCTGTTACTACCTAGGCTTAAGGCATATGAATCACAGGTTAACTTTGATTGTATCTTTCTTTTCCTTTGTTCAGACTAATTTCAGGGAATCTGGGGAGGTGAGTTTGGCACGTACAGTTAGGGTTTTCAGAAAAACTGGTCAGAATCTTTAAGAGGAGACTCTGCCTTGGGCCCGCCAGTGTAATCAACTGCACTCCACTATCTGCATTGTCCTTCTGAGTGAGTTTGTTTCCCAGAATTTGTGGCTACAACAATATGAGAAAGAGGAAAAGGAGCACAGGGGGAAAAGAAACTTACTTGGAAAAGGTCATTTATAAAGCAACCTAGAGGTCTTTTTAAGGAGAAGGCAATGGCACCCCACTCCAGTACTCTTGCCTGGAGAATCCCATGGACGGAGGGGCCTGGTTGGCTGCAGTCCGTGGGGTCGCTAAGAGTCAGACACGGCTGAGCAACTTCACTTTCACTTTTCACTTTCATGCACTGGAGAAGGAGATGGCAACCCACTCCAGTGTTCTTGCTTGGAGAATCCCAGGGATGGTGGAGCCTGGTGGGCTGCTGTCTATGGGGTCACACAGAGTCCGACACCACTGAAGCACCTTAGCAGCAGCAGCAGAGGTCTTTTTAAAGATCGTACCACTAGGTGGCACCATCAGCCTAAGGCAGTTTGGTTGGTCTCAGCTGAGAAAGGGGGAAAATGAACAGGTGGTCAGTGAAAAATCCTATGGACAGAGGAGCCTGAGGGGCTACAGTCTACGGGGTCGAAAAGAGTTAGACACGCACACAGAGTGGGTGGAGGACTTCCCTGGCTCAATGGTAAAGAATCCACCTGCCAATGCAGGAGACCCAAGAGATGCAGTTTCCACCCCTGGGTGGGGAAGACCCCCTGGAGGAGGAAATGACAACCCACTCCAGTATTCGTGCCTGGAAAATTCCATGGAAGAGCAGCCTGGGGAGATACAGTCTATGGGTTCACAAAGAGTCAGACAGGACTGACCACACACACACAGAGTGGGTAAAAAGCTGGAGGGACCCACATTGCATTTGGTAATTTAACCTATACAAGGCATTCCTGTGAACCATACTCTAGTTTAACTCATATACATAAGTGCGAGAATTTTCTTTAAATTACAGAAACATCTCATAACTTTATCTCTTCCAATTGGTTTATATCCTTTGAGCATTTTCTATTGATTAAGATATTTTTAAAAATTTATTTCTAACAGTGCTGTTTATTCTGTGCACTAATCTTTAGCAGCTAGATAAATGCACATATGGAAATTTTACATTTTAGCATAGGCTACTTTGTGAATCTTTTCCTTTATGGTTTGTTCTTTTTGAGTCTTATTTTAATATATCTTTACTACACTGAGATGACAAAGATAATTTTTGAAATCATCTTAAAGTTTTGCTTTTTAAACTATCTGCTTTGTCTTGATATGTGGTCACTTTTTCTCCGATGGATAAGCTAATTACCAACTAGTCTATCCTTTCCCTGCTGATGAATCATTCCAGCGCGTGTGTCCACTTGGAGTTTTCCTACTCTGTTCCATGGGTCTGTTTGTCTCTTTCTACACCACATACCATATTTGTATAGCTAGTCTTGACTCCACTTTGTTTTTCAATCACCTTTATGATATTAGCTCATTTCCGCTACATCATTACACTCACCTCCACATTCTAGACCAGAAGATGACAGGAAAGGGCAGAGTAGGGCTAACATGCTGGAGAGATTACAGCTAAACAACAGATTCCTCTTTTCCTCAATGATGACAGAGTCAGCTGCCAACCATTTGATTCGGGAAACAAAGTTGCAGATTACATAATTTGATGAGGTGAACTACTCCAGAGTGGTTAACTGACTGAGAAACAAATTCCTGGCTACCAGGAATTTGGCCACAGAGGGAACCCAGTACGACAGGAGAATGAAGACGGGTCAAGGTGTTAGTCACTCAGTCGTGTCCAACTCTTTGCAACCCCGTGGACTGTAGCCCGCCAGGCTCCTCTGTCGATGGGATTCTCCAGGCAAGAATACTGGAGTGGGTAGCTGTTCCTTCTCCCGGGCATCTTCCCCATCCAGGAATCAAACCCAGGCCTCCTGCATTGCAGGCAGATTCTTTACTCTCTGAGCCACCAGGGAGGCCCCAATGACAGGAAAATAGATCACAGCCAATCTACCACTACCTACCAGAGGGCGAGAAACAAGACTTTTTGATGGTGGAGCTGAAGCCAGAAAGATGACTGCCTTTGTGTTTACCTCTGTCACCAGTGAAATAGGTGGATATTTCGGGTGTCAATCAACCAAGGAAGAGAGTCTCACAGCAGAGAGCCAGGACTTATGATAATGAGCCAGAATTCATAGGGACAGGAAATTCTGGTCTTTTTTGGAGGTGGGAGGGGAGCAGACTTAGAAGAATCTAGAATTTGAGGACCTGCTGGGCTAGAGAGAAAAAGTGGCCTTTGCCACTTGAAGAGAGGCCAGGAGCCAGGTAGAGAGATAACATGTGCAAATGAGCTCATTATCTTTGTTCCCCCAAATCTGCTGCACTCTCCACGTTTTCATTGTCAGAGATGGCAGCCCTGTCTCCCCAAGTGTCCTGCTGCTCAAACTGCTCGCCTGGGCACCGTCCTTGAAGATAACTTAAGCCCTAGAGAACTGATCGCCTAAGTCATTCAGCTCTATCCACAGGCCTCTATCTCCCTTCACCCAGGTTCTGCACAGACTACCATATACCACCAAAGACTCCCCTGCCACCTTTAGCTAGCAACAGGCTCCTGGCTTTTCCTGCAATGGGTCCTAGTTAAGCTCCCTTCCGCACCCTTGAAGCCAAAAGGCTGATCTAGAAATGTGACGTTCTTACTACTCTGAAATGGTTTCCCATGCCTTAGGCTGCAGTTCAAACTGTTTAATATGAATTACATAGACTTTGATCTGGTCCCCCAGGACCTTCCTTGAGTGGTTATGGGCCCAAGCCATGGAGTCAGTCTTCTCTGTGTTCAAATCCCCACCGCACTGCCTACCACCTTGAAAGCTGAGCAAACACCTGCCCCTCTCTGTGTGTTAGTGTTCTCACCTATCATTTTAGAGGTGGTTTTATCCATTTGCAGATAATATCGCCTTGCTCAGGGGGTTGTTATGAGGATTGAACACAGTAACGTCCTCGGAAGAGGGCCTGGTACCTAGTCAGCCTTACATCTGTGTCAGCTGTTACTTTTATTTCAGATTCTCCAGTTCACAAAGTTTTCTCCAGCCTCCAGGCCTTTGCATCACCCTGATCACAATACAAAGCAGCCTGCGGGTGTGGGCAGCCACCACAAGAAACTTGTGAAGAAGGAAGATTCTCGGGCCCCAGCCCAGACCCACCAGAAACGGGGGTCCAGCCCTGCCACAGAGTTTTAACAACCCCTCCAGGGCTCTGAGGCACCAAGGCTGGAGCGCTGAGGCACTTCTCCTGGTGAATTGTACTGCATCTTTGTCTCCTCCCCCTGCCGGCTGTAGGTCCACAGTGGCCAGGATGGGTCCACATCTTGTGGTCAGTGTCCCTGGTATCTCCTTGTACATGCCATCACAAAAAACGGGAGCCATCACAAGCTGGAATCGAGTAAGCCACATTTTGTAAGCCACACTGTCCCCTCAGGCGTCCTCTCTCTTGTCGAGTGCCCAGAATTGACACAAGTGTTCCTAAAGGCTTGTGGAAGTATTCCAGCTGTCCCTGTGTAAGTCCAGGCTGCGAGGTCTCACGCTGAGGGGAAAGGAGGGTCTCTTAGAAGGTGAAGGGCACAAGACAAGCGGAGGGTGGTCCCTCAGGGGAAGGCCCGGGGCCTGCAGCAGCACGGGCGCTAAGCGGGTGTACGTTCTCCCACAGGGAAGTCTCCTTTGGAGAGACTGTGGAAGGGCCGATGGGACTCTGCCCAGGAGCTGTCCCCATGACTGAGGCTGCAGAGAACTGAGGAAGAAACGGCCGGGAGGGGAAAGGCTCAGGACTGGGCGGCCGCAGAGGTCAGAGACCATGCTGGTCTCCCCACATGGGGACCGGCACCTGACCTCTTGTCTTCCACTGAGGGAGAGAAGTGAAGAGAAAACAAGGGCGCCTCTCCTCCTCGCCCCTCTCTCACCTCCGTTTCTCACTCTCACACTCCCATCTCCTCCCGCCTGGTCTCCGGGTAACAAAGCCGCTGGGTCCAGCCCCGCGCATGGCTGGTGGGGTGCGGGGTGCGGGCTGCGGGGTGGGGGGAAGCGCAACGGGTTTCCCGGCGATAGTGGCCGACGGAATGGCTTCCCTGCAGAGGGCCCCGAGGCCCAGAGGGCCTCCTCAGCGGCGACGGTGGCCCGCATGAGCATCCCTGCTCCGCAGGAGGGTCCCGCGCGGGTATCTGGCCCGCACTGCCCGGGGCGGGGCGGCGGGGCGGCGGGGACCCGCGGACGCGGACACCCGGGCAGCGGGCCCTGAGCGCCGGAGGCATGGCCGCGAGGGCGGCCCCGGGCCTGGAGGGGGCCCCCCAGCACGAGCAGGTACGGGCGCGGGCGGGGCGGGGTCACCGGGTCGCGGGTCCCGAGGCCCGCGCAGGGGCTGCCGGTTGCACAGGTCGGTCTCCAAGGCCCCCTCCCGCGCGCGCACCCGGTGGAGGGGCGAATGACCTTCTGGAAGACGCTGTGGCTTGTCCTCACTCCTCCCCACTCTGGGAGGCAGAGTTCCTCTCCATCTCCCTCTGTCTCTCCTCTTCTTCTCCCCTTCCCCTTCTCTTTCCCCTCCTTTCCCCCTCTCTCGTCCTCCCCGGTTCCTTCCTTTCCCTCCCCCCACCCACTCTGTCTTTTCCGGGATGAACCTTACCCTGCTTGGCCCTGTCCTCTCCCCGCCCTGCACACTAGCTGCCCACCCGCTCCCCGCTCCCTGGCAGAAACCCCCAGGGCCCGGTGAAGGCCGGGGCCTTGAGGCAGACGGCTGAGGGATGCTGGGAGTACATCAAGCTGACTCCGTGGTTCTCACTCAGGAGGCTGGGGCAGAGCCACCTGGAGGGCTCTACCCACAGATGTAGATTTCTATCCCCAGGGTCTCCAAGACTCACTTCTGGGGCAGACCCTGATCATTTGCAATCTAACCAGTTCCCAGGGGGTGCTGCTGCTTGAGCTCTGAGAATCACTGGACTGTCACGTTCTTCCTCCTCCTGGTGGTGGTTTAAAACCCTATCCATTTATTTATTTTTCATTCATCTGACAGTTCTTAGGCCATGACCAAGTACTGGAGACTGGGGTAGGGGAGGGAGTAACCGTGCAATTAGAGGCGGGCCTTTCCTCTGGGAGTTCACATTCTGGAAGAGCAGAAAAAGGAGGACAAAAAGAACTCATTGAGAGTAGGGAGAAATTACTGTCCCCAAAACAGGTTCAAGTGAAGCTTTGTAAGATTTCTAAGAAGCAAGGGATTGCAATTGGCAGCGGGGATGGGCAAGGCTAGTGAGGGGCATGGCATTAAGCTTGGCCTTGGAGAGTGGGTGAGAGCTGACCTTGTGATGACTGGGGAGGCTAGGAATTCTGGATGGAGGGAACAGCAGTACCAACTTGTTGGAGGTGAAGAAAATTGTTGGGGAGTGGTGAGCATGGGAAAGGGGGGAGGGAGCAACGCTCACTGTGACCTTGGTAGAAATTCAGAAGGCTTGTCTTAAAGAAGGGGGAAAGAGCTAGGTATGCATTTGGGAGTTCATTTCCAAAATGAAGAGGCTCTAAGGAAACTGCATGTCCCTCAAGATGTCCAGTGTCTCCACTTCTGCCAATGGAGGGGCCTATCCTGCAGGGCTGCCTGGAGGAGGTGGGCCCCCAGCAGCCCAGAAGGGAGGCTGGGGGTGCAGGAAAAGCACTGAGGGACAGAAAGTTCTGCTTGGTTGGAGCAGAGAGTGTGCTGAGTCAATGGAGGGAGGTGAGGCTGAAAAGGGACATGGGACTTCAGGAGGGACATTAACAATGGTGGCCAGGGGGAGGATAATATGGTCGGTAGGCTTTATTATTATTATTATTATCAATGTTTTGAACATCCAAAATTTAAAGAGTCAAATAATTCTGTACCATCCTGTAGACTTAAAACACAAAAACAGCAGCTCCACTCCACTCACCCTTCCCCACGTCTGATTTCCACTCCCCAGAGGCAATGATTTTCAACTTTTTCAGTCATTTTTTCTGGTCTGTGCTCCATATTTTCAACCATGCAGTCATACAACACTTCTTGATTTTTAGTCACTAGTGCTATTGGATCGATTCCCTGCTACGGAGGATAAGAAAGAACTACACTCTCTCCCACCACCTGTCCACCCCACCCCAGCTCACCACGACCAGGGAAGGTGCACGCTCAGCAGTAAACACCAAGCACAGCCAAAAATAAAGCAATCAGTCTTTACCAAAAAAAAAGAAAAATAGAACCTTACTCTTCCACAGTTCTGGGGGCCGGAAGTCTAAAACCTGTGTGTAGGCAGGGTGATGGTTCCTTCAGAGACTCTAGGGTGAACCTTCCTTGCCTCTCGCAACTTCAAGGGAATCCAGGTGTCTTGGGCTTGTAGCTGCTTCTCTCCAGTCACTGCCTCTGTCTCAACATGGCTTCCTTCTCCATGCCTGTGTCTCTCCAGGTGTCAGATCTCCCTTCGACTTTCTCTTATATCGACTCCAGGGTTCAGGGCCCATCCTAAATCCTGGATGATCCTATCCCCAAATCCTTAATTTATTCACATCTGTAAAGATTCTTTCTTTTTCCAAATGAGATCACAGTCGTAGGAACCAGAGGTCAGAAATAGGCCATATCTTTGTGGGTTGGGTAGGGAGGGACAGGTTCATCCCCCTGCAGAACAGAAACCAATGCCAGGACTGGTCCCATCAGATGCCTCAAGGACTTTTGATAGGAAGCAACCCACTGCACAGCTCACCTCCTCACTTCTCACGCTAAGGATTTCCAGGCAGTTCATAGCTGCTTCCAAACTACCCACTGGATGGAGGGAGAGAGGCAGTGTGGTTATGACGGGGGCCTGGTCCACTGAGACACCAGCTTTGGATGGCCTGGGGTGGAGCTGGGGGTGCAAATTAAAAACTCTATCTTGGATTTTCCAGGGCTCAGGCTATTGTTTATTTCTCCCCTTCTTCCCCAGTCCACCTGAGAGCATCAGCCGTATACCAGCCATCTTCAGTCAATTTTTACTCAAGCTTTCAAAATATTTCTGCTTTTTTTGGCCCTCTTTTTTTTCCGGATCTTAGTTCCCCAACCAGGGATTGAACCGGCACCCTCCAAACTGAAAGCACAGCGTCCTAACCACTGGGCCACCAGGGAATTCCCTCAAAATATTTTCTTGAGTTAGAAAAGAGGGAAAAAAAAGCCTCTGTGTTTCCAAATTTGAGATGCATGGGGGTAGGGGGGAGGCTTCTAGAGCAGGGAAGTGCCCGTGGGGCCTGATGGAAGACCAGGCTGGAATCTCCCCTCCAGACGAGGACTTTAAATGCTTCCCCCTTCCCTGCCAGAGCCTGGGTCTCTGAGCCCCATTGAATCCCCCCAGGCTGGGGTGGGGTGGAGAATGACACAAAGTCTCACACTGACTGAGCCTTCTATTTTCAACACGGCTGCAGCCACATTTCTAGACGTGCTAGGCTTCCTCCACCCGTCAGCCCTCCCGAGGGTCTTCAGCATAGAACGTCTGCTTTCAGGAGGGCTTTTCCAGAGTTATCACTAGTGAGTTAAACCATCTTTGCATAAATGAGCCATTTGTATTTCCTCTTTTATGAATTTCTTGTTCATGTGCTTTGCCCTTTACAAATGCTTTATCTCTTTTGGATTAAACTGTAAAAGCTCTTTTTCTATTCAGTTTAGTCACTTCTTGCCTTCACATATGTTAGTTTATCTTTCAAATACAGGTGATTTTAATCTATTTTTCGTCCTCAAAATTCATCGATTTTTTTACTTTACGGTTTCTGAGTTCCATGTCATACTTAGAAATGCCTTCTTCACTGAGGTATTATTAAAATGCTTAACTGTATTTCTTCTAGCACTTTTCAGGTTTTCCTTTTCACATTTAAATATTTGATCCTTTTGGAATCTATTTTGAAGCCGGGTATGGATCCAGCTTTAGTTTTCTCAAATGACTAGCTAATGGTCTCAGCACCATTTTTTTTTCATTTATTTTGTATTGGGGTATAGCCAATTAACAATGGTGTGATAATTTTAGGTGAACAGCAAAGGAGTTCAGCCATACATATGTATATCACTCTCCCCCCAAACCCCTCCCATCCAGGCTGGCACATAACCCTGAGTAGAGTTCCATGTCTCAGCACCATTTATTGAACAATCTGTTTCTTTCTCACTGCTCTGAAGTAGCTCGCTCATCATCTGTAGCTAGGTCTGCTCCTGGGTTCTTCTGCTCACTCACTGTCTTCCTGTTCCTGGGCCCATAGGCTGTCAGGTAATTTCTGTGGCTGTACTGTGGGTTTCAGTGGCTGACAGACCGCACCCCTAGTCTTCTGAATTTTCCTGGATATCCTTATGCTTATCCTTCAGATGAATTTTAGTGTCATTTCAGTTTCCAAAATAAGTCCTGTTAAGCCCCTGGATGAGCTTACATAATAACATACCACAAAAAAAAATCGTTCAAAAAACAGATTCCACCTAGGAAAAAAAAAATTGTACTATAGGAAACCATTACTAGAAAAGAGATGTCTCTAATTGTACCACCATCGTAGTTTGCTTTTTCTCTAAGAAAAAGAATATTGTTTCAATATCACTTGATCTAAGGAAGTTCTTAATTGTATTTAGCAGAAATCGTTTCAGCTGCAATTTCCACTCCCTAAGCTTTCCTCGTTTTCAGTAGAACAATTTATCATACTTCATTTAAAATGACTTCAGAAACAGACTCACAGATACAGGAAACATACTGGTGGTTGTAGGGAGGGGCAAATTAGGGGTGTGGATTAAGAGAGAGAAACTGCCATGTATAAAATAGATAAGCATCAAGGACATGTTGAATAGCACAGGGAATTACAGCTATTATCTTGTAATAACTTTTATGGAGGATCATCTGTAAAATACTGAATCATTATGCTGTATACCTGAAACTAATATAATATGGTAAATCAACTATACTTCAATTAAAAAAAAAAAAACAAGACTTGGAATCTGGTGGGTAGTTACACATTTATACCCAAAGCTACATTACTTGTAAAAGTCAAAGGAAGTGTATCTTCTCAACTAAAAACCCAATTCCCTGTTTTAAGCTAATTTGAACAAAAAGCACTGTGAAGCCAAAGATCTTGAACAGCAAAAAGGGGACCCATGAGGTCTTGGTTGCAACTTTTACTAAGATGACTGGCCCTTGGATGAAGCACCTTCTTAGAAAACTCTCATCTAATGTCTTATTTATATTCACAGTATTGCAGTGAAGTAGATAAGAGCAGTTTTTACGTCAGTCTCCAGCCTCTGAGAAGGAAATGGAGACAAGCACAGGTTGGTGATGCGCCTGGGTTACCCAGAGCTCCAGTCAGCTCAGTGTTTGGTACTGGATGGGTCTGTGTGGCTACAAGGCTCATTCCCAAAGCAGAAGCCAGTTAAGTTGGCCACATCCCACTAAGGAGGGGACTTGGCCCTGCTTTTCCCTGAGGGCTGCCACTGGAAGGCTGCCTTGAGCCCAAGTGCCACAACCTTAATTTGGATATCAGGGACTGCCTGGTAGGATCAGTCAGTGGCAGAGAGCCCCAGGGAAGCTGCAGGCAGCAGTTGCTGCCCCAACCACCTCCTCTCCACCATCACCCAGCAAGTCCTAAACCTGCCTAAACCTCAGCTAAGCTGTGTCTCCCGGAGCTTTCATCCCCCTTATAAGGAACCGCTCCAGTCTCTGACCAAGGCACACATGTCTTATGGAAACTGAGTCAGAGGACTCCTAGCCTGAACTATGGATAGTGTTGTTTCTTTCCATCTGTCAGAATTGCTTCACACACACACACACACACACAGAGGAATTGCTTCTGCCATCTCAAGACACTATGCACATGAATTTGAGTAAGCTCCGGGAGTTGGTGATGGACAGGGAAGCCTGACGTGCTGCAGACCATGGGGTCGCAAAGAGTTGCACACAATGGAGCAACTATGGTTTTTCCAGTAGTCATGTATGGATGTGAGAGTTGGACTATAAAGAAAGCTGAGCACAGAAGAATTGATGATTTTGAACTGTGGTGTTGGAGAAGACTCTTGAGAGTCCCTTGGACTGCAAGGAGATCCAACCAGTCCATTCTGAAGGAGATCAGACCTGGGTATTCATTGGAAGGACTGATGTTGAAGCTGAGACTCCAATACTTTGGCCATTTGATACGAAGAGCTAACTCATTGGAAAAGACCCTGATGCTGGGAAAGATCGAGGGCAGGAGGAGAAGGGGACAACAGAGGATGAGATGGTTGGATGGCATCACCGACTCAATGGACATGAGTTTGGGTGGACTCTGGGAGTTGGTGATGGACAGGGAGGCCTGGCGTGCTGTGGTTCGTGGGGTCGCAAAGAGTCAGACATGACTGAGCAACTGAACTGAACTGAGCAACTGAACTGAACTGAGCTGATTTCAAGAAAACAAAGAAGGGAAAAAAGAAAACCTATTTAATGTCTGATTTGTGTAATAAAAGCTTTATTACACAAGGCCTTTTCTTCTTTGCCATCATTGGGGATTTTAGCTTTTGATGCTACTGGACTAGAGGTTAAGCTGTCTGTATTCTCCATGAAAGTTATACAATGATGTCTTTCCAAAGATTAGCCTTCAGTTAAGTTCAGTTCAGTCGCTCAGTCGTGTCTGACTCTTTGCGACCCCATGAATCACAGCACACCAGGCCTCCCTGTCCATCACAAACTCCCGGAGTTCACTCAGACTCACGTCCATCAAGTCAGTGATGCCATCCAGCCATCTCATCCTTTGTCGTCCCCTTCTCCTCCTGCCCCCAATCCCTCCCAGCATCAGAGTCTTTTCCAATGAGTCAACTCTTCGCACGAGGTGGCCAAAGTACTGGAGTTTCAGCTTTAACATCATTCCTTCCAAAGAAATCCCAGGGCTGATCTCCTTCAGAATGGACTGGTTGGATCTCCTTGCAGTCCAAGGGACTCTCAAGAGTCTTCTCCAACACCACAGTTCAGAAACATCAATTCTTCCGCACTCAGCCTTCTTCACAGTCCAACTCTCACATCCATACATGACCACAGGAAAAATCATAGCCTTGACTAGACAGACCTTTGTTGAGAAAGTAATGTCTCTGCTTTTGAATATGCCATCTAGGTTAGTAATATCTTTCCTTCCAAGGAGTAAGCGTCTTTTAATTTCATGGCTACAGTCACCATCTGCAGTGATTTTGGAGCCCAAAAAAATAAAGTCTGACACTGTTTCCCCATCTATTTCCCATGAAGTGATGGGACCAGAGGCCATGATCTTTATTTTCTGAATGTTGAGCTTTAAGCCAACTTTTTCACTCTCCACTTTCACTTTCATCAAGAGGCTTTTGAGTTCCTCTTCACTTTCTGCCATAAGGGTGGTGTCATCTGCATATCTGAGGTTATTGATATTTCTCCCGGCAATCTTGATTCCAGCTTGTGTTTCTTCCAGTCCAGCGTTTCTCATGATGTACTCTGCATAGAAGTTAAATAAGCAGGGTGACAATATACAGCCTTGACGTACTCCTTTTCCTATTTGGAACCAGTCTTTTGTTCCATGTCCAGTTCTAACTGTTGTTTCCTGACCTGCATATAGGTTTCTCAAGAGGCAGGTCAGGTGGTCTGGTATTCCCATCTCTTTCAGAACTTTCCACAGTTTATTGTGATCCACACAGTGGATCAGCAGCACGTGGGTGCACCCTGTAGGTCAGTCTCAAGCACTTTCCTGGGAATGATCTGTATGCTCTCCCACCCAGCCCACGGGCTGGGCCAGATTGCCCCCTTCCCTGTGATCAGGGTTTAAGGGTTTCAAGGAACAGGAGGACACAACAGTGCTCCAAACGAGAAGCTGGTCAGCTCTGACTCTACATCCTTGAACCTGGAGAATGTCATCTCCAAGTTCTCACTGGCATCATTTAAGGCATCAGCAAAACAAATGTTTTTCACAAGCTCTCCAATTCATAGATTACACCAGAAGCCAGGGGGGCACTGCCTGTTGGGAGACCACTTCCTACAACTTTGACTGAATTGCCAAAGAAAACCACAGGCATGGAGCCTCATTTGGTTTCCTGACCTTGGAGAGCAGAATCAAGTATTTATTAATAGTGACCTGATTCCTGTTTTGTGTGGGTGTATGTGTGTGTGTTTTTAGTTCCGTAATTAAATATTTTGTTACAGCTTTCATTCTAAACTATTACAGTACTAGGAAACATCAGTATTTTTCATGGTTTGCGTTTCTCATGTAATGCTGTAAAATGGAAGCTAAGGAAACAAGAAAATTTTGAGAAGGGATCTCTTATGTTTTTCAGATCTCTCACACAAAGCTTTCTGCGGATGATGAGTGGAAGTAAGTGATTTGTATTTTTTTAATAGCTGATATACTAAAAATTAGATTTCCATTGTAATAGTTTGAGAAATTAAATGCAGCCATCATTTTACTATAATTCCCCAGGATAGAAGGTGGGTTAGCAAAGCCATGTATGCGCAATGATTGTATAGACCCAAACTGCAGGGGTTTCATCTGCCTTCTGCAATGGGCTACATGCTGTTCCACAAATGTATATGTCCTTCAATATATGTCCTTATATGTCCTTGTCCTTTTAGGCACAAGATACATCTTGTTTTCCTTTTAGGCTATTTCTTCTGTGTTATGGTACCTACTCTGGGGCCATTGGACTCCTGTGGGCACCGAATGAAATAAAACAGTTCTTCCTTTTTTTTGCATTATGGTCACCAATTATGAATGTATTCCTAATCAAAACAGATGATATGTTACATTCTACACTAGTTTATACTTTCCAAAGTACTTCCACGTAGGTTAACCATCTAAGATGCATTTTCACCATATATTCACAAAATCGTTAATGTTATAAAGTATATTTTGTTTGATATCTATGCAAGTCCTATTCGACTGATGACAAACCCACTCTTCTATCTGTGTATTACACAGAGTGTTAAATAGTTATTTTGGACCTGGAATGTAAAAACTGTAACTAAGTGCTTGTACCCGTTTATTTTTTTCACTTCCCATTTCTTCAGAAGAATGAATATATTTTTTAAAGAGCTTCTAGAAATCATTCTCAGCTCCTAAGCTCAGCTTCCAATACAGAGACCAATAGTCACATAATCTTATTCAGGTTGTTTACCTAATACGGACTTCAGCTTCTCCATTTGATCAATGAAGGGGTCTCAGCACATCTATGGTACCTCCCAGCACTAACAGTCTCAGATTTTATCTGAGAAGATAGATTTCTGAGCAGTTTGAGAATAGTTGAGAAATTATTAATTATTCATGGAAATGCTGGGAACACAGGAGGTTCAAACAGTGCAGCGCTTTAACAGCACAAGTTAGTAAGTTAACGGAGAAGGAAACGGCAACCCACTCCAGTACTCTTGCCTGGGGAATCCCAGGGACAGAGGAGCCTGGTGGGCTGCAATCCATAGGGTCACACAGAGTTGGACATGACTGAAGCGACTTAGCGTGCATGCATGCATTGGAGAAGGAAATGGCAACCCACTCCAGTGTTCTTGCCTGGAGAATCCCAGGGACAGAGGAGCCTGGTGGGCTGCTGTCTGTGGGGTCGCACAGAGTCGGACACGACTAAAGCGACTTAGCAGCAGCAGCAGCAAGCAGAAATATTTAGGAGGCTCTGTGGGCTCATTTCTGTGCGTTTTCCAGCAGGGGGCACCCCTGGGATTTGGATGGAGCCCTTGCTGAGGTAGCTCTGTAGAAATGCTGGTGGAGAGAGACCCAAACCAGGTACCCAATAAGTGGCTTTAAAAGGTCACAGGATATTACCCTGAAGTGCTGTCTGATCAGTGCCCTAACTAAATGCAAACTAAGAGATTCTGTGACTGATAGTGCCTCACTTGGGGTAGAAGATGATGCTAACCAATAGTTATGAAGTAATTGTCAAGGTTCATATTAAATACTATTCCATTTTACCTAATTCCTGAACCACTCTCTCTTCCTCTGGGTTAGTAGATCCTAATTTAGGCTGCACTTTAGAATCATAAGAGGAACTGTGAAAATTACTGATGCCTCAATCGCATCCTGGAAATCTCTATGCATTTGCTCAGGCTGCCGTAGCAGATCATGCAGACTGGGTGCTAAAACAACAAAAACCTATTTTCTCACAGATCTAGAGGCTTCAAGTCCAAGACCCAGGGGCCGCAGGCTTTGGTTCTTTTTGAAGCCTCTCTCCTTGGCTTCTGCCTGTGTATCCAGACGGTCTTCCCCGTGTCCTCACCTCCCCTTCTCATAAGGACACCAGTCATGTTGGTTAGGACCCGTCTTAATGACCCCATTTACCTTAATTACCTCTTTAAAGACCCTTTCTCCAAACACAGTCACATTCTGAGGTCCTGGGGGTTAGCACTTCAGCTTATGAATTTTGAGGGAACCCAGTTCAGCCTAGAACACCAAGCAATGGTCACTCCATTGCTGTGGGGTTCAGCCTGGACACTGTGATTTTTAAAAGCTCCTCAGTGATTTCCAGATCACAGTCCCGGTCAAGCAGCTCTGCTCTGTAGGAGGTTAAACCAGGTGACTTGCTACTTCAGTGGTTTTATCTACCACTGTATAAAATTAAAAGCCCAACTAAACACGGAAGCATTTAGTCATCCTCTGAATGTTTGTGCCTAAGATAATACTTAGGCCTCTTCTTTCTCCTTATGATGAAAATAATTTCTACAACTCCGAGGTTTCCGTAGCCCCACAAATAGTATTCTCTCCATAGGCACCATCTCCTTTTACGTAAGAATGTTAGAAATTACTTGAAATTGCCAATATTTGATTGGAGGGCTTTTTTACTTTCAAAAATGGCAATTTCATATGATACAACATAATAGTAAGTGTTATTCTTCATATGAAAGTGAAAGTGTTAGTTTCTCAGTTGTGTCTGACTCTTTGCGACCGCATGGACTGTAGCCCGCCAGACTCCTCTGTCCATGGGATTTTCCAGACAAGAATACTGGAGTGGGTTACTGTTTCTTTCTCCAGAGGATCTTCCTGACCCAGGTATCAAACCTGGGTCTCCCACATTGAAGGCAGATTCTTTACCATCTGAGCCACCAGGGAAGACTATTGTTCATACAGATACAAATAAAATATCATATATATGTGCTCTACAGTTATAGAGCACCTATCTTGTGAGGTACAGAGAGATCATTATTTTAGATTTGAAAATGAGGAAACTGAGGTGCAGAGAAAATAACTGACTTTCCCAAGGGGATGATGTGGCAGATGGGAGGTTGGAACCCAGGTCTTCAGAGCCCACCAGTGAGCTTCCGTCCCCACTGCTCACCTTGAAAGGACAAGGCTGAGGCCAAAAGCACATGGGCAAGCTAAAGGCAGAGAGGAATTGGTTTCACTGACAGACTCAGGCTCCTCTTCTCTGCTGTCCCTTCCCCCAAGCCTGGGGGAAAGGGGGGAACTGAGAACTTAGGAGAACTTTGTAATCAAAGCTTCAGAAACCCCCAGTTTGAAATTCCCAATTGCTTCTCATGAGTCCTGCCTATTTTTCTTGTTTTGCTAACTGTCCGAGAGTTGAGGGCTTGTTCAGCTGACCGCCTTTGCTGGTTGCAGCCTGCAGCAGGAGAGGATGTACAAGATGCACCGGGGACACGAGTCCATGCACGTGGAGATGGTCCTGATCTTCCTCTGCGCCCTGGTCGTTGCCCAGATAGTGCTGGTGCAGTGGAGACAGAGGCACGGCCGCTCCTACAACGTGAGTCACCCCGGGGCCGCTGGAAGCCTGCTCCTCTTCCCAACACATCCCTCCTTTGTTACCACTTTGAAGGAAATGGTTTGGTTTAAGTCAGTGGCTCTCAGCCCCATGCAGTTTTGCCCCCGGGAGACTCTGAGCAACATCTGGAAACATTTGTGATTGTCACGCCTTAGCAGGAGGGAAGCAGGGAAGGGAGCGGCTACTGGCATGTAGCAGTAGAGGCCAGGGATGCCGCTCCACACGCAAGAACAGCTCCTCATGACAGAAACACCAGTGGTGCCACGGCTGAGAAACCCAGGCTTAAGTAAGCCTACTTTCCTTTTGGGCTGAACTGTTTCTGCCAACGGCCCAGGACAGGAGGATTAGGAATGGCAGAAACAAAAGGCTGAGGCTGTCTAACTTGGCTTCATCAGCATTAAACTGTCTTGGCGTGGATGGTTTCTGTCCCCAGGGGGGCGTGGAAAAGCAGGACCCTGTTGTCACAGACCCCTCCCACCCGGCACGCCCACTGGAACCTCCCCATCTCATAGCCTCAGTCGTGGCCTGGGCTTGTTGGACCTGAGACAGGCGCTGCCATGCTGAGAGCAGAGCTGCTCACTGCCCCGGGTGCAGCAGAATCAGCTGGGGGACTCGTCAAATGAGATGCCCAGGTCCCACCCCCAGAGTTTTTTCACTCAATGTAGGCCAAATAACTTGCACGTTGAACGAGTTCCCAAGTGGTACAGACGTTACTGGTCCAGGGATGGCACTCTGAGAACCAGCGATGCAGGCCTGAGAATGGGCTGGGTGGGGAGACGCTGGAGAAGGGCCCGCAGTTCACGCTGTCCATGGCCCTGGGTCTCAGACTGGTCACTGTGTCAGAAAACTTGCCTGTGACAAATGAAGTGCTGGCTTAGACAAGTATTTTATTTTCTTTCCGCCTATCATAAAAATTGTTTCCTACGTAGCATGGGACTGAAAAGAATTCTTCTAAGTTTCCTCTAATATGTAAATCTAAGTTAATTTTGACCATTTTATTTAGAAAGGGGAATCTCAGGAGATTTCCGTTTGTTTTTTAAACAAATGCATCCGTGTGCTGTCATGTCACCACTGTCCTGTAGATTAAAATGAACACCCTCTATATTCCACTTGAATGAATTTTCTTCAATGAAGGAGAGTAGGATCAAACCTCATTAGTTATTCTCTCTCATATCAAAGAAAAAGCCCCTTAAATATATGGTTTCCTTATCTTCAAAATGGAAATACCTAGCATAGAATTTCCAGAGTCCTTAAAAAGAAACCTGGATTCTTAAGGAAAGGGTTTGTAGCCCTGTTCCATCCTTCCTTTATAACTGATAATTACCTCTGAGTTGGTTTGAGTTCAGTTTCCACGAAGACACAGATGTGGATTTACTTAGAAAGAAATCCCCTTTGAAAGGAAACACCACATGAGCCAACTGACTTGAACTGTATCCCACCACTCCTCTGCCATTTTTATTTGGTGATTTTTGAGGTACCTCATGCTAGAAAGGATCTGTCCTCGTGTCTGATGAGGTTGCTCATATCGAAGCTGAAGCTGCCGCTGCCTCCACCACTGTGGAGCTTCACACGCTGGCTGCACCAGCGACGCAGCCGCCCATGAGCAGTCAGGGGCCCCTTGGAGGACTTGCTGCCGCTGGCGGTTCTGAGCCTCGGTGGCTGGCTACAGCTGTCGGCCGGCGGGAGTGGCCTCCCCAGGTGCTTCCCGATGCCCACTGCACAAGCTGTACTGCCCAGAACGCCTCTCCAGGGACCTTGCTTTTGCCTGTGCTCTGCCCCCCAGAACTGGGCTCCCGCAGTCACTCCCCTTCTCCCTGAGGCGCTGTTACTGTGTCCTGCCACACAGCTGCACTATTTTATGTCTCCTCAGATGTGCTCTGTGGTCCTGAGGATACCTTGGAGGTAACCAGGTGACTGTGATTGTTGCATCTCTTAGGATGACCCATTCTGACAAAGCCAGGAGCCTAAGGATGCCTTCAGTGGTCAAGCACAGATTTGGGTCTTGTGGTGGTGCCAAAGGAACCGTTCTGGGTTAGCACAAAGATACAGCTGGCCTCTAGAATGTTCTCTACTTCTTTGCCCATCATAGTCCATCTACTGTTATTGCATGGCCCCACAGGAACAGGTGGAGAGACCCTGTGTGTCTCTGATGACAGTCTTGGCTCAAGGTAAGAGCCAGCATGTGAGGCTGACCATTCCCCTGCCAATGCTTTGGCTTCACCCCTTGCTCTGTGTATCTTCTTGGAGGTTCACTGCCAGAGCCGTCATCAGAACTCGGCCATCTCAGGAGCCCTTGGTGACATCTGCAAACACTGGGACTGGTAATAGTTCCCAGAGCGCCTGTAGCTGACTCCAGCACTGGTTTCCAGCTCTCTTACTGTGGTTTGCATGAACTGTATCCAAAAACCTGGATCTAACGGCCTATTCAGGTTAACATCTTTGGTATGAAATTTGATGGACATGTTTCCATAAAAGCTGACCTAAACAGCCTTGTCATCCAAAAATAACCCAACTTGTTTTTAACATATAACCTAACTTTTAACTTGGGCTTCCCTGGTGGCGCAAATGGTAAAGAATCTACCTGCAATGCAGGAGACCTGGGTTCGATCCCTGAGTTGGGAAGATTCCCTGGAGGAGGGCATGGCAACCCACTCCAGTATTCTTGCCTGGAGAATCCCCATGGACAGAGGAGCCTGGTGGTCTGCAGTCCATGGGGTCATGATGAGTCAGACATAGCTGAGTGACTAAGCACAGCAAGCATTTTTAACTTGTTTCTTTTGGCATTTAAGATTATGTAGGACCTACCAGAACTAGAGCTTTTAACATGTTTATAAGGTTCAGGAAGCTCCTGGCTCTTTTTACAAGGGACCATATAGTGAAGTTTTTGATGAAGTTTCATGAATTGATGCTGTAACCTTCACCAATACATTAATAATATATCATTATATATAACATATTAACTATAATTACTATAATATAGTATAATATAATAATATACTATAATAGTTACTCCATAATAATTATTACTATAAAATATATATGAAATACCATATATAAATTTATATGTAACTGTTACATATTATTACAGTTGTGATTAAGTGCTTTTTGTACATTATCTAACTTACCCTGGGAGGTGATAATTTTTACTCCCTTTGTGAAATATAGTTCAGAGAAATTAAATAACTTGGTCAAGGTCACATAACTAATTAGTTGCAGAGAGGAAACAAAAATCCAACCTCATTAGTTATTTTCTCTTACATCAAGGCTATTGATATTCCTTCAATATCTCTGAATCACACTTTCCTTATCTGCAAAATGTAAACACTGCAAATAAGAGGAGCTTCCCAGGTGGCGCTAGTGGTAAAGAACACGTCTGCCAATGCAGGAGACATAAGAGACTCAGATTGGATCCCTGGGTCAGGAAGATTCCCTGGAGGAGGGCACAGCAACCCACTCCAGTATTCTTGTTTCGAAAATCCCATGGACAGAGAAGCCTGGCAGGCTACGGTCCCTGGGGTTTCAAAGAGTCAGACACGACGGAAGCAACTTAGCACGTCATGCACATAAGAGCCCACCTTCCAGACTCGGGACTGAGAACATCTCCCTGTGAGAATTTCTAGATGCACAGTGAATGTTCAGTACCATCAGTTGACTCTGAATGCATTCAAGGGCTATGACTTGTAAATAACATTTGTGTAAATTTAACCATACACTGTAAAAGCAGTGTACTAATAAAAGAATGCTTTTCTGAATGCTTTTGTAAAGCTAAAGTGAATACCACCCCTCCCCCATTAATCTACATTCTCCATTAGGAGACTTGAATGTAATGTTTTTTTCAGATATCACATCTGTGTATCCTGCCTTGCCATACCCCCCTACTCTGCCATCTGCTTTGTCTGGGAGTGTTCCCTGGACTGGTTCTATGAGATGTATTTCCAGGAATGAGGGGCAGGCTGTGAAGAGAAGAGCCCTGGCTTAGAAGTCAGACAACTCTAGTTGCTCAGCTTACCACAGTGAGCCTCAGTTTTCTGATCTTTAAAAAGATGGCATTTTTAAAAATAGGAAGGCCTCCTGGTTTCAGCTCTGATACATAAAAAGCTTGAAATCATCACTTGCTACAAGGGAAAAAGCTGAACAAGCTGAGTATCAGTGACTTCTCCTGGACTTATCAGAGAACTGAGGTCATAGGAAAAATTGTTGTTGTTCAGTCGCTCACTTGTGTACGACGCTTTGTGACCCCATGGACTGCAGCACGCCAAGCTTCCCTGTCCTTCTCCATCTCTCGAAACATGCTCAGACTCATGTCCATTGAGTCCATGATGCCATCCAACTATTTCTTCTTCTGTTGTCCCCTTCTCCTCCTGCCCTCAATCCTTCCTAGCATCAGGGTCTTTTCCAATGAGTCAGTTCTTCACATCAGGTGGCCAAATTATTGGAGCTTCAGCTTCAGCATCAGTCCTTCCAATGAATATTCAGGGTTGATTTCCTTTAGAATTGACTGGTTTGATCTCCTTGCAGTCCAAGGAACTCCCAAGATCTTCTCCAGCACCACAGTTCAAAAGCATCAGTTCTTCGGTGCTCAGTCTGATATCAACTCACATCTATACATGACTACTGAAAAAAATCATAACTTTGACTACGATTATACAGACCTTTGTTGGCAAAGTAATGTCTCTTCTTTTTAATATGCTGTCTAGGCTTGTCATAACTTTTCTTCCAAGGGGCAAGCATCTTTTAATTTCATGGATGCAGTCACCATCTGCAGTGATTTTGGAGCCTCCCAAAATAAAATCTGTCCCTGTTTGAATTGTTTCCCAGGAAAAGCCATCACCCCTAAATCTGGAAAAACAGATGCATGTAGGGAATCATAACCAAGATCTGCTTATTGGGAACAGAAGCTGCCAGAGCCATAGACTGGAAGAAATGCTCAATGGGTAACTTGGAAGAATTGCTGGGAGCAGAGTTCTGGCCAGTGTGAGAGCGGGAACCTCCAGGGGCCACAGTCTTAGGGACCCCTCATATTTTTGTAGATTTTACCTCCTGGAACCCCAACAGGTCTTCTCATGGTAAAAAGCCAAGGAAAATTTTTGTGTTTCCAACAGGCTTGCAGGGGAAAATTAATCATTTTGAATAAGTGTTCGCCACCACAAAGGCCTAAGAATTTATCAGAGCCTTAGCCGATAAGAGAAAGCCGATAAGATAAGAGCCTTAGCCTTAGGAGAAAAAGGGAAATGACCCAACCCCAGGCCCTTCTAGCCTTCCTGTCTCACCTAATGGGAAAACAAAAAGTTCAGAAACACCTGTGAAGGTCATATTCCAGGGATGGAGCTCACTGAAAGATAAACACAGAATGATAGAATGCTTCCACTGCCTCCTGGTGGACCCCATCATCTGGTGTCCAGTATAACAGTGCATTATGGCTAAAAGGGCTGCAAGCCACACAAACTACAATGAGTTTTTAGGGAAACCAAAGACGAAAAGAGAGACACAAACAAGTGTACTAATGGAAATTGAAGAGTCTGACACAGAGCAAATATCAAACATAGTCCCACTCCTATGGGCTAGTCCAGCCAGATTAACACAGAACCCCACACTAAAGGTTCTTAATACCCAAATAAGAGCCTGAATAAGAACTTCTCAACGAAAAATTACAAGTCATGCTGAGAGGAGGAGTTCAAGACTGGTTCAAAAGCTAGTTCTTTGAGGAGATCAATAAATTTAATAAACCTCTAGCCAGTTAACCAAGAAAAGTAAGAGAGAGCATATATATTACTAATATCAGAACAGAAGAAAGGATCATTATTACTGATCTCATGGACATAAAAGAAAATAAATTAATATTATGAACAACCCTATGCCCACATATAGACTAATTCCTTGAAAAACTCAAACTATACCACAACTCACACAAGGAGAAATAAATCATCTGATTAATGTCTGTTTTTAAAAAGTGAATCAGCAATTAATAACCTTCCAAAACAAAAAGCACCAAGTCCAGATGATTTCACTGATGAATTCTACCAACTATGTAAGGAAGAAATGATACCAATTCTCTACAATCTCTCCAGGGATTAGAAGCAGAGGTAATACATCAGAATTCATTCTTTGAGGCCAGCACTTCAACCTAATACTTCAACCAGATAAAGATATTATGAGAAAAAGAAACTCTAGACCAGCATCTCTCATGAACATAAATATAAAAATCCTAAACAAAATATTAGCAAATTGAATTAAACCATGCATGAAAAGAATTATACACCATGACCAAGTGGAATTTGTCCCAGGTAGGTAAGGCTGGTTCAACAATTAAAAATTAATTTATGTAAGCAACCACATCAAGAGGATAAGGAAGAAAATTTACATGATTATACCAATAGATGTAGAAGAAGAATCTGACAGGGTCCAACACTCATTCATATAAAAACTCTCAGCAAACTAGGAATAGAGGGAAACTTTCTCAACTTGATAAGAATATCTACAAAAACCTGTCCTAACCTAACATACTTAATGGTGAGAAACTGGATAATTTCCTCTTAAGATACGGAAGAAGGCGAGAATGTCTCCTCTCACCACTCCAGTTCGACATTGTACTGGAAGTCCTAGCTTTAGTGCAATAAGACAAAAAAAGAGGAAATAAAAGGTATATAGATTGGGAAGGAAGAAATAAAACCATCTCTGTTTGTGGATGACATGACTGTCTATATGGAAAACTCCCAAAAAATCAACAGACATTTCCTGGAATTAATAAGTGATCATAGCAAGGTTGCAGGATACAAGGTCAATATGAAAAAGTCAATTACTTTCTTATATGCTAGCAATGAATAATTGGAATTTGAAATTAAAACACAATATCATTTACAATAGCACCCAAAGAAGGAAATACTTATTTATAAATCCAGCAAAATATTCACAAGAGCTATATGCAAAAACTGAGAAGGTCTCAAGTCAATGTAAATATAATCAGTGTTCCTGGATCGGAAAGTTCAATACTTTCAAGCTGTTGATTCCTTCCAACTTGATCTATAGGTTCTGTAATCCCATTCAAAATCCCAGCAAACTGTTTTGTGAACATTGACCAACTGATTCTACACTTTATGTGGAAAGGCAAATGACCTAGAATAGACAGCACAACAGTGAAGAACGGTGTTGGAGGACTGACACTACCCTACTTCAAGACTTACCATAAAACTGTAGTAATGAATACAGTGCGGTTTTGGTGAAAGGAAGAACACATAGATCAATGGAAAAAAGGAGAGAGCCCATAAATAGACCCCCATAGATATAGTCAACTGATCCACGATAAAGGAGTGAAGGCAATTCAGTGGAGCAAGGATATTTTTACTTGGTACAAGGATACTTTTACTTTAAATGGTACTGAAAAAATTGATCATTCATATGCAAAAAATAATAATAATCTAGACATAGAACTTGGAGAGGCAATGGCACCCCACTCCAGTACTCTTGCCTGGAAAATCCCATGGACGGAGGAGCCTGGTAGGCTGCAGTCCATGGGGTCGCTAAGAGTCGGGCACGACTGAGCGACTTCACTTTCACTTTTCACTTTCATGCATTGGAGAAGGAAATGGCAACCCACTCCAGTGTTCTTGCCTGGAGAATCCCAGGGACGGGGGAGCCTGGTGGGCTGTCATCTCTGGGGTCACACAGAGTTGGACACGACTGAAGCGACTTAGCAGCAGACATAGAACTTACATATTTCACAAAAATAAACCCAAAGTGGATCATGGACCTAAATGTGAAACTGTAGAACTTTCAGAAGATAAAATGGAAAAATTGATGAGTTTTTAGATATAACACCAAAAGCAAGATCCAGGAAAGAAAATATTGGTAAGTTGGATTTTATTTAAAGTAAAAAGTGCTCTGTGAAAGATTCAGTTAAGAGAATGAAAAGACAAGCTACAAACTGGGAGAAAGTAATTATAAAATACATGCTTAATAAAGGACTGCTATTCAAAATATTCAAAAAAAATTCAAATATATATTCAAAATATACTTAGAGCTCAATCATAAGAAAGCAACTCAGTTAAATGGCAAAATATCTAAAAAGATAGCTCATCAAGATATACAGATGGCAAATAAGCATATGAAAAGAAGCCCATCATCATTTGTCATTAGGGAATTACAAGTTAAAACAATAACTTGCAATTAGTTACTAATATAAGGGTATTATAATGGCTCAAATCTAACAATACCAAATGCTGACAAGGATGTGAAGCAGCAGGAACTCTTTGCAACTCCCACTGAGTGGGAATGCAAAATGATAAAACCACTGTGGAAAGCAGTTGGGCAGTCTTCCACAAAGCTAAATGCATATTATTTATATGCATATAAATATATGTATATATTTATAAATATATTATTTATAAATAACATTATTTATATAGTATATTATTATTATATACTATAATAATAATAATTATTATAGCAAGGTTGCAGGACACAAGGTCATAGTATATTATTCACTAGGGATTTACCCGATTGAATTGAAGACCTACCCTCACACAAAAAGCTGCATGAAAATATTTACAGCACCTTTATTCATAATCACCCCAAACTGGAAACAATCCAGATGTCCTTTAAAACAGGGATCCTCAGCTCCCACGATCTAGTGTCTGAGCTGGAACTGATGTAATAATAAAGAAATGAAGCGCACAATAAATGTAACGCGCTGGAGTCGTCCTGAGATCACCCCCACCCCCTCCCACCTTCTGTCCATGGAAAAACTGTCCTACATAAAACCAGTCCCTGGTACCAAAAATCCTGGGTTCTGCTGCTTTAAAATGTGGCTAAATGAGCAAACTGTGGCACCTCCGTACAATGGAATGTTGGTCAGCAGAAAAAGATTTAAGCTATCGAGTCCCAAAAAGACACGGAGGAACAAGCCAATATGAAAAGGCTACATACTGATTCCAGTTACATGACATCCAAATGCAAAAGCAAACAAAAGAAGCTGCTCAGGGAAGGAAAAGGATAAGTCTGCTGCTGCTGCTGCCAATTCGCTTCAGTTGTGTTCGACTCTTTGCGACCCCATAGACAACAGCCCACCAGGCTCCCCTGTCCCTGGGATTCTCCAGGCAAGAACACTGGAGTGGGTTGCCATTTCCTTCTCCAATGCATGAAAGTGAAGAGTGAAAGTGAAGTCGCTCAGTAGTGTCCGACTCTAAGTGACCCCATGGACTGCAGCCTACCAGACTCCTCTGCCCAAGGATAAGTCTAAGCAAGTGAAATGGGTATTTTAAGGCCATAGAATTGATCTGTGTGGTACTGTAATTTTGGATTCAAGACATTATGCATTTGTCAAACCCCTTATGATTATACAGTGGAACTGAGAAATAGATTTAAGGGCCTAGATCTGATAGAGAGAGTGCCTGATGAACTATGGAATGACGTTCGTGACATGGTACAGGAGACAGGGATCAAGACCATCCCCATGGAAAAGAAATGCAAAAAAGCAAAATGGCTGTCTGGGGAGGCCTTACAAATAGCTGTGAAAAGAAGAGAAGCGAAAAGCAAAGGAGAAAAGAAAGATATATAAGCATCTGAATGCAGAGTTCCAAAGAATAGCAAGAAGAGATAAGAAAGCCTTCTTTAGTGATCAATGCAAAGAAATAGAGGAAAACAACAGAATGGGAAAGACTAGAGATCTCTTCAAGAAAATCAGAGATACCAAAGGAACATTTCATGCAAAGATGGGCTCGATAAAGGATAGAAATGGTATGGACTTAACAGAAGCAGAAGATATTAAGAAGAGATGGCAAGAATACACAGAAAAACTGTACAAAAAAGAGCTTCACAACCCAGATAATCACGATGGTGTGATCACTGACCTAGAGCCAGACATCCTGGAATGTGAAGTCAAATGGGCCTTAGAAAGCATCACTACGAACAAAGCTAGTGGAGGTGATGGAATTCCAGTTGAGCTATTCCAAATCCTGAAAGATGATGCTGTGAAAGTGCTGCACTCAATATGCCAGCAAATTTGGAAAACTCAGCAGTGGCCACAGGACTGGAAAAGGTCAGTTTTCATTCCAATCCCAAAGAAAGGCAATGCCAAAGAATGCTCAAACTACCGCACAATTGCACTCATCTCACACGCTAGTAAAGTAATGCTCAAAATTCTCCAAGCCAGGCTTCAGCAATATGTGAACCGTGAACTTCCTGATGTTCAAGCTGGTTTTAGAAAAGGCAGAGGAACCAGAGATCAAATTGCCAACACCCACTAGATCATGGAAAAAGCAAGAGAGTTCCAGAAAAACATCTATTTCTGCTTTATTGACTATGCCAAAGCCTTTGACTGTGTGGATCACAAGAAACTGTGGAAAATTCTGAAAGAGATGGGAATACCAGACCACCTGATCTGCCTCTTGAGAAATTTGTATGCAGGTCAGGAAGCAACAGTTAGAACTGGACATGGAACAACAGACTGATTCCAAATAGGAAAAGGAGTACGTCAAGGCTGTATATTGTCACCCCGCTTATTTAACTTATATGTAGAGTATATTATGCGAAACACTGGACTGGAAGAAACACAAGCTGGAATCAAGATTCCCGGGAGAAATATCAATAACCTGAGATATGCAGATGACACCACCCTTATGGCAGAAAGTGAAGAGGAACTCAAAAGCCTCTTTATGAAAGTGAAAGTGGAGAGTGAAAAAGTTGGCTTAAAGCTCAACATTCAGAAAACGAAGATCATGGCATCTGGTCCCATCACTTCATGGGAAATAGATGGGGAAACAGTGGAAACAGTGTCAGACTTTATTTTTCTGGGCTCCAAAATCACTGCAGATGGTGACTGCAGCCATGAAATTAAAAGACGCTTACTCCTTGGAAGGAAAATTATGACCAACCTAGATGGCATATTCAAAAGCAGAGACATTACTTTCCCAACAAAGGTCCGTCTAGTCAAGGCTATGGTTTTTCCTGTGGTCATGTATGGATGTGAGATTTGGACTGTGAAGAAGGCTGAGCACCGAAGAATTGATGCTTTTGAACTGTGGTGTTGGAGAAGACTCTTGAGAGTCCCTTGGAGTGCAAGGAGATCCAACCAGTCCATTCTGAAGGAGATCAGCCCTGGGATTCCTTTGGAAGGAATGATGCTAAAGCTGAAACTCCAGTCCTTTGGCCACCTCATGCGAAGAGTTGACTCATTGGAAAAGACTGATGCTGGGAGGGATTGGGGGCAGGAGGAGAAGGGGACGACAGAGGATGAGATGGCTGGATGGCATCACTGACTCGATGGACGTGAGTCTGAGTGAACTCCGGGAGTTTGTGATGGACAGGGAGGCCTGGCGTGCTGTGATTCACGGGGTCGCAAAGAGTCAGACACAACTGAGCGACTGATCTGATCTGATCTGATCTGATCTGACTGAACTGTGTAGCACAAAAAGCAGACCTAAAAGTATGCAAATTTTAAAAAATCATTTTGGAGGTTGGGGAATCCCAGGGAGAAATGCAGATGGTGAAGAGAAAGTGCATCACAAGTTTATGAAACAACCTCATTGAAGGAAATTAGGGGGAAATGTGCTGTTCTGGGTACCTTTGGAAACCTTTGCTTGTTTGTTCAGTCACTAAGTCATGTCAGATTCTTTGTGACCCCATGGAAGCATGCCAGGCTTCCCTGTCCTTCACTATCTCCCGGAATTAGCTCAAACTCATGTCCATTGAGTCGGTGATGCCATCCAACCATCCCATCCTCTGTCACCCCCTTCTCTTGCATCAGAGTCTTTTCCAATGAGTCGGCTCTTCCCATCAGGTGGCCAAAGTATTAGAGCTTCAGCTTTAGCATCAGTTCTTCCAATGAATATTCAGGGTTGATTTCCTTTAGGATTGACAGGTTTGATCTCCTTGCTGTCCAAGAGACTCTCAAGAGCCTTCTCCAGCACCAAATTTCAAAAGCATCAAATTCTTCAGTGCTCAGCCTTCTTTATGGTCCAGCTCTCACATTTGGTCCAGCTCTCACATCCATACATGACTACTGAAAAAACCATAGCTTTGACTATACTGAACTTTGTCGGTAAAGTAATGTCTCTGCTTTTTAATATACTGTCTAGTCTTGTCATAGCTTTCCTTCCAAGGAACAAGCATCTTAATTTCATTCCTGCAATCACTGTCCACAGAGATTTTGGAGCCACCAAAGACAAAATCTGTCACTGTTTCTACTTTTTACCCATGTATTAGCCATGAAGTGATGGGACTGGATGCCATGATCTTAGTTTTTTGAATGTTAAGTTTTAAGCCAGCTTTTTCACTGTCCTCTTACACCCTCATCAAGAGGCTTTTTAGTTCCTCTTCACTTTCTGCCATTAGAGTTGTATCATCTGCATATCAGAGTTTGATGATATTTCTCCTGGCAATCTTGATTCCAGCTTGTGATGCATCCAGCCCAGCATTTCACATGATGTTCTCTGCATATAAGTTAAGTGAACAGGGTGACAGTATACAGCTTTGATGTACTCATTTCCCACTTTTTAACCAGTCCATTGTTCCAGTTCTAACTGTTTATTCTTGACCTGCATACAGATTTCTCAGGAGGCAAGTAAGGTGGTCTGGTATTCCCATCTCTTGAAGAATTTTTCATAGTTCATAGTGATCCACACAATCAAAGGCTTTAGCATAGTCAATGAAGCCAAAGTAGATATTTTTCTGGAATCCCCTTGCCTTTTCTATGATCCATCAGATGCTGGCAATTTGATCTCTGGTTTATCTGCCTTTTCTAAAGTCAGCTTACAAGATACGATGTTGTACACATCTGGAAGTTCTCAGTTCACATACTGTTGAAGCCTGGCTTGGAGAATTTTGAGCATTAGTTTGCTAGCATGTGAAATGAGTGCGATTGTTCAGTAGTTTGAACATTCTTTGGTATTGCCTTTCTTTGAGATTAGAATGAAAACACCTTTTCCATTCCTGTAGCCACTGCAGAGTTTTCCAAATTTGCTGGCATATTAAGTGCTGCACTTCAACAGCATCGTCTTTTAGGATTTGAAATAGCTCAGCTGAAATTCCATCACCTCCACTAGCTTTGTTCTTAGTAATGCCTCCCAAGGCCCACTTGACTTCACACTCCAGGATGTCTGTCCCTAGGTGAGTTGACCATACCATCATGGTTATCTGGGTCATGGAGATCTTTTTTATATAGTTCTTCTGTGTATTCTTACTACCTCTTCTTGATATCTTCTGCTTCTGTTAGGTCTGTACCATTTCTGTCCTTTATTGTCCCGTCTTTGCATGAAGTGTTCCCTTGTATCTCTAATTTTCTTGAAGAGATCTCTAGTCTTTCCCATTCTATTGTTTTCCTCTATTTCTTGCATTGTTCACTTAAGAAGGCTTTCTAGTATCTTCTTGCTGTTCTCTTGAACTCTCCATTCTCCTTTGCCTCGTGCTTCTCTTCTTTTCTCAGTTATTTGTTAGGCCTCCTTGGACAATCACTTTGCCTTCTTGCATTTCTTCTTCTTGGGAATGGGTTTGGTCACCACCTCCTGTACAGTGTGACAAACCTCCATCCATAGTTCTTCAGGCATTCTGTCTACCAGATTTAATGCCTTGAATTGACTTGTTACT
Organism: Bos indicus x Bos taurus; assembly: GCF_003369695.1. NCBI lineage: Eukaryota > Metazoa > Chordata > Mammalia > Artiodactyla > Bovidae > Bos > Bos indicus x Bos taurus. The sequence continues at coordinate 68,725,388 of NC_040092.1, read as the reverse complement.
TGTTACCTGCAATGTGTAATCATAAGTGATTTGATTTTGGTCATACCAAAATTTATGTTTGAATTTTGCAATAAGGATCTGATGATGTGAGCCATAGTCAGCTCCAGGTCTTGTCTTTGCAAGACAAGAATATAATCAATCTGAATTCAGTATTGACCATCTGGTGATGTCCATGTGTAGAGGCTTCTCTTGTGTTGTGTTGTTGGAAGAGGGTGTTTGTTAGCCTTTGCCTGTTACTCCAGGTATCTCTTGACTTCCCACTTTTGTATTCCACTAACCTGTGATGAAAGGGCATCTTGTGTGTGTGTGTGTGTGTGTGTGTGTGTGTGTTAGTTCTAGAAGGTCTTGTAGGTCTTCACAGAATTGTTCTACTTCAGCTTCTTTGGCATCAGTGGTTGGGGCATAGACTTGGACCACTGTGATGTTGAATGGTTTGTCTTGGAAACAAATTGAGATCACCCTACCTTTGGAAACTAGAGGAGTCCATAAGATGAAGGCAATAGGAGCTGCACGTGATCACTTGTTGACAAGGTTGTTTCCCATGGGCTATGGGTTAAAAAATTTTGATGGTCCTATTTATGTGTACTGGGATGGACAACTCTGTAAATCAGTGAAAAATGGCAGGAGTGGGAGTTTACAGATTTTTTTTAAAAGCGGAGGAAGTTAGGAAAGAAGTAGGAAGTACACACAATAATATGTGTGAACACCTTTGTGCCCAGAAGGTATTATTATTTTACATAAACTTATGCCCTGAAGGTATTATTTATTATGCATAAAGTATTATTACTTTCACATTATTTCCTGCATAATTTGAACCGTGTTCTTCAGCAGCAAGAGACAAATCCAAAAGCTCAGAACTTTTTCAGATACAGTTTTTAACAAATGTGTCTGTCTTCTGAAGTGCTCATTTAATTCTTCTAGACAGGTTCAGTTGTATTTCTGTAGGAGCTGTGTACATCAGAGCAGCTTATCATAAATACCTAAAGCAAAGGAAATAGGTTATTAAGAAAATAAAGTTGATTAGCCATCTGTATGTCTTCTTTGCAGAAATGTCTGTTCAGGTCTTCTGCCCACTTTTTGATTGGATTGTTCATTTTTCTGGTATTGAGTTGTATGAGCTGCTTGTATATTTTAGAGAGTAATTCTTCATCAGTTGTTTGTTTGCTATTATTTTCTCCCATTCTGAGGGTTGTATTTTCACCTTGCTTATAGTTTCCTTCATTGTGCAAAAACTTTTAAGTTTAATTAGGTCCCATTTGTTTATTTTTGTTTTTATTTCCATACTCTAGGAGGTAGGTCACAGAGGATCTTGCTGTGATTTATGTCAGAGAGTGTCCTGCTGATGTTTTCCTCTAAGAGTTTTATAGTTTCTGGTCTGAGATCTAAGTCTTTAGTCCATTTGAGTTTATTTTTGTGTATGGTGTTAGAAAGTGTTCTACTTTCATTCTTTTACACATCGTTGACCATCATCAAAAAGTCTACAAACAATAAATGCTGGTGAGAGTGTGGAACCCTCTTACACTGTTAGTGGGAATTCAAACTGATACCGCCACTATGGAGAACAGTGTGGAGATTCCTTTAAAAATTAGGAATAAAACTACCATATGACCCAGCAATCCCACTACTGGGCATACCCTGGGGAATCCAGAATTGAAAAAGATACATGTACCCCAATATTCATTGCAACACTATTTACAATAGCCAGGACATGGAAGCAACCTTGACAGATTGAATGGATAAGGAAGTTGTGGTACATATACACGATGGAATATTACTCAGCCATAAAAGGAACACATTTGGGTCAGTTCTAATGAGGTGGATGAACCTTGAGCCTATTACACAGAGTGAATAGGCTATGTCTATCCACAGAAAGAGAAGGACAAATACCATATATTAATGCATATGTACAGAATCTAGAAAGATGGTACCAACGATCCTACGTGCAAGGCAGCCAAAGGAGACACAGATGTAAAGAACATTCTTTTGGACTCAGTGGGAGAGGGAGAGAGCCGGTTGATTTGAAAGAATAGCATTGAAACATATGCATTCCCATGTATAAAACAGTAAGCAGTGTGAGTTTGGTGTGTGACTCAGGGCACCCAGAGCCGGTGCTCTGTGACGACCTGGAGGGTCTGGGCGGGGAGGGAGGTGGGGATGCTCGGGATGGGGGGACACAGGAATGCCTACAGCCAATCCATACTGATGTGTGGCAGAAACCACCATAATACTGTAAAGTAGTTGTCCTCCAACTAAAACAAATAAATTTTTAAAAAAGAAAATATACCGTTAACTGCTCCTAGGTGATGCCAAAACATGTGAGTAGAAAATAGGAAAGGTCTGATATTTTGTTTGAGATACTGCTTAATATCTGAAAGTTTCAGACACATTTTTCTTTATTTATTTACTTTTTGGTCCTTTTTTTTAATTGTGAGAAAACATATATAAGATGAAATTTAATGTTTTAAAATATACAGTTCAGTAGCATTACAGACATGCATGTTGTTGTACCAACACCACCATTCATGTCCAGAATTTCAACTTCTCCAACTGGAACTCGCAACCCATTAGACAGTAACTTTCCATTCCCTCCTTCCCATCCTTGGCAATAACCATTCTACCTCTGTCTCTGTGAATCTGACTACTCTTGGTATCTCATATACATGGAATCCTACAGAATTTGTCCTTTGCCCCTGGATTATTTCATGTAGCTTAGTTTCTTCAAGAATCACTTACATTGTGGCACGTTTCAGAATTTTTTTTAAAGGCTAAATAATGTTCCATTGTACGTATAGACCTAGAACTTTGTAGTTTTCCCTCACAGAGATCTTGTACATATTTTGTTAGATTTATACCTAAATATTTTGTTTCCTTTCTTCTTCTTTCTTGGTGCTAATGTAAATGGTACTGGGTTTTTAATGTTATTATTATTTTTTCTTCTTTTCATTTCTCGGTTTTTAATTCTAATTGATTACTTATCTATAAGAAAGCTATTAGCCAGCCACTGCAGCCTTAATTTGATGCTGCACTTCCCCTCCCTAACCATCCTTGGTTCAAGGCAGCACCGAAGGAGTCCAACCCCCATAACCAAGAGCATCACTTCCCCCGCAAGAAGCCCCAGGCTCCCACACACCTGCGGGGGAGCAGTTGGGCACTCTCAGTCTAAAGCAATCTCTCTTGTGCCAGGTTCATGCTGAAATGTGCAGAAACAGGTGAACACCCACCCAGTAATGAGAGAGGGAAGTTTAGGGGTCCCCGCCTAACATGCTCAGATACTCAGTTGTGTCCAATTCTTTACGACCCCATGAACTGTAGCCCACCAGACTCCTCTGTCCATGGGATTTTCCAGGCAAGGATACTGGAGCAGGTTGCCATTTCCTTCTTCCAAACATATTTTTAGCACAGTATCAACTGAGCATCTGGATATTTGAATTTTTCTCTCTGCAGCTGCTAGTGTTGATATGGTAGAAACAGAGGCAAAGCCTCAAAGTTACATTACTTCCAAATGCTTTTAACAGCATTTAATTAAAAATAAAGTTTCATTCAACAGCACCCTCTCCACCTTCTTTTATGTATCCTATTTTTCATAGCTGTAAGAAATGGGGGTGGGGCACCAAAATAGAATTTTTCTACTGCTCTTCAAATCAGTAGAAAGCTTGATGACACAGAATTTTGTCTTCAAACAAACTGTTCAGTTCAGTTCACCTCAGTTGCTCAGTTGTGTCCGATTCTTTGCGACCGCATGAATCCCAGCACGCCAGGCCTCCCTGTCCATCACCAACTCCCGAAGTTTACCTAAACTCATGTCCATCAAGTCGGTGATGCCATCCAGCCATCTCATCCTACTGTTAACTTGCCTCAATACACAGGCAAATACTTTGCCACAGACTGAAAATTTGCTCTATTTAAATCAAACTTACTCCTATTAATACTAGCTGTGAAACACTAGAACATATTATTGTACCAGTAAAGTACTATCTGTTCGAATCTTTTAAAAATGAGACAAGACACTAATATATCCATAGCTGCATTTGCAGGTGTGCTAACTCACTTCAGGCGTGTCTGACTCTTTGAGACCCTATGGACTGTAGCCCGCCAGGCTCCTCTGTCCATAGGATTCTCCAGGCAAGAATACTGAAGTGGGTTGCTGTGCCCTCCTCCAGGGGATCTTCCCGACCCAGGTACTGAACCTGTGTCTTCTGTCTCCTGCATTGGCAGCCATGTTCTTTACCACTATATATATGTGTGTGTGTGTGTGTGTGTGATATACATATGTATATATAGCATATATATTGTGCGCTATATATATATATGCAGAATCGCCTTTAAGAATTTAAATGGCAAAATCAAGTCAATTGACTTGAAGATAGAAATATGGACCCAGTGAATTTCTGAGAGCCCTTCATATGCCAGGATTCCATACTTTTACTTGTTTGAACTGGTAGCAGCAGTATTTCCTGGCATCAGGTATTCTCATGATACTTTTCAGCTCCCCTCTGGGCACACCTCTGCTCTGCATCCAGCCCCACCCATACAAACACATACAGACACACGCACAAATGGTTGCAGATAGTTTGGGATTTGCAGTGCAAACAGCATCACATGACTTTCTCTTCCCTTTTTTTCTCTCCTTTCACACTGTGTGAGTCATTCAACATTCTGTACAACTAGACAAATGAAAAGATTCCTTTGTTTTGACATAATTAGCAGCTCTTTTCATTTGCATTATGTGCAGGGCTACAACAACAAACACGGTGCCTTTCAGCAGCATCTTAGTCGGGAAGTTGCTCCTGCCGTGATGTGTGGGTGGGGAGGGCAGGGTGATGCGATCCAGATGCATGGGCTGCCCTTCGCCAGGAATGCAGATGTGTTTCATCCACGCGTGCCCGGATGCTGACCCCTCTGGCATTATTAATGTGTCCCAGCTGCCAGGCTTCCTCCTCTGCGTGTACGCGTCTCGGTGTCACATATTTTGTGTGCTTACTTATGAGCCACGACATTCCTACATTTCACATGTGGCAGTTACTATTAAAAATGAGCAGGTCTAACTCTTCTGGAAATTGATAAAGAATCTTTTAAATTGCTTTGAAATGTGGCCATCATTTCAAAATGACTTCTCATGCAGTTATTGAATTCATAATGCAAACTTCTGACCTTTCCCCTTGCATGTTGAGAAAACATGGCTCTGAGTATTCCACTTTAAAGATAGTCAAGAAGTTAATATTTGCATACATAATACATCATAATGATTTTTTACTTTCCTTTTATTTCTCATCTCCAAGGCCTATTTTTAAAAAGTAGCATGTCTATAAATTGAACATTGTTATTTATTGTTAATTAAATCCAGGCATCAAGTAAGAGAAATTTGGCATCTTCTAGAAATGGGTCAGACTTATAGCTCTACAGGGAAAGAATTAGCTTTATAAAAATATAATCCAGTCATTGCTTCAAACTATAGTTAGAGCATAGTACCACTGATTAGAGGAAATAGATTAATTTTATAAATTTTGACTTATAATCTAAAGTATAAAATATAGAAGCATGATAGTTTCTCTAAATTAAAATGAACTGAATCTTAGTTATTCATTTTCTTTAATTCATCATTTTACAGGGTAAATGTAAAGGTGAATCATAACTTAAAGCAAAAAGATGAAAAATGCAAATGACAGATGATCAGATTTTGAAAGATGGGGTTCATGTCCATTTCCTTCTTTAATGCCAGAATAATGAACTTAAAAAAGCCAAAAGCTATAATTTACCATAGATAACAATCTTGGTGATCAGTTATAAGAAATGAATGACCTAAATACTGAGGAGATTTTTTTGAGGGATTGCACACTGTCATTATCAATAGTAGAGTCAGAGACTTCCCTGGCAATCCAGTGGCTAAGAGTTCCCTTTCCAATGCAGGGGGCATGGGTTCAATCCTTGGTTGGAAGCTAAGATCCCACAGGCTTCAGTAAAAAAAAAACAAAATATAAAACAGAAGCAATATTGTAACAAATACAAGAAAGACTTTTAAAATGGTCCACATAAAAATCTTAAAAGTTGTTGCTGCTGAGTGCTAAAAGAAACATATCTTAAGTCCTGGTTACCTAGCATGTGGTTTCTGGCCCTCATGAAAACTATTCTGCTTCCTTCAGTAAAACTTGTTTTACCTGTTTGGATACATATATACATATTTATCTCAGTTTCACAAATAAAGGTGCAAACTCATCCATTAGCTTTGACCATACCTACAAAATAGGATGGAAAATGAAAGCAATGATCTGATTAATTCAGGCAGAAGTAATGAATATTTACTCTTCCCTGAAAGTACTGCCTGAAATTTATAAACAAAAAAAGTATGTTGTAAGATATCTTTTTCTGAACTCTCCAAACAGTTACTTCAGATTTTATCCAAGTATAAAAAAAGCAAGATAAAGTGAAGTCACTCAGTCGTGTCCAACTTTTTGGGACCCCATGGATTGTAGCCTACCAGGCTCCTCCATCCATAGGATTTTCCAGACAAGAGTTCTGGAGTGGGTTGCCACTTCCTTCTCCAGGGGGTCTTCCCAACCCAGGGATCAAACCCGGGTCTTCTGCATTACAGGCAGATTCTTTACAATCTGAGCCACCAGGAAAGCCCTTCACTGTGTATATTTTTGTTCAAATGCATATGCTATGTCATGCTGTGCTTACTCACTCAGTTGCGTCTGACCCTGCAACCCCATGGACTGTAGCCTACTGAGCTCCCGCTGTCCATGGGGATTCTCCGTGCAAGAATACTGGAGTGGGTTGCCATTCCTTCCTCTCAAATTCACATATATAATAACAATTGTAGTGTTCTTTGAAAGAAGATTTCAGTTCAGTTCAATCGCTCAGTCATGTCTGACTCTTTGCAACTCCATGGACTGCAGCACACCAGGCTTCCCTGTCCATCACTAACTCCCAGAGCTTGCTCAAACTCATCGAGTTTGTGATGCCATCCAACCATCTCATCCTCTGTTGTCCCCTTCTCCTCCTACCTTCAATCTTTCCCAGCATCAGGGTGAGTCTTCGCATCAAGTGGCCAAAGTATTGGAGTTTCGGCTTCAGCATCAATGCTTCCAATGAATATTCCTAAAGGACTGATTTCCTTTAGGATTGACTGGTTGGATCTCCTTGCAGTCCAAGGGACTCTCAAGAGTTTTCTCCAACATCACAGTTCAAAAGCATCAATTCTTCAGCACTAACCAGTCCATCCTAAAGGAGATCAGTCCTGGGTGTTCATTGGAAGGACTGGTGCTGAAGCTGAAACTCCAATACTTTGGCCACCTGATGCGAAGAGCTGACTCATTGGAAAAGACCCTGATGCTGGGAAAGATTGAGGGCAGGAGGAGAAGGGGATGACAGAGGATGACATGGTTGGATGGCATCACTGACTCAATGGACATGGGTTTGGGTGAACTCCGGGAGTTGGTGATGGACAGGGAGGCCTGGCATGCTGCAGTTCATGGCGTCACAAAGGATCGGACACGACTGAGCAACTGAACAGAACTGAAGCTTTCTTTATGGTCCAACTCTCACATCCATACATGACTACTGGAAAAAACATAGCTTTAACTAGACAGACTTTTGTTGGCAAAGTAATGTCTCTGCTTTTTAATACGCTGTCATAGCTTGTCCTCCAAGGAGCAAGTGTCTTTTAATTTCATGGCTGCAGTCACCATCTGCAGTGAGTTTGGAACCCAAGAAAATACAGTCTGTCACTGTCTCCATTGTTTCCCCATCTATTTGCCATGAAGTGATGGGACTGGATGCCATGATCTTAGTTTTCTGAATGTTGAGTTTTAAGCCAACTTTTTCACTCTCCTCTTACACTGTCATCAAGAGGCTCTTAGTTCCTCTTCACTTTCTGCCATAGGGGTGGTGTCATCTGCATATCTGAGGTTATTGGTATTTCTCCCAGGAATCTTGATTCCAGCTTGTGCTTCATCCAGCCTAGCGTTTCGCATGATGTACTCTGTGTATAAGTTAAATAAGCAGGGTGACAATATACATTCCTGTTGTACTCCTTTCCCAATTTGGAACCGGTCTGTTGTTCCGTGTCTGGTTGTAACTGTTGCTTCTTGACCTGCAAACACATTTCTCAGGAGGCAGGTAAGGCAGTCTGGTATTCCCATCTCTTGAAGAATTTTCCACATTTTGTTGTGATCCACACAGTCAAAGGCTTTGGCATAGTCAATAAAGCAGAAGTAGATGTTTTTCTGAAATTCTCTTGGTTTTTCTATTGCCAACAGATGTTGGCAATTTGATCTCTGCTTCCTCTGCCTTTTCTAAATCCAGCTTGAACATCTGGAAGTTTTTGGTTCATGTACTGTTGAAGCCTAGCTTGGAGAATTTTGAGAATTAGCTTGCTAGCATGTGAGGTGAGTGCAATTGTGCGGTAGTTTGAGCATTCTTTGGTATTGCTTTTCTTTGAGATTGGAATGAAAACTGACATTTTCCAGTCCTGTGGCCACTACTGAGTTTTCCAAATTTGCTGGCATATTGAGTGCAGCACTTTAACAGCATCATCTTTTAGGATTTGAAATAGTTCAGCTGGAATTCCATCACCTCCACTAGCTTTGTTTGTAGTGATGCTTCCTAAGGCCCACCAGACTTTGCACTCCAGGATGTCTGGCTCTAGGTGGGTGATCACACCATCATGGGTATCTGGGTCATGAAGATCTGTGTATTCTTGCCACCTCTTCTTAATTAATATCTTCTGCTTCTGTTAGGTCCATACCATTTCTGTCCTTTATTGAGCCCATCTTTGCATGAAATGTTCCCTTGGCATCTCTAATTTTCTTGAAGAGATCCCTAGTCTTTCCCATCCCATGGTTTTCCTCTCTTTCTTAGCATTGATTACTTAGGAAAGGTTTCTTATCTCTTCTTGCTATTCTTTGGAACTCTGAATTCAGATGGATATATCTTTCCTTTTCTCCTTTGCCTTTTGCTTCTCTTATTTTCTCAGCTATTGGTAAGGCCTCCTCAGCCAGAGGCTGAGCAGGTCAGTCTCTGTGGGATCTCTGGGTCCTGGCGTGCACAAGGTTTTGTTTGGGCCCTCTGAGCATGTCTGGCAGGCTGGAGTTTTGATTCTAAATGCGATTTTGCCAATCCTACCATCCTGCTGGGGTTTCTCCTTTACCCTTGGATATGGTGTATCTTTTTTTGGTGGGATCCAAAAAAAGAATCCAAAATTTTCCTGTCAATGGTTGTTTAGCAGCAAGTTGCAGTTTTCGAGTTCTCACAGGAGAAGATGAGCACATGTCCTTCTACTCCACCATCTTGTATGTAATTTGAAAGAAAATTTAGAGCAACTCTAAGAAGACTTCAGATCCAGCCCATTCAAGAAGAATTAAAAAGAATAAAAGGCCTGGAAAATGTCTTCTTACTTGACATGGAAAGAAGAAAGGCTGCATTTCATTTACATCTTGAAGTTCTATCAATAATTCTGATTATTGACCTTGAGACTATTGTAACAAAATTCTTATTAAAGGACCCAAAAGTATACTCATAAACTTTTTTCTAAGCCGCCTATTTTTAATCACAAAGATGAAGAAATTAAGCAAACAACATTAGTCTTTTTATACTCAGATGACAGACACGTGACACGCATGCTCTGACAAGTCTTGCCACATCCCTGGCAGACATAATTAATTGACCATTATTATAATTAATTGATCTTCACTGCTCAGACAGGACTCAGGCTCAGAATCTTCCTGAACAGAGTATTACCAATTTAACTCCACACGTGAGACAATCATCTTTGCCGTCCACCTCATATATTAGTGCTGAGCAAATACAGGCAGTTAGTGGAATGTTCTAAAACATAAAAGACCAAGGGTTATTGCTACTGTTCCAGTGAAAATGAAAGTCGCTCAGTCGCGTCTGACTCTTTGCCATCCCATGGACTTCATCCATGGAATTCTCCAGGCCAGAATACTGAAGTGGGTAGCCTTTCCCTTCTCCAACCAATCTGCTTTTTACCAGGAGGTGAGTAGCTGGCATTAGGCCTGATCTGTAGAGTAAAAATATCACTGTGGTAACTGTATCACGTCATTGACCCACAGCCCATCAGTTCAGTCTGTCCTGCTTCCTGCCATGCAGAACTGAGGCCAGCCAACTTAAGGGACCTTCTGAAGGCTACTGGGACTCAGGTCAGCGGCACAGGCCACAAAGGGGTGACACATAGAAGGGACAGGAAGGAGTTTGATTCCCATCTGGAACAGCCTGGAAAGGGCACCAGTAACTGAAGAGAAAAGACGAGAAGCAAATGGTGGTCTACAGATCCAGTGATCAGGGACAAGATCACCCCGCAGTCAGGATGCAAGGGTTTTCCCCACACAGTGCGCTGGGACGGAAGGCAGGCGGGTCCCTGACGCGACATGCCCTGACACCACCTCCTCCTTTGCCATCGCTGTGCATGTGCATATGTGCCGTGAGAGTAACTGTAGCCCCTGCTCCCTGCAGCCCAGGATGTTTCCAGAGCCCTTACAGCTGTGATGCCATTTGTGTCCCACCCTGGTGGCTCAGAAAGTAGAGAATCTTCCTGCAGTGCAGGAGCCCCAGGTTCGATCCCTGGGTCAGGAAGATCCCCTGGAGAAGGGAATGGCAGCCCACTTGGGTATTTTTGCTTGGAAAACCCCATGGACACAGGAGCCTGCTGGACTACAGTCCATGGAGTCAGAGAGTCAGACACAACGAAGCAACTAACACTTTCACTTTGAATCAGCACAGGAAGGCAGGCATTGTGGTCCCCAACTTTACGACTAAAGTGCATTGTCCAACAGCACAGAGCTGTTTCAGCCTAAAGTTCCTTCCATCTGAAATATCTGCAGGAGGTGACGGAAGATGGATATTTTGGATTATTTCCCATCTGAATGTTCAAATAACTGTGCCCTTCAGAGCTCTGCATGTGGGGTGGTGAACCAGGTGCCATGTCCCAGACAGGGTGGTGAAGGTGGCTCCCCCAACCCCTAACCCAGAGTCAATAGTAGACATGCTGTCTGGCCCTCAGTCATTGAAGGAGACTTTCTGTTCATCTTTCTGACAGCTGGTGACCCTGTTGCAGATGTGGGTTGTCCCTTTGTATTTCACGATAAAACTTTACTGGTGGCGATTTCTGTCTATGTGGGGGATGTTCTCAGTTATTACCAGCTACATCCTCTTCAGAGCTACCCGAAAACCCCTCTCAGGGAGAACACCACGGTATGTATTTCATTCATTCCTTCCTCAGCACACCCTTCATTTCAACCATTAGAAAGTATATTTAATTTCCTTTTTCCGATGCTGGGAGGGATTGGGGGCAGGAGGAAAAGGGGATGACAGAGGATGAGGTGGCTGGATGGCATCACGGACTTGATGCACGTGAGTTTGAGTAAACTCCGGGAGATGGTGATGGACAGGGAGGCCTGGCGTGCTGCGATTCATGGGGTCGCAAAGAGTCGGACACGAGTGAGCAACTGATCTGATCTGATCTGATGGGGAGTAGGGTATTATATCTCTTTGACCCTTTGTTGCAAAACTGTTTGGAGACTTGCTCTACTGTTGTGTGTTCACATTCATATTTAATGGGGATTCAGACATGCCTGTAAATTTTATTGTTTTAGACAATAGCTAGTAAAAGCCAGGAGGAAGAGAAGTGAAACCGTTGTTTAAATTTTCTAGAGCACTATTTGCATGTTGATTTTTAGTTCAGCGTTTTATAGGGTTCTATGCTAAGTCAGGTCACAGACATTTTATCATAAAGTAAGAGTTAGAAGTTTGTACTTCCAACAGCTATGTATGTATTTCACATCTGATAAATCATAAGCAACAGACAAGCTATTACTCACATAACAAATGAGGCTTTAATATTCCAGCACTCACTTTAGTTACCACTGCCAACCTCTGGAAATGTATATAATTCCATCGGATCATTCACTAATCTTTCCAAAGGGTTTATAGTCTCATAATGTGTCCACAAGTTCTTGCTCTCTGTGTTCTGTAGACAAGATCTGAATCCAATTCAGATAAAACTGCTGAGATAAAGAGAAAATGTGTAGTGTTCAATGGCAATAAGACAATGTCAGATTTTGATCTGTGTTGGAGAATAAGTCAGAAGTATCCATGAAATATTTTTATGATTATTTAGCCATTCGCATGCTTATTTGTAATCCTCTAGAGAAGTGGGAAAGGCAGATATCAACTTTTACTTCTGCTTTGGAGAAGGAAAATATATTCAGTGAGAGAAACCAGATAAATAAATGTAATGATGAAAGCTGACGTTCAAGTACATGAATTTCAGGTTTATGCGTATTTTAGTTTAATCCCACTTAGGGAACAGCTTTAGGGTGATATTAAGAAACCTTCTAAGCTGGCCAGTTTAGGGCTTTACACAGCCTTTGTCGGGCCTGGCTTACCCATCAGCAAATGAGCATACCGTACCCTTTCTCCTTCTTACAAAACGCTATATACTTTATAAATTGTTTAAGACTTGTGAAAGAGATCTATGTTTTGGATGAATTGAAATGTACTTGTTTTCATCTCCTGAATGCAATTCACATTTTGTTTCAGTGAGAAAGCGTCATTTTTCTACTGTTTAATGAATTCCCTGAGCTAAACACTGAGCTATTTCTCTGCCCGTGAAGAGGAACTCCTATGCCTAAAACACCTACAACACCTCCTGACGCTTCATTGCTCCTATATCTCAGATGACCAGAGCCCCCTGCCCTCCGCTGCTCCTCCTCCAGCTTCTTCCTGCCCCTCAGCTCCTAGCCTTGGCACAGTCTGAGAGCCAAGATGCTCCACTAACATTTTAAGAGACAATGGGAGTATCATATTAAGGCTCCATTCCTTCCAGAAAAGTAGTCTGGATAAAAGAGCTCCAGGTCCTGAGAAATAGTATGCCCTAAGGGTCTTTATGGATGCTTGCTTACTCATCACATTATAGGTGAGTCTCACTGTGTCCCATTTGGAAGTGGAGGACTTCATGACAAGTGAGGAAAGCTGGTCAGAGCAGATTTGCATGGTGCAGAGGGCAAACCCAAGAGGCATCTCTAGTACCAATGCAGTTTAAAAACTGGTTATTCCTCTCCAGAGTACACCAAGGCCCTGCTGTGGGAGAGAGAACAGAGAAAGGGAAGTGGGTTTCCTCTCTAATACAGTCAGGTTTCTGTCAAGCAATATTCAGGCTCAAACACAGGCCACAGGTCAGCCACAAAGAGCTGGGACCGATCACATCAATTCCAGCCCAAAGCCAAGCTTCCCTTTGTGGAGGCTGCTCTGACACGAACACAGTGTCTAATCTGGCATATCTATTTCAGTGTAATTTGAATAGCAAGGGAGTTCTGGGCTCTACAAACTCATACTGCCAATAAACAGGAAGATTTGAGTGGGGACAGGGAAGGGTAGGTTTGGAAAACATAACACATCTATTACAATGATATGACATATTGAACATTTAACATGTCAGTTCTTTTAAATATGACTACATTTTTTCACATAATCTTTAGGACAGATTTAGGAGCTGGTGTTACCTGTCCCCCTCCCCCACTTCATAAATGAAGAAATTGTAGGAAGAAAAGCTAAGCAGGGGGCCACAGTCCCGCAGGCAGTAAGTCAGGGAGCCCAGAATCAAGCCACAGACTACTGGAGTGCAAAGCCCCTGCCCCAAGAGCATGTTGCGGCTTAATTATGGTAACCGGCTGCTTTGCATAGAGAAACCCTGCAGTTCAAACAGTTAGTAAGCAGACACAGCTCTAATGCTGGCACAGCCTTGAGCAGGGACCCTTGAGGTAGAGAATATGTGTGGAGTTGAAGGAAGCCCACTCTGGCGCTAACTGGTGCTGTGAGGGTGGAGGGAAGATCCTCTTAGAGCAGCCACTTTTCCCACGTCACCATTTGTGGCAGCATTAACTTCTGCCTTTATCTCGTGCACTGAACAGTGATCCACAGTGCTCAGCACCAAGTCATAGGACCAGCAGCCCAAGGAGTCGCTGTGGCAGGAAGACCCCCCAAGTCCTCTCTGGCCCCTGTTACAGGTGACACAACCTCACAGTCCTTGGAGACACCTTCTGCAGCCCCTGGGAGTTTCCTGCTCCAGGTAATTCCCTGATGGGACAGGATTACACCTATAGGAAAATGCTGTCTAGATAATGGTGGTACGTCAATTGCTTGAAGCAGAGAAAGCATTTCACCATAGAAATAATGTAAATGACAAGTCATTTCTCAGACAAGGTCACAAATCCTCGTTTAAATCATGTTTCATAAGATCCCTTTTAACTGGGACTCGGTGAAGCACAGCATTTTTTTAAAGAACACTGGCTCCAGGCACACCCTGGGAAATCCCCAGCCCACGCCCACTCCAGTGCAAACCAGCTTGCCAAGCTGCCCGGAAACATAGTTCACAAAGCAACGCTGGTGCCAAAGCCACGCCTCCTAATTCATAGAAACAAACACAGAAAGTCAAATAGGAGGAGACAAAGTAATTTTTTTTTTCAAAAGAACAGAACAAGATAAAACTCCAGGAAAAAAAAATAATGAAGCAGAGATAAGCAATTTGTCTGATAAAGAGTTCAGTGATGGTCATACAAATGCTCAGAAATCTCAGAAGAATGGATTAACAGAGGGAGAACTTCAACAAATAAGTTAGCAAATATAAAAGAACCAATCAGAGCTGAAGGATATAATAACTGAAACAAAAAAATACACTAGAGGGAATCAATAGCAGATTAGATGATACAGAAGAATGGATCAGTGACTGTGTTAGGGGAAGCACACTGATTGAAACCACCCACCCTGGCCAGGTACCATAGTAACCATTTGCATGAGTTGTTTTATGACAGGAGATCCTGGTAAGGAATACGGAACTAATAAGCCACCACCAACACGCGGCAGAGCAGTTCTCCTGGGTTCCCTTACCCTCCTGCTCTCCCCCTGGGTGCCCTTTCCCAGTAAAATCTCTTGCTTTGTCAGCACATGTGTCTCCTCAGACAATTCATTTCCAAGTGTTAGACAAGAGCCCAGTTTCGGGCCCTGGAAGGGGTCCGCCTTCCTGCAGCAACTGGAAGACAGTAAAAGTCAATGAATCAGAACAACAACAAAAAGAACTTTTTTCAATGAGGATACATTAAGGGACCTCTGGGACAACCTCAAGTATACTAACATTCACATGATGGGAGTCTGAAAAGGAAAAGAAAAAAAGAAAATGACGGAAAACTTCTTTGAAGAAAAACTCCCTAAGCCGGGGAAGGAAACATATATAGGTCCAGGAAGCACAGAGAATCCAAAGCATGATGAACCCAAAGTGATCCATGTCAACACAAACCATGATTAAAATGGCAAAAGTTAAAGATAATGAGCAAATTTGGAAGACAGCAAGGAAAAATGAGTGACATACCAGGGAGCCCCCCTAAAGCTATAAATTGATTTTTCAGCAGAAACTTTACAAGCCAAAAGAGAGTGTCGGGATATATTTAAAGTGCTACAAGGATTTTTTTTTTTAGTTGCAAACAAGAATACTCTTCCCAACAAGGTAATTTCTCCTTCAGAATCAAAGGAGAAGTAAAGAGGTTCCCAGATAAGCTAAAACTAAGAGTTCATCACCATTAAACCAGCTTCACAAGAAATGTTGAAGGGTTTTCTTTAAGTGGAGAACAACTAGCCATAACTAGAAATAAGAAAATATATCAAGGAAAACACTCACTGGTAAAGGTAAATCCACTGGTGAAGGCAGTGGGTCAAGCACTAGTATGAATATGAAAGGACAAAGTCTGTAAAATAAATTATAACTACAATAAATAGTTAAGGGATACACAAAGCAAAAAGGTATAAAATATGATGTCAAACCCATAAAACATGGGCTGGAGAGGAGTAGAAATGTACTACTTTTAGAATGCATTCAAATAAGTGAGCATCAGTTCAAAACAAATCCATATATATATATATATATATATACATTTATACACAGGTCCATATATATGACGGAGAAGGCAATGGCACCCCACTCCAGTACTCTTGCCTGGAAAATCCCATGGATGGAGGAGCCTGGTGGGCTGCAGTCCATGGGGTTGCGAAGAGTCGGACACGACTGAGCGTCTTCACTTTCACTTTTCACTTTCATGCATTGGAGAAGGAAATGGCAGCCCACTCCAGTGTTCTTGCCTGGAGAATCCCAGAGTCAGGGGAGCCTGGTGGGCTGCCATCAGTGGGGTCGCACAGAGTTGGACACGACTGAAGCAACTTAGCAGCAACATATATATGAAGCTCATGAACCACAAACCAAAAACCCACAATAGATATACCAAAAAAATAAAGTGAAAAGAACTCTAAGCAAACACTAAAGAAAATCACTAAACTGTAAGGGAAGAGAATAAAAGAAGGAGAAAGGAACCATAAAAATGACCAAAAAACAATTCACAAAATGGCAGTAAATATATATATGAGAACTTTAAATGTAAACAGACTAAATACTCAATCAGAGGACATACGGTGACTGAATAGATTAAAAACTCAAACCCATCTATATGCTAGTTTCAAGAGATACACATCAGATCTAAAAACACACAGGGACTGAAAGTGAAAAGATGGAAAATACATTCCTTCTAAATGGAAAGTGAAAGAAAGCTAGGATACCAATATTTACATCAGAAATGATAGACTTTAAAACAAAGACTAAAACAAAAGACAAAGACTACAAAATGATAAAGGAGTCAGTCCAAGAAAAGAATATAACATTTGGGGATATTTATGCACCTAAGATAGCAGCACCTACATACATATAGCACATATTAACAGACATAAAGGGAGAGATTGACAGCAATACTGAATTAGCAGGGGACTTTAATATTTCATTTATCTCAATAGATAGATCACCCAGGTAGAAAATCAGTCAGGAAATATGGGCCTTAAGTGATTAGATCAGATGAACTTAATAGATGTGTATACAAATTGCATCCAAAAACTGCAGAATACAAATTCTTTTCAAGTGCACATGGAACATTCTCCAGGATAGATAACATGCTAGGCCATATGTCAAACAAGTGTCAATAAATTAAGAAGATCAACATCATATCAAGTATCTTTTCTAATCATAATAGTATGACAATAGAAATCAACTACAGGAAGAAATCTGGAAAAAATAAAAACATATAGATACTAAACAATGTGCTACTAAACAACCAATGGGTAAATAAAGCAATAAAAAAAAGGAGATCAAAAGACACCTCAGGACAAATGGAAGTGGAATCACAAGGTCCAAAACTTATGGGATGCAGCAATCAGTTTTAAGAGGAAAGTTTATAGCAATACAGGTATACCTCAAGAAACAAGGAAAATCTCAAATAAACAACTTAAATTTAAATATAAAGGAACCAGAAAAAAGAACAGGCAAAGCCCAAAGTTAGTAGAAGAGTGGAAATAATAAAAAAGCAAAGAAAATGAATGCAATAGAGACTTTTAAAGATAGAAGAGATCAACAAAACCAAGAGCTGTTTCTTTGAGACAAAATTAATGAATCTTTAGCCAGTCTCATCAAGAAAAAGAGAAGGCCCAGATAAAATCAGAAATGAAACAGGAGAAATTACAACCATAAACATACAATCATAAGAGACTACTACAATTATATGCCAACAAATTAGACAACCTGGAAGAAATGGATAAATAGTTAGAAATATATGGTCTTCCAAGACTGAATCAACATAAAATAGAGAATCTGAATAGACCAATTACTAGTAATTAAATTGAATCAGTAATCAAAAAATTTCAACAAACCCCGTCTATGGGGTCCGACTCTGTGTGACCCCATAGACAGCAGCCCACTAGGCTCCTCTGTCCCTGGGATTCTCCAGGCAAGAATACTGGAGTGGGTTGCCATTTCCTTCTCCAATAATCAAAAAACTTCCAACAAACAAAAATCCAGGACAAGATGGCTTCATGGGGAATTCTACCAAACATTTAAACTTTTCTAATTATTCAAAAAAAAAGAGAGAGAGAGAAGGGAGCACTCTCAAACTCAATCTATAAGGCTAGTATTACCCTGATACCAAAACCAAACAAAAACACTACCAAAAAAGAAAAATTACAGGTCAGTATCCCTGATGATCATAGATGCAAATATCCTCAAAAAATATTAGGAATTCAAATTCAACAATACATTGAAGAAAATCATACAACATGATCAAGTGGGATTTACTCCAGGGATGCAAGGACTGTTCAACATCCACAAATCAATCAACATGATAAAGAACATTAACTAAACAAATGATAAAAATCACATGATCATCTCAATGGGTTCAGAAAAAGCACTTGAGAAAAGTTAACATCCATTTATGATAAAAATTCTCAACAAAGTGGGTATAGGGGGAACATGCGTCAACATAATAAACACTGACAAACCCACAGTTAACCTCATATTCAAACAGTGAAAAACTGAACCGTTATCTTCTAAGATCAGGAACAAAGCAAGGATATACACTCTCATCACTTTTATTCAATTTGGTTTTGGAAGTCCTAGCCACAGCAATCAGAGAAGAAAAAGAAATAAATCTAAGTTGGAGAGGAAGAAGTAAAAGTACCACTGTGTGCAGATGACATAGTACTGTACACAGAAAATCCTAAAGATGCCACTGGAAAACTACTAGAACTCATTAATGAATTTGGTGAAGTTGCAGGGTATAAAATGAATACAAAGAAACATGTTGCATTTCCATATACTAACAATGAACTATGAAACAGAGAAATTAAGGAAACAGTCCCATTTATCACAGCATCAAAAAGAATAAAATATTTAGGAATAACCTACCTAAGGAAGTAAAAGACCTGTACTTGGAAAATTCTAAGACAATGATAAAATAAATTGAAGATGACACAAATAAATAGAAAGATATACCGGTCTTATGAACTGGAAGAATTTATATTGTTAAAAATCCATACTACCCAAGGCAATCCACAGGTTCAATACAATCCTTATTAAAATACCAATGGCATTCTTCACAAATAATCCTAAAATTTGTATGGAACCACCAAAGACTCCAGATAGCTAAAACAATCTTGAGAAAGAACAGAGCTGGAGGTATCACACTGTCTGATTTTAAACCAAACTACAAAGCTATAGTAATCAAAACAGTATGGTACTGGCAGAAACAGCCATTTAGATCGATGAAATAGAGTAGAGAGTGCAGAAATAAACCCACACTAATGTGATCAATTAATCTACAATAAAGGAGGCAAGAAAATACAATGAAGAAAAGACAGTCTCTTTAGTAAATGGTGTTGGGAAAACCAGACAGCTACGTGTAGAAGAATGAAACGACCCCATTTTCTTATACTATATACAAAAAATAAACTCAAAATGGATTGAAGGCTTAAGTGTAAGACCTGAAACCATAAAAATCCTAGAAGATAACATAGTCAGGACACACTTTGGCATCAGTCTTTGCAATATTTTTTGATCTGTCTTCTCAGGCAAGGGCAACCAAAGCAAAAGTAAACAAATGGGACCACATCAAGCTAAAGAGTTTTTACACGGCAGCAGAAACCATCAACAAAAATGAAAATGTAACCAACTGAATGGGAGAAGATATTTGAAAATGATATGTTCAATAAGGGGTCTATCTCCAAATATATGAAGAACTCATACAACTCTATATTAGAAAACCAAACAATTCATTTTAAAAATGGGCCAAGGACCTGAATAGACATTTTCCCAAAGAAGGCATACAAATGGCCAACAGGCTCATGAAAAGATGCTCATCAGTCATCTGGGGAAATCAAATCACATGGAAATCAAAACCACAAAAAAATATTATGTCACATCTGTCAGAATCATGATTATCAAAAAGACAAGAAATAATTAGTGTTGGCAAGAATGTGAAGAAAAGGGAGCCCTTGTGCCCTGTGGATGGGACGGTAAATTGTTGGAGTCACTATGGAAAACAGTGTGGAGATTCCTAAAAAACAGCAATAACAACAACAACAAAAAACAATGTTTAAATATGATTACCTTACCATCAGCAGTTCTTCTCTGGGGTATGGCTTGGGTAAAAACACCAACTTAAAAACATGTATGCACCCCCCTGTTCATTGCAGCATTATTTACAATAGCCAAAATATGGCAGCATGTTCCTTAACAGATTAATGGATAAAGAAGAGGGAGTAAACATGTAAAATGGAATATTACTTAGCCATTGAAAGGACCAAAGTTTGCATATTTTGAGAACATGGATGGACCTAGAAGGTTATGCTAAGTTTAGAAGGCAGACAAAGACAAATATCATATACCACTTACATGTGGAATATAAAAAAAATAAAACAAATGAACAAACATAACAAAACAGAAACAGAGTCATAGATACAGAGAATAAAATAGATGTTGCCACAGGGGAAGGGAGTAGGGGAATGAAATAGGTGAAAGGGATTAAGAAGCACAAACATCAAGTTACAAAACAAGGAAGTTTCAGGGACGTAATATGTAGGCATACCTTTTGGGTCAGATTCCAGAGCACTGCAATAAAGTGACTATCACAGCAGAGCAAGTCACAAGTTTTTTGGCTTCCCAGTACATATAAAAGTTTACACTACGTATGTTTATACTACACTATTAAGTGTGTGACAGAATTATATCCAAAAAATGATGTGCATTTCTTTATTTTTAAATCTCTATTGTTAAAAAATGCCTACCATCACCTGAGCCTTCAAGGAGTTGTAATCTTATTCCTGGTGGAAGGTCTCGCCTCCAAGTTGGTGGCTGCTGACCAGATTGGTGATCGCTGAAGGTCGGGTTGGCTGTGGCAATTTCTTCTAATAAGACAGTGAAGTCTGCTGCATTGATTGACTCTTTCATGACGATTTCTCTGTACAGTGTGGTGCTGTTTGATAGCATTTTACCCACATAGAACTCCTTTCAAAATTGGAGTCGGTCTTCTCACACCCTGCTGTTTATTTAGCAACTAAGTTTATGTAATACTCTAAACCCTTTGTTATTTCAGCAGGCTTCACAGCATCTTCACCAGGAGTAGATCCCATCCCAAGAAACTACTTCCTTTACTTATCCATAAGAAGCAACTCCTCGTTTGTTTCCTCATGAGACTGCAGCAGTTCTTCAGGCTCCACTTTGAATTCTAGCTGCCTTGCTAACCACCACATCTGCAACTCCTTCCTCCACTGAAGGCTTAAATTCCTCCAAGTCATTCACAAGGGATAGAATCAACTTCTTCCAAACTCCTGTCAATGTTGATATTCTGACCTCTTCCCATGAACCACAAGTGTTCTTAATGGCATCTAGAATGGTGAATCCTTCCCCGAAGGCTTTTTATTTACTTTGACCAGATCCGTCAGAGGAATCACTATTTATGACAGCTGTAGCCTTATGAAATGTACTTCTTAACTAATAAGAATTGAAATTCAAAATCAGTCCTTGATTCATGGGCTGAAGAATGGATGTTGTGTTACGGGCATAAAAGCACTAATCTCACTGTACATCTCCACCAGAGTTCTTGAATGACCAGGTGCATTGTCAGTGAGCAGCAATAGTATGAATCTTTTCCCTGGGGGTTAGTAAGTATTCAGTAAACATGTTGCAAACAGATGTGCTGCTATCGAGGCTTTGCTATTGCATTTATACAGCAAAAGCAGAGTAGACTGAGCATAATTCTTCAGGACCCTAAGATTTTCAAATCTTAGGCTTCTACTGAAAGTCACCAGCTACATAAGACCCTAACAAGAGAGTCAGCCTGTCATTTGAAGCTTTGAAGCCAGGCATTGTCTTCTCCTAAGTATGAAAGTCCTAGATGGCATCTTCCAATAGAAGGCTGTTTTGTCTATGTTGAAAATCTGTTGTTTAGTCACTAAGTCATTTCTGACTTTTTGCGACCCCATGGACTATAGCCCACCAGGCTCCTCTGTCCATGGGATTTCCCAGACAAGAATACTGGAGGGGATTCCCATTTCCTTCTCCAGGGGATGTTCCTAACCCAGGGACCCAACCCATGTCTCCTGCTTGGCAGGTGGATTCTTTGCCACAGAGCCACTAGAGAAGCCTCTATTTACTGTTGCCACCATCGTTAATTGTCTTAGCTAGATCTTCTGGGTAACTTTCTGCTGCTTCTACATCGGCACTGGCTGCTTCACCTTGCACTCTTGTTACGGAGACAGGGTCTTTCCTGACATATCTCATGACCCAACCTCTGTTAGCTTCAGACTTTTCTTCTGCAGCTTCCTCACCTCTCAGCCTTCAGGGAATTGAAGAGAGTTAGGAATCCCAGGGACAGGGGAGCCTGGTGGGCTGCCGTCTGTGGGGTCGCACAGAGTCGGACACGACTGAAGCAGTGCATCAGCAGCAGCAGCAGCAGGGCCTTGCTCTGGATTAGGCTTTGGCTTAAGAGAATGAATGTTGTGGCTGGTTTGATCTATCCAGACCACTACAACTTTCTCCATATCAGCAGTAAAGCTGTCTCACTTTCATTTGTACATTCCCTGGAGCAGCACTTTGCACTTCCTTCAAGCACTTCTCCTTTGCATCCGTAACTTGGCTCACTGATGCAAGAGGCCTAAGCTTTCAGCCAATTTCTGCTTTTGACATGCCTTCCTCACTAAGCTTAATCACTTCTAGCTTTTGATTTAAAGTGACAGATATGCAACTCTTCCTTTCACTTGAGCAATGGGGTCATTGTAGGATTATTAATCGGCCTGATTTCAATCTCGTTGTGTCCCAGGGAATAGGGAGGCCTGAGAAGAAGGAGAAAGGTGGGGGGAAGACCAAGCAGTCAAGTCAAAACACACTACTTTTATCAGTTGAGTTTGCCATGTTACATGTGTGTGGTTTGTGGTGCCCCAAAACAATTATAACAGTAACACCAAAGATCACTGATCACAGATCACCAAAACAAATATGATAATAATGTAAAAGTTTGAAATCTTGTAAGAATTACCAAAATGGGGCACAGAGACACAAAGTGAGTACATGCTGTTGGAAAAGTGGTGCCTACAGACCTGCTCAACAAAGGGTTAACACAGACCTTCTGTTCAATAACAACAATGCAGTGTTTGCAAAGTGTAATAAAGCTAGGTCTGCCTGTATAGTTGGTACAATCATAATAACTGTATGGTAATAGGTGGTAACTAGATTCCTAGTGGAGGTGATTTCGTAATACATAGAAATACCAAATCACTATGCTGTACACCTGAAAGTAATATAAAGTCATAAGTCAACTATACTTCAATAAAAATTTTAATAAGTAAATAAAAGAACGCTGAAACATTGCATCAGTAATAATATAGAACATAAGCATTTGCGGCAATGGCTCCAACAGGGAGGAAGCCAGGGAAGGTGAGATCTGGGGACAGGGTGCCAGGGGTCAGAGGCGAAAGCGTGGGGCCCTGTCTCCAGAGGGAGATTCTGAATGAAGTTTGGGGAGAAATGCAGGAGAGGGGTTCCAGAGAAGGAGGCGGGAAAGGGCTGAGGGCAAACGGGGAGCCTTATGCTCCTGTGCAGTGTGCCAGCACCCCCTTTGCTGCTCCGGGCCCCCAGCCCCCCTCCTTCCAGCCCCTGTGTGTTCTGACAGGCAGGGCCCTTGTACCGAACCAGGAATGGAGCCGCGCCCCAGCCCCAGCCCAGGCTCTCTCAGGCAGGAAGCAGCCATGCGGCCCTTCGGGCGGTTTTCCTAAGAGCTTTTACTGCGGGCAGCAGGGGAAGCAGCCAGGTCCACGGCTCCTTCCACATCCGCTCCATCCTTGCCCTGCATCCCCACCCTCTCACTTCTCCATGAGGACCCTGTGGGAAGGGGGAAAGCTCTGAAAGCCACCATGGTGAGTGTGGGACGGACACAGGGCCCGTCCACGTAGCACAGAAAACAATGCGCAGGGCTCCTGCTCCAGGGCTGCGCGGGGGCCGCGTGAGTGAGGCCGCGCGAGGGCAGGGGCAGCGCGGGCGGGAAGCGAGAGGCTCCGGGGAGGACATCTCGCATCACTCGCTTGCCTCCAAAGACTCCTGCCAAAGCCACTGTAAGCCAATATAGGGTCAAATGAGAAAAGAAGAGAGGGAGGTCGACAAGGCCCCATGTAGAATAACCAGTCCCGAAGGTCACCTTTACATGAGGGCGTAAGTCACAATGAATTTATATACGGATATATACATAGAAACACACCTGCATGATAGTACTGTCTATATATTGCTTGTTGGTAGTATATTAAAACTCTAGATTATCATGGAGTTTAGCTGATATGATATATTCATGCTCTGTGTATTGTAAAATGAACAGAATTTTAGAAACTAAAAACTGACTTATAACAATGTTTGAAAAAGAGAAAATATTTTCTAATATATCATGTTTGGTGCGTCTCCCCATTTTTCACTCCACAGATTGGTTTACAAATGGTTTCTTCTAATCTACAAACTCAGCTATGCATTTGGTGTTGTGGGTTATTTGGCTATCATATTTACAATGTGTGGATTCCATTTATTTTTCAGGTAAGTATCTCCAATTAAGATATTGATGTCTCTAAGCACTTACTTGTAGCATTAACCTGGTCAAGTTCTCAGTGTCTGGAAGCCACATTTGGCCCTGCAGTTTTCCAGGGACGCACTGTTTATAGGGCTATCATTGGTATCATAGATGCCACTGGGGGACACTAATAAAAGGAAAATAACACTCAGATTTCAAAGTTTTTAAAAAATTATAAGCTTTAAAGACATCGTCATTAAAAGTTGGCCTATATTTGTTAGAGCAGTTTTTATTGAGCTAAAAAGTTCCCTTCTACAAAATTCTTAAGTCTCATATCCCTCTATATATCTTTCTTCTTTAAACCCCTAAAGCTATGCTATCCAACACAGTAGCTGCCAACCCATGTAAATACTGAGCATGTAAAATATGAAATAAGAGGTGCTGTAAGTCTAAAATACACATTGAGTTTCAAAGATCGTATAAGAAAATCATTTTGTGATTACATGAGATGACAGTACTCTGGATGTTTTAGTGAAATTATTTGATCTGTTTCTTTTTACCTTTTATTTGTGGCTATAAGAAAATTTTTAATTATGTCCAATCTGTATTTCCATTGGACAGCACTGCTCTAGAATTTTGTTTCTGCTCTAAATCTCTTCTGCTGGAGGCATTTAGTAAAAGAGGAAACTGAGTACTTAGACAGTGAAAGAGAAGTGAAGAGGTAATGGGGCAACAAAGTCTAGGGAGAAATAAAGGAAGTTGGGATAATAATATCCATGACTCAGAATCATGTTTCCACTGGGAAGATGGCTGCTGAGATGTGCTGTGAGTGAGGTTCTCAGGGGCAGAGCTGTAATCAACCTGTGTGTTGGAAAGGAAGTGTGAGACATACCACTGTGGATGGTGGACATACCAGCTGTGGAAAACCACTCAAATGAAAATCCCTGGAATATGTCTCACGTCAAAATTCCTCTAACTCTGGGACCTCCTTGGTGGTCCTATGGTTGGGACTCCAACTGGGGGTGCAGGTTCGATCTCTGGTCAGTGAACTAAGATCCCACAGGCCACGTGACCAAAAAAAAATTACTCTAAATCTCTGGAACCTTAGAAATTTGAAAGGCAGAAGTTAGCTACCCATAAGTCATAAAACAAGGAAGGAAACTTGATGGAGACCCAGCCCTGGGGGGAAGGGCTCTTCCTGTGGCAACACAACAATCTGATTTCACAAATATTTCATGCAATTTTCAGAGAGGGAACTCCTACCATTCCCTAGGAAGAAAGGGATAGAATACAGCTGTACAGATCTATTATTGTTTGTTTAAGCTATAGAAAGACATTGAATTATTCTTGCAGCATACTGTCTATATTATTTTAATGTGTGTAAAATATTTTTTTACTTTTATGAAGTCACTTGGGACTGTAGTTATCCCCAAAATATTATCTGTATGATTTTAAGATCCTTATCCAGGAATTCTCCTATAATGAGGTGTATGAAGAACCTAACCCTTCAAATGGGAAATGAAGTGAGAATCGTTCAGTTGTGTCTGACTTTGCAAACCCATGGACTGTATGTAGGCTGCCAGGCTCCTCTATCCATGGAATTCTCCAAGCCAGAATACTGGAGTGGGTAGCTTCTCCAAGGGACCTTCCCAACCCAGGGGTTAGGGAACCCAGGTCTCCCACATTGCAGGTGATTTCTTTACCAGCTGAACCACCAGAGAAGCCCTCAGATGGGAAGGAACTATTTTTTTCACTACTAATTGTCGTTGAACACAATTGTATTGAGATTCTTTTCTCTGGAACTACAAGTTTGTTGCTACACTTTTTATCAATTAGACTATAAATCCATGCTCCCCTGGGCATAGAGGAAAGGTCATCTTCATTCTTCGTCACTGCCCCAGTTTGGAAGGATGAAGCTGCCCACTGTGTTGGAATGCCCAGTTCACAACACCAAAAGACCTCTGCCCTCCAGGTCTGCACAGCTGTACCATTCCCTCCTCAAGTTAACAGAGCACAGAAACCACCAGTAGAGGGTTCCAGAGAGAGACAGACCCCCACCTCCTCTCCTCTCTCCACTTCCTTCCTGCCTCAGGCAGATCCCCAACTTCCATTGCTAGTATTAGTGACTCTTGCAGAGGGAGCAAATCGAAAGTGTGATCATTAAGATCCAGATATTACATCAGGAGCTAATCATTCACTTTTTAAAGAAATCTTTACCTTTAGAAAAAGAAGGCGGTGGGCGGGGGTGGGGAAGGGGCTGATTCACGTTTGTTATATGACAGAAACCAACACAACATTGTAAAGCAATTATCCTCCAATTAAAAATAAATTAAAAAAAAAGAAATAGTTGTTGTAGAGAATCCTAGCGTATTTGAAATATCCAACTTGCAAAATAAATTTTTTTTATTAATACATGGCACTATGGCATAGTAACAAATGACATCAAAATGTGAGCTTAATCCCTGTACCAATTGTCAGGTTAAGCAATCATTTTTCCTAAGTCCCCATTTTTCAAACCAAAGTATGGCTAATGATGTCTATCTCCAATATTTTTAGGTAAGATTAAGTATTTGAAAGCATTCTATAAAATCTAAGTTTGATCACAGGAATCAAACTTCTCGGCCCTAGCTACTGTCCAGACCCCACCCCAAGCCACTTAAATTAGAGCCCTAGAAGATAGTGTATTAGTATATCCTTAAAATCTCCCCCAGGTAATCCTAACATACAGTTAGGGCTGAGAACCATTGGACTATTAAAGAGGTTCTTCATGTTAGCTCCCCACTGCAATCATCCTTCTCTGGAGAGCCTCCAAAAATATTGCTGCATGGGCTCCACCTCCAGAGAGCTAATGTAATTGGCCCAGGGTGCAGCCTGCAGATGGAGGTTTTTTACAAGCTGCCCAGGTTTTCCCACCGACAGCCAAGCTTGAGAACCTCTGGTTAGAGTTGGCTTGTCTCAGCACTGCAGTCCAAAGAAGACGTTAAACACTCTTTCAAGAATTATTTCGTCCACTTAGCCTTGAGTGGTAAAACGTAAAGGAATGGAGAGAATTTTAAATTCACTTAAAAAAAAGAAACACTAAACAAATAAATGAAGGAAAATACACTCAAGGTTCTCTTAGATACCATGGCAAGAAATACTTTCCAAGCTGCAGTCTTTCCCGAGACCAACCCCCCGCCCCCCACCACCACAAGATGCCCATTCTTACTTCCCTTGGCTGTTGTTTTCAATAGAATCAAAGCTAGAGATTCCATGGATTTTGGCATCGTGTCCTTGTTCTATGGCCTCTACTATGGAGTAATGGGGAGAGACTTCGCAGAGATCTGTTCGGACTACATGGCTTCTACTCTAGGGGTAAGCGTTGCTTTCATTCTTTGAAATCGTTTTTGGTATGTAGAAAAATGGTCTCATCTTACACATTTGTGACCATTTTCAGAAATAGGTGTTATTTGGTTCTATCAGCCCAACTGCTCCTTGGATTCTCCGGGTGTGAAATTATCTGGAAGTAACCATATCTAGCATACTCCAATTGCCAACATTTAAAGGTTTAGTAAAAATTAATCTAAAAAATAAAAATAAAGAATTAGTAAAAATTCAGCAATAACAAAAACCCTTTATCTGCCGATGCAAATAAAAGTCATATTTGATGCACATAAAGCACTTTAGAATCAATCAGTACCTCAGGGTAATAATCATCATAAAGATCAGTTATTATACAGCATTTGAAGAAATAGAAGAGATAAAATGTGTGCTAAATGTGTTCTGACTGTGTATTGTCCCCTGGAATTAAAAAAATCACTAATAGTTTTTTTAACGCTCTTAAAATTAAAATTCAGAATGGACACAGTTTCTGGAAAGATGGATTCCAGATGCAGATATTAGGAGTAACCATCTGTGGTCTAACACACGCACATCTCTTAAAAACTTACATCCCAAAGGTTCCGGGTGTGACCAGTGGTTTCAGAAATTCCACATCTCTGTCCTCTACCAGTCTCTTGGCACACATCCAGGTATGAAATGGAGAAACCGCTGTGAGCAGTGAGGAAAGACTGGCCTTCTGGACTGTGTTCTCCCCTCCACTTACCGGTCAGGACCTAGTCGACAAGGCCTTTGTTTCATCCCCCACCTCCCCCATCTCTGTAGACTCCATCTTACTCTTTCTCTAGAGCCTGGAGTCCAACTTCTGTGGTGGAATGCTGGAATGGCCAGCCTTGTGTCATCTCTAAGACAGCTGCCTTTCTAGTGAGGTCTAAGGCAAGCACAGAAGGGAGCATTTTCACTCCCAGTGCCTCCAACAGAAACCAGAGCCATCCCCCTTCTACAAATTTCCAAAGCCTCTTGTGCCTGCTTGTGGACAGGAGAGGAAGAGTTGAATTTCCTCTGTTCTCCAGTGGACCAGGAAGAAAAGATTTAACCTAGCAAAAGAACAAAGTCTTTAAACCCCAGCTTTACAGAGATTCCTCACCTGATTCCATCCCACCAGTCTATGACATCTTGTCATCTCCTGCCATCCTCGTTCCAACCACCAAGTACTGTCTCAAGCCATTGGCACAACCACCAGTGACTTCAACTGATGGTGTGTGTGTGTGCACGTGTGTATATGCACTTATTCATGTGCTTGTGACAGAGGTAAAGAGGAAGCACCACACCAGTGCCTGAGCCCCACACTAATTAAGTCAGACTCTGGGAGTGGAGCCAATGCATCTGCTTTGTTTTAAAAGCTCCCTAGGAAAAGGAATAAGCTATTAAGCCATGCAGAAAGTTGGATGAGTCGTAAATATATAGTGCTAAGTGAAAGAAGCCAGTCTGTACTCTATGATTCCACTTATATGACAATTTGGAAAAGGTACAACTGTGGAGATGCTAAAGAGACCAGTGGTTGCCAAGAGGCTTAGGGAGGGAGCAGGGTTGAATGTGTGAAGCACAGGGAATTTGTTAGAGTGGTGAAATTATTCTGTATGATACTCTAATGGTGAATGCATGACACTATGCATCTGTCAAAATCAACAGTACTTTATAGCAGAAAGGTTAAACCTTAAGTGTGCAAATCTAAAACAAGTCATATAGGATGTCAGGAAATGCCAGGATAGAATGCGGACTGTGACAAGAGAATTCAACTGTATTACAAATGTGTAAAATAACCTCTCTGAAGTGGGGGGGACGGGGGAAGTGCTGACCTAAGTCTCTTTGAAATGAGTGGAGATGTAAGATTAAAAGCAAAAGGAACTGTATGTAAGCACTGCACTCCATTAAGTAAGTTCCCCTCAGGGCTATGGGGATACCCTGATACCACTGCGCATGTATTCTGGAACTGGACTCCAAGTGAATGGAAGACTGGTCATGGAAGCTATGTTTCTTGCTCTCAGAAGGCTATATACACGCAAGGAGAGAAGGCTAGAATGATCTGTGAATAGATCAGAGACATCAGTCTGAACTGGTGTTTAGCTTAACATAGATTGAAAGTGAAAGTTTAAAAGTGAAGTTGCTCGGTCATGTCCGACTCTTTGCGACCCCATGGACTGTCAGGCTCCTCCGTCCATGGGATTTTCCAGGCAAGAGTGCTGGAGTGGATTGCCATTTCCTTCTCCAGGGGATCTTCCCGACCCAGGAATCGTACCCAGGTCTCCCGCATTGCAGGCAGATGCTTTACCGTCTGAGCCACCAGGGAAGATACATATAACATAGATTATATGTATCTTAATGTAGATGATATATAGAGAAATATTTTATAGATATGTGTATACACATGGGTTAGAGTATACAGATATATTTCCTTGCTTTGTCAACTAAGAAGCCCTGGAAGCAATGACAGCTTAGTAGCAGTGAGCACACAAAGTGCTCCGATCTTGTTTTCTAATACCAGTCTATAATAAAAGGAAACAGTGTTCCTTGGGAGAACAGCTGATTCTGGGTCTTGGCAGGGAACATACAATATGAACCTAGAGTATTTTGTAGGGCCAGAAAGTAAGGAGGCTCTCAAAAAAAGCCCACACAAGAAAAAACCCACAATGATGAGGCTATGTCAAAGAGACACAGAAGCCAAGGCTGAAACAATTTGAGCAACACAGCAGCAGTAGTATTCGTAGTAAATAGTATTGGGTTATAACTCGAAGTTTAGAATAAATATCCATGAGTCCACAGTGAAATAAGTGAATGATTGAATAGATAGATATAAATAAATGAGAACAGACAAATCTATTCAGACAAATTCCACATAATTTATGGAGATATTCCACCTTTAAGAGGTTGCATGGTTAACTTTTATGTGTCAACTTGATTAGGCTCTCGTATCCAGTTGTTTGACCAAAGATGAGTCTACATGTTGCTTTGAATGTATTTTGTAGCTGTAATTAACTTTAAGGGAAAGCAAATACCCTTGAAAATATAGATGGGTCTTTAAGCTAATAAGTCAAAGACGTTAAGGGTAAAAACTGAAGTTTCTCAGAGAAGGAGTTCTGCCTCAAGTCTGAAAACTCTTTCCAGAGTTCGGCCTGTTAGCCTGCCCTCCAGGTTCCAGACTTGCCAGCCTCAGGTCTTTAAAATGAGTCTCTCTCTCCCTTCCCCCTTTCTCCCTCTCTGCCCACTCTCCCCCGACCCACATGCATGCATATCCTCTGTTCCATTTCCCTGGAGAACTCTGACTGATACAGATGTGGACCATAACTCCTAACTCCCCACTCCCTAAGTGTGAAGTGCTCGTGGTGATGGTGATTTCCTTCCAAAGAGTACAGTGTAGAAAGAAGTAAAAGAAGTAAAAGGTAGTTGTAGAGTGGAGAAACTTGACAAACACTACCTCAAACTCAGTAATCAAGGTCAACATCAGCAACGATGGATCATGTGGACTGCACGCACCCTTGCCACAATGTGGTAAGCGTGGCATTTCACCTCTGTTCTCTTTTTCCCTAAAACTCATAAGCTCAGCATAATCAAGAGAAAAACACATTAGCTAAACTCCAAGTGAAGGACATTCTATAAGCACCGCCCCCACCCCCAAACTGTCAATCATAGGGAAAAAAAGTCTGAGAAACTGCCAAAGCCAAGAGAAGCCTAAAAAATTAAAAAAAGAGAGAAGCCTAAAGAGATAAGACAATTAATGGTATCCTGGATGGGATTCTAGAACAAAATAAGGACATTTGAGAAAAACCAAGCAATCTGAACAAAGTATAGACTTGATTTCATAATAATGCATCAGTGTTGGTTCATTAATTGTAACAAATGTACCACCCTAAATGTAAAATGTTAATCACAGGGGAAACTTGGTGTGGAAACTCTATTCTATCTTTGTATCTTTTGTATCTAAAACAATTATAAAATAAATCTTTTATTTTTAAAAAAGCTTCTTAGACATTCTAATGTGCTGCCAATGTTAGGAATCGCTCCTCATCCACAGCCCTGGGGAGATGCAATGTCCCAAGTTAGAATTCTAAATGCGCTGCTTTCTAATGGGATTAGTCTTCATACTCCCTATAGTCAGATGGGATTTTATTTAAATTGATTAAAATTTTAATTATATTAAAGTTAATTAAAAGATACATAGATGTCTGGGATTACTTGAGATCTGGGAATCAGAGTCTCAGGAGAATAAGGAGAAGGGTCAGGTTCTGGGTGAATTTAAAAAGCTTCCCATGTCATTCTGAACTACAGCCCTCGATAAAACTGTTCCTCTTAAAGGATTCCTCAGTGGAGAAGTTAGGTGGTTACAATTAGCGATGTGCTTTGGGGCTCAGTGGGGTTTTGCCTGGGAAACCTTCACCCCACAGTAGCGTTGTTCTATGGGAAACACGTTTCAAGTTCTAAAGCAGCAGAGAAACGGTGAAGCCTCTCTGTCTTCCAGCTGCCAGTGGCTTCCCTGTGCTCACAGAATGATGTGTGCTCTGGGCCTGTCCCCCCACAGTTCTACAGCGGCAGTGGGATGCCCACCAGGAGTCTGTCGGACGACATCTGCGCCGTGTGTGGGCAGAAGATCATTGTGGAACTTGATGAGGAAGGGCTCATTGAAAACACCTACCAGCTTTCATGCAAGCATGTGTATCCTTTTCACGGGAGGCCATATGGCCTTCCTCAAGCCGGGAGATGGAATATCAGGGAAGACTGTCCCGTCACCCCCCTCCTCCTTTGTCTCCTCCTTCTCCCCACTTCCTTCTGCCTTGCTTAGCTCCCTTCACCAAACCCCAAGCCTTTATGCTCCTGTCCATTTTCTTATTGAGACTCTCTCTGATCCCTGATGAATAATGAACTGCTCTTAGTTAGCAGGTGGTAAACCTCTTTCCCTTCTCCTCTCCACCCTCCTCCTCCCCCAGTAATTTCTTTTTTAAAAGGAGTCTTCAGGCCACACGAACAGGAGGGCCGCAGCATCTGAGCAGAGGCTGGCTGGGAGAACCGGTGAAGCCTTAAGCACACAGGTAGCCAGTGAGGACCAGGGGAGAGAGGCTGGGGAGTGAAGAACAGAGTGCAGTTTCAGCTGCAGGGCAGAGCTCAGGACTTGCCTGGCGGAGCCCTTGTCTGAATCTCACAAGAACAAGAATGACAATGTCCAGTTTTTTTACTCTAAGGATTGAATAAATGGAATCTGTCCAGATTAAACAGAATCAAATCATGAGTGCCACACATCTACGGTATTAATGGTGGCGTGTTTTACCTGGAAATAATTCTCAGGAACCTGCTTGTGTCCACAGTGGTGATGGGGAAAGCCAAGTATCAGCTTTGGTCTTGAAAAGAGGACACCTTAAATTACACTTGGACCATTTGATTCCCTGGCCTATGGGTTGTGCCCCAAATCACTATCCACCGGAGAAGGGATCTTTGGGGGCCAGACCAGCCTGGCCCTGGAAACCAGCACCCTCTGGGACTCCAGCAACAGTGAGGAAGGGCTCCATGTGCTGAGAGATGCTGGCATCAAGAGCCCTGGGCCGAGGCTGCACTGCCTGAGCACGTAACTCTGGATGCCACAGTGGTGTTTGCGTTGACCAACAATCAGTATTTTAATTCTTCTCTTCATACAGGGAAAAGAAGGCATCATTTATCTTTATTTGATAGTACAATATCAATTTTATAATATTGCTGTGCACTCAGTCAGTTCAAAGCTCTGGCATTATAAGGTGATCAAACCATCTGCCTCTTGCTTCTGAAGCCCACCGAACTCAGTCAGTAACACCATAGACATGCAGCACTCATGATTTGATTCTGTTTAATCTGGACAGATTCCATTTATTCAATCCTGAGAGTAAAAAACTGGACCAAATGCATCTGAACTGTAATAGGAGCCTTTACTCCAACATTTAAGTCTTAACATTTTAAGGTAAGAAACACAAAGATATCCCATGTGGGATTCTATGTGGTTTTTCAGTGTGATACATTTCCCAAAAACCTATCATTCTTAGTAGAAATTTTCCAAGTCTGGTCCTAGTTTTAAATATGATTTAGTTTTCAAATGTTGGAACAGAGCCCCTTCTGCCATTTGCAAGTGGAAATATTTTCTCTCTCCATCTTTAAAAGCCCTTAGGGATTGTTGTACATGTGTGCATATGTAATCGAAAATGTAGTCACCTTTAAATTTGCTTTGCAGGGAGTATTATTAATGGCCCATTTTAGCATGAGTCATATTAGCAAGGAGTGGGCAAACATGAATCATATTAACAAGGGGTGGGAATCTGAGTCTTGCTCTGCAGAAATTCTGCTGGGGTGAAGGCTTTGCATATGAGATTTTGAAGAGAAAAGGGGATATTAAAGAGGAGATGAACATCTCAATGCTTGCTCAATGAGCCCTGAATGCCATACCTATCTGGAGCTCTTTTGAATGAAGAACTGTACAGGTTTTGACTTAGTATCTTTGTTATAATACACTTTATGCTAACCCAAACATGCAAAAGTGACCCCAGTTCCAAGAACATAAAAGAATGGGGACTCTTGGTCGCACACCAATCTAATACCGAGGAATCATCTGCGTGGCCTTGTCTCCACCTCCACGCCCTCCGTTAGTGAGGGAACGTCTACATGGGTGCTGTAGCAGGTCAGGGAAAGCCACCCTGGGATCAGTGACTATAGAAGGAAATCAACACGATGAATCTCATAGTTAATCATTGTGTTTGTTGTTTAGTCATTAAGTCATAGCCAACTCTTTTTGTGACCCCATGGACTGTAGCCCACCAGGCTCCTCTGTCCATGGGATTTCCCAGGCAAGAATACTGGAGTGGGTTGCCATTTCCTTCTCCAGAGGATCGTCCCAACCCGGGGATTTAACCTGCATCTCCTACATTGGCAGGCAGATTCTTCACCACAGAGCCACCAGAAAAGCCCCAGTTAATGATCTTACTCAAATCTATAAGCTGTGGAACCCGAGGAAAATAAGTTTGCAATAGTAATTGGTTTTGAATGATTCATTCAAATATTCATTCAATAAATAGGCGTGTGTGTGTGTGTGTGTGTGTGTGTGCTTAGTCGCTCAGTCATGTCCATGTCCAACTGTCTGAGGCCCCATGGAATATAGCACACCAGGCTCCTCTGTCCATGGAGTTCTCCAGGCAAGAACACTGGAGTGGGCTGACATTACCCCGTCCAGGGGATCCTCCTGTCCCAGGGATCCAACTTGAGTTTTGCATCTCCTGCATTGGCAGGTGGATTATTTGCCACTAGTGCCACCTGGGAAGCCCCCAAACAGGCACTAAGGCACTGCTTAAGGTGCTGAGCACAGAGATGAATGAGTCACTGTCCCACAGGTAGCACATTGCCCAGGAGAGATATATAAGTACACAAAAAGTCATGACCCAGAGTGACTTGACTCAGGCTCTGTAAGACTCAGTCCCTGGTGCTGAGGGAAAACATATGGTTCATTGTCAACTTTGGGGACAAAGCATCGAAAGGGATTGTATACAAATGAATCTGTAAGTGCCTAGATTCTATATATTCTATTTCAAAATAACTGGCTCCTTATCAGTAATAAAAACTTGAGAAAAAACTTATGAAGCTAATAGAAATATCTGTACAATATTTGACCACAAATAATTTGAACTTGCTGCAATTCATGGGGTCACAAAGAGTCAGACATGACTGAGCGACTGAACTGAACTGAACTGAATCTCATTACATAGATGGTAGTGGGTAGGTGCCCAAAAAGCTAAATGGGGAGATGCTATGATAAATGCAGAGATATGCACAAAAAGTGAGGATATGTTTGCATAAGACATCCTGTAAAAAAGCACATCCACATTCTTTGTCTAATTTAATCACAGAATCTGAGGTCAGAACATGTAAGGCTAAGAAGATGAGTAAACTCCTCAGGGTCATAGGCTTTGACTTCAAGCTCACTGTCCTTGGTGGCTCCACTGTCCTGCAGAGGCTCTAGGAAAGCAATAGACACAACCAAGTCATGACCGAGAGCCATTTCTGCCTCCACCACTCCACCCAACAGGCGGGATCACTTCCATCACATCGTCATGAAGTAGACCTTGCCTTTCAGTATCTTCCCTAACAAGATCCCTAAGCTTTCATGAATTCTGCATCCGAGGTTGGTGTATTGTTGGTAAAAAGCAGACGTGCCCTTACTGCAAAGAGAAGGTCGATTTGAAGAGGATGATCAATAACCCGTATCCTTTTTATGAAGTTATGAAATATTATTTTCTGGCAACACATCCTCTAATTTAAACTTTCCTTATCATCACTACAGGTACGGCAGAAAACACTGTTTTCCCTAACTACCTATTTCAAAGTGACTTGTCCCTTTTCTTGCCCATGTCTGCGTTACTACTCTAGCTAAGTTAAATGCCAAAAAAGATACATTCTACTCTTTGTATTCCACTTATTCCACTATAAGGGCTTTAGTGAAAATGTGATGGGACATTGCAAATATGGATAATATGAATATATGGAAGGATAAGATAAGTAGGTAGGCAGATAAATGGATGATAGATAGGCAGAGAGACAGATGGTAAATAACAGGTGGATAAGATGAGTAGATGGGGAGGAAAATAGAACAGAAAATTTAAAAGCCCCAACTGTGAACTAGAATATAGAAAAGTATTTTTAAGGTGTACAAAATTGTAGTATTTCCAGAATTAGTAGGGTTTCCCCCCCTGAATTTTGGCTTCTTTAATTCCTTGCTATATCTCATCTTTTCTTAGGCTAACCTAAGTAATAATAATATTGAAAGGACTGAAGACCTACTACAGATTTGGTCAGTGAATGGCAACAACAGGATTTTTATAGACAGCAGGGACCCCAGACCAAATAAACTCACATCTCATTAAGGTCACAGGAAGGGAGTGTCCCCCTCCAGCGCTGACTGCAAGCCTTGGCCCTCCACCCCACCCACCCAAGACCGCAGTGTCTCTTCCAGGGGGGTAAATAGATCTAAAACGCATCCCCCTTAAGTGGAAGAGCCCTGAGGGGATGGCCACAGCCTGCCAGGAACTCCCTCTTAGCTCCTCAGCAGCAGCCTTCGACAGTCAGTCCCCTACGTATGCACCTCCAAGCCGTGAACTTTCAGGGATGGGAGCGTGCCTTTGCATGTCCAATCATGTAAGTTAGCTCGTGTGTCTGTTCAGCCACTGTACTGTACTACTGTACTTTTCATAAGATTAAAAATGTGTCATTTTTTGTTTGCTTGATTTTTATGTGTTATTTGTGTGAAAAGTACAGTATGTAGATGATGATGTTAGTTGGGTACCTAGATAACTTTGTTGGACTTATGAAAGCACTCTCTGAAAGGAACTCACTCATACGCAGGGGACTTACCGTATTCCTTCTAAGTTCCAGTCACCCGACTTTCACAGTGCTAAAGGAGATCCCCCATCCCTGCCCCCTTGACTCTTCACCAACCCTCACTGTGCAGGTTCACCAGTGGCTATCTGCAGAAGCGCCGCCGTGGCTGAGAGCTGCAGGTAAGGAAGGACTTGTCAGTAGAGCCGCAGGGGCGGCAGCGCAGGTGGGCCCTGGGTCTCAGAGCCACACCCCGGCACAGAGAACCCACTCAGCTCCCTCCCAGCTGGCTTTTGTCTCAGAACCCGGCCAAGAACAGCCCCGGCAGAAGGCCGTCATGCACCTTCTCTCCTCACTAGGCTGAGCCAGAACAGCTTTCGACTAGTAACTCACTTGTGAAACCTCAGTATATGCGTCTTTGTCATAAAATGGGTGATAATGTGGTCATAAATGTCACCTTAACGATCATTTAAATAATAAAAGACAATTGATTTCTTTGAGAGAACGAAACGGTCTTGAGAGAATAAACTTTTGAATATTACATATACTTTTTTTTCTGTGAAATACAGAACTGTGTTTCTGAATGGAGCATCTAACAACAAGCATCATTCTTCCAAGGCAGCTAAAGAAACACATGCACTCCTCATTGAGATTCAGTGTAAGATAAACGATACATATGAAAAGTCTGCCTTTCCGTGTATAACACGGCTAATAGAGATACTACGTATGAAGTTCCCTCAGCACAGTCTAGCCGAGGGACCAGGATAGGATATGTATTATCAGTGAACTAATGCCTTCCTTTTTAACATGCAGTGAGTTCCCTCTGATGAACGAGGGCAGAATAGCCCAGAGCTGTTTTTGCTCGCTCAACGGTAGTTTTCATCGTCCTTCGTTTTCCACGTTCATCATCCCCCGCTTCCTCTTTATTTCAGTATGTGACCCTTACCTTTTATTCTTCTTTGGGATTGTATTTGGGGATTTTATTGTAGACCGTTTTACTTTTAGAAATCAGATGTAGTATAAATAACAGTGACTATTTCTGCTACGTGGCTAGATGTAGCGCAACCTCCTTAACTGAGATTCAGCTGGGAGCGCACACACTTTCTATACGGACAGATCCTGGACTGGCTTCGTTACCTGGTGGCCTGGCAACCCGTGGTCATCGGGATCGTCCAAGGCATTAACTATTCACTAGGGCTGGAATAGCATGGCACGCTTACCCCAGAAGCGATGTACTGCATGTGGAAATATTTTCTAACACTCTTTTAATTTTTAGAGATCCCAAGAATTCAGAGAACTGAATAAAAGCTGGCACTGGGTCTGTGTGGAAAGAATTTAAGCAGAAGCTGAGCAGTGGAATAAACACAGAGGCCTTGCATCTTTCCGGTTACAACCACTGTCTCATCCGGGCTTGTGGCACTTCTGGTACCACCCACCGTGGACATCCCATCCCGAGCTTGGCTTACAGTGATCTCACCTGGGATGGGTTTCAGAGGTCTGCAAAGTGCTTCTCACATACAATTTTATTGAGTTATAACAAATGCCGTCTTATCGGTTGAACATCTTCAAAGAAGTAGAGTCATTAAATCTATGGTTTAAGGACACGGTCTTTTCTGGTCTCTGCTCTTGTTACCCCGCGGCAGCTTTGGTACCACTGAGCCCTTCCGTTAGCACCGGGTGCTGCCGTCCATACAATGGCCAGAGCCGCGCGGGGTCCGCTGGGCTGCTGCACACTCAGCCCACGCACGGGTGACTGAGGGAGCGCACCCCTCTCTTCTTCGGGGCCACCTGTTTACACGTAAACACACACACTCTCTTTCCATGGCCATACTGTTTTCACTTCCATCCCAGCCCTTTTCAACACCTGAAATCACATCATAGACTCATTTGTCTACTGTCTGTCTTCCTCTCCATGAAGACAGAGGATTTTATGTTTTGTTCCCTACTATCTTTGCAGCACTTGGGCACCATCTGACACATAAGAGGCACTAATAAATATCTGCTGAACAAATGAACCAATCCAACAAGAGAGAAAAAATGAACAGAACTGAGAAGACAAGTCAGAACAAATTAACCTAAGAATGGTATTACCACGTTTAACTCCCTTAAATTAATTCATTTTAAATTACTGGTCATTTACTAAATAGTCACCACTATACATCACACCAGACATCTGCAACACTTGACGACATTACACTTGAATGAAGTAAAAAGGAAACACGTCTATTACCAAAACACGGGCAACACGTTGCAGCAACATAGGTGACCTAGATTATCCTACTGAGTGAAGTAAATCAGAAAGACAAATATCCTGATATCACTTATACGTGGAATCTAAAATATGCCACAAATGAACTGATCTATGAAACAGAAAGACTCCCAGACAGAACAGACTTGGAGTTGCCAGTGCGGAGGGGGGCCAGGTAACTGTTGGATTGGGAGTTTGGGATTAGCAGATGCAGACTATTATATATAGAAAGGATAAACAACAACCTCCTACTGTGTAGCACAGGGAACTATATTCAGTATTCTGTGATAAATCATAATGGAAAAGAATATGAAAAAGAATGGACACATATGTATAAATGCATCACTTTGCTGTGCAGCAGAAATTAACTCAACACTATAAATCAATTGTACTTAATAAATTGAAAAAAATGTTGGCAATGTCCTTTATACAAAATTCCATCATAGTTATGATGAGATCTCACATTAAGATTTTTTTTGGCTGTGCCAGGTCTTCATTGGAATGCATAGGCTTTCTGTAGTTGCAGGGCAGAAGCTTAGTTGCCCCGAGGTATATGGGATTTTAGTTCCCCCACCAGGAATCAAACCTACATCCCTTGCGTTGGAAGGTGGATTCTAAACCACAGGAACACCAAGGAAGTCCCTCACATTAAGATTTCTACCTTTTGGTAATTTTCCTTCTTGAAACTACTCAATGCTTCAGTATTACAACTGGCTCATCATCCAGATTATTAGAAGATTTAACTCTAGTTTATTTCCCTACTCAGCAGACATTTCAACAATTCCATATATATTACATAGCAGCCATGTGCAAGGTTAAAGAGAGAAAACGAGATTCTTGAACTGGGTATTGACAAAGCACCTTGCAGTTGGATAAACACCAACTAACACTTAGTTTCTCTTCTGTACAAGAGTCCTTAAATGACCTCTGTTGTATGTGACCTCTGATGTGTTCGACCTCTGGGGTATTTGCCACTTATTTTTTATGGAGAGCTGCATGATGGCCCTTTAGAACTCTGAGCAAGTAAACCAATAGATGTCTGCATGGAATTGTGACTGAACTTCAGAACTTAGAAATGTTAGATAATTACCAAACAATAT
The DNA here is from genome assembly GCF_003369695.1 of Bos indicus x Bos taurus. Classification (NCBI taxonomy): domain Eukaryota; kingdom Metazoa; phylum Chordata; class Mammalia; order Artiodactyla; family Bovidae; genus Bos; species Bos indicus x Bos taurus. The sequence continues at coordinate 68,684,925 of NC_040092.1, read as the reverse complement.
CAGGGGCAAAAAAAGAGATGCTATTTTCTTTATACAGTTTAAGCATGTAAAATCTAATCTCAGTTTTATGAAGTAATATATATATACACATTGAAAAAATTATGGAGAGCACTAACCTATCTCCAGTTACCAGAGGTTAGCTCAAGGTGAAGGGATAAGAGCTGACTCTTTCTTTTATATGCTGTAGTTTCTTCTCCAAAATTTCTACAGTTTAACATTTGTAATGAAAAAAAATAAAGATTCTTTTCAAAAAATTATTTTAGATCTATCAATTAACTATGAAGCTGTTCCTGTTGCTGTTTAAATTATTGAAATGAAATCTACAGATCACGTCCATGTTAAATTTGTCTGGTTCTCATGACAATGTTATACTTACGTAGGAAATAGAGAAGTGAAGCAAAAAGTCCATTTTGTCTTTGGTTTCTGTGGCATCTCTCGTTTCCTCTTCCTGAACTTGCCTGTTTTTTATTAGACTGGCTACTGTCTCCTCCATTGCATGCTCCCAGGAGTTTGTAAGAGAGAAGAACCCACCCTTGGGTTTCCCAAGGACTAAAACCTATTATGCATTTAATGGACTTATTTCTTTGGTATAACTTTCTGCAAACAGCAGAAAATATACCCGAGATCCCCACTAGGACCCATAACACAAAAATGTTCATTTACAAACCATAATATCTAATGAGATGAACCACTCCGTGGAAATAATAATCGCTAACATCCGCCACAGGCGCCTGTCGGCCTGTGTGGGCACCCGGGTCTCCATTCCTGCGGGCGTTCTTCTTGCCTCCTCAGCCTGAACAGCACCCCGGGTCACACGCCCAGTGCTTCACTGACTCTGCTGCATATCGGTCTCAACACAGGACCCTCTGATGAATTCATTACTGCCCTGTCTTTGTGACAGGGAAATATCTTCGGTCAGACCGACTTACCCAGAGATGCACTGTCCTAACCCAGGGCTTTCTGACTTCAGACCCCAGTAAACCACACAGACCCAGTTCTGGCTGAAGATGAAGCAAGGTCACTTCCTTCACACATGGTTCCCAGCTTACCAAGAGAGTTGCACAAAATCCAGGATCAGCTCCTTGCTTTTAAATTTAATGCATTCATTTAATGCCTTATTATCTAGATTCTAAAAATTAACATATGGAAGTAGTATCTTTCTTTTAAATCACTGTGTATCAAATATTTTTGAGTCATTGTGAGGAACCTCTAGGTCGATGCTTGCTTAAAAATTTATTTAGCTCACACATACTTCTATAACATTTCAGAAAGAGAAAAAGAGAGCCCTTTTTAGAATTAGAAACAAGACTTTTTAAAAGAAGGAAAAAGCAATATGATTCAGGGAGCAGAGTAACCAGACAGTAATGAGAACCTCACACATAACTAAAGGCTGAAGATCAGCATCAGGGATATAGAAGACTGCTTTAAATTCTTCAAAACTGAGTATTTATTTCATCAGTTTCATTTCCATAGAAATACATAATTTACTGCACCTTGGGTTATATACACTCTCTCAAGTAACTGTGGCTGGAGAAACTTAACAAATTCTGAGGAAGACGCACACAGTTCATTTTAAAATATACCCTCTAGGTATTTTAGTATCCTGTAAAGCTTAATGGGGACACAAAACAGCACTTTTTTTTCCTGAGAACAATACATTTGGCTGAAGGACTTTAACATTTTGTCTTGTTGCTCCTGAGAGCAGTCACACACAGAAGGGACAGCTGGGGGACAAAGAACACCCTCTCCAGACATGGATGAGTCCCCTGGCAGAAAGCTGATGGAAAGTCACTTAAACTCTATTCATTTCTGCTGTTTCCTAATGAACTAAGCCAATTGCTACAGATAATTCACATATCAATAATGGACTGAGATCATGACTGTCTCATAGGATAAATAAAAGCCTAGAACCATGTTTTTCCAATTTGGTCACAGTTTTGATAAAACAGCACTCTAGACAAAATTTGAACAGTTTTAGTCATTTTAGTAAGCAGGTCCTCATTCAATAGTTTATATATGGTTGTTGTTCGGTCGCTAAATTCCAACTCTTTGCAACCTCATGGACTGCAGCACACCAGGCTTTCCTGTCCTTCACTATCTCCTGGAGTTTGCTCAAATTCATGTCCACTGAGTCAGTGATGCCATCCAACCATCTCATCCTCTGTCATCCCCTTCTCCTCCTCCTTCCCTCAATCTTTCCCAGCATCAGGGTCTTTTCCAGTGAGTCAGCTCTTCACATCAGGTGGCCAAAGTATTGGAGCTTCAGCATCAGTTCTTCCAATGAATATTCACTGGATGGTTTACATATAATTAAGTCAGAATGGACTCAGTTATAACTAGTGATAGAAGGACCACCACCAGACCAAGACTGACCCTTAATGAAGGATCCTAGGACCTTATTGCAGCTCTCAAATTTAACCAAAACCCTTCCTGCTGAGTCTCATCCACGGGCCACTCCAGGTAGGTCTTGGTGTTCATGATCTTCCGCAGCTTACAGAAGCGCTGGGGAATGGCCTTCTTGTCAATGGGCTCCAGCAGAATCAGAATGGCAGCATCATTGTTCTCATCAAAGAGACGGAAATGGGAGAAGTCCAGCTCATACTTGCACCACTCGCTCTTCACAAAGTTCTCCGAAAGCACAAAGATGGTTTTGTGGCTCTTTTCAATGGAGTCAATGATGTTGTCGATAATCCACTTGCCAGGAATGAAGTCTCGCTTATGAAGACACAGCTTAAAGGGAGGGTTGAAGTGCTCCAGCTCCTGGACCATGAGGTTCTCCACCCAGTAGGAATCCCGCTCGCTGTAGGACACGAAGGCGTCGTAGCAGATGTCCCTGCGGGGAGCCTTCCTGGGCTTCCTCTTGGCCTGCAGCCACGCCCACATCATCTTCATGTACCACAGTCCGTGGAAACGGTGACACAGCACCCCCGTGAGCAGGAGCAACAGGAAGAGGGCACAGCACGCTGCGGACACCACGGCCGCCCTGTGGCATTCAGAAAGGGAGAGCCGGGCGTCCTGCACCCGCTGGCCCCGCACATGGGAGGGAGAGTCACAGCGGTAGTCATCGGGCCAGTCGACCAGGACACGGCCCAGTGCCTGCTGTCCCTGTGTGAAGGACAGGAAGTCACAGGAGCAAATGAAGTTGTTGCCACCGGCCTCCAACGTCTTCAGTTGCTGAAAAGAATCAAGTTGTTCCTTTGAGAAAGTATTTATTATATTTCTGCTAATTCTCATAACTGATAACACGGGTAAGAAGGAGGCATCTGGTAGAGTCTTCAACTTATTTCTGGAAATATAAAGTTCTTTGAGTTGTGGCAAAATCAAAGAAAATGAATCGAGATTGTTATTGCTAACATCTAAAATTTCCAGGGTCTGGGGAAGGCACTGGGTTAAACTGTGTATCCTTGTGCTGGATAAGTTCAGCTGTTTCATTTTTCCTGGCCACTGACAAGTTTCAGGCATTGAAAGAAAATTATTCTTACTGATATCAAGGTTATTCAGATTTTCCAGAGTAAGCAAAAGTTCTCCCGTTTTTTCTAGTGATTTCAAACGATTCTGCCTTAAAACCAAGGTTTGAAGGAAGGGCCAGGCATCCTTACAGGCTGAGTTTTTCAAGGTTTCTTCAGACATTAAGTTTTCACTGAGATCCAAATATTCTAATGATTTTAAATGTTGTGAAAGTAAACAAGGAACCAGAAAAACCTTACTGTTTTCTATTGTGACTCTTTTAACTCTGCCTGTGAGTGGATATATACTACTCAGATCATGAAATAAGAAAAACTGTGGAATATGCAACTTCCGTATTGTTAACGTCTCCACATTACCTAGGTGTCTAATTCTGTCCAAACTCAGTGCTCTAAAATCGCCAATTCCATCATGGGTACAGTCATCAAACTCTACTTCTAAGATCCCAGAAACATAGTTAAACAGTTTGACAACTTCAACAAAACTTTCATCGGTGAATTGCACATTTCTAAATATAAGCTTTTTAACCGATGTACTCATTTCACTGATGGATGCTTCTGAAAAATGGAAAGTGTGCAAATTAGTATCTCTCAGTTCAAAACAATCTAAGGAACTTACAATATCTACAAGAATGTCCACGAGTAAAACAGGCTGCTTCAGATGTAGAATCAGATGGCTAATGTTCTGGATTGACTTTAAACTCTTTGGCACATATATCTGCAGATTTTGAGCACTGATCTCAAGCTCCTCAAGAAAAGTCAGTCCAGTGAAATCCTTTTCATGAATCTCAGTGAAGCTGTTACTATTTCCTACTTTTAGGGTCCGCAGATTTGGGAGATGAGAAAAAAGAGATGTTTCCCCAAGTGTTTTGTATAAATTTCCCAGTAAGTTTAAGAATTTCAAGACATAAAGGGACCTGAACCAGGAGGATGATAAGTTAGATAAGCGATTATAGGATAAGTCCAAATATTCAAGATTCCTCAGGTGAAAAAAAGAATCTTCCTCCACTGTGTGAATTTCATTGGCCCCCAGCCTCAGAGTCTTCAGGTTCACACACCTCTGCAGGTCTCTGTTGCCGACATAGGTGATCTCATTGTTGGACAGGTCAAGGCTTTTCACACCTGCCGTGAGACCAGAGGGGATGGAGTTTAAAGATCTGGAATGGCCATCGCAGACACCAGTTGGGTCACAAGACAGAGAAGAAGCCTGGTCAGAGGCTCCTTCCGTGGACAGGATGATGACAGCCCAGACCCATGCTGTCCACAAAGCACGTGGCATTGTCCAGTGATTTGACCTACAAAGAAAAGAGGTTCAAATGAATGACTGTGTTTGACATCATGGCTTAATTCCAGTTCTTGAGAAATGTTCTGTAAGATATAAAACATGGGACTTCCCTGGGGTCCAGTGGTTAAGAAGCCACCTGCCAATGCAGGAGACTCAGCTGCACCACAGCTACTGAGCCCATGTGCTGCAAGTACTGAAGCCCATGCACCTAGAATCCATGCTCCACAACAAGAGAAGCCACCTCAATGAGAAGCCCACACGCAGCAACACAGACCGAGCCAGCCATAAATGAATGAGATATAACACACATCAGCTCAGTTCAGTCACTCAGTCGTGTCCGACTCTTTGTGACCCCAAGGACTGGAACACGCCAGGCCTCCCTGTCCATCACCAACTCCCAGAGTTTACTCAAACTCATGTCCACTGAGTCAGTGATGCCACCCAACCATCTCATCCTCTGTCGTCCCCTTCTCTTCCTGCTGTCAATCTTTCCCAGCATCAGGTTCTTTTCAAGTGAGTCAGTTCTTCACATCAGGTGGCCAAAGTATTGGAGTTTCAGCTTCAGCATCAGTCCTCCAATGAATATTCAGGACTGATTTACTTTAGGATGGACTGGTTGGATCTCCTTGCTGTCCAAGGGACTTTCAAGAGTCTTCTCCAACACTACAGTTCAAAAGCATCAATTCTTCACACACACACACATATACACCAAGAAATAACCAAGAGGGAAATGGAATATATGAATAGGATAAAAAATGAACTCCCTAACACCTCCAACAACACTAACACAGGTAGACCACCACTGAACAATGACATAAAAAGCACAGTACCACGTAGGAATATGGAGCAGGACCAATCATGGATTGAAAAATGAGTAAATGAATTATAGAGGATGAAAAAGCAAGCAGTTTAAGAAAAGGGCTAGGCTTAACCAAGTGGATTTACCACCTCCTACCTGTACCCTTCAGATCTTCCACTAGAACACACCTCTTGTCTGACCTGATGCCCCCAAGAGTTAGAGGTCTCACAAAGCCAAACAACAGCTCTCTCTGACCACCTTTCACTAGAAGCAGCTCCAGGAAGAGTGTGCTCTTTAACCAAAAGAAAAAGGTTCCATGCTCTTCAACCTGTTTTGCACTTAACGACTAGCATACAGGAGGGATGCTGAGAATCCCAGGCAGAGCAAGGGGGTTTGTTGGGTTGAGGGACAATCAGACCATCAGAACTTTCTCTTCCTGAGAAACTAAGTGCAGAAAGCAGTGTTTGACTCGGTGTGTGTGTGTGTGTGTGTGTGTGTGTGTGTGCTCGCGCCCGTGCTCAGTGGCTCAGTCATGTCTGACTCTTTGCAACTCCATGGACTGTAGTTCACCAGGCTCCTCTGTCCACGAAATTCTCCAGGCAAGAACACTGGAGTGGGTTGGCATTTCCTCCTCCAGGGAATCTTTCTGACCCAGGGATCAAACCCATGTCTCCTATGTCTCCGCACTGCAGGAGGATTCTTTACCTGCTGAATCACTGAGGAAGCTGTTTGACTCAGTACCTTTTTCAAAAGATCATTTTGGGGAAACAACAATACTACCTTTGCCAATACTCACACGTCCATCTAAGGGTGAGTGTGCCTCCTCAAGGCTCTCTATTCCAACCCGATGTCTACGCATCTGTCTTTGTACTGGCAACATTACATATATGACTCATCTTCATATCCAGAAGAGCAAGGCCTTCCTCCTTGTTCTTCTTTAAGTGAGCCTTGGTTAGTCTTGGCCCTCTGTATATTCTTATGAACTACAGAATTAGCTTAACAGTTTCAAAAACAAAATCCATTGATTTTTAATTGGCAATACCATCAATCTATAGATAATTTGGGAATTATTGACATCATTATAATATTGAAGTTCTCAATTCATGAGCATGATATATTTCTATTTATTTTGGTCTTCTTTATTGCAATAATACCTTATGATTTTTCCATACAGAGGTCTTGGCATATTTTTGTGATATTTATTCCTAGGTATTTGACACTTTTGAAGTTTTAAAAATAGTATTACTTATATATGGCATGTACCTATATATACAGAGAGAGAAATTCAATTAAATTTTACATATTTACCATACATTGAGCAACCTTGCAAAACTAATTCAGCAATTTTCACAGTTTATAAATTCCTGGTTTTTTGCTACATACATAATCATATCATCCAGGCATAATGATCGTTTTATTTCCTTTTTTCATTTGATTTCCTTTTTCCTTATACTTTATTCTGTTTATTCATAAATGCTGAATTTTATCAAATTCTTTTTTTCTTCCTGTAACTATTGAGATAATAACATTTCCTTCTTTACTTTGTTAATAAACATTGGTGACTACACAGATAAACTTTAGTGTTAAGGCAACCTCGCATTTTTAAAATAAACCCATTTGTCTGGATGTGTTATCCTTAAGAATGCTCAAACTACCACACAATTGCACTCATCTCACATGCTAGTAAAGTAATGCTCAAAATTCTCCAAGCCAGGCTTTAGCAATACATGAACCGTGAACTTCCAGATGTTCAAGCTGGTTTTAGAAAAGGCAGAGGAACCAGAGATCAAATTGCCAACATCCACTGGATCATCGAAAAAGTAAGAGAGTTCCAGAAAAACATCTATTTCTGCTTTATTGACTATGCCAAAGCCTTTGACTGTGTGGATCACAATAAACTGTGGAAAGTTCTGAAAGAGATGGGAATACCAGACCACCTGACCTGCCTCTTGAGAAACCTGTATGCAGGTCAGGAAGCAACAGTTAGAACTGGACATGGAACAACAGACTGGTTCCAAATAGGAAAAGGAGTTCGTCAAGGCTGTATATTGTCACCCTGTTTATTTAACTTATATGCAGAGTACATCATGAGAAACGCTGGGCTGGAAGAAACACAAGCTGGAATCAAGATTGCTGGGAGAAATATCAATAACCTCAGATATGCAGATGACACCACCCTTATAGCAGAAAGTGAAGAGGAACTCAAAAGCCTCTTGATGAAAGTGAAAGTGGAGAGTGAAAAAGTTGGCTTAAAGCTCAACATTCAGAAAACTAAGATCATGGCATCTGATCCCATCACTTCATGGGAAATAGATGGGGAAACAGTGGAAACAGTGTCACACTTTATTTTGGGGGGCTCCAAAATCACTGCAGATGGTGACTGCAGCCATGAAATTAAAAGACGCTTACTCCTTGGAAGGAAAGTTATGACCAACCTAGATAGCATATTCAAAAGCAGAGACATTACTTTCCCAACAAAGGTTCGTCTAGTCAAGGCTATGGTTTTTCCAGTGGTCATGTATGGATGTGAGAGTTGGACTGTGAAGAAAGCTGAGCGCCGAAGAATTGATGCTTTTGAACTGTGGTGTTGGAGAAGACTCTTGAGAGTCCCTTGGACTGCAAGGAGATCCAACCAGTCCATTCTGAAAGAGATCAGCCCTGGGATTTCTTTGGAAGGAATGATGCTAAGGCTGAAACTCCAGTACCCTGGCCACCTCATGTGAAGAGTTGACTCATTGGAAAAGACTCTGATGCTGGGAGGGATTGGGGACAGGAGGTAAAGGGGACGATAGGATGAGATGGCTGGATGGCATCACTGACTCGATGGACATGAATTTGAGTGAACTCTGGGAGTTGGTGATGGACAGGGAGGCCTGGCATGCTGCGATTCATGGGGTCGCAGAGTCGGACGTGACTGAGCAACTGAACTGAACTGATTATCCTTTTTATATATTTCTGGATTTTGTTTATAGTATTTTGTTTAGAATTTCTGAATCTATATTCATAAATAAAATTGCCTTTTGAATTTCCTTCCTCCTAATGCTGTTGTTGTTGTTAAATACATTAAATACATTAACAGTTACAGAATGATTCAGATTTTCTTTTTATTCTTTTGTCAGTTATGTTTTTCAAGGAATTTATCAAATTTTCTCCTAATTTGTCAAACTTACTGACATAGTTACTTACATCCTCTTATTATTTTAATGTCTACAGGACCTCTATTCTACTCCTTAGATGAGTTATTCATGCCTGCTTTCTTTTTCGATTGTCTTGTCAGAGGTTTATCATCTTTATTAGCATTTTCAAAAAACCAACTTTTCAGTCAACAGAGCCTCGATTCTCTACTTCATTAATTTGTATTCTTATATTACTATTTTCTTCCTTCTGCTTTCTCTGGATTTATTTTAACGTTCTCATTTGCGCTTCCTTGGACAGATGTTTCCTCATTCACTTTCAGCCGTTCCTCACTGCTGACATACCTGCTTCAGGTCATGGATTTTCCTCTGGGCACTAGTTTAGCTATGTCTCCATGTCTCTCTCCACTCTGCTCTTTCCATACTTTGGTCTCTTCAAGTTTCAGTCTAAACATTTTCTTCTGATCTATTTTCTAGTTTTTTTTTCTTCAACTATGTTTAATTTACTGTTAAATCTACCCACTGATTTTAAATTTTTTATTATTACAGTTTTAAGCTATGTAATTTCTATTTGGTTCCTTTACACATCTGCCATGTCATCGCTGCTGCTGCTGCTGCTGCTGCTAAGTCGCTTCAGTCGTGTCCAACTCTGTGCGACCCCACAGACGGCAGCCCACCAGGCTCCCCATCCCTGGGATTCTCCAAGCAAGAACACTGGAGTGGGTTGCCATTTCCTTCTCCAATGCATGAAAGTGAAAAGTGAAAGTGAAGTCACTCAGTTGTGTCCGACTCAGCAACCCCATGGACTGCAGCCTACCAGGCTCCTCCATCCATGGGATTCTCCAGGCAAAATAGTTTCAAATTCTCTGCCAAAATTTTCAGCCTTGATTTTTATCACTTTGAACACAGTATCACAGTCTGACAAGCTGCAGAGCATTTTTGACAGCCTCAGAAGACAGGGAGTTAAGTGTTAAGGTCTGGGGCAGTCATGGATTGGATAGGAAAGGCCAAATTAGAGGAAGATAAGTCCTTACAGAGGTTCCATCACAGCTCTGATTTATCCAGATGGCTCAGGCGGCCTCAATCTCTGAATAAGGACCAAGATCATTTCTGGAAAGCTAGTGCTCACGGGTACCTAGCACTAGGCAGCAAAGGAAAATTTGCTTCAGAAGAAGACAGCATCATCCTAGGCCTCAGATGTCATTTGAAAATCTGAAACAAGTTTTCAGATACAATGTCCAGTATAAAACAAAAACAACCAGGCACTAACGGAAGCAAGGTAATAAGCACAAGAAGAGCAGAAACAGCAGACAATAGACACGAACCCACAGAGGCCACAGATCCAGCATTGTCCCCACCTCTAAAAGTAACAGAGTTAAGATGAAATGACTATTACTGTTTGCGCCTATGTCTATGCCACTGTCTTCCTGCTTAATCATTGTTGGAGGAAAAATCCTCTTAGTATAATTTTACTGAACAACCAAAATTTACTTGATTTTTGTCCACTTTGTAAGATAGTACACAAATCTTAAGGAATCTATACCAATTTTTTTTTATTATACTAAGATTTAAAGTCAAATATGACTATGCCAAAGCCTTTGACTGTGTGGATCACAATAAACTGTGGGAAATCCTGAAAGAGATGGGAATACCAGACCACCTGACCTGCCTCTTGAGAAACCTGTATGCAGGTCAGGAAGCAACAGTTAGAACGGGACATGGAACAACAGACTGGTTCCAAATAGGAAAAGGAGTACGTCAAGGCTGTATATTGTCACCCTGCTTATTTAACTTATATGCAGAGTACATCATGAGAAACGCTGGGCTGGAAGAAACACAAGCTGGAATCAAGACTGCCGGGAGAAATATCAATAACCTCAGATATGCAGATGACACCACCCTTATAGCAGAAAGTGAAGAGAAACTAAAAAGCCTCTTGATGAAAGTGAAAGTGGAGAGTGAAAAAGTTGGCTTAAAGCTCAACATTCAGAAAACTAAGATCATGGCATCCGATCCCATCACTTCATGGGAAATAGATGGGGAAACAGTGGAAACAGTGTCACACTTTATTTTGGGGGGCTCCAAAATCACTGCAGATGGTGACTGCAGCCATGAAATTAAAAGACGCTTACTCCTTGGAAGGAAAGTTATGACCAACCTAGATAGCATATTCAAAAGCAGAGACATTACTTTCCCAACAAAGGTCCGTCTAGTCAAGGCTATGGTTTTTCCAGTGGTCATGTATGGATGTGAGAGTTGGACTGTGAAGAAAGCTGAGTGCCGAAGAATTGATGCTTTTGAACTGTGGTGTTGGAGAAGACTCTTGAGAGTCCCTTGGACTGCAAGGAGATCCAACCAGTCCATTCTGAAGGAGATCAGCCCTGGGATTCCTTTGGATGGAATGATGCTAAAGCTGAAACTCCAGTACTTTGGCCACCTCATGCGAAGAGTTGAGTCATTGGAAAAGACTCTGATGCTGGGAGGGACTGGGGGCAGGAGGAGAAGGGGACAACAGAGGATGAGATGGCTTGATGGCATTACTGACTTGATGGACGTGAGTCTGAGTGAACTCTGGGAGTTTGTGATGGACAGGGAGGCCTGGCGTGCTGTGATTCATGGGGTTGCAAAGAGTCAGACACAACTGAGCAACTGAACTGAACTGATGCCCATTTTAAAATTTGTCCTCGCTTCTTTTTCTCTTTAAAAGGTGAAGTGTATATGAGCAGAGGTCTTGGGCTATTTCATATAAATGTTATATGACACCTATTGCATGACCAGTTTTCAACAAATAATAATTATTGATAATGCTAAAACTATGGTTAACAACTTGATACTTAAGGTTAGAATTACTTGTCTCTCCTCACATTTCCTCAAGACATTATAGCAGGGGGCAGAGAACTCTTCAGTGTAAGACACCAGGAAAGGGAAGGGATGCTCAAGTTAGATGGAGTGGAGTCACATCTAATGAAGGATGTGGACCTGCACAAAGTATAAAAATCATGTGCCTAAAGAATTCAGAAAGTTGCCAGAGTGGTGAGGAATTATTGGTCCCAGACTTAGGATAGGACAGGAGTCTGAGGAGTAAGCCTGGCATTAGAGGCGATCTAGCTGAGAGGAAGCTGAAGCCCTGTGGCTCAGAGTGAAAGCAGGAGCAGACCTCTCTCCAGGGCAAGGGCTGGGATGCCGAGGTGAAGCCGGACTGGAGAGGGACAGGCTGGTGGCCAGATGCCTGGCAGAGAAGTGCAAGTGGGCTCTCCATAAAGCCAGGCGCAGAGAAGAGGCTACACCTTCTGTGAACAGGGCCCTCACAAATCTCTGCCTTCTGACCCTCGGTCTCCACCTGGCTAGAAGCTAGCATCCTAGAAATCTCCCATAAGGTCTGCCACAAATGCTGGTATGGATCCAAATATTAAAAGATATCAGTTTAGTTCAGTCACTCAGTCGTGTCTGACGCTTTGCGACCCCATGGACTGCAGCACACTAGGCCTCCCTGTCCATCGCCAACTCCCAGAGTTTACTCAAATTCATGTCCATTGTGTTGGTGATGCCATCCAACCATCTCATCCTCTGTCGTCCCCTTTTCCTCCTGCCTTCAATCTTTCCCAGCATCAGGGTCTTTTCAAATAACTAAGAATTTTTCAGAACTTAAGAAAAATGTAAGTTCATGAATTATAAATGTATATTAAATCCCAAGCAAAAAAAAAGAATAGAAATTTCTCATCTAACCTCAAAACAATGGAATAATAGCCCCAAAGGGCTGAGAAAACATACCTGTTAGTCTAGACATTTACATCCATTTAAATAATCATCCAAGAGTAAAGCTAAGACATTTCCAGACATTAAAGACCTAAAGAAGAATTTTATGCATAGACAGTTGTTAAAAGAAGTACCCAAATACATATGTTCTTTAGCAACATGGAAAATAAACCTAGTAAGAATAGATAGCAAGAAGCAACAACCGGATTTTTTTAAACATAACGATAGATAAGGAAGAAGACAGCACTCAGAAACTCAGACATGCCTCTTCTGTATGAGGGCACAGTGATGTAAATTTTAAATGATATTGTGGAGATAAAAAAAATTTTTGACAAGCAATTTACTTAAAGATATTTATGAAGAGGTTACACCAAGATGCCACATATAATTAATTATGCTCAATCAGCAAAATCAAAACAAGATATTTAACCAATCAAATCAAATTCTTAAGTAACACAATGAAAAAAAAATTAACTGACGGCTTAGAAACTTCCAAAACAAGTTGTCAACTTCAGGCAATGTTTGTAAAATGCGTTCACTACAAAAAGTTTAAAGATACAAATGTTTTCTGCTCAGAACAGGAAGAAACAAAATACTGGTGAATAAGGATATCTGCCTTTTTTGTGTCTCTACTTTCAAGTCAGGTCATCCTACTTCCCAGTTGCTTTTTGCCAAGATCTGAGTTAGCAACATTGCAGGCAGTGCAGAGGAGACCTTTTACAAGAGTACAAGCATCTCACCCACCTGAACTGCTCACACCCAGAACAATTTCTATTCTCCCAGATTTTTTTTTCTCCCCAAACAGGAAAAAGTATTTTCCTGCCTGGGATAGAAGTTCTAAACACAAGTTCTCATTTATAGAGGTTCAAAGGGCGTGAAGCCCACCCCGGGGACAGAGGCCAGGCTCGGGGTGCGGGGAGCGAGAGTCCTGGGCAGATCCGAGTCCTGACCCTGTCCCACTTCTGAGCCCTGGTGGGAAATCCCAGCCCTGGAAGCCGGGTCTCTGCGGTAAGCAGTGAGCGCAGACGCACCTGTGCACCCCGGAAAGCTTCCACCTGGGCCCCGTCACAGCCGCTTCGAGTGAAAGAGGCGGGAGCGGCCGGGTCAGGCACAGCGGCCGGCGAGAGGGCGGCCCTTCGGGGAACCTTGGCCACCCGCCCCTCGCCTCCGGGAACGCGGCCGCCCGCAGCGCGGAGCCCCGCTAGGAGGCTCCAGGACTCTGCGCTCCGCCGCCGCCCGCGGACACCCGGACGCCGAGGGCTGGGCGAACCCCGGCCGCGCCCCCGTCCCTTTCCGGGCGGCCCCCGCTCCTCCCCGGGACTGCGCGGGCGGGGCGGCGGGAGCGTCGCGGCCTCGGGGCCCAGTGCCCCACTCTCCCAGGGACCCGCGCGGTACGACGGGGGTCCCGGGTGCCGCCGACCGGGAAGCGGGGATGCCCAGCGCCCGCGTCCGCGCTCGGCCACCCTGGGGCCCTGCCTGCTTGGCCACCCGCCGGGTCCGGAGACGACTGCGGAGCGGGGATGCCAGCGGATCCTAATTCCTGACCGACGTACCTGGGACTTGCGCGGCCTTGCAGCGCCTTCCACAGCCTCCGGCCGGGAGCGGCCCGGGAAAAGCGCGGGAACGTGCGCACCCCCTCCTCGCGGGTGCGGGACCGCCGGTTCCGCGGAGTGCGCGTAACCCCTGCGGCCCAGCGCGCCGCCGCGCTTCCCCACGGTCTCCGGCGGGGACCGTGACCCGGGTGCTGCCCGGACAGCTGCCGGGTGCTGCCCGGGTCGGAGGAGGGCGCTGGGGCCCGGGTTGCGGGGAGATGCTTCACGCCTCCGTGTGGGATTCCCCCACCACACAGTTAGATTTCGAAACCAACGAGAAGGCTTATTACCCAACCAGTATTTTCCTGAAGCCTCGAGCACCCAAAGCCTATTACCCTGAAACACTCGGTCTTTAAACTCCACCTCTCCATTCTTCTTGCACCCGTGGATGCCCAAATTCAGGCTCACCCCTGCCCCTACGCCCTCTTCAACACTATTTCCCCGTCAGCATATCTACACGGCCCACCTCCACTCTCAAGTTTACAGTCTCCTGCATTAGAATAACTCATCAATCACTATCCAAACCAACGCAGCAGAATTTTGCCTGAAGAGCAGATGAGGATGAGACGGAGTTTAAACATTTCAGTCCTGTGGTGGTCCCTTTGTGGTGCGCTGACTGTCCGTCCGTAGCTGCCTGCCACCTGCCATCCCTGCTCTTATGATGAAAAGATGTGGACTCCACTTGCGTCTACGATTTGAGCCTAAGCATTTCCATCCTTGTTTCTCAAAGTGGGTAATTCCCAAAACAAACAGCCTAGTTTGGCTTTCTTCTTTGCCACAGAAACTAGTGAAGCGTGTCTGTAAGGGAAACGAACTACCTTGATAGTCATAAACTACATTTTATTTTCATAATTACATTTGCCCTTCCTAAATTGAGATCAGAGACTGAAGAAGCATTCTTGTTCCTCTTTGACACAGGAGGAAATGCCATGCAAATTCTAAGTGGCAGAAATGAGACTTGAAACCAGAATTTTACCCGAAACTAAGGTTTCTTTCTTTCTATTCTACATGCCTAGTCCTCATTGCAAAGGCACCCCACTCCAGTACTCTTGCCTAGCAAATCCCATGACGGAGGAGCCTGGTAGGCTGGGGTGGCTAGGAGTCAGACATGACTGAGTGACTTCACTTTCACTTTTCACTTTCATGCACTGGAGAAGGAAATGGCAACCCACTCCAGTGTTCTTGCCTGGAGAATCCCAGGGACAGGGGAGCCTGGTGGGCTGCTGTCTCTGGGGTTGCACAGAGTCAGACACGACTGAAGTGACTTAGCAGCAGCAGCAGCAGGTCTCATTAAAGGCCCCAGTCTCAGGCAAACTTAATCTACAGGCATGAACGTGAACTTGAGAGGGTGGAATCTGGTTTTCTGTACAGTTTACTGATTACCTGTGGACTTTTCTCCTCATTCCTGACCATCCTGGCTCTCCAGTTGTCGGAAAGACTTCCTTCTTATTACTTCAAAATCCCCCCCACCCTTCCTCATGATTTCTCAAGTGGATCCTTGGGAAAACTTCTTTCCAATTTTTTTGCCCTGAAACTAAAACCTCTGTTCTTTCTCTGTGAATCTTTTCTAGTAGAGCTGCCTAGATAGACTGATGTTATTGCTTTGTAATCCCAAAGTCGATTAGAATATTCTGACAAAATAAGGTAAAAATCATGTATTTACCCACAACGTATTACCAGTATCATCTCCTCGCAATGAAGATTTCTCCTACACTCTCCTCAAAACTCCGCATGTTCTCCTCTGGCACATCTTTGTACGTGTTCAGTTCTTCACATTTTCAAAGCATTTTCATATGAATCTTTTCACTTGAGTCTCCCAATAGCAGGTGAAATAAATAGTTTTGATATTATAACACCTTTCAGTTCAAGTGATTAAAGAATTTGACTCAAGCCATATGGCTCACAGCCAAGTGGCAAAACCCAGGTCAGAGTCCAAAATACCTTAGCTTCTTTTTGGTAGGATATCAGACCTTCTCTAACTCAAAACTTATTTAACCACAAAACTTATTTTTTTTAAAAAAATGAACACAATATGAAAATGTATTCACTTAAATATAACTTTAATGGTATCCATATTTTTGAGAATCTGACTGAAATTCTAAAATGAAGTTATCAAAAAAAGTCTGTGTCTTATTCACATAAAATATTTTGTACTAGTTAAAGAAAATAATAAAAAATAACATCCATCAAAAATCACTTAATGAAAATCTGCTGTAATCCTTGCACTAATTAATATACAGATCTTTGTACACAAATAATCGTTCTTCAAAATGTTTCTACTTTGAACAATGTCAATAACATCTGTAATTTTTGAAGAATAGAATTTAATAGTCCCTATGTAAAATGAATATAATCAGATTGATTATATTCTTTGCAGCTAAAGATGGAGAAGCTCTATACAGTCAGCAAAAACAAGACCAGGAGCTGAGTGTGGATTCAGACTTAAATTGAAGGTAGGGAAAACCACTAGGCAATTCGGGTATGTGTGCTGGTGGTTCAGTCATGCCCGACTCTTGCAACCCGACAGGCGGCGGCCCGCAGGCTCCTCTGTCCATGGGATTCTCCAGGCAAGAACACTGGAGTGGGTAGTCATTCCGCCTCCAGGAGGTCTTCACCCAGGGATCGAACCTGCTTCTCCTGACTACAGGCAGATTCTTTACCCACTGAGCTACCAGGGAATGACTTAAAAATCCCTTATGAGTATACAGTGGAAGTGACAAATACATTCAAGGGATTAGATCTGATAAACAGAGTGCCTGAAGAGCTATGGATTGAGGTTCCTGACATTGTACAGGAGGTGGTGATTAAAACCATCCCCAAGAAAAAGAAATGCAAAAAGGCAAAATGATTGTCTGACAAGGCCTTACAAATAGCTGAGAAAAGAAGAGAAGGGAAAGGCAAGGGGAAAAAAGGAAAGTTATACCCAACTGAATGCAGAGTTCCAAAGAACAGCAAAGAGAGATAAGAAAGCCTTCCTAAGTGAACAATGTAAAGAAATAGAGGAAAACAATAGAATGGGAAAGACTGGTGTTGAAGAAGACTCTTGAGAGTCCCTTGGACTGCAAGGAGATCCAACCAATCCATTCTAAAGGAAATCAACCTTGAATACTCATTGGAAGGATCGATGCTGAAGTGGAAGCTTCAATACTTTGGCCACCTGATATGAAGAGCAAACTCATTGGAAAAGATCCTGAAGCTGGGAAAGAGATCTCTTTAAGAAAATTAGAGATACCAAGGGAACATTTCATGCAAAGATGGGCTCAATAAAGGACAGAAACAGTATGGGCCTAATAGAAGCAGAAGATATTAAGAAGAGGTGGCAAGAATACACAAAAGATCTATATAAAAAAGATATTAATGACCCAGATAACCATGTGGTGTGATCACTCAACTACAGCCAGATATCCTGGAATGTGAAGTCAAGTGGGCCTTAGGAAGCATCACTATGAACAAAGCTAGTGGAGGTGATAGAATTCCAGTTGAGCTATTTCAAATCCTGAAAGATGATGCTGTGAAAGTGCTGCACTCAATATGCCAGCAAATTTGGAAAACTCAGCAGTGGCTGAGGACTGGAAAAGGTCAGTTTTCATTCCAATCCCAAAGAAAGGCAATGCCAAAGAATGCTCAAAGTACCGCACATTTGCACTCATCTCACATGTTAGTAAAGTAATGCTCAAAATTCTCCATGCCAGGCTTCAACAGTACATGAACCAAGAACTTCTAGATGTTCAGGCTGGATTTAGAAAAGGCCAAGGAACCAGTGATCTAATTGCCAACATCCATTGTATCATAGAAAAAGCAAGAGAATTCCAGAAAAAACATCTACTTCTGCATCATTAACTACACTAAGGTCTTGACTGTGTGGATCACAACAAACTGTGGAAAATTCTGAAAGAGATGGGAATACCAGAGTACCTTACCTGTCTCTTGAGAAACCCGTATGCAGGTCAAGAAGCAGCAGGTAGAACCAGACATGGAACAACGGACCGGTTTCATAACAGGGAAAGGGTACGTCAAGGCTGTATATTGTCACCTTGCTTATTTAACTTATATGCAGAGTACATCATGAGAAACGCTGGGCTGGATGAGGCACAAGCTGGAATGAAGATTCCTGGGAAAAATAACAATACCCTCAGATATGCAGATGACACCACCCTTATGGGAGAAAGTGAAGAGGAACTAAGAGCCTCTTGATGAAAGTGAAAGAGGAGCGTGAAAAAACTGACTTAAAACTCAACATTCAAAAAACTAAGATCATGGCATCCAGTCCCATCACTTCATGGCAAATAGGAGGGGAAAATGTGGAAGCAGTGACAGACTTCCCTTCTTGGGCTCTGAAATCACTGGGGATGGTGAGTGCAGCCATGAAGTTAGAAGACAATTGCTTCTTGGCAGGAAAGCTATGACAAACCTAGACAGTGTATTAAAAAGCAAAGACATCACTTTGCTGACAAAGGTCATAGTCAAAGCTATGGTCTTTCTAGTAGTCATGTATGGATGTGAGAGTTGGACCATAAAGAAGGCAGAGTGCCAAAGAATTGATGCTTTCAAACTGTGGTGCTGAAGAAGACTCTCAAGAGTCCCTTGGACTGCAAGGAGATCCAACCAGTCCATTCTGAAGGAAATCAACCTTGAATACCCATTGGAAGGACCAATGCTGAAGTGGAAGCTTCAATACTTTGGCCACCTGATATGAAGAGCAAACTCATTGGAAAAGATCCTGAAGCTGGGAAAGGTTGAAGGCAAAAGGAGAAGAGGGCAGCAGAGTATAGATGGTTGGACGACATCACTGATTCAATGGACATGAACTTGGGTAAACTCCAGGAGATGATGAGGGATACGGAGGCCTGACATGCTGCAATCCATGGGGTCGCAAAGAGTCGGACATAACTTGGCAACTGGAAAACAACAATATTGCTAACATCAAATATGCGATTCTACTTAATATTTGCATTGGATAAATTTTCTGGCCACTGATAAGATTTAAGTGAAGAACCAAGTTGACACTGACCAAATTCAATGTTAGGTTTTTCTAAAGAAAGTAACATTCTCCAAAGTTTATATATTATTTTGTCTTAAATGAAAAGTATGTAGGTAGCACAAGGCATCCTCTGAACTGTTTTCAATTATTCTCCAATCATCAAATTTTCACTGAGATCCAAGTATCCTGTGGATTTTAAATATTGTGAAGGAAGATATGACATTGAGCAGACTTTGGCACTTTCAACCGTGAATGTCTTTAGTTAGTATAAAAAAGCATGTCTTTAAAGTTCTGTCATGGTGGAAAATTCTCATAGCTAAGCTCTCGTTATTACAGTTTCTATTCAGCCTGGTCTGATCATGGAATTTCAGATATCTTGCTATCCATTTTCCATTTTCCTGAAGTACAGTCTTCCAGTTCTACATCCTCTAAACAGATTTTCAAATCATCTTGTTTAATAGCTACAACTTCTTTAACTATTAGTTTTTTCATGGGCCCGAATGTGAGATTGTCTTCTGTTGCCTATGATCTCATATGAAGAGCAATATTTTTCACTTTTAAACATTTTGGAAACTTGGAAAATTTACCAAAACCTTCAGAATAAAATTGACCTCTTCATATGTGGTCAAAAGGTACAAATTCTCAGTTATCAGATGCATAAATTCTGGGAAAGTAATCTTCAGCAAGGTGACGATAATTAATAATACTGTTATTATAACTTTGAAAGTTGCTAAGAGAATAAGTCTTAAAAGTTCTCAACACAAGAAAAAATGGTAACTGAAGTGATGGATGTTATTAACATGCTGGATATTATGTAAAAAGGTTGTAATAATTATTTCACAACACATACATATATCAAATTATTAATAATAATAATATCAAAATTATTATTGTTGTATTATTAAACTAATACAGTATTACATGTCAATCATGTCTCAATAAAACTGGGAGGTGGGACACATCGAGATACCATGGCCTGTTCACTGTGTTGTTGTCGGTTGTGTCCAACACTTTGTGACCCCGTGGACCTAGCCCACCAGGTTCCTCTGTCCATGGGATTCTCCAGGCAAGAGTACTAGAGTGTGGTGCCATTTCCTTCTCCAAGAGATCTTCCCCACCCAGATATCAAACCTGCATCTCCTGCATTGACAGGCAGATTCTTTACCACTGAGCCACCAGGGAAGCCCACGTGCTCACTAGAATGGCTAAAGGAATAAAGACTGACAATACCAAGTGTTGATTAGGATACAGAACAAACGTTTTCATACACTGCTGCTGGCAGTGCAAAATGACACTCCCAGAAAGTTTGAAAGTTTCTTGTAAAATTATATTAACACCTTATCAATGACTCGGTAGTCTCAATCCTGGGTATTTACCGACTAGAAATGAAAAATAAATCCACAAAAAAGCATATTCTTCATTCAGGGCTAGAAACAACCCAAGTATCTATCAACTCATGAATAGATAAATTGTTGTATATCTATACCATAGACTACTGCTGCTGCTGCTGCTAAGTCACTTCAGTCGTGTCCGACTCTGTGCGACCCCATAGATGGCAGCCCACTAGGCTCCCCTGTCCCTGAGATTCTCCAGGCAAGAACACTGGAGTGGGTTGCCATTTCCTTCTCCAATGCATGAAAGTGAAAAGTGAAAGTGAAGTCGATCAGTCGTGCCCGACTCCTAGCGACTCCATGGACTGCAGCCCACCAGGCTCCTCCATCCATGGGATTTTCCAGGCAAGAGTACTGGAGTGGGGTGCCATTGCCTTCTCCTACTCAACAATAAGAAGACAGAGGTACTGAAATATACAAGAACTGGATGATCTGAAAAGAATGATACTAAGTGAAAGAAATCAGACACGGGCAAATACATAGTACAGAATCCACTTATATGAAATTCTACACAAATCATGACAGAGAGCAGAGATATCAGAAAACCAGCTTGGGAAGAGGGCTGACTATCGGGGCCAAAAAGGGGCTTTGGGACATAATGGAAATGTTCTGCATCATGATTGTGATAATGGTTACACGACTGTATGTCTTTGTCAAGCTCAGCAAACGGTACTTCTTAGATTGATAAATTTTATTCTATACAAATTATCTCAATAAAACTGAGTTTAAATAATCCTCTCCAAGAGCAAAGAATGGGTATATCAGGCCTCCAAAACAGAGGACCATTTGTCTGTTTTTTATAGAACGAAGGAGAAAACATCTAATTTCTCCAACAGGTCATTCTGCCTTGCTTATAAAACATCTACTTTTACCTTAATAAGTTTACATTAATTTCTCACTTGCAAGAGATCTAACTAGGGTATTTCTTGATGGAAAGAAAATTATTTCTTAAGTAGCTCAGGAAGTCTAAACTACACAGAAGTATAAATCATAAAATCTTCTAATATCATATTCAGATGGCTTTATCCCTTCTGGAATGCTCATTTTCAGCTTTCTGTCTTGCCAATACTACTCCATGCATAGTCAGAGCAATTCATCACCCAAATTTTACAAAATCCATTCCAGGACTAGACTCATTGGGCTACAATGATTCCAGGAATTAATGTATTCCTAGACCATTCCTGATGGCCTAAATGTTCATTCTTTTAAAAAAGAAAGAAAGAAAAAAGAAAGGAGGGGAGAAAGAAAAGAAAAAAAGACAAAAGTTCTCAGAGTAAAATTGACTATTTCATCTGTTAGTCCAAGTGACTGGTCTACATTGATTTCAAACTTGTTGGTACATATTTCTAAGGATCAGAAGCATCAGTCTTAAGTTAATTCAGAACATAAAGCCCATAAAAATTTGTGATTCTTTTTTAGTTTAAAGAATTTGTAAGTATTTCAGGAATCTACAACTTGGAGAGATGAAAAAAGAGGGAAAGAGACTTTTCTTCAAGTTCTTTGATGCACTATCCCAGATGCAAAGGGCCAAACCACGAAGATGACATATGAGGTCAGTTGTTATGAGTTAGATTCAAATATACAAGAATCCAGACAAGGCAATAATCTTCACCTGTTGCAAGACATGTACTAGACGACAGACAAGGAGATTTCAAATTCGCATACAGCAGCTGGTTGTGGCTGGAGTATATCTCATGAGGGCGTGGCCTTTGTGCTCCTCTGTACAGGGACGCCTCAGCAGCCCTGAGATTGCAGGAGGCGCTAATCAACTATTACTTGTTGAGTAATGGGTTGATGAGTCTTTTTGGAGGGTTAGTTGGGTCTAGAGGAATGGAGTGTGGACATTACAGACACAGTGAGACTTCAAGGGACAGAAGTGTGACCAGTGACTTCTTGCCCCAACTTCCTATCCTTGCCACACGATAGCTGACCTTGTTTAAAAACAAGAATGAAGAAATGTTGGTGTATTCTTTCCAACCACAGAGTCAGACGAAGCCACTAGTGAGCAGCTGGTATCATTTTAATTCTGCATGGCCTCATCCATCAGGAAGAATAGGGAAAGAAGGCAGAATTTTATCAATTTCCCAGTTCTTTGGAGCGCCTGGGGAAATATGTTGAAATATTTTAAGAATCAGATAGCTGCTAAATCCAACCATGTGATGTGGCAACCTGCATAGAAGTTGCTGCCTTCCGTGTGGATGGAAAAAATGAGCTCATGATAATGACTCAAACCCAGGGACATTGCTGTGTGACCACTGCCTTCTCTAGCTTCAGTCCTATTAAAAAGCACAAACAGGGCTCAGTGTGTACCAACCACGGTCACAGACAAGAATGTTGCCAGCTTCATAATCCATATCATTGGCCACCTCTCTATGAGGGAATTCACAAATTATGTATGATGATGTAATGATTTCTTATTTGTGTTACCTTTCAAAGCCTGGAGGTTGCTGTCTTCTTGGACACTGTATAGATGGTTATGCTTGACCCAGAAAGTTTCTGGATGCAAACTCTGGAAGACTTTAATTAGTATTTACATTAATATTTTATGTTAAGGAATCCGTATTTGTTTTTTAAAGACTTGTCACATTTTTTTTTTTAATTTGGCCTATTAGAGTCAAGGTCAGGCTTGTAATTCCAACTTAAAATGCTTACTTCATTTATTGTGATTTTAAGCTGAAATTTTTCATTGTATAAACATGTATCCAAGTACTTGTCATACATTGAAACATTTAACAGAGTTTACAGTTTATCATTCTTATAAGTGTATTAGTTATATAAGCATTGTTTAAGAACTCAGTAAAGTTTTACTAAGTCAAACTAATACAGAGAATATCAAATACATTACACTTATAAATGCTGCTAAAATTATTTAGGCTTAATTAGCAAAATTTGTAAACAGGATTAAACAAAAGCCAAAGTCCCTTTTAAAGTGATGTTTAAATTTGGTAGATTTATGAATAGTGGAACCTGAACACTTAAGGAAGGACAAAGTTTTTAACTTGGCAAAGTTAGTCATTTAGATATTAAAATCATACAGCAAAGTTAGTCATTTAGATATTAAAGTTGGCAAAGTTAGTTATTTAGGTATTAAAATCATACAGCCAAAGCAAATTTCCAAATTCTCACTTCTGCAGACAAAGAAATTCTGAAGACTTTTTTAAAAAAGCCAACGCTGACAAAATTAAATTTGAGTCACTAACTAAAGTTTGTCGTGTCTTCCTTCCTTTCCTGCCGCCTGTCCCCGCGGCTTCCTCGGAGCTGAGTCAGCTTCCTGACCTCAGACCTCGTCTTCTGGTCTGCTCCTGCATGTCCTGCTGGTGTCCTTCCAGCCTCCCCTCAGCTGTGGCTTCCCTGAACTGTCAGTCACTGGGACAGATTCAACTGCGTATCCATTATTTACCACGCACTATTAACAGTGCCAGGCCTCTTAGATTTCTAAGAGATGATTTGAACTAAATCTTGGTTTATACAATGGGATTAAATCTATAGGGTTAAATCCGCAGTGTCCCCCAAAAGGCATCATCAGACCCAGGAACTCCACTTCCTGAGATGTGAGAGCCACTGACTCTTACCTCCCCAGCTACTTGTAAGAAAACCAGTTCCTCTGAAGTTCCAGGCTCACACACACCATTTGCCCTCACAGCCTCTTTCGTCTCACCACCTGCGCACCTCCTATGCCTTTGCTTTCACTTGTCAAAGACTTTGGCACTTAGACCTCTTAAGATCTACCAGGAGCCCAGATTCCCTGGTCATAGAGGTGACCTCCTCATCACCTCTCGGTTCCTACGCCAGCTCCTCCAGACCTCCTCCCCAGCACTACCTCGGTCACCCCCTGAACCTGGACATTACCAACTGTTGTCCAAGTTCAAAATGACTCACTTGGCCTCCTGCATCTTTCTCAGGGTCCACTTGTCCTGCCTCTTCCTCCAACTCACTGGTCATTTCTTACCTTCTCTTTCTTCCTTCTTTAGATTCAGGCCAGCACTTGGCACAAGCTGGAGCTCACAGTGGAAGGGCTAGCAGACCCTGGGGTTCCTATTCTCTAAGCATTCTATGGAGAGTCATACTTGACCCCAAATTTCTGGTTCACTAGGTTTTTCCCCCTTTTTGAGGGGAAAATACCAGCCTGAGTGTAGCCTCCAGATGGTCTGAATATGCATGTGTGCTGCACAGGGGCACCAGAGTAGCCAGCAGGAAGCCTGGGGGAAGTTGGGATGATGCAGCTCTTCTGACTTCAGAATCTCTGAATCACCCTTACCTCCCACACAGGCAGGCTCTTTTGTCAATCGTGCCACCAAACACAGGGTTGAAGGAGAGGGTTTTCCTTCCCCCCAGTCACCAGAATCTTCCCTGTCCTTCCATATGAACAATTGGAAGCACCATCACCACCACCAGGTTCGATCCCTGGGTCAGGAAGATCCCCTGGAGAAGGGAATGGCACCCCACTCCAGTATTCTTGCCTGGAGAATCTCATAGAGGAGCCTGGCAGTCTATGGTCCATGGGGTCACAAAGAGTTGGACAAAACTGAGTGACTAACATTTTCCCTGCCCCTCCATATGAACAGCTGGAAGCACTGTGACCACCACCTCTGCCAGCACCATCCCCACCGTCTCCATCGTCACGGCATCCCCAGCACCATCTCCACCATCTCCATCGTCACGGTGCCCCCAGCACCATCCCCACCGTCTCCATCATCACGGCGTCCCCAGCACCATCCCCACCGTCTCCATCGTCACGGCGTCACCAGCACCATCCCCACCGTCTCCATCGTCTTGGCATCCCCAGCACCATCTCCACCTGCCATAGAGACTCTCACTTCTCCTTCAGGTCTCCACTCACCTTCACTTCCCTTACTCTTCAACCTAGATATGTGTTCCCTTCCTTCATAGAATTTAGCTTAGATTGCAGCTAGATTGCAACTAGATGCTCCCATGTGTGTGATTAATGCCCGTCTCTCTCATGAAGCCATAAAAAGAATTATTTAGCTCACTATTGTATTCTTAATGCTTACCCAGTAACTTGTATATGGTATGTGTTCAATCAAAACTTTTGAATAAATCAAGATACTCAGGAGATAAAGAACTACAAAATGGAGTGCAGAAAGAAGCTTGAAGAACCGAGGAGAAGTCAGGAAACACTATCAAACTTGGCAGGTAGATTCCAAAAGAAAAATGGAGGAGTGGGAGATAGTTCCTTCTGTTGAGACCTCATTTTGTGTTAATATCTCTGCTTGTAGTTTAATGTGTATTTGTTTAATGCTTTAACAAGTCTATGAGGCAAACATGACCTGCATTTTAAATATAAAGCAGCTCAGAAGGGTTTAGGACTTGCCAAGTGACAGTTAGGATTGGAACCTCAGTCTGTGTGATTTCAAAGTCCCTATGCCACGCCTGTCACTAGATCTCCATAGACAGCTTCCTATGCTTCATAATCTTGCTTGTCTTAGTAAGGATAATATTATTCAATGAGAATGTGAATAAGCACTCAAATCATAGAAAAGGCTAGAGTTTTTATAGCATGTGGGTGTGTATATGCCCCTATTTTGTTGCAAGACTTCTTCATACAAATATTGTCCATATGAACTGCACAGTTCAAGTGTGACTGCCTCATATGAGACTCTTAAGCAAAACAAACCTTTTTAAGTGATTTTTATGAATCAATATTCATTCCTGGCTTACAACAGTGTTTCACTTATTTTCTGCATACATACTAAAATACAGGTTCATAAAAAATGCTACTCTGGCTCTAGAGGACTTACATGAATCACTGCCATAAGTCAGCTTCTGGACGGACTTAGGGCGGACATCAACCATGACCCACGCACAGCACAAACACAGATCCAAAGCCCAATGGACTGGTTTCCAGGACTCAGCACAACCGGTCACATGCCTCCTCTGCAGCCTTGCAGGGATAGGGCAGCACGGCTTGTGAGGGCAGCAGCTTTGCCTGAGAGACGTGGGCTAAAATCTTGCCTCTTCCACGAGACTCAGGTTTTATGTCTGTTACAATGCCCCGAACCTGGTTAAGAGCTCAGTGTTAGCTGCTGTTTTCAATAAAGGCCCCAGTATTAGAGGGGCTTCCCTGGTGGCTCCATTGATGGTCTGCCTGCAGCGTAGGAAACCCAGATTTGATCTCTGGGTCCAGAAGATCTCCTGAAGAAGGAAATGTCAGTGCACTCCAGGATTCTTGCCTGGGAAATCCCATGAACAGAGGAGCCTGGAGGGATACAGTCCATGGGCTTGCAAGACTAAACCATCACCACCAGCAGCATTTAAACTGTGGGGATTTAGTTCCTGCTCTAGTTTGCTGTAGGTCAGTCAGTCTAATCAAGTTATTGATGGATCCGGAAATAAATAATGAGAACATTTGTCCTGAGGGAAAGGAATCTCACATAGTCACTTGGTCTGCCCACAGCCACCTTTCTATTTCCGATTCAAGGGGCCACTACCTGTAATCCTCCGCCTCCCCCCCACCCCACCCCGAATCTGGGAGAACAGGGCACTAGGGAACAGCAGGAATATCACTCACCAATCATGAACCTGCTCTGTGTCCAGTGGGGTCTGGTCCTCCCTTGACTGTGTACCTGTTGGACAATCCAGATTGACTTTTAGAAAGTTAGGATGCCATGACTCTTGTTTGTTATGAGAAACAATATTTAAAAGTGATTTAAAAACATGTCTGCTGTGAAAGTGCAGTAGAGAGGGTGTGTGATCCTCACCAGTTATCATCTCTGTAAAAGGAACTTCATAGGATTGTTATGAAGATTAGGCATCGGGCCTTCTGCAAAGCACAAGCAGTGCCTGACCTTTGAGAGTGCTATGAGCTGTTTGCTATGAGCTGTTTGTCAGTCAGTCAGTTCAGTCACTCAGTCGTGTCCGACTCTTTGCGACCCCATGAATCGCAGCACGCCAGGCCTCCCTGTCCATCACCAACTCCCGGAGTTCACTCAGACTCACGTCCATCGAGTCAGTGATGCCATCCAGCCATCTCATCCTCTGTCGTCCCTTTCTCCTCCTGCCCCCAATCCCTCCCAGCATCAGAGTCTTTTCCAATGAGTCAACTCTTTGCATGAGGTGGCCAAAGTACTGGAGTTTCAGCTTTAGCATCATTCCATCCAAAGGAATCCCAGGGCTGATCTCCTTCAGAATGGACTGGTTGGATCTCCTTGCAGTCCAAGGGACTCTCAAGAGTCTTCTCCAACACCACAGTTCAAAAGCATCAATTATTTGGTGCTCAGCTTTCTTCACAGTCCAACTCTCACATCCATACATGACCACTGGAAAAACCATAGCCTTGACTAGACGGACTTTGTTGGGAAAGTAATGTCTCTGCTTTTGAATATGCTATCTAGGTTGGTCATAACTTTCCTTCCAAGGAGCTGTTTGTCAGTAAAGCCAAATGAATAAATGTATTTATTTTGTGGAAAATCAACTGGAGAAATGAAGCTGCCTGTCTGTATATGTACACACACATTCAGCATGTGAGTAATAATAATAACCTCAAAAATATGCAATGATAGGGTGAATGAGAAGAGAAATTGGATTGTAGGTCAATTGACTAAAGAACTCTTAGTTAGACACATGAAATTGCAGAGTGCAAACTGCGTTGGATAAAAATTCAGATGATGTGAATGGCTGTGGACATCTGGGTAGATTTCCCCCCCACTCATTCCAAAAAAGCATCTGTTTCTGTTCTTAAGCTGATTGCCAGGAAAATAACCACATAACAGCTGCCACTCAAATAATCGGATCCCAAACCTATCTTTCTGGTCCAGTGAGGGCAGAAGACCCAATAGGCAAAGAAAAGCCTTATCCAAAGTCGACCAAATACCAAGTCACTGACCCTCCTCTTGTCTCACTCTGAAAGGCAGAAGGTTGTCAAGAAAGAATTATTCCTTGAGGGACCTGGGAAGGACTAACTGGGCAGAAAGTCTCCATGAAAGTGGTGCCATAGAAAGTATTCACTTGGATGAATAAGGCCCTTGGATAAAAGTAAATACACTAAGGAATAAAAATATTATGGGCTTTCAACTTTAGGATGAATACTGTTTCCTTCTTGCCAACTTTATGAGCTCAGTTTCTCTCAGGAAATGAGGGTGTTGGGGACACAGGTGGAGGTGCGATTTGTGAGCAGAGGGTGTGGCCTCAGGCAGTTCAGTTGGGACGATGAAGGCCAAGTGCTGGGGAGCAGGGGGACCCCTGCAGCAGCAGAGAACAGAGTCCAGGAAAAGGGAAGGGGCCGAGAAAGGTGTGGGGGGAACCCAGGCCAGGAAAACCTCATTTGAGGAAGTGTGTGTATCTTTGTCAAAGGAGGGTTCCAGGCCAAACCCGCAGGCCCAACAATAACTTGTTGTTCCTGTTGGAGGGGAGAAGTCCCGGGCTCTGGGAGGGGAGGGACTCTTATTCTCAAGGCTGTGGCCAGCTCTGCCAAGGACACTCACTTCCCCTGGCATCGAGACGCAGGGGAAGAGCTACTATGCCTGAAATCACAGAAGGTTGGGCAACTGAGCCTGCCCCATCTCTGCCAGGAAGCTCTGTCCTGCTGCGGGCCACCCAGGGAGTGACTGTGCTGAAATTCCACTCTTGCCTCACATGTTTCCAGAAATTTCAGTTTTAGGAAATGAAAGGGACTGCTCCGGAGAACCTGAACTTCCTACGGTGTTGAAACCGCCCCAGGCTGGCACAAGTCATCGTGCAGGAAGCCAGCCCAGAAAGTGGGGACCTGAAAAGGGAGGCTGGCAAGACAGCGGGGCATCAGGCCCCTGCAGGCATCAGGCCTTTGCTTCCTGTCAGCCGTAATTATTCAGCGTGTCCTTCTATCAGGCAGGGAGTTTGTGGCCCGGGGTGAACAGCACAAAGTCATGGCCCCTGCCCTTGAGAAGTTCACAGTTTAAAAAAAGAACAAATACAAGAAAACAGACTCACAGATACAGAGACCAGTCTCACGGTGGCCAAAGGGGAGAGGTGGGGGGCAAAATGAGAGGGGGATTCAGGGGCACACACCCCTGGGGTAACATGAAGGTACGAGGATGTAACGCACAGCACAGGCGTTACGGCAATGTTCTGTAACAACTTTACGTGGAGTGTGCTCTATAAAAGTGTCAGATCACTACGGTCAACACCTGAAACTAATTTAATACTGTGAGTCAAATATACTTCAATCGAGAACAGAAATTCAGTCTTACACACGCAAGTAATTCCAAGAGGAACAACACAAACATTACAAGTAGGCGGCAGTCTCTCCGCATCCCCGTGAGAGAATCGTGAACCCCATTTTGCAGATGGGCCAATGGAGGCTCATAGAAGTCAGAGGATCTAGTAACACAGTTTAGAAACACAGTCAGGATCTGACTCTCAGACACCTAATTCTTTCTGTTAGCTGGCTTGGTCTCTACCACACGCATGTCACCAGGGTGAGCACTTGAATACCTGTTTACACGGGTGAAGAGCTGCACAAACAGTAGATGGATTTGCCAAGGGCAGCAGAATGGAAAGTGACAGGAAACAGTGGCCCCTCTCTTATGGGGTTGGTGGTTTTATGCACATCAGTGTTTCTGGACCTCGGTTTCTTGAGAAAGTTGCATTTTTGCAGGGTTGTTAAGATAAACTTAGATAGTAGAGGTGAAAAGTAGTTTGTAAGTTAAAACCACTGTTTCCATGCTTAATATTCTCGCTACTACTTTTCAGCTTTGCAAGAGATAGTACTGCCTTGGAAGCAAAGAGCAGGCACACTGACTGCCCAGTTGGAAAGCGGTGCGTTCCCCAAGTTCAGGCTCCTCCATTACACACCCCACTGTGTGTGCGGCCTCCTCACCCTGCCCTGTGGAAAGCTGGGCTCAGTGAACTACCCACAGTGCTGCTGCGCTAGCTGCTACCCTGGCCGAGAGAGAGAAGCTGGTCTCCTGTGTTCTGTCAGTACCCGTGGGACTGTGACAACGGGACTCTGGAACATGGCCCCTCATAACCAGCCTACATGCCCAGAAAACGGAAAGATGGAAATATTTGGTGAGCAGCATTAATGACCTACGCTTCCCCGGTGGCTCAACAGTAAAGAATCTGCCTGCAGTGCAGGAGACTCGAATTTGAACAGGATCAGGAAGACCCCTTGAAGAAGGAAATGGCAACCCGCTCCAGTATTTTTGCCTGGGAAATCCCATGGACAGAGGAGCCTGGTGGGCTACAGTCCCTGGGGTCACAAAAGAGCTGGACACAACTGAGCGAGTAAACAACAATAGCAACAAACAATGACCTACATAAGCAAACATGTAAATATACAATGTGTCGAGTGATGATAAATACTATGGAAAAAATAGAGTAGTGTATGGGGAGAGGGACTGAGGGCATGTGAGAATGGGCATCAATCAGGAAAGCTTAGGTTATGCTGCTGTAACAAGTGTAGAGTCCCCCGTGGGTCCAGACAAGTCTCCAGGGAAACCTCGGTCCAGGTAGTGACTCAGCAACTGAGCTGATGTCGGTTGCACCACCCTGTGGTCAAATCATCTGGAACATGTGCTCTGCCCTGTGACTGCAGAAGAGGGCAGACATCAACGTTATTCACTGACTCTGAAGTGCTTCAACCCGGGAGTGACACGATCCATGCTCAAAGTCATTGTCTGACGCTTCCAAAGTTCAGAAAATACGGAAGTAAAACCGATGCAACACTTAAATAGAAATTAGTAACCTCATTTGCTGTGTAAAATAAGTTAAACTAAGCTTTGTTTGTGTGATCCCTTGGGAAATGTTCAAGTCTGGTCTCTATCTGTGTTTGATTTTAACAGAAGCAGTAATGATGGGCAAGGAAGTACAATCTCCATGAAAGCGATCAGGTGATATTTGGATAAAAACCTCGACAGAGAGAGGGAGTACCATGGGGCCATCGAGGGAGTGAGTGCCCTGGGTGGTGAGAATAGCCAGGGTAGGAGATGAGGAGGTGCAGACAGGTCCTGCAGGATCTGTGGTGTCACAGCTCTTGGGCAGCATGGGAAGCCCCAAGTGGGTACAGAGTGGAAGTGTGACTCGGGCCAGTATGCTGAAAGGACCCTTTTCAGTTGCTCTCTAAGAACAGACCATCTCAGTACCCACTCTTTCAAACCAAAAGCCCCTGTATTCCATAATCCAAGCTTTGCTGAGGGGTGGGGCAGGCAGAGCCCTCCTAAAGCCTGGCTCTCTCATAGGTAACTTTTAATTGGTCTCTGAATATTGGTGGTGGTTGTTCAGTCACTCAGTGTGTCCAACTCTTTGTGACCCCATGGACTGCAGCTTGCCAGGCTTCCTTGGCCTTCACTAACTCCCAGAGTTTCCTCAAACTCATGTTCATTGAGTAGATGACACCATCCAACCATCTCATCCTCTGTCGTCCCCTTCTCCTCCTGCCCTCAAATTTTCCCAGCATCAGGGTCTGTTCCAATGACTTGGCTCTTCGCATCAGGTGGCCAAAGTACTGGAGCTTCAGCTTTAGCATCATTCCTTCCAATGAATATTCAGAGTTGATTTCCTTTAGATCTCCTTGCTGTCCAAGGGACTCTCAAGAGTCTTTTCCAGCACCACAGTTCAAAAGTATCTATTCTTCGGTGCTCAGCTGCCGGGAGCCAGCGTGAGGAGCTCCGCCTTTGGCAAAGGTCATGAGGAAGGAGGCTCGACATACGCAAAGGCGGGATCAAGCCTCAGGAGTCCCCCTGGAAATTCTCGAGCATCTACCCCCATAACCAGAGCCTGCCTACTTTACCACTTTGTGCTCTCACCTACACCTCTGACTTTACGGGTGGCTGGCCCCACCACCTCTTTCGGAGAAGGAGTTAACTTAGAGCTCCAGTTAATAATAATTCCTGGGCGTGACAGGAGTGTTCCAAACTTAGAAACTCCTCTGAAGGTTCTCTAGCCTGCCTGACAGGCTTGTCCGGCCACATGTGATTGCTCACAGCCTCCCAACCGTGAGAGGCATGAGATGCTTTAAAACTTCTAAAAACAGGTTCTTTAGAGAAGTTAGAAAACTATTAGTATAGTATAGTGGGCTGATTAGAAATTGTATTGGTGAAGGGTTTTTCATTTGTTGAGCCAATGTTTACTGCTAAGTCTCCACATCCCCTGCCCTTACACACATTAATGAATATATAGAAGCAATAAGTATTAACCTTTGATATTAATCACATTAGACCTTAGGCTAAGCAAATTCTTTCCTTAATTAAAACCCACTAGACCCTCACCCTATATTAATGTAACTTTATCTGGTACCTTCAGAAGGTGGCGTCTCTTTTAATAATCATCATCCCTGGAGAAATAAGTGTTCTGGTTGACTGACCACTGTCACAAGGAGAGGGTCATAAATTGTCAGCAGGCCCCCTGGCCAGAAGATGATGTAACACCCCTAAGACCTCTGTATACATTTGTATGAAGCACCTGACTTTAATAAAAGTCAGGACTGCTGACCCCACGTGACTTTTGTATCACATCTCAGTGTATAAAAACAGACCCTGGAAAAATAAAAAATGGGATCAGTTCCTCGAAAGACTGGTCTCCCCATGTTGTTCTTTCTCTCACCTTCTGGCTGAATCCCTATCTGGAACGTGGAGGCTCGTCAAGCCTACTAATTAGGCCTGGGCTTCTAAGATCTGACCGGGGAGGCCTTAGTGTCTCCTCTCCTTCGGGAGAACGGGAGGATGCCTGCAGCCTACGTAAGTGACATAAATTCCTTGCCTTGGAATTTTATTGGCTTTCCACGTAAACCAAGTTATTCAGCCTCTTTTCTCCACTGAATTTTCCTGCTGAGCTATCCTCATTCTATTACTCTTTATATCTCTAATTAATATTTAATTAAAGCTATCGTATCCTGATCGCCAAAGCTGTCTCCCCTTCGAATTTCCCTGGATCCACCAGGGCTGGACCCCGGCACTCAGCCTTCTTTATGGTCCAACTCTCACATCCATATATGGCTACTGGAAAAACTACAGCTTTGACAAGATGACCTTTGTTAGCAAAGTGATGTCTCTCCTTTTTTTTTTTTTTTTTACAATTCTTGGCATTATTTTATATGCTCTTTCAGAATGTATCAATTCTCCATTTCACCGTGAATAATTACTGGGAAGAAGCTGCCTATTCAGTCACTCTCAGAGATCTGATCCCATTTGCAAATAGTCACTTTTCAATGATGTGCTTTTTATGCTACCATCAGCTTTGGGTATTCTAGAGAAAACAGAGAGAAAACCAGAGGCATTTGGTTTTCTCCTTCTGAATCCCAGGCTGAAAAAGAAGCCTCTTTCTGAGCGTGCCCTTCCGTGGCAGAAGGAAAGAGAACGAGATAAAGGGCCACGCAGCATGTGTTCAAGCTTCTCTTGGAAATTAGCACAGTGTCACTTCCACCCACATTCCAGGCCAAAGCAAGACATCAGGCCAAGCCCGACAACAGTGCATGGAGTGTGTTCCATCCACAGAGGGTGCTACTCAGAGTGAGCACGCATGATCTACCATAGTCTCTGAATCAAGTCAGTCTGGTCTGAGATCCCTGCAGGAGGTCTCCAGCTTAGAAGTGCAGGTTCCAACCCAGTGTGGGGCTCTCTGGGGAGGGGGACAAGGAGGCTGAGAGCCCAGTCTCGGCATCACTCACTCTCCAAGGCAGAGTGAGGCCAGGAAAGGAATTAGGAGAGGAAAGGATATAGGGAGCAGAGGAGAACCTCCAGGTCACAAAGTTTGCGAGAGAGGTTCACCAAAGAGAGGGGGTCTGCAGGGGAATGAAGGATCGGTTGCCTAGATGAGGGGTGACCAATCCCACTGGGACAGTCTTTGAGCCACTGACCTCCTGCCTCAAGTCACCAGGATATGGAAAAGTGAGCAAAGCCAAGCCATGCCTGTAGCTCAGCCTGCAGCTCTCCCTGGTGTGGCCTGTCCGGTCCCATCACACTTTGCTGTGCACAGGTCACTGTCACTGGACTGCCAGGTAGCAGGCCCAGTGCTGCATGGAGGAGGAAGGGGAAGGCAGGATTCAGGCAGGGGTGTGAGGTACCCATGCCAGCATGTGTGCTGAGAGCAGGGTGCCCAGTGGGAAGCTGTCCGAGGCCCAGGGGGCCCAGCTCTGCTCCTGTGACCTGCTAGGTGGCTGAGGACAGGGCACCTGCCTCGGTCTCTCCCAGCCCTCAGGTCCCCTGGCCATGCCTGAGAGCTGGGTCAGCTTTTCTCCCATGAATGACCTGAGAAAAACAAAAGGCAACAAAACTGGAGTAAACATCATATTTTAACAGCAAGGCAGGGCTGTGCCGGTTTATTCTGTTGGCAACAGAACACACAGCTGAACCTCTCGGGCTGGCTCGCGGCTGCTGGCTTGGCCTGGGCTTAACACCACATCAAAGAGCCCCAGCGCCGTGCTCTCACTCAAGGGGGCCAGCCAGGGTCACTACCCTGCTGCCTCTGGACTGTCCTGGTCTCAGCCACGGAAGTCTCAATTCCCGGGAAATTGCTCCGTCCTGGGCAGTTCATCCTGCAGTGAACCGCAGACACATGCATCCCAACGTCAGGTAGACCCAAGTTCAAATCCTGCATGTGCTGCGTCACCTCCGAGCTATGATCTTAGGGAAGTCACTTGCTATCTCAAAGCAGGGGTAACGTTTGCCTCGTGCGATCTGTTAGAAGGTCTAAGTTCTTCCCTAACCGGGCACAGTGTCCCCATCACTTGTGTTCTTCCGTGTCACTGGCCGCTGTGCTCTTTTCCAAGCATGCAGAGCTCACGCTTCCTGCTCCTCCGTCAGGGAGAGCCTGGGTGTTCGCACACAGGCCCCTGCTTGCCGTCGGGCCCCGCAGCTGTTCTCGCCTGAGGTCTCTCCTGCCGGCTCACTGAGGCGTCTCCCAGGCACGCTTCGTCTTCTCCCATTTCGTCCCCTTCTTAGTGCTGAGCTGGAGCCGGAGCTGTCTTGTCCACTTGTGATAGGGGCAGGCAACCTTTGAACATGGCTCCCCGGGACCCCCACTACTGCTTGTCTCCACCCCGTAAGTGGGCGCAGGACCTAGGGACATACTTCTCACAAAGAGCATGTGGCAACGTGATGGCATGCTTCTGAAATTGAGTCCCACAGATGCAGCTTCTTCCTCCCCTTTCTCTTCCCTTCCCTCTGTCTCTCCCGCCTCCACCCTCCGCTTGCTTGTTCTGTTGAAGCCAGCTATCCTACTGGAGAGAGCCGTCTGCCATCAACAATCTGCAAGATGCTGAATCCTGCCGACGACTATGTGAATGAGCGTGGAAATGAACTTCACCTCCCCCCGCCGCCCTGCTGCTTGCTTAACTCGAAGGCAACTGCAGCCCTGACTCACACCCCGGCTGCAGTTGTGGGTGAAACTCTGAGGCAGAAGGCGCCGAGCGGAGCCACGATTCCTGACCCGCAGAAACTGTGACGTAAGACTTGTTATTTTAAGTCACTAAGCTCAGGGGTCATTTGCTCTGCAGTAATCAAGGACTAGTGCAGCGTTGCACTCTTCATTTCCCCCCGTAGATTCCTGGCGCCCTGAAGAAGGGAGTATGCCTATCTGGTTCATCCAGAGCACAGAACAAAGTCTGGTGCACAACAGTTGCTCAGTTATTGAATGAGCACATCGTAAGGACACAGACCGCTCACAAGGTGTGTCAGGACAGATGGAATAAATACGTGTTGAATGAATGACTCAGTGACCAATTAAACATGAAAACGGTTGGGAAGAGAGAGTGTCTGGGCAGACTTATCTGTAACTATCCAGTGTCCGGGCCCCTATTGTGGGCTCAGAAGATGCAACAAGGAATATGTTAGTAACTGAACAAACTCAGGCATAGATTTAATAAGGGATAGATAAGAAGTGGTGTTTGGTGTTGACACACTGAATGAGAAATATCAGTCAAACTTCTGATAGGCATTCAGAAAGAAATCTAGCTTTTTACAGAATATTAAATGAGAAAAGTATTTCACAGAATATGTGTATATCCTATTTTTGTAAAAACACACATATACACACGTCTGGAAGGAAATGTACCAAAATGTCAAGTGTTGCTTGGTGGGTGGTAGGATTACACTGGTTTTCATTTTATTTATTTTTTTTTGCTTATCCATATTTTCTACAACAAACAGAAGAAACAATAAATCTATTTCCACTTATTCTTAAAAAGTGATTTAAGAGCCCACAGCGGTTTTAAGTCAATACCCAGGTGGAAGAGTAACCATATGAGAGGGAGGGGAAAGGATTTGGTTGCTGTGGGCAAAACCCTAGGCGTTTGTAAAGCAAGATTTCTGGTTGGGCTAGTGAGAAAGCATTTGGTGTTGACTATCGGCAGCGATGACCCCTCCTCTGTGGCCACGTTCCCTCTGCCTGGCCCTACAGTCCCCATCTCTGAAACGTGTCTCAGGCCCGCTTTTCATTTCTGGCCACCACACCAGCCTAACCATTCTTTTATGCACACTCGCATGTCTATTGCCTTATCTAGCATTTGCCCAGCCCCAGAGGCTGTCTTGCATTGGACAGCTAGACTAACATCCCAGAATTGTTTTGGTCATCCTTCTTAATACAGGCTGGGCATGAAATCATGAGCTTAAAACTGCTTCAGCCTTCATCTCATCCCCGAATGAACTTGACCAGACTTTCACTTCCCATCGAGAAGTGAAACACAGGAAACCGTGTTATTTCCAGTATAGCCACTACCTGTTTCTCCAAGTTCTGCCTCAGAATTCCTCCAGCAGTGACTCCCTTCATGGCTCCCTTCATAGTATTTCAGGCTTACTTGTTACTCTGGCAGGCTGTTTGTGAATAGCTATTCAGCAGCTGACACATGTGACCGTGATCTTAGGCCTTATTTTTCTGAAGCAGCAGCCACACAGGGAACACTCACTGTGTTGGAGGAGTCAGATCTCCACGGGGGTATGAGCTGCATCTCGCTCCCCCAGGATGTGGGAGCCCGTTGGCGCAGGCGCTGCTGCCTTGGGTGAGTGACTTTGGGGCGCTCTTGGGATGGCGGGGCTCAAAGGCAGTGTCTGCTGGCTCTGCGGAACCTCTTCCCCACAAGGTGGCCTGGGCTGTGCTGGCCGCCTGGGGTTTAGACACCATGAATCTCTCCAGCTAGCAGGCAAAGACAGACACTTCTCCAAGACTGTGCAGTGCCGTTCAGTTTTAGGAATGCTCAGCAGCATCCACTTGCCTCAGCTTTGACGCATGGAAGCCTCTATTTCCTCTCGACTGGGACCATGTGACTGGTTCCAGTCAACCAACCAGCTGTGGGCAGAAGTGACAGAGCACAGTGAGTCTCCCCCAGCCCGAGCCAGGCAAACCCGCTGCGCCCTGCTGCCGCTCCTGTGGGTGTCAACAGCGAGACCGCGCGGAGACGCCAAGCGCCCGAGCTCAGCGGTCTGGACAGTCTGGACGCCGAGTCCCGCAGGGGGCCCTTGCCCTGAAGTGTCACCGAGCCCTGTTTGGGGATCTGTTTGTTCTGCACTGAAACCTAGCCTATCCCAACTAATACACAACCAGTTCTCGATTCTGACACATTATTCTGATTTAATGACCTTTTTAATTAAAGGCAGGCAAATGTGTGGTTGGTTTCTTTTCAGCAGCACCGCGGTTCTGGAACACGCGATGGACTGGGGGACACGGCCTCACCCAGACTGCTTGCTGCTTCTGAGGCAGGACTTGCTTTGCAGAGTGAAGCAGGCCAAGCGGCCGCGTTTCCTGTCAGTGTCGCTGTCCACACAGTCCTGAGGTCACAGAAATACACATTCATCAGATGAGATGACACTGGGTGAAGTTTTGTTTTCAGCTTCTAAATTAAGAGTTTTCCTTTGAATTACTACATATATTATGCATGCTGCTGCTAAGTCGCTTCAGTCGTGTCCAACTCTGTGCGACCCCAGAGATGGCAGCCCACCAGGCTCCCCCGTCCCTGGGATTCTCCAGGCAAGAACACTGGAGTGGGTTGCCATTTCCTTCTCCAATGCATGAAAGTGAAAAGTGAAAGGGAAGTCGCTCAGTCGTGTCCGACTCTTCGAGACCCCATGGACTGCAGCCCACCAGGCTCCTCTGTCCATGGGACTTTCCAAGCAAGAGTACTGCAGTGAGTTGCCATTCCTTCTCCAATATTATGCATACACAAATAATAAATACATTGTTTTACTGACATCTTCTCTGCACTCCAGTGTATTAAATTATGCAAATGTATGGGTCACACAGAAATAATTATTTTGAAATGTTGAGTTTGCATAAACATATATATTTTAAGTTGTATTTTAACTAATTATAATTAGACTGCATTACATTTTGTATGTTGGCTATAGAATGTTTAAAGACATTCTTATGTGCCTCTAATCCTAGCCCAAGTAATTACTACATGCCTCATTTTATAGGGTTTTTATTAGGGAATGCTTAGTGAAAGTTTCACTTTGCCTTTGCCTTTAAATTATGTTCTTTTACAGCATAATGTAAATTTTATTGACTTTAGTGTTTGTTTTTAGCATACTTACTTTCACCATTGTTAAATAAAACATACATTCCCTTAAGATTTAATTTTGAGAAGGGGGAATAATAGTTATACATACTTATAATAGGAAATACCAAAAAAAGAAAAGAAAATGAAAACCACTCACAATGCCGCCCACCAGATGGTGCGCCCCCTCCTCCCCCAAGTCCAGATGGGCTCCTGCTGCTCAGAAACTGCATCCTGCCTTTCACTGCCCGTGTCATCCTCTTCCAATGATTTTTAGAGGCTTCCTCATACTCCAACATCTGTATGTACTGTAATTTAAACATATTCCTGTTGTAGAGCGTTTGTAGCTCAGCACTGTTCTGAACACTGGGACGAATATACTAACACATCAGAGGCAGAACAATGCCCCTGTCCCAGAGATGCCCGCGTCCTAACTCTGGAGGCTCTGAACGTGTGACTGCATGGTGAAAACGTGTGACTCTGAAGGCATGATTCAGTTAGGAACCTTGAGATGGGGAGATTCT
Source organism: Bos indicus x Bos taurus (assembly GCF_003369695.1). NCBI lineage: Eukaryota > Metazoa > Chordata > Mammalia > Artiodactyla > Bovidae > Bos > Bos indicus x Bos taurus. Next base: position 68,645,581 of record NC_040092.1, on the reverse strand, counting down.
CTGGGTGGGCCCAATCTAATCACACGGGTCTTTGAAAGAACCCAACTGTGGTCAGAAAAAAAAAAAGATGTGACAACGGTATCAGAGTCAGAGGGAGGCCACGTTGCTGGATTTGAAGACGGCAGACGGGGGCCGCGAGCCAAGAAATGTAAGCTGCTTTTAAAAGCTGGGGAAGTCGAGAAAGGAGCAGATTCTTCCCCAGAGCATCACCTTGCTCTAGGTGGTAATTCCTAAAGGAATTCCGCCTTGCCAACACCTTGATTTTGGCCCAGCAGAACTTGTGTTGGATTTCTGACCTACAAAGTTGTCAGATGATACATTCGTATTCTTTTAAGCCACTAAGTTTGTGGGAACTTTTTAAAGCAACAACAGAAAACTGATACCTGATTTTTGTGCATGAATTTTTTTTTTTTTTTTTTACTGTTTTCCTTAAGAGTCAATTCCTGGAAGTTTTCAAGGTACCTAATACACATTGCCAAACATGCTGCCATCTCATCAGCAACGTATAACGGCCTGCTTCGCCTGGCCACTACTCAACCTGAGATTTAACGTCCTATGTATCCTGTTGTTTTGTGTTCATTTAAACTGATGTTAGTAATTACATCGGATACTAATGGTAGCCAAGCGTTTACTATGTGCCAAGCACTATCTGAACACTCATTTAATCCTCAGGCTTCCCTGAGAGCTCAGTTGGTAAAGAATTCACCTGCAATGCAGGAAACCCCAGTTTGATTCCTGGGTCGGGAAGATCCTTCCCTGAAGGGACAGGCTACCCACTCCAGTATTCTTGGGCTTCCCTTGTGGCTCAGCTGGTAAAGAATCCGCCTGCAATGCAGGAGACCTGAGTTCAATCCCTGGGTTGGGGAGATCCCCTGGAGAAGGGAAAGGCTACCTTCTCTAGTATTCTGGCCTGGAGAATTCCATGTACAGTCCATGAGGTTGCAAAGAGTGGAACACAACTGAGCGACTTTCACTTAATCCTCACAACTCTATGAAGTATGTTACCATTGTTATCCCTATATTACAGAAAGAGGAAACCGAGGCACAGGAAAGTTAGTTCAGTTCAGTTCAGCTGCTCAGTCATGTCGGACTCTTTGTGACCCCATGGACTGCAGCACGCCAGGCCTCCCTGTGCATCACCAACGCCCGGAGCTTGCTCAAACTTAACAATGAGAAAGTTAAATATATGATAAAGCTGGAGTTAAGACCCCACAAAGTCTGGTCCCAAAGGGGATGTTAATTGGTAAGTCTTCCACTAAAATCAAAGCTCCTGGAAGGCAGGGTTGGCCTCCTCTGCTGCTTCGCTTACTCTAGGCGTCCACAAGTTTCCCAGGTGGTAGTATTATTCAACATCATGACGACTGTCCTGAAGAGCTCTGTACATGGAGCTTAGCCTGTAAAAGCAAGGAAGTATGTTTAGTACATAAAGAACTGTGGTGATTCTTTTGCCTTTGCTTGTGGTCAGCCACAGAATAATGGAATTATTCTCTAATCATGAAGACTCACCTCTTCAGCTACGAGATACTGGTGCTCACACATGTCCCTCCACTCACTCCTTCCCACACACTCCCGTGATTCACACACTACGCCAGACAATGAACAGGACACGAGGGGAGGACCGTGTCAGCTCTGAGGCTGCCACACAAACCCCACACAGCAGTAGCCGAACAAGCAGATGCGTGTGCTGCCGCCGCGAGGCCTGGCCCCTGCTGTCCTGTTACCGGAGCAAAGGCCACAGACATTCTCTGCGAGGGACTGGATGAGCATCTCAGGCTGTGCACTGCTGGGTGGAGTCAGCAGTCGCTGTGTTCCAGGATGACCTGATCCACACAACAGTCCACAGGCCATGACATGCCACCAACAGTGGGCATCCTGTCCCTTCTCTAACAGACTCACCCCGCTCAGGTCTCCGCTGCCCACCCGCCCGGGGAGATGCACTGCCCTGTGTGCCAAGGCTCAGGTGCCTGCAGGTGACCCCCAGGCCTGCCTGCTCCCTTTCTGCCCAGTGGTCCCTGCCCCTGGCACCCCACACACATAGGCTCAGCTCCCCCCACATCTTCTCTATGGCCACCTCGTCTCCCATGTCAGCTGGCTGTGGCTGGCCTGGCTGAGGGCACCGGGCAGGTCACAGCCTGACCAGCCCTCGGGGCTCGTCTGACCACCTTCCTGCCTTCACGCCATCGTGGCCACTGCCTCCCCAGCAATTTCTCCCGTCTTCTCAGCCACTGCCTCCTCTTCGAAACAGGGGCCTTGGCTCAGAGCTCTGGCCCCATCTCCCAAAGAGGCCCCTCTAGAACCGTCCACAGAGGCCAAGGATGGACACCCCCACTACCTCCAGCCCTAAACTCCCACAACCTTCAGATTTCTTGAGGCCACAGTCCCCGCGCTGTCTGCATACGAGGTGCCAGCCTCCCCCAAGCCAGCATGTACCTGTCCCCTACATGGGGGCTGGTCCCCATCCAGCCCCACTCCCCACTCCCACAAGCCCCTGGTAACCTCTATTTCTTGACTAACCCCGACCACACTAAACTCTTCATCACAGTGGAATCACGTACTCCTGGCCCTTAGTAACTGGCTACTACACTCGGCTTCTTTTCCGAGTTCACCCGCGCTGCAGCAAGCGTCAGAACTCTCTTCCCTCCCGAGGCTGACCAGTGCCCGCTGTGCACTCACCGCAGTCTGCTTACTGTCTCCCGTCGGTGGACACTGGGGTTGTTTCCGCCTTTCGGCTACTGTGAACAGTGCTTCAGTGAACACGGTGCACAGGGTTTGTTTCTGTTCCTTTGGGTGCACACCTAGAACCCAAACGACTTTTCAGTACTATTCAGTTCTAAGGACGGGGTCAGTAGCCTGAGCGTTCCAGCAGCCATGCATGCCAGCTGGTGCTCCCTGCAGGAGGGCAGTCCCAGATTACAGCCCACTTACCCTCCAGTACTCTTGCCTGGAAAATCCCATGGATGGAGGAGCCTGGTGGGCTGCAGTCCATGGGGTCGCTAAGAGTTGGACACGACTGAGCGACTTCCCTTTCACTTTTCACTTTCAAGCATTGGAGAAGGAAATGGCAACCCACTCCAGTATTCTTGCCTGGAGAATCCCAGGGATGGGGAGCCTGTTGGGCTGCTGTCTATGGGGTCACACAGAGTCGGACACGACTGAAGCGACTTACAGCAGCAGCAGTACCCTCCTCACCCAGGCCCCACAAGACCATGAGAAAGAAAAAGCAAGCGAAGCTGACATCCCACTCAAATTCCAATAAAGACACAACATGTAAAAATAAGCCATTTTTATTAAAAGTTGAAAAGTTTTCAAAGTTTATACATGCAATCAGGTAATTCCAACATCAGGTGAATCTCTAAAATCACTGACAAGCAAATACACACTGGCCTGGTGACCACGCACCAGCTCTGTGACCTGCTCAGAGCTCGTCTGTGGACTCGGCCTGCTCGCTCGGAGGGAACCCTGACACACTTACCAGCACGTCCCTGTTGCTGCCGCCCCCCGGGACTGGCCTGATGGAGACGAGGGAACATGCCTGCCACGTGTCAGCAGAACAGCGCTGGGCTCTGCTCCACCCCGCAGCCGTGCCCACCAGGACCGGTGTGTCCAGGCAAGTGACTGGCAGTGAGGTTCCCAAAACCGGAGGCTTGTTTCAACAAAATCTCCCCACCTGAGCCGTGGGCCAATTATGACAGCATACCTGGGAATGCTACCCGATCAAGGTGGCTTTTTGCAAGCTCCCGGGGAGCCGATGCTCATGGAGGTGGACCCACCACAGCCCCTTCTTTCCCCACTCTTACCTTCTTAGATGCCGTCCTGGTTCCGATGTGAATATCTGGCATGTCGACGCATTTCTGGAGTCATGAGGCTTTGTTTCTATCACCGATTTGTGAAGGGTTAAAAAAACAGAGCACCCAGATTTCATAAAAAAATTTATTTTCATATAAAAGTGCCAAAATATCCACCAACGTCAATCTATCTCAACACCAGTTTACGCTAGTCACCCAAACACAAGCCTCTTTATTCACATTGTTTAGACTCGAATCCTTTTCATACGTTCCCACAGTAGCTCGAGTCTCTCGACAGTGGGAAGTTTGCATTCCTGTTCGCTGTGCTAGTCCATATGTCCAGGTCCATGTAGGCACGGAACGGGTTAAACCCGGGGTAATACTCCTTGCACATGACTGCCTGGTTCTCCATGTGAGCCGAGTGTTCCGTGGTGGGGTTGATGGCGCAGCAATTCTCATACACGTCGCTTTGCGGGGCCCAGATGGAACCAAAAAGTCCAGACATTGGAGACAAGCTTCGGGTGCTTGTGAGGTAGGGCTGAGGCATGCACGAGGAGGGGGGAGAAAGGAAACATGTAAAGAAATAAAGAAGCCTTAGAAAGCAAAGTCAAGGCTGACTGCATCCTCGGGGCTACCGCAATGGAATGGACCCCGGCCGCCTGGATGCCACCACACTATCCTCAACCACCTTGGTGTCTCTAACTCCTTTACTCAAACAGAAGGTCATGAAATTCCCATCCAACTAGATAAGCTCATTTCAGGTCGAATGCCCTCTATCTGTAAAAACGCGGTGGAGCAGGTATGACCGGGGGGAAGCCCTCCAGACCAACGGGTGACCCTGCCTGACCTTCCTGGAAGGTTCATCTCCTCTCCTCCCGCAGGCGGAAGGTCAGCGGGGCCACAGGAGCCCACCTGCCTCCCGAAGGGCTTCCTGGCCCAGGTGCAGCGTCACTGACAACCCTCTCTCCTTGATGCGGTTTAGGGCATCCTGACTGCCAACGTCTGCAGGCCCCCGTCCATCCGTCCACCTGGGAGGCTCCTGCAGAGAGGAGCTAGCGACCCAGGGGAGCAAACTAGGCTCCGGCGCATCTGCACCCAACCCTAACCCAGGATGACGGGGGCGGCGGAAGAACCCAGGGCACAGCAGGGCAGGCGGCACTGACCGGAGAGCTGATGAGACTGGCGTGTCCCCAGGCGGTCGGCACGCTGGGGGGGCTGCCCCAGGCAGACGGGGAGCTGTGGTCAATGAAGTCCGTCTGAACCTCAGCAGGACAGGGGAAGCCGCTGGGGTAGTTCATGCCTTCTGCAAAGAGCGGAGACATCAGCAGAGCAGAACACGGTTCAGGAGAGAATGGAATTCTCACCCTCAGGCAATAAGCTTTCAAGGACTTACTGTGTTGACAAGTTAAAGACAGACATAAAATAATTACTCCATGAGACACAGCACCTGGTAAGCCCTCAGTGAGGAAGTTCTTCCTCTGGGCTTCATTTTCTGTGTGTGATAATCTGGCGGGACTCTGTAATATACAGAGTATGCTGTAATACTGCTATGCTTTATAGTAGTAAATACTACTGTACACTTAAGAGTGTCATGGTTCTTTCTAGTCCTTAAACTTTTCTTTTATTGCCTGTCATGCCAACGTTGGCCATCTGCACATACACCACATGCACTGATAAAGGCAGGAGGAGACCAGGCATTTCTCAGACGGCAGTAAGAAGGCATAAACACAGCCTCACGCACAGGAAGACAGCAACCACAGCACCCCCTTGTGGTTGCCATGGAGCACTGCATGCATCAGAACCCAGATCCGCACAAGCATCTGCACATCAACACACTTGAGCACAAGCATCTGCGATTCATCAGTTTCCCCTCCGTGCGCTTTCCCTTCCTTCTGCAGCGCTATCCAGGGGTGTAAGAGTCAGAACATGCTGAGGAACAAGCACGTGAATCATTCTACCTCTCTTGGGACTTGTCTGCCTGAAAAGAGTAACTAACAGGGAAAGACCCAGCCCCCCAACAGATAGTGCCCATTCAGGTTCACGTAGGTCCAAAAGGCCCTGTTCCACCGAATCTGAAGCACTAAACAGAGCAGGGTTATTTGTACATGTCCCAGGACCCCTGGGTCTAGCAGGCTTTTTGAGGCCATATAAAATTACAAAGGCAAGCGTGCGGCACCCACATGAAGGCTCGGCGGACAGCTGGAAGATGACTCGCAAAGGCACTTTCTCTGCAGCTAGCGCCCTAAGTTGGAGAAGGCGACGGCACCCCACTCCAGTACTCCTGCCTGGAAAATCCCATGGATGGAGGAGCCTGGTAGGCTGCAGTCCATGGGGTCGCTGAGGCTCGGACACGACTGAGCGACTTCACTTTCACTTTTCACTTTCATGCACTGGAGAAGGAAATGGCAACCCACTCCAGTGTTCTTGCCTGGAGAATCCCAGGGACGGGGGAGCCTGGTGGGCTGCCGTCTATGGGGTCGCACAGAGTCAGACACGACTGAAGTGACTTAGCAGCAGCAGCAGCAGCGCCCTAAGTACACACACCCTTTCGGCTTTGACTTTCTGAGAATAAAAGGATGTCACTGGGACTGTCCAAGCAGCTTTACCTTCTGGAAAGGCATTGTAGTCGTTCAGTTCCAGGGGGCAGTACACACTGGGAAACTGGCCTTCACACGTGGCGTTCCAATCAATGAAACTGCTATAGAAAACAAGGGGTCTAGTTTCAGAAACAGGATGTCGACAGACCAAGGAAAGAAAGAGGAAAAGGATCTTACTGTCCAGCATCCTCATCACTGCGAGTTCTTCAGTTTGGGAAAATAAAAGAAGAACTTTATCGTCACAGGATCAAAGACCAACTCCAGGCTCACCACCAACAATACAGTGCGGCAGGAGGGACGGCTGGGACCGGACACCCCCCCTCCCTTCTCTTACTGGATTACAGCTGCTTTACGTCATGTGAGTTTCTGCTGTGCGATGACGTGAACCTCCGTGCACATACACGTACCCCCTCCCTCGGGGGCCTCCCCCGACGCCCCAGCCCACCCACTAGGTCACCACAGAGCACCGAGCTGAGCTACCACGGCTACACAACAGGGTCTTTCTACCTATTTTTTCATGGTAGTGTATATACGTCAGGGCTACGCTCTTACCTCGTCCCCCCCTCCTTCCCTTGCTGAGTCCACAGGTCTGCTCTCTACATCTGTGTCTCTAGTCCTGCCCCGCAAATAGATTCATCTGTACTATTTTTCTAGATTCTATATATATGCGTTAATATATATGTTTTTCTCTGACCTACTTCACTCTGTATGACAGACTCTAGGTCCATCAAGGGGACGTAATTAATGTACAGCATAGCGAACACAGTCAGTAATGCTGTAGCACTCTGGTGAGAGAGACAGAGGTAAGTCTTTATGTGATGATGATCATTTTGTAACTATAAAAATATCAAATCACCATGCTGTACACATTGATTATAATTCCAAAGAAAGTCAGAGGTAGAGTTTGAGCTCTTGAGTCCAGTGAGTATTTGGGTGAAAGGGGAGCAGGGGAGCTCTTTTCAAATGAAGCAAAACAAATAAATTCTAGATGGATAGGGGAATGGATCAAAACCTGGCTTTCAGTTTGCCAGAGAAGTACTTCCACTCAGACTGCAAAAACTTCTCACCCCTGGTTAGGTGTACAGCCATGTAAGCAGGACTAATATTTGAAAGAAAACTGCTCTCCCTTCTAACTAATAGCTATCATATTCTGAAAAAAAAATAAAATAAAAATAACCCCAGCCAGGTTTGTGAAGTGAAACCAGAGGCAGGATCCACGGCTGTGGCTCTGTCTGCAGCAGGAGAGCCGGATGCCGCTGGGGGTTCGGGCACCCACTCTGGGACTCTCTCACACCCGCGCTAACGACCACCTCCGCTGGCCAGGCCGGCACTCAGCTCCCGTGAACCGCGCCATACAGAATGGGATTCTCGGTAGATGCTTTGATCCCGATTGCAATCTGGATCTTCATTACAGAACAAGAAAGTAACAACTTTGTAATAAGCTGGAGCCCCTAAAAAACCTCAAATGGATTCTGATAAAACACAGATATTAACATTTTCTCAAGTGTTCATCATCAAATGATAAATCCAATGGTAAGTCTAAGACGCGGCCATTGTGTAACTATTTTTCAATACGCAAACTATTCGATCTTAAAAAGCTTTAAATGTGTTCAAGATTAATGCTGTGGAAAACAGAAATTCCTGTTCCGTTAGCGAGGAGGAATTATGACGGGCTGTTTTTGTTTTTTCAGTTGTTCCTTTCATCTGTTCCATTTAAAAAGGAAAGCACTGATGTGGTTACTGGCTTCCTTCCGGGCTTCCCTCAATTTCTGGCTTACAATTTCTCAGACATCGCAACTCAAGTCCGAAAGGCAGATGGCAACACCCCGCCGAGAGGCTGCGGAGGCAGCCGGGTCAGACTGCGGCGAGGACAGGCTCCCAGCCCCGCCCTGGGCGGGAGAAGGTACCTGCTGGGCACCCAGGCTGCCGTGAGGACCGGCTCCCAGCCCCGCACGCGGGGCCCCCAGGCCGCGGGAGCACGTACCTGCTGGGCACCACAGGGCCTGAGGGCAGCGCGGCCGGCCTGCCGCTCTCCGGGGCGCACCCAGGCTGCCGTGAGGACCGGATCCCAGCCCCGCACGCGGGGCCCCCAGGCCGCGGGAGCACGTACCTGCTGGGCACGGCGGCGGGCGGGGGCAGCGCGGCCGGCCCGCCGCTCTCCAGGGCGCAGCCGAAGCCGCCGGTCACACACACGGGCTGCGCGGGCCACAGGTCCCCTGGAGCACAGAGACCTGTGGGAGAGAGCAGCCCTCTCAGCCCCGCTTCCCGCAGGGCACGCACCTCCTCGCCCCCAGACAGCACCCCCACGTCCCCCACGGGCCTGCCACGCCCAGCACCGCGGATAACGAGGTCACGGGAGTGACTCCTCAGCATGGAGGGCCTGCTTCCTGCAAAGCCCCGTCAGGGTTCCAGGACACGGCCATGAACAGGCTGACGTTCAGGTGAGCAGAGACACAACAGGCAGGAAGAAGCTGGGGCAATGGCGCCGTGACAAGAGACACATAATTCTGTGGCAGAGGAGGGGCGGCGGCCTCGGCCCCAGGAGGCTCAGGGCGCGGGGGCGGGGTGGACATGAGTGAGCCCCGCTTTCCAGAGCCGCCCCCACGCCTTCCTGGGAGGTACCTATCCCGGCTCCCCCGTGCTGTGGAAGGCCTGCTTGCGGGGTCAGCGGACACCCGCCACGCGGTTCTGAACCGTCTCCTAAAGCTGCCCCAGGTACCCAGGCCTCTGCTCCTCCCAGCCAGCACCTGCCAGGACTTACACGGGCCTCCACCTTCACCACCACAGCTGCTGCCCAGCCATCTGTGGGATGCACGGAGAGCTGGACGGACAGACACACGCCACTGGTTGGTGGCAGAGATTAGAGACAAGCTGGCCATCTGCACACAGGCCGGGCCTCCACAAGGAAAGACTAGACTCAGCTGTTGGAAATGCACTCGGGACTGAAAGATTCACCAGCCAGCCGGCCACACGGGGGCACTGCCTGCCTGTGCTCCTAGAGGAGGCGGGGGCACTGCCTGCCTGTGCTCCTAGAGGAGGCGGGTCCACCGTGGGGGCCCAGCGTGTGGACACAACACTCACTTTGCAGGCATCCTATGAGCCCTCGGGGAGCTGGTGGTAATCACCCGCCTGCAGACCTGGAGACGTGCAGCTCAAGATGGTCCCAGTGACCCTCCAGCATTTAAAGAAACACCACTGGAGACGACGTAGCTACCACAGCAGTGGGGGTCCCTCAAAGATGAGGCCTGCCTCCTAGGACCACCCTGGTGCTTTAGGGCTGGCTCAGCGGCTGGGCCCAGACCCTGTGCTCAGTCCTGAAGGGCAATGCATCCTGTCCCGAGTCCTGGTGAGAGCCGCTGGAACCAGAGGCTGGATGAGCTGATGAAGAGATCTGGTTCCCGTTCTGTCAGTCAAATTCACCAAGAACTGCTTCTAGAGTCACATGCTCACGAGCAAACGAACCAGCGGCCAGGACCACACAGAGACGAGGTGCGTGCATGCTGCTGTGAGACCGTCTCTGGGGGTCTCAGGCGTCTCCACGCCCCCGAGAGGGTGCTCTGGCCGCCCACATTCTGACCTGTCTTTCCAAGGACAGCCACTGAACAAGGTCTCAGGAGATGTGGGGAAGGTCTCAAGTGTAGAGCAAGGGGCAAGTCTGCTTTGTCCAAAGTGATAAAGACGTCATCTCCTACCTATTATTAAAAACCAAAACACGTAGGTTTCCTAAGCGTGGGGCTCCCTTCCTGTAACGCGACCACAGAGCACTGCAGGTGCAGGTGGGCCCTGGGTGCCCCCCACATCACCCCTCAAAGTCTGAGGACCTGCAGAAGTGTGCTTATGAGGCTCTCAGGCTGCTCGTTGTGCTAAGCATCCTGTGCCTCTGACCCAAGCCTCCTGTCCTCTGGTAGCGTCCAGAGAATCACAGCAGGCAGGCCTGAGCTCAGGTGAGCACTGCAGACCCCTCACCGCTCTCCACAGTGACGCGATCCGATTCAGACCCAACACCACCCTCTGGCTGCAGTACTAACAACAGACGGTGAGGTGGCAACACATGTTGACTAGGCTCACTGTGGCGACTGTTTTGTAAAATGTACGTATATTGAAACCTGGAGGCGGGAACAGCAACCCACTCCACTATTCTTGCCTGGAGAATCCCATGGACATGACTGAAGTGACTTAGCATGCGTGCACACACATACATTGAATCACTGTATTACTTATATGCCAGAAACTAATAAAATGCATGTATCAGTTGTACCTCAAAAGAAAAAACAAAAGATGAGACAGTGAGGGGAGGTGAGAGCAGAAGCAGAGACTTGTCAGGAGATTGTGGTGATACCCCACGTGAGAAATAACGGTGGCTGAGAGGAGATGTGCTCAGACTCTGGGTCTATGTGAAAGGCAGAGGCTGAGAGGTCAAGGATGAGCCCCAGACCTCTGCCTGAGCAACAAGAAAGTGCGAGTGGGAGGCTGTGTGAGGAGCAGGCTGAGGAGGGAAGTGTTCAGTCTGGGACGCCCACAAAGCCCCAAGGACAGACGGCAGACGGCAGCTGGTGGTGCGGGGTCCAGGCTGACCGAGCAGAGGTGGGGCCATCAGGGGGCTGGAGGGGGACAGCCCCCCAGGGGAGCATGACCCAGACGAACAGGAGAGCTGGGGGAGTGGAGGGGGACTGCACCAGGACCCCCAGGTCACAGCCTGAGCAGAAGGGGCAGGGTGGGCGTGGAGACTGAGGACAGAGTGGGGCTCACAGACACAGAGGCAGCGGGGCCCCAGACACACAGGCATCACCGCACAGCCAGCCCCGCAGCCTCAAGGCGGACGGGAGGCTTGTCAACAGGCAGATGCTGCTCTAAGTGGCTCTGCAGAGACTGCCAGGCCCGGGAGGCCAAGGGAGAGAGGCTGCTGCTGCACTCAGGCCAGGCTGGCAGGGAGGCTCCCAGTGCTTCTGCTGTGCAGAGGGGGCTGCCCACTTGGAGAGAGCCCGGCAGCGGCACTGTGACACATGGGCTGCAGCAGAGGGTGGAGGACAGGGCGGGCGGAGCTTCTGAAGGCCTCTACCAGCTCCTCTCTGCCCCAGGCAAACAGGAGGCCTCGGCAGAGAAGACAGGGCAGAGCGCTGAGTGTGGGAGTGGGGAGGGTGGGGTCCACAGCGGGCCGACCAGTCATGTGCGCTGTTCTCCACTCTCTCAGCCACAGGCAAAGGAGCCGGAAAACCTGGGCAAAAGCATGCCTGTGGCTGTGGAGGTGCGTGCAGTACAGGGGAGAAGGCTCAGCAGGGATGTGATAGCAGGGCAGAGGGCAGAGGCTGGCATGGGGGCTGAGGGGTGGGGCGGAAGAAGAGGCTTGAGATAGGCCCTGCGGACAAGGACTATGAATAAGGGCAGTTTCTGCAGAAACTAAAGGGCCTAAATAGGGATTTTAACAGGTCACCAAAAAGTAAAGTAAGCAAACTTAATTCAACATTCAAAAAACTAAGATCATGGCACCTGGTCCCATCACTTCATGGCAAACAGATGGGGGAAAAATGGAAACAGTGACAGGTTTTATTTTTTTGGGCTCCGAAGTCACTGAAGATGATGACTGCAGCCATGAAATTAAAAGATGCTTGCTCCTTGGAAGAAAAGCTATGACAAACCTAGACAGCATATTAAAAAGCAGACACATTACTTTGCCGACAAAGGTCTGTGTAGTCAAAGCTGTGGTTTTTCCAGTAGTCGTGTACGAATGTGAGAGTTGGACCACAGAGAAGGCTGAGTTGAAGAATTGATGCTTTCAAACTGTGGTGCTGGAGAAGACTCTTGAGAGTAGTAAGAGACTCTTGAGAGAAAGGAGATCAAACCAGTCAATCCTAAAGGAAATCAACCCTAAATATTTACTGGAAGGACTGATGCTGAAGCTGAAGCTCCAATACTTTGGCCACCTGATGCAGAGAACTGACTCAATGGAAAAGACCCTGATGCTGGGAAAGATTGAAGGCAGGAGAAGGGGATGACAGAGGATGAGATGGTTGGGTGGCATCACCGACTCAATGGACATGAGTTTGAGTAAGCTCCAGGAGATGGTGATGGACAGGGAGGCCTGGCGTGCTGCAGTCCATGGGGTCACAAAGAGTCAGACACGACTGAGCAACTAAACAACAAAAGTAAACTGCAGACTGTTAACAAAGACGAGGCAAAAACGCACTTGAAACACATACGCACAACAGGCAGATGAGAAAAGATTCTCCAACTGACAGAAACACACAGGAGAAAGTGGGAGGCGTGCCTGCTTTGACGCAGGCTTTCTTCTTCCTCATCATGAGCTAAATCTCTCTCCCCTCTATCACCTCAAAGAAAAAACCTTTCTAAATCTTGTCTCAGAGAACTACTGAATTTAACAGTATTTTTTTCATAGAAAACACTTATTTTTATTGGACTCACAAATAACTTATTTCTGGTGATAATCGGACAGCCTCACGGAGCCTCCTCCTGCGTTCAAAGTTAACGCGCTCCACTGTGCCGAGCAGCCTTTACCTTACACCAGGGACACAAGCAAAAGCAAGAGGTAGATGGTGCCCCTGAGGGTGACCAGCAGGCGTAGCCTGCGCCTGGCGAGGCAGGACGGAGGCCCAAGGAGAAAACAGGAGACGTGAGACAAGGGCACGAGAAGGGATGGGAAGGAGAGGGGAGGAGGAGGAGAGGGGAGGCCTCCAGGACAGACCCTGGGCGGAGCGGCTTTCCTTCCCACCAGCCCCAGGTCCACGCCCCGGCCACTGTCCCCACCCGTCCCCACTGTCCCTGCTCAGAGGGGCCGTGGAGCTCAGCATGTGGCCTCGGCTCATGCAGGGAAAGACATGGGTGTGGTCGACGTGGCTAATGGAGGCACTGGACACTTGGTCTGCTCCCTGCTTTTCCGCCCTCTCAGATGAGAAGAGGAAATAAAGGCAGCGGCAGACCCCGTTGAGGGGCTCCCACCCCCGCTCTGGGGCCACAGGCCACCCGCGCCTTCCCTTCCAGGAAGGAGGTCAGGGTCCTAGCAGAAGGGGCCCCAGGAACACCAGGGTGGAGGGCAGGGATGCTCAGGAGCTCAAGGTGGGGGCCTCGTCCGGCCTCACCCCCAGGCCGGCTCCGTCCGCCCTCAAACTCCCTGGCCAGCAGGGTGGCGTGGACACCTGAGCAGGAGCAGGAGCCACGGGCCTCACCTTGCTCTTCAGCAGCAGCAGGCCCAGCAGGGAGGCTGGGGCAGGGAGCATCTGCAGGCGCGGGGAGGCCGCTCACATCGCTGAGGGAGAGCAAGGAGAAGAGGAGCCGCTGAGTGTCTGCAAACAAGTCTGACTGGGGCTTGACATAAATCCTTCCCCACACCAAAACAGATAGATACTACAGACGTGAAGGCATACACCGAAAAAGGGCTGAAGAATATTAGATTCCTAAGACCCAGCCAAGTCTTGTTTTAATAAACAGCACCTGCACAACTTTAACTAAAGTAGCTCAGACGCTCTGCAGTTCCCACTCGGCCTCCCTGCAGTTCCCACTCGGCCTCCCTGCAGCGGGCAGCAACCTTCCACACCGTGTTCATTCTCTACCCCAAAGAGAAAGAGCTCGCGCAGAGCTTTCCTCATCCAATTTCATTTTTGTGACATCCCCCTGTCCCGTGGCACCTAAAACCTATCTGCCCCCTCACTCTGAAACTCAATCCAGCTTACATACCCTACCCACCTCACCCCGCTCAGTAAATGGGCTTGTTTATGTTGTCTGAGGCTGTGGAAATCATCACACAGTGAAGCTGTAAACATGTGATGGTCTACTAGGTCCTTTCACATTTCTAAGAACCATCAATGCTGTTTTATTTCAAGTCCCAGCAGAGTACCTGGCTCCCATTCTTATTATAACTACTGTTCTTTCTACTTTCAGGACATAGAATTTTTCTAACACAGCTGTATCACTGAAAGGACCAGGGATACCAGAGATGCTCCTGCACGAATGTGTTATCTTGGAAGGAATGTATGTTTTAAATTATTAATAAAACCAATTCTACTCTCATATCATTAAAAGGTTTTCCTATTTTTAGCCTGCAGAACTGAAAACAAAGAAGAAACACACAAAATAGAAAAAACAAAAAAGCGGTACTTGAAACATATTTATAAAAGCTGGAAAACCAAACACTTACGTGGGATTGCAGATGTTACGAGAAAGATTCAAGGAGATGGGAGCTTCAGAAGAAAAGTCATTTTGTGAAACACTGTCTCCTGCATAAAAACAAAAAGATGATCAGAACTTTTTATAAGCATAATCTAACTGTATCTGTTCTGCATTTAAGATGCAGATTGCTAACATCATTGACCTCCTTGAGTGACTTGTTTTTCACTATTCACACATTCAGTACTTTTTTAATTAAAAAACCTTTAATGTATAAATATATATAAAATTGGGATCATACTTTAAAAACACTTTCTGCTTTTGGTCTTCTACATGATTATTATATTGGGGACATTTTCCTGATATTATGCAATCTCCAAACACAAGGAGACTGCACCTAATGCCCTGCGTCACAGGAAGGCATCAATCACCATTCTCTCTCTTACTGTGGGCCGCATCCCACAGGCAAGAGCTGCTCTTCTGTTCTTGTTCATGTTAAGCACCAATTTAAAAACACCCCACTAACATCAACAGCCAAACTGCCTTCAATGGCCAAGAACACCAAGCCCACCACAAACAAAATGCTGCAATCCGCCCTGCACCCAGGCTGCACGCGCTCCTCACGCGGGGGGCGTCGTGCCTGCTCAGGAGGGGACTGGAGAACAGCTGACGACTTATGTGTAAGGCACGGGACAGTCACAGAGAGATGTCTGCTGTATGCAGGTGGCACTGAAATTTTATGGGGGGGTCACTAGGCAAGCAGCGCCTAAAAAGATGCCTGCAGGAGAAGCCAAAAACGAGAAAAAGGCTGAGAAGACGGAAATCACAAGTGGGTGGCTGTCTCGGTTTTTATGGGATCAGGGTCCTGGTCCCCAAGACAAGAGCTTCTGTTTAGGTATCACTGTCGGCAGGAGAGAGCGCAGAGGTCTCTGTGAGGAGCAGGAGGCTGGGAAAGGGGCTGGGCTCTGGGGAAGCCATGGATTTCTGGGTGTCCAACAAGCCATGTGACCTCTCCAGGCCAGACACTTCGGGGCCAGGGAGCCAGCCCCCACTCGTGACCACGCACACACACAGTGAGTGCCCCCAGGATGAACCCCTGTCTCCCTGCTTGTCCTGGTAAGAGCTCAGCCTGTGCCATGCTGACTGTAACAGTGGAAAGAAGTGGATTAAATCTTCACATAGACACAGAGCTAGAGCAAACCACGCCAAGCGAGAAGCTAACAACGCAGCATGCTCCCTGAAGCACGGTCTCCTTTACGTACGTTAAAGACGATTCTCTACTTTGTTGATGGATGTATGAATGTAAAATAAAGCACAGCGGACAGTGAGTCTCTCAAGGAGGGGGAAGCGGAACAGACTATGACATATTACTTTAAAAAAATGAGGGTAAATATGACAAAATTAAGAGTTATTCATTCTAGGTGATAAAAATATAGGTGCTTCGTTGACATTTCCTGTATCTGTAAATTTTTCAAAAATAAGGGAGGACCACTGTTCATAGCAACATTAGTAGAGTACTCAAACGATAGAAAAATCCAGGTGTCCATCAAGAGATGAACAGCCAGATAAACTGTGCTATGAAAACACAATGAATAGTAACTCAGCCTTAAAACGAAGGAAACCCTGGTCCATCACAATGGGGATGAACCCTGAAGACATCACACTAGATGAAATAAGCCAGTTACAGAAGGCCAGGTATGGTATGACTTGACTTACCAGATACTAGAGTATTCAAATTCACAGACAGAAAGCAGAGAAGTTCACAGGGTTGCAGGGCATGGGGAAGGGAGAGCTGTGGATTTATAGGTACCGAGTTTCTGCTTGGGAAGGGGAAAAGGTCTGAAAACGGATGGTGGCAATGACTGTACAATAATGCGAATGTATCTAATGCCCCTGAACCGCACACTTACAAATTGTTAAAATGGTAAATTTGGGGTTACATGTATTTTACCACAATAAAAACATGTACAAGTGAAAAAATAAACATGGAAGTTCTCTGAGCTGTTTTCAAGATACAAACTTAAAATAATGATAATAGAGTGAGGGAGGGAGGGAGGAAGAAAGCACAGGGCTTCCCTGGTGGCTCAGGGGTCAAGAATCCGCCTGCCAATGCAGGAGACACAGGTTCCATCCCGTCTCTGGGAAGATCCCACCTACCACAAGGCAATTAAGCCCGCCACAACTTCTGAGCCTGTGGTCTGGAGCCCAGCAGCCGCATCTACTGAAGCCCCGGCACCCTAGAGCCTGTGCTCTGCAGCGAGAGAAGACGCCAGGAAGAGGAGCCCGTGCACTGCAGTTAGGGAGCACCCCCCACCGGCCCAACTACAGAAAAGCTTGTGCAGCGAGGAAGACCCAGCACAGCCAAAATAGGTGAAATAGATACAAACATTAAAACAAAAGCAGAGCAAAGCAAACACTGGACGCACAGCCTTCTGTGCCTGGGCGGGCCCTGCGCGGGGCGGGGGAGGCCCCTGGCGCAGCCGCGGACTTACCGGGCAGCAGGCAGCGCGGAGGGCCCACGGCCGGCTTCCTGTCCCCGTCCGAGCTGCTGGCGCTGCTCCAGCTGCCCCAACTGCCCCGGCTGGCACGCACGCTGCCTGAGGAGCTGCCACAGTCTGAGCCGGAGTCTGAGCAGGACTTCTCTGCGCCCTTCTTCCCCGGTTTCTGAAAGTAACCCTCTGCGGGAAGCGAGAGAGGAGCTGGGCCACTTCCAGAAGAGGAGAGTGCCCGGGTGGGGAGGAAGGCAGGGCTCGGCTTCAGGCCGCGCTCCCTCTGCCCCTCCGGCGGGAAGAAGACGCTCCCTGAGCCTGAGGACTGGCCTGAGCCAGCCGCTGCTGACCACGGGCCCCCACACTCTGCGGGCGATGCACGCCATCGGGGTGAGGCCGCCAGCAGCCGGGATGACGTCAGCCTAACAATAGTTCTGGGAACAGCAAGGATTTCTCTCCAGAAAATCAAGACTACTCTCCTTGGACTGGAGACATGGAGGTCATTTCTTCTATTCAAATGTCTAAATAAAACTGAATCATGTTGCTGTACATCTGAAACTTGACACAACATTGCAAATTGACTCTACTCTAATAAAAATATTTTTTAAAATGTTCATCTCGCATTTCAGAATATTATTTACGTGAAGGTGGGAAGAACCTCCAGGAAGACCACAAAGACCCAGGTCTGGGCAGACCCACGTGTGCAGGGCAGGAAGGCGAAGCCCATCAAGTCTGTGTTCTGGGTGCAGCCCGGTGGGCACATGGCTGGGAATGTGGGTGCTGGTAGGAGGATCGTGACTGCCCGCTCTACACCCCACCCCGGTGCTGCCACATCCACGGCTGTTCCTCTCCCGCTCTCTGCCCTCCCTAGATGGTCCCCGGCACCTCCACTGCCCACTCCTGGGGGCACTACCCACTCCTCTGCAGACGGCAGCCGGCTCTGCAGGAGGTGCCTGCCCCCTGGGGCAGGGGCAAGAGAACAGCCACTGTTCCCCCCTGGCTCTCCCCGGCTCCCCTCTATCCAAGGGGGTCCTGTCTCGAGCAAGCACCCACTCTTCCTCCGGCCGTCTACATGACACCATCGAAAATGGCCAGATTTCAGGGGTGTGGAGGTCAGAGGCGCAACGTGAGGGCTCGGGAGAGCCTCAGCCTCCTGTCCCATCCAACAGCTCTCCATTCAGGCATGACGACACTGCCTGGGAAGTGATAACCTCTCACCCCGGTACTTCCCCACGGAAACAAGCCCAGCAGAAGTGGGTTCGTAGCTCAAGGCGGTTCCGTACCTGCCTCTCCCTGCGTGGCAGGTAAGCTGCTTCCAGAGCTGGCACCTGCTTTGCATGCTTCCCCAGGGTTTTCCTGGATACGCCAGTTCCTTACGTTGATGTCACTGCTCAGCTCAGACCTTTCAAACTCACTGCACACCAGCTTTAACTCGCTCTGGTCGGAAGGCCTGGAAGAGCCACAGAAAATCCCGTCTGCACGGTATCCTGCACACACACATACCTGCTCTCCTTGAGACTGAGCAGAGGTGCGAGTATGAATCTGTGACAACTCAAGCTCTCTTCTCTCTGGGGGTGATGATGAGTAGGGCACAGAGATCAGGAAAGACAAGACTTTGCCATTTTAGAACCAGAACTAAGGTGGAGTTCATTTACTCGCTTTGCATTTTACAGTGAGCGGAGTGAAACTGCACAGGTTAAATGAGTCGTCCAAGGCCAACTGCTAAGTGGCAGGTGCAGGTCTAAAACCCACAACTCTCGGCGTTTCTTCCTCGGACTTGGTGTAAAACGACTCTGGGTGGATGATCCTGCTTCCTGGTGTCTGGGGGAAGGTCTCGGTGTTAACTGTTATCTTTTCTCATTCATTCATTTAGCAAACGTTTATGCAGTGACCACCACGAGTCACATATTGTTAGGAAAGGTGCAGTATCTATAAAGAAGAACATTTTTTCCCCAAGGAATTCACCGTCCAACACTTACATCTCTCTAACTAGACCATGAACTTGAAGGAAGACCTGAAATACAGGTCTTATAAATGGAGACACACAACTGTGCTGAGAACACTACAGGAAGACCTAGGTGCTTATTTCACACAGTCCGACTTCTGCACCTCACGTCACGTACGACTGCAGGATCTGAGCGTGAGACGGAGTCGGTGGTCTCCCTGGTTTCTGAGCACTCAGGGCAAAGAGTAGAGACAGAAGCAGGAGCCACGGGAGCAGAACGGCCAAGAACCGTCAGCTACATAAGCATCACGTGCTCATCTGGTCACCTATAAGATACTTCACAGTTATTCTGTAATAACTTAAATTTGTTTCTTTCGCATGTCAGAAATCTGCTTTCAAAAATATATCTTAACATTCAATTGATGAAATTCCGCCCTCACCTTTTATCTTTCTGTGTGTCCATATCAAGCAAATACACCACTTTAAAGGAACCACATAAGTCCATCAACCTTTTATGAGAATATAAGGGATGACTTTCCTTTCTATAGGAGACCACATTGTAGCTTTCAAATAATGTAAGAATAATTACCCATGAAAATAGTATTTAACAATTTAATAGATCAATAATTACCCATCAATAATCTAACAGTGGGTATCTGTCTTTTTTTTCCTATTTGCATGCTGCTGATTGCAGGGCACAGAACCAGAGCCTAAAGGCCCCCGGGGGGGTGGGGAGCGGACGACCCTAGTGGCCCAGGGGCTAAGACTCCAAGCTCCCGAGGCAGGGGGTCCAGGTTCGGCCCCTAGTCAGGGAGCTAGGTCCCACATACTTCAACTAAAGATCTGTGTGCTGGAGCTAAGACCCAGCACAGCCAAATAAATAAGTAGCTTTAAAAAAAAGGCCCCCTGGGGTCATTCGGCCCTCCTCCCCGTAAAGCAGGACACACAGGGGCGGTGGAGGGGCAGGGGGTGGGCATGTCACAGGGCTGCATCCCAAGGATCCAAACAAAGGACAGATGCTGTGAGCAACATCTAGGTGCCCCCACCCGGGGGTCCTGGCCGCCAAAGGGGCTGTTCTGCCAGACTTCCCTTCCAACCATGAGAGCAACTACCACAGCAACGTGGACTCTTCTCCACACAAATGTGGAGCTGCCAGAGAACAATGGGACAGACACACATGTAACCACCTAGCTGAGCTCACAAGAAAGAGGAACCTCAGAAGCCAGTGCCCAACAGAAGACAAGCCAGAGGGCGGAGGGCCAGCACAGGAGAGCAGGCTCTGAGGCCCACCCGGACAGGGGTCGGGGAGCCTGTCAGTGAAGGGCAGCTCAGCATGCGCCCTGGGGACCTGTGGAGGGCGGGGTCCGCGGGAGGGGCAGCGCGGGAGAGCAGGCTGAGGCCCACCCAGATAGGGGTCGGGGAGCCCGTCAGCGCAGGGCCGCTCAGCAGGCGCCCCAGGAACCTGCGGAGGGCGGGGTCCGCAGGAGGGCTCCATGTTGGGAGAGCAGACTCTGAGACCCACCCAGACGGGTCAGGGAGCCCGTCAGCGTGGGGCCGCTCAGCAGGCACCCTGGGGACCTGTGGAGGGCGGGAGGCGCTCCGCACACGGAGTCAGGATGGACACACTATTGATCTAGTGGGGAAAACCCTCGAGCTGTGGAATTGATGCAAAATTAGGTTGAGAGAGCCACTTGTGGAAACTCAGGCAAATGGGATTCTCACAAATCCTGGTGGAACCTTCACTGGCAGATAACCAAGGTTTATCAACAAAAGTGTCTAACTGCCTGGGGTCACATCTGGCTCTGGGTGCAGCCCAACCTCGTAGTGTCGGTACCTCACTTCCTGCAATGGAAGAACCTTTCTTCTGCAAGACGGAGCAGAAGATCCAGTGCCTGGGGCCATTCTCTTTCATTATCAGGACCCCAGGCACCCCAGACAGCTCAGGGTCAGGCCGGGAAGATAAGCCCAGGGCTTTCTCTACCACCTGCTCCCGTCACTTCACAGGCAGAAGAACAGAGGCCCTGGCGAGGTGGAATGGCAAGGTTTTCCCCTAAAACCTCCCATGGCTTTTTGCATTTTACCAAGTAAAATTTTAAAAATTTGTTCACTTTAAGGGGCTTTCAACAACAACAAAAGTAACCAGAAGATATGTTAATTTTAAGAATATTAATAACAATATATTTTCCTCTCAAAACACAAATATCTACACTCTCACATTATTGTATCCAACTCAACAAAAATAAGATTGAAATATAACAGCTAAATGTAAAATTACAAAGTAAATAATAGTTGAAAATTTAAAGGGATTGTAAAAATTACACACCTCAAGACCTGGGCAGCACCCCTTTTTTTGTTTTTTCTGCACATTCGATTTTTATTCCAATTTAAATTTTGTACATTTCCTTCTTTCTTCTCCTGAAGTGCCTTCTTCCTATAAGGATCTTCTTGCTAAAGAGGAAAAAAAGAAAATGTTAGTAAAGGCTTCACCTTTCTAATACACAGAAAAACCTCTGTGTGATTTTAACTTTTGAAGATTAACCCCATCTGAATTCAGAACATTCCAGAACTAGTGAACACCGAGGACATATATTTCTAAATCTCTAGTCTGTTTTCATTTCCTTTCTTTTTCTACCTCCTTCAACCTCTGCAAAAAGAAGAAAAAAAAAAAACACAAACTGTTGCCTATAAAATTTCTCAGGGGCTAAAAAGGAAAAACATCTGTTAGCAATTTATGGTCAGCTTGCTGTTAACCTCAACAGCAATAAATCCTCCGACCTTCACCTGTTTATTTGGTATGTGCAATTCACATGAATTACTACTGAAGAAAAGTCATGTAAAAACTCAACTTAGAGGAGTAATTTGTGTATTTATGTTTTTATTTGTTTATAAATGAACTTTAGGAGAACAGCCAAAACTCCAGAGAATACTCCAAACTAGTTTAAGCTTTTCAAGTAAACAAAACCAAGAATATGCTTGATGTTTTTAAATGTGGTTCTAAAAAACTTAAATTTAGCATGAGACATACATATATTATATATCAATTTTTAAAATTTGGGTTTTTTCCTCTTTCAAATGTTGAAGGGCATGCATGCTCAGTCGTGTCCGACTCTGTGTGACCCTGTGGACTGCAGCCCACCAGGCTCCTCTGTCCATGGGATTCTCCAGACAAAAATACTGGAGTGAGCTGTCATTTCCTCCTCCAGGGGATCTTCTCGACCCAGGGATCAAACCCGTGTTTCCTGAGGCTCCGGCACTGGCAGGCGGATTCCTTACTACTGAGCCACCTGAGAAGTCCTTTAAATGTGAGGCATGGTCATATTTTTCTAACAGACCCAAGGGGAGGAGGGGTCCACTTGCCCTTTAAATAAGTAGCTCATCTCTTTAATGTCCTCTAAAACTTTTTTTCTTTCTTCTACCATGCTGCCCCTTTAAAGCAGAGGAAAAATAAAAGGTTTCAGATGCCTGCATGTTACATGTCTGGGGCAGTGAAAGCCTCATGTATCTATCAAAGAAATATGATAGATATCACTACCATAAACGAATACTAGAAACAAAATGATATTTTTAAACTGCGTATGTGGTTGGATTATTGTATTTTTGCTATCTTTAACCTTTACTTCCCCCCCCAAATAAGTATTAACTTTTTCCTGATTCTGAGAGTACTTTTAAAACATGGCAGCCAAACACACAAAGTCCTATCCTATAGGACTTAGTGCCGAAAAGTTTGAAACTAAATAGACACACTAAAGATGTGTGGTCAGAGAAGGTGCGATTTTAAACATCAAATACAAAACACTTTTATTTGAATATTGCTCTCTTTGCAACTTGTGGTCAGGTAGGGGAAAAGCAGGCTCCTCCCCACCTCACTCTCCCCCTACCCCACCACAAGTTGGAAATACACAACACAGCGGGGATCTGAGCCTTTCTGTCCCAGGGTCACCCACAAGTGAAGGGCCAGCTTCTAATGGAGCCAGAAGGGCGAGCTGGGCCAGAGCCGCTCTGCTCCGTGGCCGCCTTCTCCATGCAACCTGGGGAGCGGCGAGGTGGCTCACAAGAGGGGAGCGCCGGAGGGCTACCCCAGAGGGAGGGCTGCCTGTGGGCTTCAGGAGAGTGAGCCTCAGGAGAGTGGGGGACATGCTGGTCAAGGCGTCCGCAGCAAACACAGGAGCGGCAGGGGAGAGGGTGCGTGTGTGTCTGTCTGTGTGTCTGTGTGTGTCAAAGAGAAGCATCAGGTGGTGCAGAAGCAGGTGGCCAGGATTAGCTAGGGGAGGACAGGCCAGCAGTTGAGGCCGCAGGTGGAGCTGAGGGGAACCGAAGCTACAGACTGTCGGGAAGCGGGAGGAAGACAGGGACAGGGGGTCTCTGGTTTTTGGTGGTGAGGAGGCAGGGCTAACCAGGGTCTGAAGAGTCCATGCAGATCTGAAATTAAGTCTCTGAGGCTGAACCGCCTGACCTGAACCCCACTCTGTATGACAGGCTCAGTCACCTTGGGCAAGTAGCTTCACCTCCCTCTGCCTCAGATGGCCAAGTCTTCCAAAAGGCTGTTGTGAGGCTTCAAGTACATGACACAAAGTAAGTAGCATCCATAAGACTGAGCTATTATCATCATCATTGTTGAATTACCTGATCTTCCTGAATGAGGGACAACTTAACTGACCACAGGGTGGGGAAATAAAATTTCCTAAGCTTTAATAATAAAAGCAAGGGAAGAAATAAAAAAGAAATCACAGACTGCACAAAGGCATTCTTAAAGCTACTGTACATAAGTCAAATAAAAGGAGGGAAGGGCAAACTACGGGAAAAAATTGTTTTACTATTTGACAAAGAGTTAACACCTTCACCTATGTCCTCAAAGAAAACAAGGGGCGGAAAAACACATTCAACAGAGAAGTGGACAAAGGACATGAAACGCAAGTTCACAAAACAGAGAAGGCCAAAAACACGAAGAGTTCCTCCAAAATGTTTAATAATAAAGCATGTCTTTAGAAAAGACAAATTATAGACCAACTTGTATCTCATCTTTCCATTTTGGCTTTAAAAACACAAGTGTGTTTACACTGCGTGTTTATGCCTGCAAAGACAGGGACAGGCCAGGGGTGGGGCAGTGCTCTCAGCAGGGCGAGCAAAACTGGCTTGGACATTCACATCTTAACTTAGAAAAAATACAAATTTTAAAAAACATCAGTGGTAGGATCTTAGATAATGGTATCTTGTGTTTTTCAGAATTTTACAAAAAGAATGAAGGAAAATCCTTACTTTTCTCTAGTAAGAGATGCAAACTGAAAGGAAGAAACGCAACTGTTTACCTATCCCACTGACCAAGACTTTGCCAAAGAACAGTGCTGCTGAGACCGGACTAATACGACCATTGTCATGCACCCTGCACGAAGCGAGACAGGCACCGCCTTTCTGAGAGCAAGCTGGAGGTACACGCGAGGGACCCTGACAGCTGATACTCTTTAATTCTATTTCTAGAAACCTATAGCAAGGATATACCAGGTATACAGGCCAGACTTAGTTCACCATCCTGTTATTCATGAAAATAAAAAGCTGCAAACAACTCTAATGTTCAACTGCAGGGAAATGGTTTGGATTACAGCACAATTAAGTGATGGAATGTTATATAACCATTGAAAACAAAGTTCCTCATTAATTTCTAACAGGAGAAAATTCAAAATTATGACATTACAACAAAGCTCTGTATACACAATAATATAATTATCCCGAGTTTTTCAATACTTGCACAGAGAGGCAAGAGAATACAGAAAAATGCAAAAAGTGATCCATTCTGGACACATCTTTTCCTCCCTTCTTTACGCTTCTATAATAGTCATGAATTTCTTTTCTAAGCGGGGGGCGGGTGGAGATCTGCTTATAAGAAAATAAACAGCCAGGGCTGGGACTAAAATTTGGTTTGTGGCTCCCAAATCTGGGCTTCAACCTCCTTCGCCAATAAATCTGGAGGAATGCTCCCCATGTGCTACAGACAGATTTAAACAGTCTTCTAAGCTGCAAAGTTAGGCCCCAAGAATGCACAGGAAAAACAAACGCTGAGCACTGCACTTGGGAATGTGTTTATTGAGAATGATTTTCTCCAAATGAACAATGAAATGGAAAGTACACTCAAGGGTTTGTAAAGAAGAGGCTACGAAACGGAGAGCAGGCCCCAGAGCCAGCAGAAAGGACTGCCCACAGCCCACCCCAACCCGGCCGCCCCGGAAAGCCACTCAGGGACTGTGAGGAGCCTCGGACCCCCGAGCACAGCCCGAGCCCCCAGACTCTTGGCCCCAGTGTGGCCCCCCGTGGAGCCTACTGCCAGCACAGAGCAAGGATGGGAGGAGGAGCCTACACGAGCCCTGGACCAGAGTCCAACAAGCGTCCGGGCTCCGTGCACGCAGGCACCGATGCAGAGGGCGAGTCTGGACAGGAGCCAGGGAAGCTCTGTGGCTGGGGGCTTGGGGGCGGGCACGGCGCCCCCCACGCGCAGACAGGGCCACACCTCCAGCCTGGCGGCCCTGCCCTGAGGACCCTGCCGGTATCGGCTCCCCACTCCCCTCCCAGGACGCATGGCCAGGGGGCAGCGGGGTCGGCAGCCCTTAGAGTCAGCCTCCCCTTCGCCGCAGGGCAGCACAGCATCCTGTTCCCAGCTGCCTCCAGTCCCTTCTCCCCCAGGTCCACGGACTCGACTTCTGCTCTTGACCGTGCGTCCTGTCTCTGTGGCCCAGCCAGCTCACCTGCTGTCTGTCTGTCCCACTCGCCCCGTCAAGCAGACTCAGGCCGCTGGCCTCGGTGTCCGCGTCAGAGAGCTGACATCACCTTCAATGCTAACCTCCACGGGGATGCCCCTGAGTCCCGGGCCCTGGGCCTGCCTCGCAACAGTGGTTCCAGTTCCGCATTACCCACCCACTGGGTGCTCCCGTGCCCGTCTGGCCTCCCCTCTGTTGGCAGTGATCACGGTCACACCTGTCACCTCCTTGATTCTAACTACTGGGCAGTGCTTCCCAAGGGCTGCCGTCCCAAGCACTTATCACAGTCACTCCTCTAATCCTCGAGACCCTAAGAGGTAGGAACACCATCACTACTCTCATGTTTCACATGAAGAAACTGATGTTGAGTAACTCACCCAACACTAAGGAGTAAGAGGGGCTGGATTCACATCAGCTGCAAAAAAACAAAAACAAAAAACCATGCCGCTTAACCACTAGGCAACACTGCCCTGAAATGAACAGGAACGCATCACTGGGGAAGTCCCGATTCCCCAAATTCTAGTTCCCCAGACTTCAAACCCTGGACCTATTTTTGCAAATGGCTCCTCTCCTTCAAGCACTGAGGTCCTCAGAAGTCCTGAGGTCTGTCTCCTACACTGTCCCATCCTGTACACCCACTCCTGCCAAGCCCGGCCTTGATTACATCACACCGCCCAGCAGAGGAACAGCGTCCTGGTGAGAAGAGAGCCGGCACCCATCCCTGCCGCCCCCAACCCAGCCTCCAAAACACCCAGACTGGTCCTGCAGAAATGCCCTATTCACACCTTCATTCGAGCACGTGCTAAACCGCCACACTGGCTCTTCATCACAGGCACTTCGCCACCTTTATGAAACTGAATTTAAAGATCCTCAATCACGACCTTCACGAAGACGGCAGCCTGCAGGTTGTTTTCCGTTTGTCATCCTGCCTCACCAGCCCCCGACCCTGCCCAGGGCAGAACCCTTCAACAGCTCTCATGATTTGCAGCAGGGTCCCCAAACGGGCCACCCACAGGCCAAATCCTCCAAAGAGACTTTTTGTTTGGGCCAGAGTGCTTTTAAAAATTTGATCCTGGAATTCCTGAGCAGGCAAGCATCCCTTCCCAGGGCCTGTGCTCACTTACTTCATTGAATCCAACTGAGATTCAGGGACTAAAATCTACACTTTGAGTCGGCCTGAAAGGCCTTGGCAAGCTGGCTGGACTCTGACTCTGCCTCCCCCACTTCCCCTCCTGATTGAGCTGCTTCTCGGTCAGACAATTCCCTCGCTGTGGCTCCCGACCGCGCTTCAGGGTCCCGTGTGCCGGGTGCCCATCTGCCCTCCCCAGGCTCTCCGAACACCCCCTGCACAAGCTCCTTACTGCTCGGGGCTTCCACGGCCCTGCAGGCTAAGCCGATGTTCCCACCTCTGAAACCCCTGTGACAACGCGCTGACCTGAGCACTTGACTACATGGAAATAGCTTGTCTTTCTCGACAGACCACAAATTTCTGGCTTGGAATGTCTGTGATTTTCTTATATGGTATCACACTCATTTACTTCAGTGAAAAATTCATGCTTTTTATAGAGTTTAAACAAAAACAGAATAGTATAAAAAAGGAAAAAAAGAAATCATGCAAAATCCCACCATTGAGAAATAACCCAGTTCTCCCATTGATTATTTAGCAAACCTTATTTTTTAACATGACTTTTCAAAACCTATAGGTACATAAGGGTGGCAGGACAGATGATGGGAGTAATTTAGAAAACTAACACCATGCATTTTTGGTTTTTTTTTTTTTCGTGATTTTATTTTATTTTTTAATTTATTTTAATTGGAGGCTAATTACTTTACCATATTGTATTGGTTTTAAATAAAAACTTAAGGCTCAATTTTATTTGAACCTAACAGAAGAAAATCAAGTAGAACCAAAGGAATGCAACTTTCAATACATGTTTCTTTTCCACGTGAGGCATTAATTTCCCAAGGATGTCTCTAAGGCTAAGAGGAAGACGGTGAAGCACATTTTGTAGGTTCTCACCCTTTCAAACTACATGCTTCAGTTTTGTACAAAATTGGCTCGCTACCAAGAAAGAGAAAATTAAAACTTACTTTACACTCATCTTTCAATCCCACCTCCTGTTTTTGCTGATTTTATTTCTATTTCTGCTTCATTAAAGTTTTAATATTTGAATTCTGTTCTGCAACCATAATTGACAACTGTTCAGCCTTAGTTCTGGATATAAAATAGGAAGAAACCTCAAAAGATCTTTAACACTGCTTCCTCGATCCTGAGTCTATCTTTATTTTTATCTTGGGTGCCTAAATTTCACTAACTTTGTTTTTCAAGCAAGGCTGCCAAGTTCATTTGCGTTTACAGATGTGTGTTTACTGCCTTTGAGCCTGAGTGCAAGCTTCCCTGGACATAACGTTCCTGTTCACATTTTCACTGTCTCAAGGAGAGAGCACTTCTGCTCTCAGATGTTAGATGCTTCTACAAAGTCAGAGGCAAACCTAGGTGTGTGTTTGATTTTTCCTGCCTTTTCTTTAAATTTTTTTATTTTTAATCAGATAATGATTGCTTTACAATACTGTATTGGTTTCTGCCATATATCAACATGAATCGGCCATAGACATATGTATATTTATTTCCCGTCTTCTCTGCACAATTCTTTAAGCTTTAAGTCCAACACCTTAACCAGGATGTGCCTACGTTTATTATCACGGATCAGCATTTCTGGTGTACAGACAGTGTCTCTGAATCTTTAAATTCAGTTTTACCATCACATTGGGAAACTTTCCTTCTATCACATCGCTGAATACTTTTCTGATCCATTGTTGGGTCACTTACTGAGACAACCGTTCTTTTACATTGGACTGTTTTTGTCTTTGTCCCCCTGGTGGCTCAGCAGTTAAGGCGTCTGCCTGGAATGCAGGAGACCCAGGTTCAATCCCTGGGTCGGGAAGATCCCCTGGAGAAGGAAATGGCACCCCACTCTAGTATTCTTGCCTGGAGAATTCCATGGAGTGAGGAGCCTGGTAGGCTACAGTCCACTGGGTCGCAAAGAGTCGGACACGACTGAGCGACTTCACTTCACTTCACTTCCCCCTATCTATTATCATCTTTTCCCTAAAATCTTCAATCTCTTAAGATGTTTCCTCCACATTCACTCTGGTTATCTCTAAGCCTTTCCTTCGGCTCAATAAGTCATTTTCAGCCACTGCCATACACCTCTTCCAACTACATCCTCACCTATTAATTTGCCTTTAAGAGCTTGTGTTTTACTGAATTCAGTCTACTGTGTGAGGCGTTCTCAAAGTTCCCTTCATGTCTCTGGATAGGTTTTCTGGATTGGAATCTTGGTCTGTTTCTGGTACTTTCTGTTCCTTTTCTTCATTTTTCCTACGGTATATCTGCAGAGTTGCAATTCTATTTTTCCCATTGTGCCTGTGCTAATACATAGACAGCTCTGTTCTGAGGTAAAGCAGATAAATCCTCCTAAATCCCTTTCCCACCTTTATCTGGGAACTTTGTTTCCTATCAGATCCAAGGCTGGGTTCTGCTTTTTAGACACTTTGCAGTGGTCTACACGGTGGGACAGTACAGAGCCAGCTGGGTCAGTACCCAAGCTTTGCTCTCTCTTCTGGGAGTCTATCCTGCCAGGGCCCACACACTGAAGCTAGATGGACATCCCTCTCCTGTGGGACACTGGCTTATGCTTCTAATCAGCAAGACTCTGCCCTTAAAAAGGATGTTGGGTAACAGTTAGAGAGAAGATATATGTGACCTGGTTCTGCTCTACCAATTTTACCCAGGAGTTAACCCATTTTGCTTAAGAACAGCTTCTCTTGCAGATAAAAGCTATCTGATGTCATCAAAAATTATTTTAGTATCTCCTATAGAATTAGAAGATAAATTTTCTGAACACATCAACCTCACCAATTATCCATGTGAAGTCAAAATATATAACAATCCTCTTTGAAAAGTATGAAAAAGTATGAAATACAAATGTAGAGTTATTACACAGATATTTGCAACTTAAAGCCCTAAAACTGGGTTTTGTTCTAAAAGGCAAGAAAAAAATGGATACAGACCTCGATTGAAGGTATGTCCTGTTTCTCAGAACATCCGTCTTCTTTAGCTGCTTTGTGAATCTTCTTCTCTGAAGAAGACTTTGTGTCAACCTTTTTCAAAGATTCACAATTGTCTACTTCATTCTTGACAGGCACTTGCTGGTTATTCCCTTGAATAAATAAAAATGATTCAATTTCTAGCTAATTATTTCCATTCACATTCCCCAAAGTTAAATTTCATTCCTACACCACGCAATCTCATTTGATTTAATGAGGCTTAGACTTAAGGGCTGTTTCTGACATCCACAATGAACGCTCTAAAAATTTATCTTGTTTACAGGTGAAAATGCACTTATATCGAGTTCTCCAAACAGTTATTAAGAGAGGTCATGGGAAGAAAGAGGAGGGACACACCACTACTCACTGCAGCATTATTTATAAAAGCGCAAAGGTAGAAACAACCCAAATTTGAGCACAGACAAATGGATGGATAAAGATAATGTGGTAAATAGCATGGAACACCATTAGCTTTAAACAGGATGATTCATCACACTACAATACGAATATAATCAGCACTGCTGAACATACAAACAAAAACGGTTAAGAAAGGGGAAAAAGGAATGAAGTTCCAGCATACGACACAACACGGGAACACTGAAGACATCATCAAGTCAAAGTGTTGGTCGCGCAGCCGTGGCTGACTCTTTGCAATCCCATGGACTGTAGCCCATGAGGCTCCTCTGTCCATGGAATTTTCCAGGCAAGAATACTAGAGTGGGTTGCCATTTCCTTCTCCAGGGGATCTTCATGACCCAGGGATCAAATCTGGGTCTCCTGCATTGCAGGCAGATTCTTCACCATCTGAGCCACCAGGGAAGACACTGTACTGAGTGAAATAAGCCAGTCACAGGACAAATACTGTGTGATCCTACTTGTCTGAGGGACCTAGAGATGTCAAATTCATGAGATAAGAAGGAGAATGGTGGCTGTGGGACTGGAGGGGACAGAGCTCAGTGGTCACTGCTTGATGGCTTTATTGGGAGGATAAAAAAGCCCTGGAAACCAATGGTTTCCACTGAAGGCTGTACAATGATGTGAATGGACTTCACGTCACTGAGCTTCATAATTTAAAATGGTAACTTTCAGCTTGTTTATTTTACCAAAGCTTTTTTCTGGCTGCATCATGTGGCTTGTGGGATCTTAGTTCCTCGACCAGGATCTAACATGCAATTTTTTTTTAAGTTGGAGGAGGAGGTAAACTCCTGGGTTATGGACGTGATTCAGACACTGATCAGTTTTATGATGGAGAAGGCAATGGCACCCCACTCCAGTACTCTTGCCTAGAAAATCCCATGGATGGAGGAGCCTGGTGGGCTGCAGTCCATAGGGTCGCTAGGAGTCGGACACAACTGAGCGACTTCACTTTCACTTTTCAGTTTCATGCATTGCAGAAGGAGATGGCGACCCACTCCAGTGTTCTTGCCTGGAGAATCCCAGGGACAGAGGAGCCTAGTGGGCTGCCGTCTATGGGGTCGCACAGAGTCGGACATGACTGAAGTGACTTGGCAGCAGCAGCAGCAGTTTTATGATCAGAAGTAAGTCTCTTAAACTGTCTGAGCTACAGTTTTCTTAAATATGAAATGAAACACACCTTATCCACCTGCCCTGAGTGACTGTTAAAAAGGTGCAACCAGAAAAGACAAAAATATTAAGGGTCATCACGGACAGACACACGAACGATGGGAGGACAGGGTGTCTTCCTGCAGGAGATGCCCTTCTGCCAGGGGAACAGCACCCTCGGGTGAGAACTGGGCTCGAGCCACTCACGAGGCAAGGTCGGCATCAGCAGGAAAGTGAAGTCGCTCAGTCGTGTCCGACTCTTTGTGACCCCATGGACTACAGCCTACCAGGCTCCTCCGCCCATGGGATTTTCCAGGCAAGAATACTGGAGTGGGTTGCTATTTCCTTCTCCAGGAGATCTTCCCGACTCAGGGATCAAACCCGCCATCTGAAAATGTGATCTCTCCGTTGTTCTTCCAAGTAACTTCATTCCTAAGTGTGTTTCTTCTTCTATCCTTGACTTCAAAATAAGGTAAATCAACCTCAGCCCCATGATAACTGGCCTCAAGACACTAATATGAGTCAGAAAGGATTTCATACCTTCCCCTTTCTTCTTTAAGGAAGAGTCCCCCATAACACCCTGGCCACCTGGGGAAGTGTAGATGCCTGCCTGCAAACACACCGCAGCCGAGCAGGCTACAGGCTGTCATCTGCTCGCTGAGGGGCCCGGGGCAGCACGAGGCCCTCAACACAGACAAGGAGAGCAGTCAAATGCCCTCCAGATTCTGCAACCTTGAAGCTGCACATCAAGCTGACTCAAGGCAAGAGGCACCCACTGTATCAGTAACACTTACAAGGTAAGTGCTCTTTTATTTTGTTAATGGAAAATTATGTAAATATTATGTAGCTATAAACATGCGGGGAACATGAAATCCTCTGCAACACAGATCAGGTGTGAGACACCCACCGGTGAAATATCCAGCACCTGTGGGACAACCCAGAGGGATGGGATGGGGAGGTAGGTGGGAGGTGGGGTTCAGGATTGGGGGACACATGTATACCCGTGGCTGATTCACGTTGATGTGTGGAAAAAACCACCACGATACTGTAAAGTAACTAGCCTCGAATTAGAATTAATTTTAAAAAAATATCTAGCACCACGAAGGAGTTGAGAAAGAGCCAAGAGCAAGGGAGACAGGATTGAAACAGAAAATAATGTCACAAAGACATCACTTTGGGTTCCTGAAGCCATCCATGTGACCAGAATACAGTTATTCTCTAAAAATGTGCCATGAATTTCCTAGAACCTTAATTCACGAGAAAATTATTTTCCTCAAGTTTTCTTCAGGCCAAGAACAGTACTAAAAGTATCAGACATCAAAGTTTCTTAGAAAGGATCCAAACTTAATATCTAACACTAAACTACCCCTTAAAAGGGATAAAGCACAGACTCAGAAAATTGCTAATACCTACTGTAGGGGTTAAGAATCAGGCAGATTAAGTCACTTCAGTTGTGTCTGACTCTTTGTGACCCTTTGGAGTGTATCAGGACCAATAATAAAACGAATTCAAATTTGGTCTTCCAGAAACTCTAACATGGCAATACTCAAGAATTCAGAAATAACCGTGAGCATATACTTGGCTTTAAAAATGGAGCCACCCCCGGGCATGCTACTGAGTGTGCGCGCTCACGGGCTCACACGCTCTTCTGCCACAGCAGGAGTGCCTGAGCCACAGAGATAAAGAACAAAACAAGATAAAAAGGAAGATAAAAAATAAAAAACAATCGAAAAATAGAAACAAGGAATGGGCCAGAATCCTGCTCAGAGTTTTGAAGCTATGAAGAACATAGCTTCAGTCTCGTGAGCTGAAAGCCCCCCAGGAGCCTCTTGGGAACGGAGGTACCACTCCGCTGAAACCAGTCAGCATCTGGGCCGTGTTCTCGCCGTTCCTCCCAGAGCGCCCAGACGTTCTTAGAAACACGCCTAGTGACAAGACAGCCTTTGGGAAGAGGGTCTGGGGAGGCGGCCTGTTTGCCGAGAGCACCGAAAGTGGGGTCCTGAGCCCGGTGGGACTCCGGAGCGCCTGAGCGTTGCGCCTTCTCACTCTGAGGCAGTGCTTTTTCTGAGCTGTATCAAATCTAGTTGTATGCTGTATTTTGAGTAAACCACTAGATTTTCATTTCTAGTTCTTGGTATCTGTAAGTATTTAAATAAATGAAATTATTTTTTTTAATTTCTGAAAATACTGGTATTTCAGAAATTTTGTAAGTATCTGTCCAATTCATTAAAGACTTCCAAGCACTGTTAATTTCAAGGCTTTAGGGTATTAAATTTAAAAGTTCATTATCCCTTACATTATTACAAGCAGAGGCAACAAAAAATTTGCCAAATATTCCTCTTTCATCATGCTGAGGCCAGGAGCGATTGGTCCCCAGCTTTAAATGTACATTATTTTGATCATAAAATGAAAAAATAATAGTTACAAACATTTGAAAAGAGATATATTTCAAAAGATCACTTATTTACACTACACATAAAGCCCTGCTCCTGTCAGACTGTCAAGAGACTCTGGACCATGTAACACACACTTCGAGGGTGTCACTGTTTCACAGCTGTTTGACAGGCTGATGGCCGTAGACAAGTGTGTCAAACAGAGCCCTGAGGAATCTGTCGGCAGACTGCACGTCTATCACGAATTTTAATTTATTATTTACTACAGGCCTCTCAGAAGGAAGCAGAAGAAAGAGCATGAAAGGGATGACACATTTTCTGTTACTCAGAAAACAGTTTCTCCAGAATAATGGTGAGCACGTAGCCGTTCACACACAGCTCAGAAGACTATTCTCATACAGCAGGCTACGCTCAGAAAAAGCACTGCCTCAGAGTGAGAAGGCACAGCGCTCAGGCGCTCCGGAGTCCCACCGGGCTCAGGACCCCACTTTCGGTGCTCTCGGCAAACAGGCCGCCTCCCCAGACCCTCTTCCCAAAGGCTGTCTTGTCACTAGGCGTGTTTCTAAGAACATCTGGGCGCTTTGGGAGGAGAACACGGCCCAGATGCTGACTGGTTTCAGCGGAGTGGTACCTCCGTTCCCAAGAGGCTCCTGGGGGGCTGAGTTCAGCTCACAAGACTGAAGCTATGTTCTTCAGATTCTAGAAAGGATCTTAAGACGGAAACACAAAGTGAAATCCTTTTCAAG
This sequence comes from Bos indicus x Bos taurus, assembly GCF_003369695.1. NCBI lineage: Eukaryota > Metazoa > Chordata > Mammalia > Artiodactyla > Bovidae > Bos > Bos indicus x Bos taurus. The sequence continues at coordinate 68,611,089 of NC_040092.1, read as the reverse complement.
ATAGAAAAAAAACTGATGCTCCAAAGTTGGAAGTGAAAACTCAGAAGGGTCTAACACTTCTGGTTTTCTCATTCTTGAGTATTCTTTATACATGACGACTCCCCGCCTGTCACCATCTGCCAGCTTATCACAATGCCATCCTTTAATATCTGACAAGAGAACCCTGAACCCTCAGGATTACCATAAACCCCAATCCTATCTTTAAACTACAATTTTCTTGCCCTAGATTTCTCAGTCCGTTCTTACTTTTAAAATTCTCAATTCTTTAAAATGCTTAAATCACAAATTAATGGTGGGCCATTTGTTTCCTTATTAACCTCTTTGATATTTTCCTACAATAGTGATGTAAAGAGAAGACAGATCCAAATACATGTCAGTGAACGGGTTTCCCTGTGAGGAGCCTCTTGCTGACAGATTAATTCTGGGGAGAAATACAGGCCTGTGAATTAGCACCTCAAACATGGTGAAAAGCCATAGATCTTTGATCAACCCTGCTCTGATCTGACCCACAATCACCCCGACACTGCTTAACAGGCTGACAAGTCAGCCAAAGAACAGTTTCTAAAAAATTCTTGAAGTGAGAGATTTGTTTCCATTTAAAGCATCCTAAACATACCAGTCATTTGCACAGGGCAGGAAGGTTTGGGGACGGCGGGGAGTAACCATCTACAATCTATAAGGATACAAAAGCAAATTCTATGTTTGTGGGCTCCTCTATTTAATTTATTCACTCTTCCTGAGTGCTATTAGATATTACATGGTCATCTAGGCTCTATTACAGGAACTGAACAGCAAGAAGTAGACAAGGATCCAGGAGCATGGGTCTGAATCCTCTGACCCTCCCGGCAATTTCTCATTTGAAGGTCCACACCCTTCAAAGTGCTCTGACGCAGCAGAAGGTCCATCCATCCACCTGCAAGACCAAGCCCTTGCACACAGCAGGCACGTTTACACAGACGTCCGACAGATGCAACGGACCACAGAAGACGCACTTGTGGAGCGACAATTCCTTCAAACAAGTCTGATTTTAAGTTTGTGTAAAGTCAGTCTATGTCAAATACTGTTCTCAGGCCTATGTGATGCATGAAATGAGAAATACTCAGCTAGACTCACTCCAAAATTTCACCCTTTTCACAAGAGTTTTGTAGTCTGAGCTGCAGAGAACATCTGGGACAGAAATGGAAGAACAGGCACCCACAGCCCCACCATCGGCACCCTCAGACAAGCAACGCTGTGCCTTGATGAAGATGTGGTTGAGCACGTCATTCGAGGGCGCCCTCGCATGCCGGGAGAGGCCACAGGGACAGGAGTCCTCAAGCAGACACTGCTGCACGGAGCCAATGCCAGCAGGGCGGACAAGGGGCACCAGGAATGATGCAAGTGGCCCAAACCATGTCCTCCTCAGAGCACCCCGGCTTCCTTTCAAATTAGAAATGTCCTTTGAGGGAACATTTAAAATTCAGCTTGGAGTTTTTGTCCCCGTTAAATGCATAAAGCTCGTCAGCATCACCCAATATATGACTTCCTCTATAATATCAAGGAGTGAAAAATACGAAGTTATTTATATTCTGCTGTTTCAAGTAAGATCGGAGGTAACGAATTCTTCAAGATTAAAAAGTGTCAAAAATCCGACTGCTGAAGGGAACAGAAATGTGCTTATTAAAATGGTCAAGATGGATACACAAAAACAAGCGCACAAGTAGAGAACCAAGGATGAGCAGCATGCTATGGGGGCAGCTGTTAAGCCCAGGAAGTTGGCAAGTTTCATTCTATCAGAAGCATAGGTTGATTGATCTTTGCAAACAGTCTGAAAGGCCAAGACAAAAGATACTTAGGAATAGGTGTCCAACAATAAAACATGGCACCTGCATCATCCCAACGAATGTACTAGAAAAGTAAACTTAACCGCAAAGCTCTAAAAACTTGGTGTCCCACCCTACACTTTCCATCGAGCAAACAGTATTTCAATATTTACACCTGCGCCAATAAAACTTAAGGCATGAACTAAAAATTCAACAGCCACAATTCGAACTGAAGTCACAGGGGGAAACGAACTGCACCAAGAACGCACTGGAGACAGACAGAGAGAAGAACCACCGAGGAGGAGGAGGAAAACATTACCATTATTTTTCCTGGAAATGTCTGGCAAGTCTGACTGGCACTGAGGTGAACTTCTCGGCAAATGATTTTCAGGTAGTTTCTTAGGGGTCTTCATGGGACAGACCTCTCGCTCCTTGAGCTCAGCTACGCTTTCTGAAACCTGAAAGTCCGTTTCCTTAGGAAACACACACGTCTGTGCTCCCTCCTTCACGTGGCACTCGGAAGAAGGGCTACTGGCAGCAACTGCGCTTTTCAGGGTGTTTTCGTCTTTACCCAGGAAGCTCCTGGGGAGCGCTAAGCTCTTCTGCAGGTTGGCGCTCAGGCCCCCGGCGCACCTGAGGCCCACCCAGGCCTCGCCCGCCCCTGCAGGGCACCCGCCCGCCTTGGCCGGGGCTGGCCTGTCCTCCGAGGGGGCGCCGGCGCTGCTCGCCACGGCCGCGCCTCTGTGCCGCCCGTAGTACACTGAGCACTTGTGCTTCTTCTGGGAATGGCCGCAGGTGGCCGGGCTCCTCTTCGTCGCATTCTGGGTCCTGCTCTGCGGGCTGCTGACTGGAAGGCAGCTCTTCCCTCGGCCTTTGTCAGAGGGGGCGTAGGCATCGAGAAAGTTCTTGCAGTTGCTTCTGAATTTAAGAAGAAAAACATTTAACATGAAGGCAAGCTGAACAAACCTCTCCTCTCCAACTGCAGGAGAAAGACGGCGCAGTCAGTATGGTGGGGGCGGGGGTGGACTAAGGGCTTCTCACCTTTCATTCAAGCTCCACAAGGTACAAACTGAGCCCTTACATGAAGTCTAGCATATCCCAGAAGGGACGGCTTAGCTGCCACACAAGGACTTGAGGAAAACTGTACAGACTCTAAAGGTATATCACCTTAGCATAAAATCAGAAGTAATATCAAAAGTGAGACCTGCCACCATCTCCCCCACCCCACGACAAGAACCCTTACTTGTGAGAATGAGCGCTGATTACATCCACTGGAGCAGTGCTTTGCTGCGAAGAGGAGCTGGCGTTTTGTCTCTGTCTCGTTTTCATGAACTCCATGAGAATGTACTGTGCTTGCTGGAAGGCTATTAAAATCACACCCAGCAGGGACAGACTGAGGACAAAAACAACACGTTCATTCCTGCCTGGTTCTGAGTAGCATTAAAAAGACAAGCTCTACAAGAAGGGAATGAGTGGTGGCAGACGTCTAAAGAGACACTACTCAGATTCTGTAAGACGTACGACATTAAAATTTCTGATGTCTCACAATTTCAAGATGCAAAATTTCTAAACAGGTGAATAGTTATCATTCTGACATTTCAATTCAATTTTTATAGATTTTTCCAGGATAAAAATCACACCCGAAAGACTCATTCTAGTCTTGTAATCTCAAACTGCCATTGCCCTAAGCTAATAACACCATATACCATAGGTGATGTTCATATATCTTAAACGTTATACACAACATCTGTATCTTCCCCTGGGACTGCCAGTGAACATACTTGGAGTGCAACTGTCTGTTACACTCTCAGATCCTCGAGCTCTCCTACACTTAGTTCTCTGTTCTCTTAAAGCTCACCAGGAACCACTTAGCCTACTTCATGACTGTCAGGGTTCTCAAAGCAACGTAATCCACTCAATCCCTATGCTTCGATTCTGCCAAGCCACATACATTCCCTGCAGCTCGGCTGGATGGCGTCTCCCTTGGTGAGGAGGCGCAGTGGAGCAGGGGTGGCCTACCTAACGAAGAAGACAGTGAGCCTCCAAAACGACTCCTCCCAGCTGGGTCCCGGGACCACGTCCGCACACAGCGGCAGCAGGTGATGAGGCAGGGTCACGTTGAGAGTGAAGCGGAACTCCAGGTCTGCCGCTGTGACCAGAGTCAGCTCGCGGATGACCCAGGAAGACGTGAAGTCCGGAGTAAACCTGACGACAAGAGGCATCGTTATGAACTTCTGATGGTTTTCACTTTAGGCACAAAACAATCCTAATGACAGCAGAATTTTTACCTCTACAAGACAATTGTTTACATGAAAACAACTTAAGACAATCTTACCAGTGACAAAGCTTTTCCCCACAGTATAGTGAATGCACCCCCGAACTGAAGTCGAAACCCAGTGCTTACACGATGCTGATGTCGCGGGACGTGTTGGGACCCAAGGAAAACTGATGACAGTCCAGCACTTCGAATCCATAACCTTGGCAGTTATACCCATTAATTTTCAGAGATGTCACAGTTATAGGAAGTGGTCCAATATTCTCAACCTTAAAGTTCTTCGTAATTGATAAAATTTGCTTGCTGTCTTTCAGTTCTAGGGAGGATGAAAATGGAGATTTTAGTACAGATGAACTGCAAAATTTATTTTCAAATAATTTACTGAATCATTTACAGAATTAACAAAGCATGATCTACATGACTAAAATGCAGAAAAATTCAATATAACCTCAAAGCATGATTCCTAACTAATTTCTAGAACAGTTCTAGATGCTGCTATATTACCAAGATATGATAAAAATACTTAACTCATTAAGATTTTTCTTAAGTTAAGTGACCTGCCTAGGTACCAAAAGTAACCAAAACCTCTTCTTTGTTCTTTTACTTATTAAAGGTGAAGGTAGAAGATTTCATTCTTCTCAGAAGCCTCCTAGTTTGGATTTACCAAGAGCTAACAGGCACCCAGGATCCTTTCAAACCCAACAGGGCCAGTCAGGAGGGTGTGTGCGCTTCTGCGTAAACACACCACAGACATGAGAAATATGGTTAAAACTCTCATTACGTGAAGGGCAGGAAGCAGCAAAATCTTTGTAAATAAGTGAGAGCACATTTCATACTGGGCATTTAAAAAGGGAGGAAGTATCAGTTTGTAAAATATTCCTATATATCCATAATCTACAATCTATTCCATATTAGGACTAACATTTTATCTGGTTCCACAGTTTTTATATTCTTCCTTAATTCTAGCTTTTAAGGTCAACTCTAAACTATTCAATGAGTAAGTGAAGGAATGATTTAAAGAACACTGATGAAGATTTTGAATGCAAAATGGCTAATCTTTTCAGACAGTGCTCATTTGGCACAGTTTTCTTATAAAAAAAATCCAATCAGGCATTAAAATAGTTCTACAAGTTATCCAAAGGTTTCACCAGTTTTCTCCATGGGAAATATACTGTTACTCTAAAATGCTTTCAGTGTGTCCTAAAATTAAAAATAGTAGTAGGAAAACAAGACAGAATTTATCAAAAACATTTTATATCTACAGTTTGACTTTTGTCTCAGTTCCTGAGGAAGTTCTTAAAACTAATTTAAGTACTTTAGAAGCATTTAAATACATGCAAAATTTAGAAATTTCTAATGGAACACTTAAATAAATTTCTAAATCTGCATAGCCTGATATAGTTGCCACTGGACACATACGGCCACTTTAAATAGACTTGAACACCGAGTTTCTCAGTCACACGAGCTCTGTTTTAAGCGCCCATCACCCACGTGTGGCACGTGGTTGCCGCACTGGACGGCACAAACGCAGAGCATCTCCATCACTGCAGAACGTGCGCGGTGCTACTGGGCAGCTCTCCCTTAAGCCCCTCTCCACTGACATTTGGTGTGAGTTTCCATGATTAGGTAACAGATAACAAAATTAACAGTTTCATAAGACTGGTCTTATATTTTAACACTATTGGGAACTTAACATTATACTCCCCCCAACTACCATCTATTATTTAAGTTGGGTTACACATTTAAACTGTTGTTTCCTAACCAAGTGGTACCAGACTACATATGCTCAAATGCCTGCCTGATTGAATTACTTGCATCTGTACAACGAATTACTGTAAACTGTTAAAGACTCTGATAACCACCTCTTGCCCTTGGCTTCAGCACCCAGCCCCCCTGCCCGAGCGCCCTTGGCTTCAGCACCCAGCCCCCCTGCCCGAGCGCCCTTGGCTTCAGCACCCAGCCCCCCGCCTGAGCGCCCTTGGCTTCAGCACCCAGCGCCCCCTGCCCGAGCACCCTTGGCTTCAGCACCCAGCCTCCCACCTGAGCACCCTTGGCTTCAGCACCCAGCCCCCCTGCCTGAGCGCCCTTGGCTTCAGCACCCAGCCTCCTACCTGAGCGCCCTTGGCTTCAGCACCCAGCCCCCCACCTGAGCACCCTTGGCTTCAGCACCCAGCCCCCGGCCCAAGCGCCGTGCACAGACGACGCACAGACTCACGTCGCCGGCAGTCCATCAGCGTGGACTCGGGCACCTTAAACCGCAGTGAGCCCCCGGTGCCAGGCAGTCTTCCACCCACTTTCAGTAGCTCTCTCGCCCCAAATCCTTCCACACCAATCATGTCGATAACAGTCAAGTTATTCCTACAGAGACAGCAGACACAAACAAAAAGGCAACGCAACAGAGTTACAGCATACAACGCCCTTGAATTTAAATATTCCTCATTAGCCAAAAAGCATTTCTAAAGTTTTGGGGAAAAATCAACTTAAATAGTATGGCATCTCCAGCCATCTCGGAGCAGAGAAGCTGCTAAACGCACCAGAGTCAAGGCAAGCCAATTGGGCAAAAACGAGCAAATGACCGTGATCACTCTCCAATTTCCACCCAAGAATGGAAACCCGCATTTTTCTAACCAGGCACCAGGACGGTGATCAGACATCCAAGTGACAAAGGTGAGTAAACTGGGAGCCACAGAAAAATACTAATAAATGTAGACAAATTGATAAAACTGTTTACAGGGTGAATTAAGGAGTTTCCACAGGAATTGTTGACTATAAGCAATTCTTCCTTAGGGGTATTTCTAGAAATGAAATGCCACCCTATATTTTGAACCTAAGATTTAAAATAGCAGCCCTCAAATAGCAAGAATGTACTCAAGTTCTTATTAATCAAACAGTAATTCAGATTAGCTTTTGCCTTTTCATTAACGGAAATCATAATTCTGAGGATGGAGAAGTGGTAATGATGTTTAAATGATGCACTGAAAGGCAGTTATCATTAATGTAAACGGTAGAAGCAGACAGAGAATTCATTCCTAGTTACACAGAACACACTGAGATAGCTTTCCATCTGCATCTAAAGGACTACAGCCTTTACTGAACCATTTAAAAGCCTTTAAGTGATGTTAGATGATTGATATTGTTTACAGAAAAATACTGTGTCTCTCAATACAGAAACTACCAAGAATAAATTAGCGACTACAAAAAGCCGAGACTTTCAAGTCTGGGATAGCTGAAGCTGGGATAAGGTAAAGTTTAACTCTAGACTTCCCATGACCTTAGTTCATCAACAGAGAGTGAGTTTAAAGTGAAGCACCTGTCAGCAGAGCACTAACATGCTTATTAGAACATTAGCTACCGGTTCTACTCAGCATTAGTTGAGTGAAAGCCAAAGTCGCTCAGTCGTGTCCAACTCCTTGCAACCCCATGGACTGTACGGTCCATGGAATTCTCCAGGCCAGAATACTGGAGTGGGTAGCCTTTCCCTTCTCCAGGGGATCTTCCCAACCCAGAGATCAACCCACGTCTTCCGCATTGCAGGCAGATTCTTTACCAGCTGAGCCACAAGGGAAGCCCAAGAACACCAGAGTGGGTAGCCTATCCCTTCTTCAGCGGATCTTTCCGTCCCAGGAATCGAACTGGGGACTTGCGTTGCAGGCGAATTCTTTACCAACTGAGCTATCAGGGGAGCCCTAAGCATCAGGTAAAATGCTTAACGAAACAGACTCTTTTAAGAACTTTATTTTAGTGTACTTTCTTTTTAGTAGCATTCACTTGCAGAAGAATAAACTCATATAGTATATCAAAGAAAGTCAAGAATAAAGTTTTTGCCAGCTGTTCTGAAACTAGAGATTAAAAAAAAAAAAAAAAACAACTAAGGTTGGGACTCCACGCTTCCACTGCAGGGGTGGGGCACAGGCTGAACCCCTGATCAGGGAACTAAGATCCCTCATGCTGCATGATGTGGCCAAAATAAAACATAAAATCAAAAAATATCTAAACATCATTAATGAAAAATTAATTTGTGTTAGACATCTCACCAATGCAGAGAGAGGTTCAATCTATATTTACTGTAAATTTTTGAAACAAGACTCTCAATAAATTTAAGAATGAAAAACATTTAGCTGCTTAAATCAGTTGGCAAGTAAAAAGAGCCAGTGGGCTCAACTAAGCACTTTTTTCATTATCCTCTGGTGCTACCAAGAAGTACAGAAGCAAGACAGACAGGTATGAGACTGGTATAAACCCAAACACTGAGGAATGAAAACATATACAGCAGTGCTCCAATTATTCTTCTGAGCTGAGGACAGAAAAGTGCGGACATGTGTGTGTTCATGTGTTCATGTGTGTGTGTTCGTGTGTGTTTGTGTGTGTTCGTGTGTGTGTTCATGCCTGTGTGTGTGTTCGTGTGTGTTCGTGTTCGTGTGTGTTTGTGTTCGTGTTCGTGTGTGTGTGCACGTGTGTTCATGTGTGTTGTGTGTTCATGTGTTCGATCATACGTGTTCCTGTGTGTCCGTGTGTGTGTTCATGTATGCTTGTGTTCGTGTGTGTGTCCTTGTGTGTTTGCGTGTGTGCTCGTGTGTATGTTCACGTGTGTGTCCGTGTATGTTTGTGTTTGTGTGTGTGTCCATGTGTGTGTGTTCGTGTTTGCGTGTGTGTTCGTGTGTATGTTCGCATGTGTGTTCCTGTGTGTGTGTGTGTGTGTGTGTGTGTTCTGCCCTCTGTGATGGTGGATGAGGCACCGTGTGAAGGGAGCACACACATTCTGCCTGTACCAGGGAGGAGCCTGACACCCAGGGAGATTAAATGTGGAGCTTCGGGAAGCTGCTCTCCTCAGCCACTGCCTTTCCAGTCCAGCAACACAGCTCATCACTGGGGGCCTGAGGAAATCTCTTTTAGCTAAAGAGATCATGTCTTCTTGAGAGAAAGAGTCAGTCAACAAGAAAGCAACAGAGACACACCTACCGGATTAGGATGAGGGAGCTGACTTTTCCGTAGTCAGCTGGAGTGAACACTACACCAACCCTTTTCCTTTCCAAAGGCTGCAAATGTAAGTGGAGGATGCCAAACCTGGATCCCTCAGACCGCACGCCCTGAAAGTTACCAATAAACGCAATTAACTTCTGGAGAGCAAGACTCTATCCTCATTAAATGCATAAATGTGACTGCTGTTCCTTTAACATGGGGATCTGACCATCCAAATCAACCTGTGGAACTTGTTCATCACGACAGTTCACGCCCATCGACAGTTGCTGAGCCCAGCTGAGAAGCACAGGCAGAGGCTGCAGGACAGTCCAGTGTGGACGCTGGAAAGGGGCTGGGCCTCCTGGATCGGCTGCGAGCTGGGGCTACAGACCTTATCAGCAAGCTCACCTGAATGAAAAACGTCACTGAGAAAACAGACCACCAGCCTCTGCCTGAATGCTACAGGGATCCGACCAAAGCACTTTCCACTGCTGGACAGCCCTAAATTCTCTGCATTATTGTTTAAAAAGAAGCCATCTTTATTACATTTAGTCTCTCCATTCAGGAGAACGACCTATTTATTCACACCCTCCTTTTATTCTCCCCAAGATTTCTAACTTTCTCTGAATAAATTGCCTTCTAACTTTAACATTCAAGATTTAGCTCTTCATTACTGTGATAGACTTTCCCTCTTTCCATTGTTTTTTCCTAGCTCTTTCTCACTAAAAGTAATTTATTAATTTTCAGAGCTCTAACCATGTAATCTGCCTAATATCTCTCTTCTGTATTTTTAGTTTTTGCATTTGTTTTATCCCTCAGTTATTACTGGCATTTCCCATACTATCTGAAAGAAGAAACAGTAGTGCCATTTGATTCATTTTCCTTAAAATTATAAACTTCATGAAGGAATTCTGCTTTATACACATATGAATACTGAAAAAAGCTGCCAATTTAAGTATTAAAAGTATAAGAACGCACTAATTATTAAGTAATTCTTATATGCCAGGCACTGGACTACAATTAGGTATATAAAATGCTAAGCGTTCTATAAAACTATGAAATTTTCAAACATCATTATAAGTGAGAAAGAGGAGACTTGGAGAGGCCAAATTATTTACCCAGGACCACATGGAGGTACCTGGATTTGGAACTTTGAATGTCCAATTCCACATGCTCTTAACCAAAGGAGCTACACGTCTAAAAGCAAACCAACAAAAGAAAAATGCAGGCCTTTCTTAAACAACAAATGATTCTATTAAAAACTTTAAGTTAAACTTGTGTGTCAAAAGCACTGATATTGCTCAGGAGGGAGGGGATACATGTATACTTATCACTGAGCCACACTGTTGTATGGCAGAAGCCAACACAACACTGTAAAACAATTATCCTCCAACTAAAATTTTTTAAAGAAAGGAACGTTGATACTATCACTTTTTGTAAATGTAATAAATTAACAATGGGGATAATCTCCTTTGTCATAAAAAATGTAATAATCTATGAAAATCTTCAATCACAGATTACAGACCTTTTCCAAGTGAGTTGCACCATTTGCTTAAGCCTGAATAGAATACTAACGTGTAAAAGAAACAGGCATCATTTTTGGAATTTCAAATTACATATGATTAAATGGTCATGGGGCGAAATTATCTGTTAGCATAGAGGACTCGCTATACCTCCCAGCACTCCTGGGAAGCTGCCTGGTTGGAGGGGCCAAAAGCAGGACCAGCCCAACAGCACAGGACTCTGCTGCCTGGACCACTGACAAAGGGAAGGAGCACTACTGCTCGTGTCTCTTACTGCAAATAAGTCTCTGCTAAAAACCCATTAAAAACTTTGTTTTGATTCATTCTGTTTGAACTCACACTGGACGTTATCTGTGGCCTCCCTCTTTCAAGTTTCTAGAGCCAACAGTGTATCTTTGGAGGGTTATGAGTAGAGAAAGAAGAAAACATCTATGACATTTAAATATGTGTGTGCATTAAAAATACAGTGATAAGCATAAGTATGTCTACACGTGTTTGTATTTCTTTAGGAGATGCTTCATCTTTTAATTAACCTCAAGCACAGAATGCTGTGCTGTGCTGCTCAGTTGCTCAGTCATGTCCGACTCTTTGGGACCCCAAGGACTGTAGCCCGCCAGGCTCCTCTGTCCATGGGGATTCTCCAGGCAGGAATAGTGGAGTGGGTTGTTTTGCCCTTCTCCAGGGGATCTTCCAGACCCGGGATCAAACCAGGGTCTCCTGCATTGCAGGTGGATTCTTTACCAGCTGAGCTACCAGGGAAACCCCAAGCACAGAATACCCGTAAGTAAAATACTCGGCTACACCAGGGACCCACAGAAGGAATGAGTGAAAACTCAGTTTCTAGTCAAGCGACGTCCTCGCCACGTGACATGCTTATTACTCCCTCTCCAGAGTACTTATGCAAGACTTCATGAGGGCCCAGAGGTGCAAGAATTTCAGAGAAATCCTTTTATATAGGTAAGGTCAATATCACAGAAATTGGGTTATCTGCTAAAAACATGAAGCCAGCTTAGTAAGACTTAAAAAAAAAAAAAAAAGTGTTTGCTTTTACTTTATCTTACCCCAAAAAGAATTGATGGGGCTGAGGAATTTTAAGAGAATTATAAATTCTGGGGTCTCAAGTTTTACAGTTTTCTACAGAGGTCTGATTCAATTGTTATTTCTTCACTCACATGAACCTAAATAATTAAATTAAAATGATTTACAGGCTCACATGAACCCCAGGCTCCTGCTGCATTAGTTAACTAGAAAAAGCTGCTATGTATACTTAACTGCTAGAATAGAAAAATAGAGAGCCACATATATTACGAAAAGACACTTGAAACATAAATCAGTGAGGCCCATATGCTATGAGTCTAATTTGTCAGCATTCTTTTTTCTGTTTAAAGATGACATCCTACCAGGTAAGGGCAAGCTTTGGTAAGCTGGAATTCACTGGTTGTGAGATTAATCATTTGCATATCGGTGCCAAACCTATAAAGAAAAAAAAAAAAAAAAAACATTTAAAATAGCATTCAGATCACCAAGAAAGAACATATGTGTGTGTTTTCACACATGTCCAGTTCACCCTGACCTCTCATTCCTGTGCCCAGCTCCCCACACAGCACCTGGCACGCTGTAAGAGCACAGTGAATACTATGGAATGAATAGTGTTGGCAGCACAGAATGTACAGACTCCTTTGGTGACAAAAGCTCCCAATCTGAAGCAATTCTTTTCCTCCAAATGGTTCAAAGCTGTGGAAGCTGACAGGAGGTGACTCTCAACCAAGGACAACGCTATCTCCCAGCGGCCCCCTGGCCACACCTGGAGACACTTTTGATTGCCCGGCTGGTGAAGTCCTACCAGAATCTACTGGGTGGAAGCTAGGGATGCTGCCAAACAACCTCCAAAGCACCGAGCACATCTCCTCTCTCATCAGTCAGTCAGGGTCCAAAACACCAGCAGTGCTGAAGCTGAGACATGGGGGGTGAGGTGTCACTAAGCCAGAAGAGGAAATGTTCTAAGTGAAACCATGACTGTTGTACAAAGATAAGATTAACAGATACAAATTCTGATCTTACCTTGTATCAGAACACTAGGCTAAAATATACTAAACCACCACTAAACTCACTGCTTGCATTGCCCGGCGCTCACTGCTTTCAATTCTAAATTTTAGAGGAGTATATGTGAAAAATCATGGCGGGAAAGCTTCCCTGATAAGAATGCTGTTGGGCCCTGAACTTGACACAGTAACACTGAAGAGCCACATGATGCACGGGACTGGCATGTGCCATGGGGTCTGCACGTAGGGGCAGGGGTGGATGTCACAGGCTGAGCCCATGTACATCCATGCACAGAACCGGGGGAAATGCAAAGGACGCTGAACAGTTGCGGGTCTTAACAGGACAGGCCCTCAACTCCTCCTAGCAACCGCCCCTGCCCCGTGAGAGGTCTTCACCCGCTGGGCGTTACCATTTGTGCAGCAGGCGCGCAGCGGCCTCAGGCTTCGGGTACAAAGAGACGGGCAGGAGCTGCAGGGAGACTGGCCACGAGGAGGGGTTCTTCACCACAAAGTACTTCACCTAGACGTGTGGGAAGGAGAGTCAGTTCCGGAGACAGCACCACCCCTGAGATGCAGCTACAGAGACTGATCACCTGCATCTCACCAGGAACCATCACCTAGGCAATTCCAGGAACGGTCTAGAGAATCAACAGCCTGCGTGCATCACAACAGCTGCACAACGTGAGGTAGAGGAGCTGCAGAAGATGGAAGGAGACGCAGGCCACTGGGCCAGGCAAGGACAGGCCCTGGGCTGGATGCTGTAAAGTACGCATGTGAGTGGGATAAGTGGAAACCTTTGTACGGAGACTGCAGATCAGGCATAACTGTTGTACTTAATGCTTACATTTTCTGATTTTGATAGTTAGACTCTGATATGCAAGAAGATGTCTAGTTCTTAAGAAATTCACATGGAAGTGGAGTCGGGGCATCATGTCCGACCCTCTCACACAGCTCATAAAAACACGTGTGTGGAAAGAGAGGGGAAACATCAAGCCAAGTACGGCAAATGTTAAAAATAGATGAATCTGCATGAACGGCAACTGGGAGTTTTTGGTACTGCTCTTGAAACTCTTCAAGTTGAACTTTTTCAAAATAGAATGCTTTAAAAAAGCAGTCTTGGGATGTCTTCCCTAAGAAGCTCAATGAGTACCTGAGGAAATATAAATTATTACAAGGACCACAGTGACCTGGCTCTCAGGTAAGGAGACTTTCCAGATAAAACCTCAAGGCTGCTGTCACTGCCTTCGCTCTGCCCTCCTCCGCCATCAGCTCAGGAGAAGCTTGCACACAGGAAGGGAGCCGAGGATGCAAGCAAGTGACAGAGGATGCTCCCTTCTGAGCTGCAAACTCACCCACTTCTGCTGAGCCTGTGTCAGCCACGACCTCCTCTGCGGCTACAGCTAAGTACTCTCTTAGCTGGTGGATTCTGAGCTGAATACAGACTTCATAACATGTATCTGCTTAAAGCATTTCAGTCTATTCCTGAGTTTATTCCTTATTTTGTTCTTCCGACACCTCCCTCCTAAAAGCGCTGAATAGCATACATGTGTCACTTAAATTTCAACTAACTTTGATTCTGGAACAGTATCTCAAGGTGGAAATACTTGGTTAATGTAAAAACTCAAGAGCCGAGGTGTCGCGGATGAAGAAATGAGAAGACGTGGGAGCCTCACCATGCTGTTCCTCAGGGCGGTGGCACTGAAGTTCAACACGAGGCCAGGCTCAGGGACCAAACGAGGCAGGAAGACAGCAAAAGGCTCCGACTCCTTGGATTTCTTTGAATGGGCAAACCGAGTCACTCCTAAAACAGTCCTTCTGCGAAATTCGTAAAGAAAGAAATTACAGGAAATAATTTTGACATATAGAAAAGAAATCACTAAATATCACTCCAACTAAAAGGAACAAGAGTCTCTTGGGAAAAAATGGCTTATTCAGGGTATGCGTGTGCTCAGTCACTTCAATCGTGTCCAACTCTTTGTGATCCCATGGACTGTAGCCTGCCAGGCTCCTGTCCATGGGTTTTCCCAGGCAAGAATACTGGAGTGGGTTGCCATGCCCTCCTCCAGAGGATCTTCCAGACCCAGGGATCAAAACTGCCTCTCCTGTATTGCAGGTAGATTCTTTACCACCGAGCCACCTGGGAAGTCTATTCAGGGTATGGGGGAGACAAAGTACAAGATGATCTTGGAACATCCCGTCTTACTAGAAAGCAAGGAAGTGCTCAAAGAATGATGGGTACACACCAAAGACCCAAAAGCTTGCCTCAACGGGCTCCCATCAGCCTAATCTGGGACAAATCGACATCAAAAATGATGATGATGCTAATGATGGTAATGACCAAAGAATTCATAGTGATGCTCAAGAGTGTAGAATGAATAAAATAATTAGCAATATCACCATTTTTGCCGCCATCAATTCAATAACTGATCTCAGGCAATGATTATCAATGGGTGCCAAAATGCTACAGCGAAACATTCTCAGGGAACAGGAAATGTGTACAGACTCAAACTATCATAGCACATATTATTTATTAATTGCAAAAGGAAAAACATAGTCTACAATGGAGTCAAATGATTCAACCAAACAATGTCAATAATGGGACAAATTGATATTTATGTCCCTCCTCAGGTGACGCAATTATAAGCACACAAGAGCAACCAAGTAATTAGTACTTACTAATTTTAAAAATGTTTAACAGGAATGTAAACTTGAAGAAGCAATCCCAAAAAATCCAGAGTGTTGAATGTTCCCTAAGACAGCTGGCTATGATGCTTTAAAACATCACACTATGAAAGATGAGGAAAGGTGGGGGCACTAAAGAAAATTAAGGAACCATGATGACTAAATACAATGCACTCTCCTTGAATGCATCCTGGATTTTACAAAAAGGAAAAGACAGCTATAATGGATATTTTGGGGTCAACTAGGGGCTTTCCTGGGTTCAGATGGTAAACGCATGCAACGTGGGAGACCTGGGTTCAATCCCTGGGTTGGGAAGATCGCCTGGAGAAAGGAAGAGCTGTCCACTCCAGTATTCTTGTAGAGAATTCCATGGACTGAGGAACTTGGCAAGCTACAGTCCACGGGGTCGCAAAGAGTCAGGGCCGACTAAGCAACTAGCACTTACACTTTCACACTAGGGAAATGTGAATCTGGACGTTTATTAGTTCATATAACCTCATCAGTGTTAAGCTTCTTGGGCATGTAATGACAGTGAAGGTATATGCAGGAGAATGTTCCTTAGGAAAAAAAGTCTTTCTTAATAAAGTACTAAGGGCTGAAGTGTCATGGTATCCACAGCTTATTTTCAAATGACTCGGCAAAAACGAAGTGTGTGTGTATGTGTGCATATAGACACAGGTAGGGAGAGAGAAAAAAACAGCAGAAGTGGTAAGATGTAAACATCTGGTGAGTCCAAATTAGGAATATTTGAGTACTCATCATATTATACTTTTCAACTCTTCTGAGGTTTGAAATTTGTCAAAATAAAGGCTGGATATTAAAAATTCACTATTGAAATGTCAACACAGATTATGTTAAAGTGTCCCCCCAGTGCTGAATAAAAGAAACAAAGAGAGGTGAAAACATACTTGCAGACATCACCATGTTTTAACTTCTTCCATCTTTCATATAATGTATTTGCAAGTTCGGAATCCACATCCCAGGTAGACGGATCCAGAGAAAGGCTCCCTTCCCAGTCAGGATTTTCTACAAGTTAGACCAGACTTACTGTTTAGACGCACAGGAAACATAATTCACTTAGTAAATAATGCCAAGGGTTGAGGGCTAAAACTTCTCAAACGCAGAGGACAGTAAAGTGATCAGTGACTCCTGTCCGCTGATTGCTTTACTACAAGTCCCTCTAACTCAATGGCAAATGAGATATCAAATCAAAGGAACATGTATAAAACAAAACTAAATCGAATTATGGGAAGGTAATAACATAAAAGACACATGGCTCATGAATACAGCCTGAAACAAGGTAAAAATCATACTCAGACCATGTTCAACAGCTTTAAATCTAAAAGGCTAAACACTGCGTCATGTACGTGCTAGTCGTCTCTGCGCTGGGTTACCGGGCAGAAGGCCAACGCGCCAACAGGCGGCAATCCTCAGAAACGAGGGCTGCGAGCAGGGCTCAGCCTAAAGGCGCGCGTTTACACTCATAAACGGGTCCCCGTCTGCTGGTCTGCCCTGCCTTGTCTGTGCTAGAAGACAAGGGTGGGGAAGTGGGAGTCATGCAAAGGAAACTCCTGTGCTAGAACTCTCTCCTTAGGCTATATATTTTAATAAGTCAACAGGCAGGAAGCAAACTCGGAACAGCTTTCTCTATCGACACCTTGGCCTCCAGTCTCACACAACAACGAGTGCTCCCTATAAGATGCTTATACTCTCTTCAAAGACGATTCCAAATTATTATTATTTTTTTTTTTACTAACTTCTAGTCGGCCCCTTTATAAAAGAATCAGAGTCCAACTGTTCCTGGTGACAAGGTTGCTATTATGATCAAACATCGTGTTTGAAAAAGTCCCTTACAGAAGTGCAGGTTAAGACGTAAGGGGGTGTTAATTACACAGGCACCTCAGATGGTTCTGGAAGTCATTCGGTTAATGATCATGCTCTTAAAGAATAGAATATGATGCAATGATGTTAAAGGACTAATCATTCCATCTACAAATGTGAATCTTCCTCACTACTTCCCACCCCACCCAACACTAGAGGTCTACAGAAAGCCTAAGGGCAGAATACTTACCTGCTTTTGATTTTCCCATGAAATAATGCATGCCACAATGTGCTATCACTTCAAAACCCAGACTCCCTTCCTAGATTGAAAAGTAATATATGAATAACTTAAAACACAACACTAAACACAAAAATCCTAATGCACTCAAACGCACAGCACACATGGGCCTCCACCTCTGCGAACGTCCCTTTAACCAGAAGCCAAACAACTAGGAAGTGATTTCTTGGCCTTCTTTCTCCTTGGTTGAGAGCTCTGACTGTCCCTCACAGCAGGGTCACTACAGTGGATTCTGGGCAATAATCAACACCCACAGTGACCCCCCAGGGCCCTACAGACACCAAGCTGCCTTCTAAATTAAAGACTAAATTAGTCTCAGGACATTCTCAGTAGGGTTTGTAAAACACTGCATTCTAACCCATCGTAACTCCTAAACTATTCAGGACATTTAAATGAATGTCCCACTTCCTAAATTGGGAAAGCATAGATCGCCTCTTCCACACGTTCCTGCAGCCTGCCTGCTCCCTCCCAGTCACTCTTCTCATATGCAGCCCTTGATGGAAAAAGGAAATATCTAAGAAATCTCCCCTGCTCAAAATATGGATTAATAAAATTAACCTTACATTTTGTTTAGCATACTTTTAGACACCCTATCTTTAAGTTTTTAGCAAAACATGAGGCACTTCTATCTATGAAACACCAACGCTAATAAGTGAGAAAAATCATAAAGATGGTTGTATGAATGTCTCATAGTGAAAAATTAGAACCCAGCATTATACAGAAGAGCTTGGATAAAAAGAAGCAATAACAGTAACTAAATGAAAAGAAATAAACATTAAGAAAAAATGAGACATGTTCAAGGTAAGATCTAAATTAAATACAATATACAAAGACTTTAGAAAGTATTTGCTTAATCGTGAATCCTTTCAGGCTTTAGATTATGGCCCACTAGGAAATTCAAGGACTATGAGCAGCTGAGAGTCACTTACCAGAGGTCTAAATAAAGCATTTTACAGTTTATTTGAAATCACTGCAAATATGTACTAATGGCACAAATGTGTTTACTAGAGCAAGCACATATTCCTTGCTCATTTTGGAAATAAGTGAAAATGAGATCTATCGGTTTGTAATGCCTTATTTTCACTTGAAAATTACTTCATGTATTACTTTACGAAAAAGAGAAGCTGTTTTCAAATAGATTTCCATACTAAACAATTTATCATCTAAGACTGGCCTGGTAATATCCATTAATTTCTTAGACAGCCTTAGAAAATATGAGGTCAAGTCCATCAACAAAATCCAAGCACCATAAGGTAAGCTAATAAGAATAAATAGCAATTATTACAAAAGTTGTAACACATATGGAGTGTGTCAACAATACCTTGGTGGGCGCTGAGTAAATCTGAAGAGGTATTGCAAAAACAGCACCTATGTTTGTAGTCAAAAATACATGGGTGAATACATTTATGGCAATGTCTTTAACAGCAAGTTTCAAAGAAAATATTTTCCAACAGCCTGGAGGTAGAAATAAAGGGCCAGTGAAATTCAGAATCTAAAAAGAAAAGAAGTAAGAGAAATTACTTTCCTAACTAATGCTAATTATGATTAAAATCATCATACTGTGTGATACTAAAGTTCTTCTATACTTTGAGAAATAAAATGTTACTTAATTATTTCCAAGTCAAATACTGACATATTTTTCTATAAATAATAGGTTTCATTTAATATTTAACATGCACTTGTTTTTAAATTTCACAAAATAATCTTGATATGTTCATAGCCAGTATTTTACCAAAACCTACTATTTTATCATGAACGAGGCTTATTTTTACTAAATGTAATCTTCTTAGGATAAATTGTAATTTACAATATTCTTAAATAATGGTAGTAATAAATATCTCTAATGGGATATACCCTGGTCCCTTTGAGCTCCTTGAACAATAGTTTGAAAAAATAAAGAGAGCCTAAAAGTAATTCTGAAAATTTTTAAAGAAACATACTTGCTTTAAAATTTGTAAGTGAAAGATTTTATAAATAATTAATTTCATAGTATTTGACCTTAAACAAAGCTTAAAATAGGCTAAAACTTAAATAAAAATACCATATGTACCTTTAAAACGTGCTTGGTCTCCTTGGAAACAAACACATCATTTAATACAACACCATGGTCAAAATGGTTGAGGTACCACAATGACCAAAGCCCTGAAGTATTCTCGTGATTCTCTATGTGAAACTGGGTTGCAGAAGGGTCCATTCGAAAATACCTGTGAACACAGGACAGTCATGACATCAGTCCCGTGTATACAGACAACCGTAAGGGCGAGAATGAGCCTCTAACCGCAACACAGCAGTCACACATAACCCTAACCTAGCCTAAAAAAAAATACCATCGTTGCATAAAAGCATCACAGAATGAATGTGAGCACCTTCTTCAGCCTTCCTGCCCACAAGCGGAGCATCCGGAGGCGCAAGGGTGCAGTGTGGCCAGCACCAAGACAGCTCACAGAGGCCAAGGCAGAAACCAGGCCCCGAATGTAACTCAGAAATGTGGCGGGAATATGCTTTCCTCCTTCCACACACAGCTGCCCGGCCCGGATCCCATCCACCACCTCCATCATTCAGCTTCCCCTTTCCCATCCTGCAAATCACCCTTGCACAGCCTGCTAGCATTGCTAACTCTGGAAGGCAAGTCCAGAGAGAGAATCATACACGTTATCACTTCCTTGTTAAATCACCTCCGGGCTACGGCGGGGTGGGGAACCGAACAATTTCAGGGAAAGAGGAGTGAAACCCACCCTTGAACCACAGGGGAGGAGAGGCATGCTTTTAGTGTCGGGGTATCTTTTTTCTTGCCGTCTTCTCTCGCCCCACTCTCACAGGATGGAGCTGTTGGGAGGCAGAAGGAAATAAATGTGAAGAATCAGTATCTTTTCTTTCGTTTGCCCAAATGAAAATAACTGTTTTATTTATAACATTTTAATTACTTCACATTTTTGTCTCCATTATAATCGCGCATGAGATATAAATGGTAAAATCCTTTCTTGAACACTATCTTTCCTCCTTACTGGCTGGTTGTCAGTTACCCAGAACATAGTACTACCCAGCTCTTTGCTAAACCAACCTCTCATTTCTTCTTTTGGAGGAGAAGAGAGTCAACGCTTTGTGGCTCTCCTTTTGTAAAGATCTTAAGAGGCAAAATTGAAGGCAGGAGGAGAAGGGGACAACAGAGGATGAGCTGGCTGGATGGCATCACTGACTCAATGGACATGAGTCTGAGTAAACTCCAGGAGTTGGTGATGGACAGGGAGGCCTGGCATGCTGCAGTCCATGGGGTCGCAAAGAGTCGGACACAACTGAGTGACTGAACTGAACTAATAGGTAAGTCCTTGGGTCTGCAGAGACGACAAAAGTGAACAGTCAAGCCCACTAGGGTGGGTGAAGAGATGCTTGTGGAGGTGTAAGCCAGAAATGAACAGGTGAACCCAAGATCACAGAGGAGCCTCACAGCCAAAGTGGGACCTCGCTGCCAAAACACTGTTGAATCATCAATCACTCGTATGTGTTCCTTGAGCCAGGTCAGGACACCATCACACTGGGACTAAATTCTTAACTCTGATACTAATACCTGACTTTTTTTTTAGCTGTATGTTAATATATGTTCCCCTCCTAAAATTCAAACACTAACAAAAAGATGTGAAAATAAACATCTACCTTTCCCTAGACGAGAGAAACAACTGGCAGCAGACTCCTGAGCATCCTTCCAGTGCTCTAACACATGCAACACACAGGGACCCTTAGAGAACCACCCTGCCGACACTGCAGACTCCTGAGCATCCTTCCAGTGCTCTAACACAAGCAAACACACAGGGACCCTTAGAGAACCACCCTGCCGACACTGCAGACTCCTGAGCATCCTTCCAGTGCTCTAACACATGCAAACACACAGGGACCCTTAGAGAACCACCCTGCCGACACTGCAGACTCCCGAGCATCCTTCCAGTGCTCTAACATATGCAAACACACAGGGACCCTTAGAGAACCACCCTGCCGACACTGCAGACTCCTGAGCATCCTTCCAGTGCTCTAACATATGCAAACACACAGGGACCCTTAGAGAACCACCCTGCCGACAATGCAGACTACAGAGCATCTCTCCAGTGCTCTAACACATGCAAACCCACAGGGACCCTTAGAGAACCACCCTGCCGACACTGCACACCTGTTTATGACTCTTATACCTAAAAAGGCCTAGGCCCCACCCCCATGCAGATGAATTACAATTTAACCAATCTCCTGTTCTGTTGCCACAAACAATGCATATTTTTGTTATTACAATTCTGAATATATACAAGTGTATCTCTCATAAAGATACACTCCCAGGATAAGCTCGGAGAAGTAGAATTCAGGATCAGAGAGCATATATGCACATCTTAAGTTTTCAGAGAAATTGCCAATTTTCCCTCCTAAATAGCATGCATCAATTTATATTTATGTCCAAAAAATCAGTGTTGTTTTCTTTCTAGGCATTACTAACACAGAATACTAACAATCTTTTTAATCTTCACAGACCTAAGTCCCGAGTTATATCTCACTTACTGCTTTAAATTAACATTTCTTTCAATATAAGTGAGTCGGGTCTTGTTTTCATATATTTAAAATGCATTTCATTCCTTTGTAGAAACCTTCTGAACTATAAATAAGACTGAGGAGAGGACTGGGTTGACACTCACTAGATATCCTGCATTGCATTCTACACAAAGAAACCAACCTGGGGATGCACAACCCTACCTGTAAAAGCAGTACGTCCGTCACACACGTACAACCTGGCCTTTGAAACCACCAACTGAGTTTCGACCTATAAACTCAAAATCCTGCTCACGTGGCGTCACAGAAGCGGCACACCACTACTTCTTCCATCAGGTTACCTCTCAGAACTGTCAAGGCTGTGGAACTGAAATGAAGCCCACTGGCTTCAAAAGCCTTGCCTAGGCTGTAGCTGAGTCATCACAGAAAGAACTAGTGTCATAACGACTAAATGACGAAAACAAAGACAGTCTCCAGCATTTTAAAAATCTGTACCTTTGCAAGTAAAAGAAGCAATTTTTGTAAAGTTCGTTGTGGAAGTAGGTAGGAGTACCGGTTCAAACTGCAGAGACAGGACATCTCTCTGGGAGAAATGACGTACATCCTGTAAAAAAAACAATCCGCAATACTGCTCTTAGCGGGGTGGAGGCTGATCCAGGTTGAATCAACCCTGTCAAAACGGCTGAGAAGCTCAGACTGGCACAGAGAGCAACTGTTCAGTAGAAGGGTAATGACACGTGCTATTCTGTAATAGCACGAAGGGGTGCTGACAACCTTCACCCAAATATGGGCTCGAGCAAGGGAAAATGCGTTTCAATGGAAGCAAAAGATAACAGAGACAAGTGTTCTCTCAAAAATCCTCATGTTCTGTAATTAAATATACACTTGTAAGTTTAAACTATACTTTACACAAGTATTTAAAATTACCTGTATCCATATAAGGCTGTTTCCTGAATGTAATATATACATATTCACTGCTGAATCGTCTGTTCAAAAGAATCAAAGTAATGAGATTAAAATAAAGGGCCATCTCATTCTCACATTTTCATACTGAAGTTAAAGCATCACAGAACGCATTTCTATTAAAAAATGCAATTCATCTTCCAACACTAAAATTGAAATGAGGAGCTGTTTTCTGGTGGGTATTCTTTGAAGTCACAAGACAAAGGACTCTGGCAAAAAGACTGACCTGTCAACACTGACTCTCTAATGATGAAGTACTAGGAGAAAAAGTCTGAGTGTAGGGTCACACTCCTGCTCCCTAGATGAAACTAACCAACTGGACTGCTTCCAATAAAGCTGAGGTCTCCTACTGACCAGACAGCCCCTCACTTCCTTACTGGACAACCACACTCGGAAAAAATAAAACCCTGGATCTCAGGATGCAGGCTTCCCTTTAATCTTCACCAACAGAAACGCTGCCCACGCTGTAGGAGTCTTCCCTACACTGATGCCCACCTGGCCATCCTGGGAACCGACAGAAACTCAGAACCCCAGGACAAGAAAGCTCTCCTGCTGACCCATGACATATGTAATCGATTCTGAGGACGGGAAAGTAAACCATGTTTGACCAACAATTAAGACGGCCAATGTAAAACTGTATTTCGGTACCAGAACAGTATTGATAACCAATGGCAAAGCTGACATGGTAAAATTCATGGATCCTATGTCCTCTACAAAATCTCTCAGAAACTTAAACTGATAAACAAGGTTATTCTTGGCAAGTAGGACGCACAATTTCAAAGGTAAAATTCAAAGACAGGAACACTGAAATTCACACTACTCTAAGTTGTCAGGCATCCAGGATCCAGCCATACCAGGAACACACCATCAACCATGAAAAATACAAGCACCATGACTTGGTCAATTGAGCTTCTGCAAATCATAAAACAGAACCAAGACACAAGACTTAAAATACTGTGTAAATATTTATATTAGACTGTAGTGCCCATTTAATTTGTTCACCATCTTCAAAATGTCAAGAAAATTATTCCTCGGGAAAACACAGAATGGTTTGCTGGTGCCACTTAATTTACTTTAAAATAATACATGCTTACGAGCAGATGCAGATGGAAAACTAGTTACTACTGCAGTGTATTAATAATGAAAGCAAAATCTCTTTGTCTGGGATTGCAACAATGCAATCTGCGATCTCTAAGTAAATGATACAGAAAGATGATGCAGGTGAACCAAAATATATTTTACCAGAAAAGTTTAAAGAGTCTGCCATACCTGAGCTCTCAGATTTATCTGTAGCTACATAAATAATAGAGAGATGATCTAACAAATCTTGTGTGTTTTCTTCAAATTCTTTTGAGGTGTTTTCCATTGTTACAATTATGCTCATCTGTAGCCGTAAAACGTCATCCGATTCCACATAACAACTCTGAGATCGGAGGGATGGAAAAAAAGGAAAAACTCGAAAAATCAACTGAATTT
This sequence comes from Bos indicus x Bos taurus, assembly GCF_003369695.1. Taxonomy (NCBI): domain Eukaryota; kingdom Metazoa; phylum Chordata; class Mammalia; order Artiodactyla; family Bovidae; genus Bos; species Bos indicus x Bos taurus. The sequence goes on along the minus strand of NC_040092.1, from coordinate 68,586,724 downwards.
TTTTATTTCAAATTTTAGGGGTGAAAAGCACTTAGGGGAAAAGCATATGCAATTCTGCAAATAAACATGCTGTTTTATTTTTTATTTCTAAACAAAGAGGCAGGAAGGCAGGCAGGAAGAAAACACTAAATTTTTAATTTTACCTTTAGTCGCTGACACACTTTATTATGTAAACTGCATTCCAGTTGCACCTGCAAGAGGCTAGAATTAGTGGTTTCCGCCTAAAAGAAGAAAAAGGAGAGAAAGAAATTACAAGGAAGCAAAAGTCTCAATCTACTATCAATAGTAAATAATCTATCACTTAATCAGAAATTAGATTTCTTCATTCATTTTATTCATTCAACATGTATTTGAGCCTCTGCTAAATGTTAGGCAAAATTCTATTTGCTGGGAATACAATAGTGAATAAAACAGAAAAATCTCTTCTGTCACTGAGCTTACATCTAATGGAAATCACAAGCTCTCCCATGGGCAACACGAAAATTCCTGTTATGGCAATAAGCAGATAAATATGTTCTAAATATACACAGGAACACTGTCGCTTGGCATTTCTTATATTTTTTGAACATTCTGCTCCAACACAGGAGCCTGCCCTTATTTGAAAGTAGGTTCACTCAGCTCAGTCGCTTAGTCGTGTCCGACTCTTTGCGACCCCATGGACTGCAGCATGCCAGGCTTCCCTGTCCATCACCAACTCCCAGAGCCTACTCAAACTCATGTCCATCAAGTCGGTGATGCCATCCAATCATCTCATCTTCTGTTGTCCCCTTCTCCTCCCACCTTCAGTCTTTCCCAGCATCACAGTCTTTTCAAATGAGTCAGTTCTTCGCATCAGGTGGCCAAAGTATTGGAGCTTCAGCATCAGTCCTTCCAATGTACACGCAGGACTGATTTCTTTTAGGATTGACTGGCTGGATCTCCTTGCAGTCCAAGAGACTCTCAAGAGTCTTCTCCAACACCACAGTTCAAAAGCATCAATTCTTTGGTGCTCAGCTTTCTTTATAGTCCAACTCTCACATCCATACTATTGGGAAAAACACAGCTTTGACTAGACAGACCTTTGTTGGTAAAGTAATGTCTCTGCTTTTTAATATGCTGTCTAGGTTGGTCATAGCTTTTCTTTCAAGGGGCAAGCGTCTTTTAATTTCATGGCTGCAGTCACCATCTGCAGAGCCAATTAATGGTTCTGATGCCTGGCTCTCATCAGTAGAGTGAACTTAGATGCTGCGACAAAACCATAGGAGAAGGTCCACCATTCAACTGGCTATAATTTTTAAGAGGTGGAAGAGAGGTGGATGGAAGAAACAAAAGTATATGAAAAGACTGCAGAATGTCATAAAGTTCAAAGATCTTAACACATGGGATGATACCGAGGAAATGCAAAGTCAATCCAGGCACGTGGCCATCTGGGTGGGAGGGAGGGGGAAGCAACAGCGAGCACACAGCAACGTCAGGCAGTGCAGCACGTCCATCTCAAGGACTCCCTCTTTTCTTGAGTCTGACACGTCTGGCATAGTAATTATAAAGGTGGCACGTGGCTTGGCAGTCTCAGTCAGAACACGAGAAAATCTCAGCAAGGCATGAAGGTATTCCCTACATCCTTGGCTGACTCACCTGTGGGTACATGTCAATTCACTCCAGGAGGATTTCATTTTAAGCAGAATCACCACAATTATGTTTAATTTGTTAGATTTATAAGAATATCTAAGTATATTATATAAAAATACATCTTTAACTACCTCAACTGTCATTCAGCAATTAATGTACAAAACAAGAATAAAACATAGCTAGCTGATCCTCAGTTCCGTGGAAGCAGACTGGAAGGAACATCAGCATTCTTGGGAGTGTGGTCCCTGGGGGGCTCCTGGATCCCACCCGCTGCAGACACTGAGGGACCATGGCATATTACACTTTAAAGTGTGGTAAAAATAGTTAAGGGGTTTAACCAAGCTGGGCTTCCCTTGTGGCTCAGCTGGTAAAGAATCCACCTGCAATGCAGAAGACCTGGGTTCGATCCCTGGGTTGGGAAGATCCCCTGGAGAAGGGAAAGGCTACCCACTCCAGTATTCTGGCCTGGAGAATTCCATGGACTGTATCTATGGGGTCCACTGTAGTCCACAGGGTGGCAAAGACTCGGACATGACTGAGCGGCTTTCACTTTCACTTAACCAAGGTTGTAAATCGGACCAAACGTTTAGCCAAGGCTCTTTTAAAAAGTAATTGCTCAAGAGAAACACCAATACAGTATGTTAACACATATATATGGAATTTAGAAAGATGGTAACAATGACCCTATATGCAAGACAACAAAAGAGACACAGATGTAAAGAACAGACTTTTGGACTATGTGGGAGAAGGTGAGGGTGGGATGATCTGAGAGAATAGCACTGAAACATGTATATTACCGTATGGGAAACAGATGACCAGTGCAAGTTCCATGCATGAAACTCGGCACTCAAAGCCGGTGCTCTGGGACAACCCAGAGGAATGGGGTGGGGAGGGAGGTGGGAGGGGGTTCAGGATGGGGGACACATGTGCACCTGTGGCTGATTCATGTCAGTGTACGGCGAAAACCACCACAATGTTGTAAAGTAATTAGCCTCCGATTAAAATAAATTAATTTTTAAAAAGTAACTGCTCATATCAGTTAGATTTAAACAGTAATATCATTTGTAAACTGAACCTCAAATCTCAAGGAAGAGCTAGATTTTTAATTCTGTGAGCCAAGTCTCACATCAAAAACATAAACAAAGAAAGCCCACCTACTCCTTGAAACTGTTAGTCGAGCTACAAGTGACCCCGTGTATCCCAACCCAATAGAAACCCCTCTTCTGCCTGACCCTGCTCCCCACTTGGCCGTCTCCTGGTGTCTCTCGTCCTCTTTGGCGCGTCCGCTGGCTCTGCTGCCTCTGGCACAGATGTTACAGTCACTGCAGACTCCGTCTGTCCCCTGCTCTCTCGCCCGACAAGAGGGGTGACCCTGCCCTCTCGCCTGACACGCCGAAGCCACCCACGCTATCTCATTGGTGCAGGCGTCCCTGCTCACACACAGTGCAGCCAGTGTCTGGGTGCCCCCTGCACCCTCCCACACAGCCCCTGCCGGGGGCCGCGTCTGCACGCCACTGCTCATAGCACTGTTTAAGCCAGAAACCTGGAAAGCAACCTCCCCGTGCCTTCTCACTCAGCCTCCCCCAACAACCCAGACCCAGGCGTACTGAGCGGCCGTCTTCTGCAGCCCCTGGATGTGTTCACTTCCCTTCATTCCTAACAAACACCCTAAGGATAAGGTCAGCACACTGTGCTCATGGCCCAAAGCCAGCCTGTGTGCAGATAAAGTCCTGTTGGAACATGGCCATGCTGTCTCTTTCGCAAACTGCCTATGGCTGCCTTCAGGCAAAGACGGCACAGTAGAGTCAACAGCCTACAAACCCAAAACGAACGCCTCTCTGGGCATTTACAGAAAAAGCTGACGGACCTCTGCCCTGGTGGGAGGAAGGAGGGGGCAGCAGGCTGGCACAGCAACTCCCTCCCCGTCTCCGCGTGTCTACCTGTTCTCTCCTCTGCACTGTCCACAATGCATCAGGAATGAGTTTACTAACACACAAACCAAGTCACATCACTACCTGCTCAGAACCCAGCCAAGACTGCCTGCTCAGCCAAAGCCCCACGTCCTTTACTGCACCAAAAACCCGGGCACCTGCCTCTTCTCTACCTCCGTGCTTATGCTTCAGCTTCATCTACCTTCTGCTCCATTTTGCCGTCAACCTCTGAACATGCTGTTTCTCTGCCTTGAACTCTCATTCCCAATCCATCCTCCGCTCCACCTAACTGAATCTGATTCATCCTTCATGTCCCAGCAGAAACACTACTCTTAGGGAGGTGGTCCTTGACAGCACCACGGGGGTAAACGCCAGCACTCACACTCAGGCCATAGGTCATGACGCTATAGCAACCTGTTCAAGGTCTGCCTTCCCCAGCAGACCGTAAGCACCCTGTCTGATGCTTTTACCATAGTGTCTACCACTTAATCAGCACACAGTAGACAGCTGATGTTGGAAGAGAAGTGTCACAAATGCTCACTTGAAAGGTGCAAGCCTGCTAGGGGCAAGAAACTAAAGATAAACAATGGCTCTAAAATAGAAGTGTGCATCGGAACCTGATATTTGGCATGTGCTTCTGATCTGAAACTTTCCCCAAAAAAAGTTTAAAGAGAAACCCATATCAACACATTTACGACTAGGTTGGGTTTTGTTTAATTAACCTACAACATTTTAACTATAGGTCTTAATCTGACAAGGCAATTTTCTTGCCTAAAATATTTCTTCACAGGTTGAAATAAAGTTAAAAGTCCAAAATTATGACTTTGAACATGATTAAAAATCCTACCTACACAGTGATTTGATGTGATTTTAGAGCCCACTATTTTGTCATTCTTGGTAAATTTTTGGATGAATGAATTTATAATTTACCATGTTAAATAAGATTCTTCTATCAGTTGGAAACAACAAAATAAATTATGTCGTTTTATTTGCTGCACAACATATTTCAGAACCCCACAAGGGGGAGTGCCAGCACCTCCAAACTGCCCTTGAAGATGCAGACTTTTCTCAAAGAGAAATTTAAACGTTCACGTCTCTTTCCCAAAAGAACAAAAGTACTGCACTCTTGACTTAAAAAGGGAAAGTACAACCAAAACACGCGCCACGTGGGGCAGCCACTGGCACACTGGGATAATAAATTCCCTCTGAAAGAACCCCAGCTGAGCACATTTGTTTGGACCGCTTAGGCACAAGTGTGCCTGGGCAGGTTATAAAAGAAAAACAAAAGCCTACTTTTCTTTTGAAACCTCCCACATTATTTTAACAAATTAGTTCATAAATTTGACAGCTGAAAGAAACAATAACTCCTCAGCAGTTTTCACATAAGTGTATGGTGGGAAAAGATGCAGTCTGCAGGGCTTAAATGACTTATCAAAGGTCCCCAAAGGTTAGCTAGTGGAAAAACAGGGGAGAAAATAAAAGCAGTTCTTTTATTAAGTCATCAGTATTTTTTCCACGTAAATCTGAACAGGTCATGTTTATTTCTCAGGTACTTGCAAGCCTAAAAATTCTTCAACATGAAAACATGTCTTAGAAAACTATACCAACAGAGAATGTAACTGTCAAGAAAACAGCCCTGTTAAGATGCCTTTTGTATGGCATGTATTTCTAAGGTTTTGTGGAGAAGTAGTCTAAACTTAGGTAATGAGATAAAAGAGAAAAAAATTACCTCCCTCTACTTGCTTAAAAAACTGGTCTTTGTGTACCAGGCAGGGGCACAGGGTGATTCTGGGGGGCTGTGTGCAATCAAACAAGAAAGAAAATGATGGGCTGAAAGTTCTAAGTCATTTGAGATGATTTTCATTGACAAGAACAAACCATATCCTGACAAAAGTATAGAAGAGTCTATAATGCATTAACTCAGAATGAACAAGAGACTTGAAATTATGATGTTTCCATTAATGATCACACATGAAAACTTCTCATTTAAAGAATATAATGCATGAAATATGAAAGAATTACTTAGATTACCCAATTACTTAGTAGATTCCCTTTCACGGTTTTTCTCACACGTGCTGACTCTCTTTAAACACGTTTACTTGTGTGGTTGTGCCCGTCTCAGTGGCACCACGCAGGATCTTCATTTGCAGTGCATGAACGCTGAGTTGCGGCGTGTGGGATCTAGCTCCCTGATCGGGGATCAAACCTGGGTGCCCTGCACTGAGGGCCCGGAGCTTTAGCCACTGGACGACCAGGGAAGTCCCCCTTTCACAATTCTGAATGCTAAACCCTAGAGGTCTTATCCAGGTAAATCTCTTCTGCCCACATGTGCCTTTGGAACACAGAGCCCACGTAAGTCATGTGACCGATCATTCCAGCCAGTGGCCCACCCACATGGTGCTACGTGAAACACATTCCATACAGGAAATGATTTTGTATAAAATGAGTACTTTCCTGGTCCCTTCTACACAGCGCTCACACTCTTTAACCGCAGTCCTAAGTTAGCGTCTCCTATGCAGCAGACAGGCTCAGCTGACTCACCAACAGGTGCTGAGGGTTAACTTACCCTGATATTAACCAGCCCTCACCACTACCACTAACCTGGTTTTCACATATGTAACCACTGAAACAGAATTTACTTATGTTGCCAGGCCCACTCACTAAAGTATCTGTAAAATCCTAAGAACTGGCTGAAATGAGTTTATTTATTTATTTTAAGGGAAAAGAGTTCAGCACACGTACATATTTTCCCTTACCCACATCGTTTTAGAAAAGGCAGTGCGGCCAAGTGACTTTGCAGTCAACACAGATTCAGGATGAAACCCCAGACATGAAACCTTGGGGATGTTCTCTACGAGCCTTTTCCAGGACTCAGCTTTCTCTTGCATAAAGCAGAGGTAATGGGCTCATGGACGTGTCAGCAGCGTTAAATGAGACACATGCCAATCACAGCACACCAAACAGACCCTCAAAGGGAGCATTTGCTTGTTTATTCACAATTAATGCATTCCATTAATGAAATCCCACAAGTAACTTAAATGCTTCTAGAAAGTATTTTCTCCACATCCAAGTTGTTAGAAGGGGGGACTTCCCTGGTGGTCCAGCGGTTAAGAACCCATCTTGCAACGCAGGGGACGCGTGTTCGATCCCACAAGCCTCAGGGCATCTAAGCCTGTCAGCTGCAACCAAGACCCAGTGAAGCCAAATAAATGATTTTTTTTTTTAAGTTGTTAGAAAAGAAACTCCTCTCCCCCAAACCTTTGGTTTCCAAGGGACTTTTTTTTCCCCTTAAACGCTCCAAATTCTTCTTGTCTTACCTCATAATTGGTTCAGAGCTCAAGAAAAGAGAGAGAAGTCATCCACTGTACTCCACCTCCCCCTCCCCCAACCCCTGAAATGTGCCAGGAATCATGAAAGACTAAACGCAGTGTGGAGAGCAAGCTAACACTGACTACGAAGATGTCCAGTGGGACCAAGTGGCAGCGGCCTGCCCTGTGCAACGTTCCTAGCCTCTACAGCCGGCAGCTGGCTTGAGCTACCACAGCCAGGCTGGCAGCTTCAGGGCCTCAGTGGGCTTCCACCGCAGTGGGTCACGGCGGCTCAACCCGACGGCAAGCAGCTATTTTATACAACTGGCTGATGCCGGGCCATAAGCAAAGGTAAGGGAGCCCTGAAGGCCTGGCCCGTCCTTGAGCGGGGGCCCCGGCCCTGCACGAGTGCAGGAGCAACACCACACGGCTCTGACCCAAGTAGGCACGGCACAGAGGGGGCTGTGAAAGAAAGGGCGTCTCCGTGGGAGACAGCATGGTGGTTCCTCAAAAAAGTAAACGCGGAACCTCAGCATGGTCCAGGGGATCCGCTCCTGGGTGCACGCCCGGAAGTGACGGCAGGCGCTCCAGCAGGTATTTCTACACCTAGACTCACAGCAGCATTATCCACAGTAGCCAGATGGAGACAGCCCAAAACCCACAGACAGCTGAACACGGGATATACACAGAAGGGAGTATTATTCAGTCAACAGGGGAGGGAATTCTGACACCTGCTACCACATGGCTAACCCTTGAAGACACCTGTGCTAAATGAAAAAGGCCAGTCACAAATGGACAAACCTTTAAAACAACTCTTATTGGAGAAGGAAATGGTAACCCACTCCAGTGATCTTGCCTGGAGAATCCCAGGGACGGGGGAGCCTGGTGGGCTGCCGTCTATGGGGTCGCACAGAGTCGGACACGACTGAAGTGACTTAGCTTAGCTTAGATTATGTATATTTTATTACAATTTAAAATCCTTTTTTGGGGGTGCTGCACCACACAACATTAAGGATCACAGCTGCCTGACCAGGGATCGAACCTGTACCCCCATGCAATGGAGTGCAGAGTTCAACCACTGACCTCCACGGAAATCCCGGAAGGACAAATGCTGTACGAGTCCACATATGCGGGAACACAGGACAGTCAAATTCGGGACAGAAAGTAGAATAAGGTTTACAAGGGACTAAGGAGGAATCGCTGCTTAACGGGGGCAGGGTTTCAGTCTGGGTGGACAAAGAAGTTCTGGGGGTGGATGGGGGTGGTAGCCACACAGCAATGTGAGTGTAATTCACGCCACTGAAGTGTACACTTAAAAACGGCTAAAACGGTAAGCAAATCGGGGGTTACCACAGGAAAAAAGGCGGGGGAAACAAAACAAAAAGGTATCCCAGAGTCAGGGCTCTCGTCAAGATAGAGAGAGCTTCCAGAACACGAAGGGAGCTGCGCTGAGTCCAACACCAGGCAGGCAGTATGGACAGGCTGCTCCAAATTCTGTTCCTTCTTATGCATTATCTTCAGGCCAGGAGTCAGAACTGTGAAAGGGTCTGTTTACTTTCATGCGGTTGGTCCGCAGACTCAAGAATTCCTCTCTAACTCACTGGCCCCACAGCTGACAACCGTCTAAATGCCAACTGCCACTTCCGATTTTCAAGATCCAAAGAGGTAGATTTATCCAGGGGTAGCAGCTCTTACAATACCTAAAGAAGCAATAAGGGTATTCTTATTAAAGAGACATGCTGTCATCTGGGCTTGGGGCAGAGAAGCAACGTAACAAAAGCACTGCATGCGTGAAGAAGGCAACCGCTAAGGGCTGTCCTTGGAACGGTCAGGCTCACTCCAGAAATCAGAGCGGTTAGAGAAACATTCTCGTCTTCCCATCAGGACAAGAGTAACTACAACAAAAAGAGGATGGCAGACTGATGAAGCAGGAGGGAGAGAGGGCTGCCCTCTGAGACAGGCTGACACCTTTGGGAATGACTAGACAAGGTACAACAGAAAAGGAGATCACGCTGCCCGGCTCAGCGGGCAGCCAGGGACAGCCTGGAGTCGACTCAAGTGATGGAGCTGCATCTTTGCGCTTGCTTGAGCTTTAAAAACCCACCAAAACTCTCCTACTCAAGGAAGACAAGCAAGATCTCAGAGGACTGGAACTGCTCCTTCAAAAGGCAACAGACTCAATTCTAGGAGCTTTGGGGAAACACACTTCTAAAGCCGGGTACAGACCCGCAGTGAGACAACTGAGGACCCATGTACATCTCTAAAGACGGAGACAGCTCTGCCGAGGACTACAGAAACCGGGAAGGCAGCGAGGCAGGGAGACGGCAGGAAGAGGCCTGTGCCCTGAGGGAACGCGCTTCCAAAGTTGATGGAATCAGGGCTCAGTCTGACAGAAGGCAAAGCATCGAGGAGACCCATTCAAGGGAGCCAGGGAGAACCAGCCAGACTGACCCCAGCCCTGTATTCAACGTTGGTCCACTGGGAAGGCGTCGCCAACAGACGAGCACCCAGTGTGGGGAAGAGACACAAACTCAGCAGACCCAGAACCTAGCAACTGTACCTCTCATGCTTTGGGAGAACTCACAAGAAAATATCTAGAGGAACATCTCGAGGAAAAACTACCTCTAGACCAAACAAGAAGGAAAAGGTTGAAAGGGGGCAGTGGGGTTGCACCAATTACAGCACACAGCAGGAGCTTACAAGTGGGAGGGACAAGGCACCAGCAAAAGCAGCTGGTTAAACAGAAACTCATCCGAGCCTCGCTGACGGAAGAGGGGACAGGAATAAACCAGCACAGCCTGAGGGCAAAGGATGGCAGGCGCACAAGCCGGAGGAGGGGGCACAGGACTGGGGCCCAGGTGCTAACCCCCCACTGGGCCCCCAGCCCCCAGAATGTCAACCACAGTTCCCCGTCAGGAGTCTGCTGCAAACAAGCTCCACCCGAAACCAGCAGGATGAAAAGGAAACACCTTCCCACAGAGCAGATTCCAGGACTCTCTGTGAGAGGTGGGGAAACCACATCCCACATCAGGCACAGGTCTCAAAGTACTCCCCACCCGCCACTCCATCCTGAAACAGAGCAGGGGCTCCACTCTGCAGAGGAATGCCTGCAACACGGGCTCCCTGCAGCAGGCAGGGGACAGACGCACGGCCACTGCAAGCCTCTCGGAGTCGCTTCCCAAGAGAGGAGGTGGCAGGCGCAGGTGGCTCCACCTCCGATTCCCCTCTGGACAGGCAACCTCTGCCCGTGGAGCTTAGGTCCAGTGGTGAGGGCTCCACCTTTTAACGCAGGGGGTGTGGGTTCAATCCCTGGTCAGAGTTTTTTGCCTCATGGCCAAAAAACCAAAACATAAAAAAGACAGAAGCAATACTGTAACATATTCAATAAAGACTTTTTTTTTTTTTTTTAAAGGGCACAGGTCTTAGTCTCAGAACAACCGGCACACACTGAAACTGAAACCACAGGTGCTCTCTCTCGGCCTCCACCCCTCTCTCTGGCAAATGACGAAATACCGGTGCCAGCTCTGCTCAGAATGCATGCCCTGAGGGCTGGGGGGCACGCTTTCCAAGTTTGGTGGATGTAAGGTTGATAATGTAATACTCCTACGTGTCAGAATTCTAGATCAAGAGAGACTTGGTGTTGAACTATATGCCTCCTGAAGCCCTGGGAAAGCACGCACATCCTCGTGGGGAGGGGTGGGGGCCAGGCTGGGGCTGCTGGCTCCCCTGCTGCACACAGGCACGGAGCACCTCCCTAAGACATAAGACAAAATAAGGAATGAGGGAGGACTTCAAATGCTCTGCATGTTAACTCACAGCCCAACAAAGTCTGATATGGGAGTAGAGCCTCCAACTTTCATGTTGTATGAATCTCTGAATTTTAAATTTCTCCCTGAGAGTTCATAGTAGGAGAGAGTTGATACACAAAACTTTTTAAAGTGATAAATGCATTTCAGATAAGTTCTAAACTTTTTACATGTATTAATTTATTCAACAGCTACAGCACTCCTAAGAGGTAGCACTATTATCTGTATTATAAACAGACATAAAAAGATTAGGTAATCTGGCCAAGATTACTCAGAACCAAGACTTTAATCCAAGTGGGTTTTAGAATTCACTTTATTTACTACACTATACAGCTCTAGGATGGGGCATCTGTACAAGGCTGGAGTTGTTTTTTTAATTGGAATATCTTAATTCTGCTATTTGAGCCTCTTTCAAAGCTCTGGGGAGCTATACTGGATACTCAGAAAGAACCTGGGATGGGAACCATGAGGACATGCACTTCAGGCTCGGGGCACAGAGTGGCTTTGGAGCAGACCACTGATGGGTTACTATAGGGCGGCTGAGAGCTTCCCGGGGCAAACCCAACGGCGCGCCCCAGCAGTCCCCCAAACGAGGGCTGGTAAACCGAAAGGAGAAGGAACAGGCTCGGAAAGGAAAGTGTATGGCCACAAGCAGTCAGCTCACCTCCGTGTCAGGGGTGGGGGGCAGGGGGGAGGCTTAACCACAGGTAAGTCCAATATGTCAAAGGTACAAAACCAAGGAGCCAATGGCATAAGGAAATTAAACAGGGATACTCCCGCCCCTCTGCCCCAGCCTGCCTTCCCCTCAAGGCGGAGGCGGTCACCTATGAGTGGGCCAGACAAGGAGCCTGTACTGCAGGCAGGGTGGCAGGCTGGGGACTATCGGAGGAGCTGGTTTCTTTCCTCCTCCTCTCTACACCCTGGGGAAGGGTGCTTGTCCTGGATTCAAACATCCCTTCCACAAGAGGAAATGCGGATGGCCGACAGGCACATGAACGGATCACTGCTAGTCATCAGGGGAAAGCAAATCAAAACCACATGAGGTATCACCTCACACTTGTCAGAACAGCTATCCTCAAAAAGACCACAAGTTACAAGTGCTGGTGAGGATGCGGAGAAGAGGGAACCCTTGTACGCTCTAGGTGGGAATGTAAATTGGTGCAGCCACTCTGGAACACCAGGGCTTCCCTGGTGGTTCAGACGGTAAAAAAATCCACCTGCAGTGTTCGATCCCTGGGTTGGGAAGATCCCCTGAAGGAGGGCACGGGAAACCACTCCGGTATTCTAGCCTGGAGAATCTCCACGGACAAAAAAGCCTTGTAGGCCACAGTCCATGGGGTTGCAAAGCGTCAGACACAACTGAGTGACTATCACACACAGCGTGGAAAACAGTCTGGAGGTTTCTCAAAGAACGAAAAATAGAACTACCATACGATCCAGCAATTCCACACCTGGGTATACATCTAAAGGATACAAAAACACTCATTTAAAAAGATACATGCATCCCAATGTTCCTAGCAGCATTATTTACAACTGTCAAGATATGGAAGCAACGACAGATAAATGGATAAAAGTGGAATATACATATACAATGGAAGACTACTCAGCCATGGAAAAGAATGAGATTTTGCCACTTGCAACAACGTGGATAGACTTAGAGATTATTATGCTAAGTGGAGTAAGTCAGACAAATATGGTATGGCATCACGTACATGTAGAATCTAAAAACTACAACTAACTTGTGAATCAGACAAAAAAGCAGCAGACTCACAGACATAAAGATCAAACCAGTGGTTACCAGTGGGGAGACGGAAGGAGGGTGGGGTAAGACAGAGGCAGGAGATTGAGAGATATAAACCATTCTGTCACATAAACTAAGCCACAAGGATACACTGTACAACACAGCGAATACAGGCACTATTTTACAACTAGAAATGAAGTATAACCTTTAAAACTGTGAATCACTATATTTAGTGTACACTTGTAACTTACATAACACTACACATCAACCTTTCCTCAACTTTTAAAAAAGTCCCTTCCAATGGGCCACACCAAGGTCTACCCTTGGGGACAGGGAGTTAGCACCTCTGACTCAAAACTGTCAGCTGACACAGGAGAACGCGGCTTACCAGCAATATAAAGAAGGCATTTTAGTGCTCCAGCTTCTGATTCTTATCCACCAGTCAGAACTCAAGGGGAAAAGTGCTGTTTATTAGACATGTTCAAATCTTCTCTAACAGAAGCTTCTAGAATATTCTAACACAGTTAATGTTGGCAGGACAACAAAAAAGATTCATGAATCTCCCTGCTGACGCAGTGCTAAAGCGTCTGCCTGCCAACACAGGGACACAGGCTCAATCCCTGGTCCAGGAAGATCCTACGTGCCTCAGGGCAGCTAAGCCTGCGTACCACAACTACCGAGCCAGTGCTCTGGAGTACACGCTCGGCAACAAGAGAAGCCAGCACCATGAGCAGCCCACTGGCCGCCACCGAAGAGCAGCCTGCGCGCAGCAACGAAGACCCAGCACAGCCCAAAGGAAATTAGCTAACTAATTAAAAAAAAAAGACTCCTTTCATAACTTTGTCAATAGCTGAAATTGCACCTTCTTGCTTTTTAAGGTGATTTATTCAGTCCTTAGGGAGGCCTGGCACACTGCAGTTCACGACTGAACAAAAACAATTCAATCCTCAAGCATTTATTTACTACAAGTTATCTGATGAGGCTGAGGCTCTGTGCCAGGTGATAAAAAAAAATTCTGATTAGAACATGATTGCTGCTCCTACGGTGCTTATAATCTTAGTGAAGGAAAACACACACCAAAAAAACCTTCCAGCATATTATCCTTGCTACGACTGGGGTCTCACACGTTTTTCAGTAAGGAGCTAATCAATTTTCCCAGGAGGCAAAAAAGGGACCAAGCAAATGCTGAGGTAATAGAGGGACCAGGAAACTGTTCCAGAACACTGTTGAGCTCTGCCGAGAGAACAGACACTTCAGAGCTGCAGGGGCTGATGGGTGGGGCAGGGGGGAAGAACGCCCCTGGCTGGGGGTCGGGGTTATACCACACCCACACCTCTGGGTATCTTCCTGGGCTCCACCAGGATCCCTCCTGGCTGCTACTTGCCAATCCTCTATCTCTTCCAAACTCCCATCCCACTGAGTCATTTTCACTGGAGGCGCCAATGAAAAAAAAATTTTTTTTAATAAAGCAGTTTCTTTGCTTTAAAAGCTGTATTCTGAGATAGGTAGGTAATGCAATATATTTTCCTAACATACAGTAATAACTCTCCAGAGTTGGACAGCCTAATGTTATTATGTTAAAAAAAAAAGATAACTTTTATCAGGCAAATTAGTGTTATTAGAAACATTATGATTCTACCCAGACTGTTAGGAATTCTTAATTATCACACCCAGAAAAGCTGTGTATTTCATTTAACTAATTATGTAAGATCTCAGGAAAACACGGCAGCTACTGAGCCCTTTAACCTTTCCCTGTTTTTATTTTCCAGCTCCAGATCCTCGTTCAGACCTTTGCAACTGGTGAGTGAGAAACCCGCCCCTTTCCACTTCTCCGTCAAACTGTGGCTGGAGCCGTTCCTCGCCTCCTCCCAGCAGAGTTTACAGCTTCCCTTGCGCACGGCCACCCTCACTTGACAGGGATCAGCACCTCGGCAGCAGCAGTGAGGCACAGGACAGCACTTGGGGCGCCCCCCCCCACCCCCGCCCAGCCTGGCCCCACGGCCCAGCCCACACCTGTCCCGCCGGGGGGGGGGCAGGGGGCAGGCCCGGGGCCGGCGGCGCGCCCAAGCCAGCCTGCGCCAGGCTTAAACGGGCAGGAACGCCAGGGCCGAGGTACATTAGATACCACCCAGAAGATCCAGAAATAATCTCCCCTTTACACAATCTAGTAACAGGACGCCGTGCCGGGAGGACAGCTCCCACCACGCACACAGGAGAGCTCAGCAAGGAGGTGAGGACACGTGCCCCTTGCTCCCAGTGCTGAGGCGCTGGTGCCCAGCTCTAATGTTTCACTCCTCTGGTTTCCTGCGCTTTCTTAAAATTACGCTGTAATTTATCATCATCACAATCTCCCTTTGAGAGAATTCAATACTATGATACCATCTTAGGACACACATATAAAGAAAAAGCACTTTTACTCGGTGGGCACTGTGTGTCATTGGTTTCCCTTGAAAGCCTCTCTGTTTCCCATACTGCCTTATAATTCCATCTTTGACAATAAATATTATTTTACAGTGATTCCAATAATAATTATTTAACTCTCTGAGACAACGTCATTGTTATAGGGGCCTTATATGCCAGATTCTAAGAGAATGCTAATTTTAAATTCTTTTTTGCTCAAATAAATCACTAAAAAGTTTCTCAAATCTCAATGGCTTGGATCCAAAACAACATTAAAGAAAAACGTTAAAAAAATAGAACTTCTTGGGACTTTCCTGGTGGTCCAGACTCTGTGCTTCGACTGCAGGCGGCAAGTGTAACCCGTGGTCCGGGAACCAAGATCCCACACACCGCATGGCACAGCCAAAAACCAAATGAATAAAAACAGAACTTCCTGCTTTTTCGTGAGCCTAACACAACTCTATTTACATATTACATCCCACTATATACTTTCTAGTTATAATCACAGAATGCAGTCTAGCTTATATTTTTTGCTTGCAGACATTTCTACATAGCATTATAACTGTAATTTGGAACAATGACTTAATATTGTACTATGCTGACACACTTAAATTTATCACACCCTTTCCCCACGTTTGAGCCTTTAAGCTGTTTCTACTGTTTTTGCCATTATATAAATGCTGCAAAAAAATTTTTATCCGCATTTATCTTTCCTGGAACATCAATTACGAAGTCAACAATATGAAAATCATTACCTGGGGAAAAATTTAAAGCAAACTCAGCCGGGACTGCCAATCCTAGCTGTGTCCTCAACCTCCACCAAGTAACCTAAACTCTAAGACCATTCTACAATTTCTAAAATAAGAATTTTAATACCACCTGCCCTGGTAGTAAATCTGTAGAAGGTCATCTGGTTGATGTGGTGAAAAGGTGAACTTACACAAATCTTAGATATTATGTCGAGGTGATGTGCTATTTGGGGCACTTAACTCGGATGCCCACTGACTCATCTACCTATTAAAAACTCTGGGGGCTGCCCTCAATGTACTAACTGCTGAGCTGATGCTGAGATTATAAAAATGAAGGAGAGACAGGCCTGGGCCCAGAGAGCCTCGTGGTAGAGTAGGGGAAGGAGGCAGCCCAGGAACCTCAATGTTGAAGCAGGCTTGAACCACGTGTCGAGGGACCTGAGCAGACATTGGCCCGGGGATCTGACAAGGAAGGGGTGGCTGAACTGGGTCTCAAAGGATGGAAACAGAAGGATAACGGGAGTTAGAATGGGAAAAAAGCTTGTGAATGGGGAGACTGCTTGGAGAAAGGGATGACAAGGGCTGCAAGCAAGAGTGGTTTATGAGGCCAAAGCTGAGAAGAGCAGGGGTATCTCTGAGGATGGAGAAGACGCTGGACCTGGGGGATGAAGGGCCCCAGGTCCCAAGCCAGGATGCTTGTGCTGGGTCCTGCAAACAACGGGGACCCAGCGATGCAGTGACCAGGGAGAAGAGCTCTGTTTAAGGAGACATCACCAGCCCGTGTGGCGGGTGCACTGGAGGCAGGAACGCCTGACCACGGAATGATCCAGGTGCCAAACGCGGACAAGACTGCAACAAAGCGGAGCGACCTGGGAATCTCACTTAAACCCACTCACAGTGACACCTTGTCCACCAGGAACGCTCGCTCAATAAAGGTCAAAACAAATAAGAGGAGGACCAAAGGAAAAGGCAACTCAACTCCCTGTGTCGGCCGCCTTTCTTCCCCCAGAGCAGCTGCAATGTGCACCCTCCTGTCCCCTGAACTCAGCCACTGCTAGAGAACTCCCGGCCAGCACCAATTTAGACAGAAGACCAATCACACAAACACTCTTGGCTTCAGCATTAGAGAGTGAGCCATTTAATCCAATTTGACTGAGCAGGAAAAATGCAAAAGT
This sequence comes from Bos indicus x Bos taurus, assembly GCF_003369695.1. Lineage (NCBI taxonomy): Eukaryota > Metazoa > Chordata > Mammalia > Artiodactyla > Bovidae > Bos > Bos indicus x Bos taurus. The sequence continues at coordinate 68,570,006 of NC_040092.1, read as the reverse complement.
CAGATATGAATGGACACACACAAAAAGGGCCAGAATGAGCTCAATACTACAAGAAAAAATTAGATAACCTAACAATTTTTCATGGGCACCCTAGTTTATTCCACAGGATGAACACATTTTTTTTTGTTATTCCAGAAAATAAACAGATCTTAAACTCAGGATTCATATTAAGAGGGCAGAACCAATTATAATCTACATGACATTATACATATTCACATTATTTTCCCCCCATTCACAGAAATAAGATCATCAGTTCAGTTGCTCAGTTGTGTCCAAGTGTTTGCCACTCCATGGACTGCAGCATGCCAGGCCTCCCCGTCTATCACCAACTCCTGGAGCTTGATCAAACTCACGTCCCTCAATTCGGTGATGCCATCCAACCATCTCATCCTCTGTCATCCCCTTCTCCCCCTGCCTTCAATCTGTCCCAGCATCAGGATCTTTTCCAATGAGTCAGTTCTTCACATCAGGTGGCCAAAGTATTGGAGTTTCAGCTTCAGCATCAGCCCTTCCAATGAATATTCAGGACTGATTTCCTTTAGGATGGATTGGCTGGATCTCCTTGCAGTCCAAGGGACTCTCAAAAGAGTCTTCTCCAACACCGCAGTTCAAAAGCATCAATTCTTTGGTGCTCAGCTTCCTTTATGATCCAACTCTCACATCCATACATGACTACTGGAAAAATTATAGCTTTGACTAGACAGACCTTTGTTGGCAAAGTAATGTCTCTGCTTCTTAATATGCTGTCTAGGTTGGTCTAGCTTTTCTTCCAAAGAGCAAGCATCTTTTAATTTCATGGCTGCAGTCACCATCTGCAGTGATTTTGGAGTCCAAAAAAATAAAGTCAATCACTGTTTCCCCATCTATTTGCCGTGAAGTGATGGAACCAGACCACCTTACCTGCCTCCTGAGAAATCTGTATGCACCTCAAGAGGTAACAGTTAGAAACAGGCATGGAACAACAGACTAGCTCCAAACTGGGACGGAAGTACGTCAACTGTATACTGTCACCCTGCTTATTTAACTTACATACAGAGGACATCATGCAAAATGCTGGGCTGAATGAAGCACAAGCTGGAATCGAGATTGCTGAGAAAAATATCAATAACCTTAGATATGCAGATGACACCACCTTTACGGCAAAAAGCAAAAAAACTAAAGAGCCTCTTGATGAAAGAGGAGAGTGGAAAAGCTGGCTTAAAGCTCAACATTCAAATAAGATCATATGGACATATTTTATTTGACCATTTTCCCTAAATGCACACTCTTTTAAGAAAGGAGGACGGAATATGAAACAAAACCCTTTTCAGGGTACTTAATTATACTCTGTGAGCTGAGGTTGGGCTCTGTCCTGGGGGTTTTACAAATGCTCATTTAACAATCCAGCAGGATAAAGTGGGCTCAGTGGAAAGCTCAGTGGAAAGCTCTGCTTTCAGGCCTGGAAGCAGACTGAGGAAGATCAGCTTCTGCTTTCATGGATGTAGTTAATTTTTCCTCCAGTTTGTATCTGTAAAATAAATCCTGTTTTTTTTTTTTTTTTTTTTAAATTTCCCTGGTTGTCCAGTGTATAAGAATCTGCCTGGGAACACGAGTTTGTCACGAGTTTGATCCCTGATCCGAGAAGATTCCACATGCCTTGGGGCAACTAAGCCTGCTCACCACAACTGCTGGGCCCAGGTGCTGAGACTCCTGAAGCCCATGCACCTAGCACCCACGCTCCCCAACCACAGAGGCCACCAAAACGAGATGCCCGCATGCCAAACAGAGAGCACCCCTCTCCTCACTGCGACCATAGAAAGCCCGAGTGTGGCAGCAAAGACCCAGCACAGACGGAAAGTAATCTATTAATTTTAAAAATCAAATGAATCCATGATTTTTAAAGTAGCATGATGTAAACTTGATTTTGTAATAGCTGACTACATCTTTTAGAAGCTTGGAAGATACGACCAAGTACCGCCAGTCCCTCCAAGTGAGGCAGTGTGCGGTAAGCTACAAGGAAAAGTGAGCCGACGTGTTCTGACTGCAGAAACTTCTAGCTGCTGCTTTAGGAAGCAAGTTTAAGTGTGAGCAAAGACCCTATCTAAAAGATCCAGGACATATTCCTTTCTGCCTAAACCCTGCTCTTTAGCTTCTTTCCACCAGATACGCTTTCCACTCCATGCTGAAAAAGATGCAATTGTGAGCAATCCCTCCCACAAGCCCTAGCCCTCCGAGAGAAATGACTTCCCCAACTCGGCACCCACCCCAGATGATGGGTTCTGGACAACAGGAAGGAAGGAGACAAGAACAGGACAGAAAGAACATCAAAATAAAGACACTCCTTCCTGAGAAAGGACAGCTGGCAATCGTCCATCCATTTAAAACAATACAAAGACATTTTATGTCTGTGGTTCAAAGGTAAAAATATTGTAAAAAATAAATTTTGTAGGCTTTTTTGTTTCCCAGTGTATGTAGTAAGCCTTAAAAAAAGACTTTAAAATTTCTTTTTCTGAATCACCATAAAAATGAAAGAAATTTAGTAACTGACTTTTAAGAGAATTTTTTTAATATTTAGATCTCTGAATACTGGGCTCTAACAGAAGATCAGAACAAAAAAACTGAGCTTTATGTACAAACTCTTGAAATGTATTCTACATTGTCACATCACAAGAGCAGGGTCACTGTGCTGTGTTCACTGCTCTAACATTTCCTGGAACATTCGAGAGTGATAGCTAACAACTGTCTGCTGACTGATGGAGCAGCCTCAGAAAGTGACTTTACTAAACTCACAGATCCCAGTACAGATGAAACGGAAGGAGAGACTCTACTGCTGAGAATGGAGTCGAAGCTGACAGGTGCAAGGAAGAGCCGAGACAACCCAGTGGGGGAAGAACTGTCTGTTCCCCAGAGGTACTGGAGCACCGGAAACGCACGTGGAGAGAATGAACTCGGAACCCAAGCTCACGGCCCACACTAAAACGAAGCCAAAACGGGCCACAGACCTCACTGCAGGAGACGAACTGTAAACTCTCAGAAGAAGACAGGAGTAAATCTTCAAAACCCTGAGCCTTGCTAGATATGACACTAAAAGCATAAACGACTAAATAAAAAATAAGTAAACTGGAGTTCATCAAAATTAAAAATAAAAAGACAACCTACAGAATAGAAGAAAATATTTACAAATTGTGTCCCCGATGGAAGTCCAATATCTAGAATATACGAAGAACACTTACATCTCAACAATAAAAACAAAAACCCAATTTAAAAACGGGCAAAGGATTTGAATACACATGTCTCCAAAGAAGATATACACATTACCAAAAAGCACATGAAAAGATGCTCAACATCATTAGTCATTAAGGAAATGCAAATAAAAACCACATGAGATACCACTTCACGCCCACTAGGATGGCTATAAAAAAAACAAAACAAAAAACAGTAAAAAAAAAAAAAAAAACAAGCCTTGGCAAAGCTGCAGAGAAACTGGAATCCTTGTATATTGTGGTGACATTATAAAACAATGGAACCACTCTGAAAACAGTCTGATGATTCCTCAAAATGTTAGACACAGAATTATCATGTGAGCCAGCAAAGGTTTACATCTACATATAAACCAAGAGAATAGAAGACATACATCCACACAAACTTGTCTGTGAATGTTCACTGAAACATTATTCATAACAGTCAAAATAATGAAAATGAATTAAATGTCCACCAACTGATAATGTTTAAACAAACTGTGGAATATGTCTATACAACAGTATAGTATTTGGCAATAAAAAGGAAGGAGATTGATGCCATGAATGAAACTTGAAAACATTTTGCTAAATGAAAGAAGCCAGTCACAAAAGACCACACAATTCACTTGCACGAAATGTCCAATACAGACAGATCTATACAGAAGGCACAGCAGTGGTTGCCAGGGACTAAGGCAGCGAAAACGTTCTAAAATTGGGTTGTGAGATCGGGGTGATGGTTGCACAATTCCGTGAGGGATCGGGAGGCACTTTAAGTGGCTGAATTTTGTGGGATGTGAATTATATGTTAGTAAGAGCTATTAAATATAAACAAAAAGGGAAAAAAGAAACAGAAAAGTTTCACACCAGCTAGAGCAGAAACATAAACCAAGAAAAGCCACTGCTGCGCTGGGCCACAGGGCAGGGAGCAACAGCCACTGCTCCTGATTGTGAGGTGGGGAACCTGCAGCGCCTTCCTGGGCCCCTCTGACAGCAGGCTCAGGCTGGGCCGGGGACAGGCAGAAAGCCGAGTCAGGGGGCCCTGTCTTCATGGGGCTTAATTCCTCAGAGGGAAGGAGAGACTGGGTATGGGATCATCTCAAGGGATATGAGTCCTAACGGGAAAGAACACAGCTGTACTGAAGTCTGACCAAGGTCCGAGCAGAATGGGAGAGGCAGCAAAGTCCCAGGAGCGCCCCGGTGAGAAAGGAGCGGTGACGTGCAGGTGCACGACGGGACGCGGGGAGGTGCGTCTGGGCACGTGGCAGGACCAGCCTGAGAGCAGAGGCGGGGAGAGGCCCACGCGGGCGGGGAGGACGGTGCCAGGCTTTCCAGACACAGCCCGTGCCGCTCAGGAAGGGGACTGGAAAGGCCCAAGCAGGCACTGGGGACCAAGGAAGGGGTTGCTGTGATGCCCAGATGACGAAGGCCCGGATGTGGGGAAGGGCAGAGGGCGTCAAAGGAAGGTTGGGCTCTGCCAGACACAGCGGATGACAGGCAAGCTCTCACCGAACCAAGGCCTCTCTCCGAGGCCCCTAACACCATGTATCCTTTAATCAACTCCATTAACTGAGGAGATCTGAACACTCGCCTTGCTTTTAATGCTTTTATCACCACTAGCACGGCACCAGGCATTCAGAGCTCTCACTCGCAGTCAGCAGAGAAACCTGGCCCATCTCACTCCCCCATCTCCCGCCACCAAAGGACAGCCCCAAGATAAGGCTGAAAGTGCTCACAGGAAAAGCCCTTGCTGTCAGCACATGCAAACTGAACTTTCTCTAGGCCTCCCAAGCCCTTAACAGAATGCAGGTCAGATTAGCGCAGTCTCTGGCCTAAAACCTTTCAGTACAGTCCACTGGTTTGGGGACTTACAGCAAATCCAAATTTGCAAATTAAATCTTCCTTACAATTCTGAGGAAGGGCTATTTCATTTTCTAAAAAATGAAAATAGTAGTAATATTTTAAATCCCTAAGAATAACATATTTCGTGGCAAACTGCCCAGACATTACAAGTAAATTAATTTTTTTTGTCTCCCCACTGGAATGAGAGCTCCATTGAGACAGAAGTGCCAGACCATTACCTGGCCGAGAGCAGAGGCTCAGTGAGGCAGATGGTGAAGGAAAGCCTGGATACAGAGACCTACAGAAGTCCAAGCAGTGGGCTTTATTTACTCATTAGAAGAAAGAGCAGAGTAGTAGTAAGTAGTAGTAGCAGTAAGGAAGTAGTAGTAAGTAGTATATAAGGAGTAACATATATTCATAATATGTTGAGTCAAGAGCTTTTGGAATGTCAACAGTTGTCCACACAAAGAAATATAAATAATCAAAGGGAAAAATGGACAACCCTATAAGCTATTCATGAAATGTATATTAAAAGAATTTTAAGGTACCATTACATATACCTACTAAGACATGGGAAACCCTTCTTTCTGGTGAGCCACACCCAGGCAGGACTGGAGGCAGGTGGGGAGGGAAGATATTTGCAGGAATGTCATTAGTGGGGACCAGGGAGGGTCTGGCTTCCTGAAGAGCACTCTGGCAAGATTAACAAGCTGTACAGAACAGTGCACAGTCTTTAACTACAGAATCCTTTTTAAAAAATACACTCCAACAAAACAGGTAGTCCAAAAGAAAACCAAAGAAAGCTGTAAAATATGTACACCTGCTAATGACCACAATGAAAACCGGGACCCACTGCAGATGACCAACAGGGCTGAGCAACTACGAAATATCAGCACCATGAAGTACACAGCCATTACAAAGGAGTACACGGACTCCTCTGACACTTTACACACGCATGTTATTTCCCTATGTACCAGGATTTTCCCCAAGAGCAGAACACGTTAAAAATCCCAATTCTGACTATGTAAAAAGGGCTGTTTGTCCTCTTCATCAGACACCAAAATGTAGAGGCTCCAAAGTTGGGTGTTTACCAGCATTCAAAATAAAGGTACTACTAAAATCACCTGTGTTTGAGAAAGCTGAACAGTCTGGACCTGTGGAAGCAGAAAGTAAGCATTCGGAAGCTGCTCTGCAGACCCTTTTGCAGACATTACGCGAGTACCAAATCCAGATACCTGCAGAAAAAGAAAAAAACAAAAAAACTGAGTTTCAAAACACATTTGACACAACACTGAAATACTTTTCCAAAGGAAATTTGTGTTCCTCAACTTGGCCTTCAAGACTATCCAATTATTATACTTATCTTTGTCTACTTAAAAAATTGCAACAAAAGTTGCTGTATTTAAGCTGAGTGTTTCTCACTGTAGCAAATCTTTACAGAAATAGACAGCTCTTCTGAATGGGACAAAAGTTTAATGGAATTTAGTTAGACTTAGCCACAAAAATGCTAGGTCTTGGCACTTAAATGAAAGATGTCACAGATACCACTTAAGATAAAGATTTCTGACTGTTTTTGTGAATAAAGAGACTCCTGTCCTTCGCTCCCCGCCCCTGCCACCCCGCCTACCCGGGCTTTGCTAGAACAAGGAGCCCCTGAGGACTGGCCTCCGAGCCCACAACCCTCTCCCAACAAGCAGAAACAGTCCTGAGCCCAGCAGAGGAGGGGGCAAAATTTCCAGAGGCACTCACAGCCCCCAGCCCTGGACTGCTTGAGGTGGAGGGCGTGAGCTTTGAAACCCCACTATATTTCACACTAGAAAACTGTGCAGTGCATTTCTCTGTTTTGTTCCATCACCTCTCAAGATCCAAGGTGCGTTCCAGCCCTGCACTCTGCAGGATGGACAGCGGCCCATGACAGTGGAAGGAGGCAGGCTGCTGAGCTGAACACCAACTAAGCAGCCTTACATTTGAATGACACAAACCAGGGGGCGACATTTCCAAAAGGCTTTTTTTCCTTTAATATCCAAACACCCTCATTAAATCAGCAGCCAAATTATATGACCAAAAGAAAAAGCTACTTACATGATAAGAGAGGACTCCGTGTGAGGAGGTATTAATAAATAAGGAACTTTCAATGCTTCCTTCTTCAGTGGGTAAGAAAATAATTCTGAAGGAAGTTTTCCCCATTGCTGGAATTACCTGAAAGAAAGGCACTTCATTAACCACTTGGAATGGCCCTTCTTTGATAAATTATCTTTCACAGATTTCTTTTTTTTACAATTTCAGATATTGGCATGTTCTTGCACCCTCGATTTATACATATCATGGATCCCTGAGAACATCCATACAGATCAACACCCAAAAATCTAACAGAAAATATCAGAAACACCGTGGACTTAGGGCAAGACCACTCTCAACCAGCTGGAGTCACGTGTCCCACATCTTTTCTCTTCCCTCCTCTTCCTCATCCTCGTGTTCAAGGGCCAGTATCTACACGGTTCTTTTTCTACTTAAGTAAACAGAACCACCAGTATACAAATATGCTGCTGCTTAATAAAAGCCAGGACGGCACTCATCTGGACGGAGTGCGATGAACAAGATACCAGGCTCCCCCTTACACCACTTCCTGAGTCCCAGTATTGTTTTTAAGAAGCGGGTATCACAGAGACATAGTAAGGAAAATAAATAAACTCTACTAGGAACCTGGATTTTCATTAAAAATTAAAGGAAAACTGAATTACTAAAATTAAAAAACTATTGGAAGACAAGGGTTTGGAGCTCTGTGTTGATGCGAATGAGCTTCACAAGGAACCACTCACTCTCTCTTAGACCTATACTAAGAAAACAGTCTAGTAGGCTGGCCGGGTAAAAAGATCACCACTATAAACTTGACTAGTTACTACATGCTTCAGCATTTGTAGCCATCATGAGATAAGCAATATTAAGTTTCTTTAACTACGAAAAAGTCATATTGAATATACATGCTTTTCTTTCCACATGAATATCAACAACCACAAAATTATGAATCTGAACAACTGAAAAAATAAATGCTAAAGCAAACACACAGAAGGAAAGAGCTTGGGTAGCAGAAAACGGAGAGACAGGCAGCAGAAAGTAAAAAAAAAAACTGCAGGCCAAAGAAAGCAAGAACAGCTGGCAGCCCGCCACAGCTTAGCTTCCAAGAGCTGGTCTACACTCACCCTGCAGTGAACAGGAGGCACATGGAAATGTCTCGCGGCTGTAAACACGGAATTCACTACAACCTCACTCTCCCTGCTTGGGTTATAAGCATAGAGAATCTTTGCTGCAGGCTGTCCCAGGAACCTAGGAGGGGAAAGAGAAGAAAATGCCAGGGATTGTATGGTTATAAACAAAATATCTATCCATTCACCCACCCATCAATACATATATACATACGTATACACACTCTTAACACAGAAAGCTGTTGATCTTCATTACACAGTTAAAAACAATCCTATTGCTAATAGAATGATCCTATCGCTAATTCTATCCACAAAGAGTCCAAAAAACTTTTTTAATTCTTTCTTTTGTAAGACCTTTATGCCAACCCACAGCAGCACCCCACTGATTTTTGTTTTAGAAGAATTCAACCCTCTAGGCCATTAAACAGGCTTCCCAGGTGGCGCTAGTGGTAAAAAACCTGCCTTCTAATGCAGGAGACTTAAGAGACTGGGGTTCGATCCCTGGGTCAGGAAGTTCCCCTGGAGGAGAGCAGAGCAACCCACTCCAGTATGCTTGCTTGGAAAATCCCACAGACAGAGAAGCCTGGCCGGCTACAGTCCAAAGTCGCAAAGAGTCAGACACAACTGAAGCGACTTAGCACGCACAGGCTGTTAAATGCTTGCAAAAACCACCTAGAGGGATCTAGGTACGTGTCTGACATGGTCTCTGATTTGAATGAAAATATATTTAGAAAAGAAACTGTACTCACAGAAAAATCCAATCTTCTTAGGGTTCATTCACTGAGTAATAAATTTAAATAGACTTTTGTGGGGAATGGATTTTAACTAGCAAAGAGACTTTATTAAGTCTTATAAAAGGAAACTTAATCATTAAACACCATTCTTCTGAGAAAAATGAAAACTCTGCAGCACTTTCTAGCTTTGGCTCTTATCCATTTAAATCATGAGTCTTTCAAAAACCTCTAATGAAAGCTTTGGCTCCTCCATCCAAAATATGCACACAAAAGTTTTATATATACTTTCAAAACTTTCCATGACCCTCACAGTAAGAGTTTCTGTTCTTCAGCAAATACCCTAATCAGGAGACCCTGATGCCAAATCTTTTCAGCAAAGATCTCTGTCTACAAGGCGGGCTCTCACAAAGAACTGCAAGAGGAAAGGGACTGGTTTCTGGCCCACCTACCTGGAGCTACCTGCAACGTTTCCTGGAATAATCTACTCTGATACCTACCACCCAATACCAAATTCACTCTAGTTAAGTATTCTGATAAACAGATAGCCAGAAAAAACTTCACTGAAGTCATCTCTCTAGTTTTAACACCCTCCGTGGCAGAGACCCAAATAGACAGTTCTCATCAGTACGACCCAGAAATACAACCATATTTCTAAATTCAGCAAAAAATCATCTACACTATATTTGTGTTTCTCTGATTGCGTTCCAATTTCTGACATTAAAAATGTATGCTTTAGGAAAAATTAAATGCATACTCTTTCTCTTACAAACAATGGGGTTTTCAAAATACTGTATTTGCCATCAATTCCTTGAAGTTTTTCTTTCAACTTTTCCTCCTACTTTTCATCACAAGTCTTAACTGAAGGCTTAATATGTCCAATATGTATTTTAAAAGTCCTTAACAACCAGTAACAAATAAAATACATATCAGTGTGATTAAAACTTTGATTTTTTTAGAGTGTTCTTAAATAATACAACTAAAAAATGTCTATACTATCATATATAGCAGGTCACCTCAGAAAGCCCTAGCTCAGGAGTACTGGGATCATTTCTGCCTTTCTCCTCAAATAAATCAAGTAAAAACTTCCATGATTTTGGGTTTTTCAGTGAATAATATGAATCAATCAGCAAAGTTACTAATACTTATCTCATTCACATTGTTGCAATACAAGATTTTTCGTTTCAAAAGACACAAATGTCTCCCAGAGCAACACAAAACTGCCATGTTGCAGAGTCCAGTAGCTATGTCCCCCAGAAACCTCAGCAGACCTAACAGAAAATGCTGGCCAAAACCTAGTTACCACTGTGCTATTTTTATCCTATTTTTTTTTAACTCTATTTTTAAAAGTGTCATGAGGATAAGAATTTCCTTCACAAGTGACAACTGGAAGATACTCTATTAATTTAATACTACAAAAGAATGATTAGAATTTCTTATGAATGATTAGCACTTTTAATCTCAGGACCAGAAGAATATTAACCCTTAAAATAAACCCTAAGAAGCAGGCAGAGGGTAACAGAATAACATGATCCTGATTCTGTATCCTAGAGAGAAACTAGAGCTGTGAGAAGGGATGAGGTTTGCTCAAGGTCAATGTCAAATAAACAATAGCAAAACTTGACCTAGGGCAGACAAGAAATGAGGAGAACGTGCTGGTTAAAGTGTGTCTAATGCCTTATAATTGGAGAAGACAATGGCACCCCACTCCAGTACTCTTGCCTGGAAAATCCCATGGACGGAGGAGCCTGTTAGGCTGCGGTCCATGGGGTTGCTAAGAGTCGGACCCGACTGAGCGACTTCACTTTGATTTTTCACTTTCATGCATTGGAGGAGGAAATGGCAACCCACTCCAGTGTTCTTGCCTGGAGAATCCCATGGACAGAGGAGCTTGGTGGGCAGCCATCTATGGGGTCGCACAGAGTCGGACACGACTGAAGCAACTTAGCAGCAGCAGCAGCAATGCCTATAAACTGGGCCATTTGTTAGAAGTAAGATAAAACCTGACTAATTTTGGGGGCTGTATTTTGTTATCACTGAATGACTGTTTTAAACTTTAGCAAAAAATAATGTTCCCATAACCATATCCTAGATCTCAGTTATGAGAAAAATAGCAGAGAACATACTGGCTTAGAAATCAAGGTTTATTGCCACTTCTAGGGAAATAACCAACAACCTTGGGGAAAAATGCATTATTTCTCAGCCCAAATATATGAGCATCTATAGTACATGCTCAAATATAGAGATATTTGGAAATAATTCTCTTTCAGATAACACCTATCTCCACTATCCTCCGTTCAGTTCAGTTCAGTCGCTCAGTCGTGTCCGACTCTTTGGGACCCCATGAATCGCAGCACGCCAGGCCTCCCTGTCCATCACCAAGTTCACTCAGACTCACGTCCATTGAGTCAGTGATGCCATCCAGCCATCTCATCCTCTGTCGTCCCCTTCTCCTCCTGCCCCCAATCCCTCCCAGCATCAGAGTCTTTTCCAATGAGTCAACTCTTCACATGAGGTGGCCAAAGTACTGGAGTTTCAGCTTTAGCATCATTCCTTCCAAAGAAATCCCAGGGCTGATCTCCTTCAGAATGGACTGGTTGGATCTCCTTGCAGTCCAAGGGACTCTCAAGAGTCTTCAACACCACAGTTCACAAGCATCAATTCTTCTCCACAACCTACCAGGATTGATATAAGACTCAACTCACAAGAGATAAGATTGCCTTTTAGAACTGTAAACTACTACATAAACAAAACTGAATCATCCAAAGGTGATCCAAGTCTAAAACTTATTAATGTTTTCACGTCAAAAACTTTAAACATTTCTTTTCAACATGACTTACAGCTATCAGAACCAGAAACTGATGCGCAGCGCTAAGTAACACATGCAGACAATGCATACACCCATCCATGGGCACCGACTGCAGGATTTTTATACTGACAGAGTAAATATACTACAGACAGCCAGTGTCCCATGAACTGGAATTGCTATCACAGTCTAACTGTATTTACTGCTATCCCTCTTACAATATCTACCAATCTATAGTATGCAAGTAGGTCCTGCATTAAGAGTTCTCTTAACCATACTTTTGACAGAAGTACAATAATCTCTTGGAAATTGACACTGATGAGGTTTTATTATAAAAACCTCATTCTTTACTTGAGTAAAAATATAAAAATTCAAAAACAAAAAAGCAGACACCTAGAATCTTATAAATACAGCAAATTCCCTTTGCACTTTTATCGCGTCTTCCTCTTATACACTCTCCTTAAAAAGTTCAACAATGTACTTCTAAATTTAAAATTCATTAGTCTTCACTGCAGCTCTGATCTTCTGACGATCAGAAGGAAACCAGACAAAATGAAGGAGGACACGCCAGGCGAGCGCCACTAACTCACCCCAGATGCTCTCCAGCACCACGGTTATTTCACTCACATAACTTTTTTTGCAACTCAAAAAAGTTCTTCATAAAACTGATGTTGCAGGATGCTAAAACAAGCAGAGTTTTTAATCCTGAAACACTCTTTTACTTCCACCTTGAAACTCTATTAACATGAAACTGAATCTGTTCAGTACAGCAAAATTCTACATCCAGTGAGTGGAACACTTCACATCTTAAACTTCACTACAACCAGCATGAGTCCTGAAGTTCCCGCCTGAGAACAACTTCATCCTTCTCTTCCTTAATTTCTGAGTTCCCAAATCAGTCCCTCACCTGACACTCAGATCACCCCCTTGATCTCATGGCTCCCAACAAGATACTGTAAGGAATTACAGCTTCCACTCCGCCTTCCCCACCTGTTCCCAAAACCCCAATCACAATAACTAACGCAGTACAGTTTTGAATCCCAAAGCACAAGGAGTAGTAAAAACAAGTGCGTAAGTGAACCTAATTTTAAAAATTCAGAAACCATTGATATGTAGAGTTTTCCATTAAAAAATAGCCTGCTTTATTTCAGAAAAACAAGGATATAATACCACAGACTTAAATTATAACACATATTTATTAAAAACTAAAGAAAGGACTAAAACAATGCTCATACTCTCCTTTTCACAAAAAAGTTCCTTTCAACAAGTTCTAGAAACAGTATCTCTTGATATTATCTATTTAAAATATATTTAGTATCATACATATATAAAAAATATCCTAAAGCAAATAGTTTAAGTAATAAATTGCTAAAAATTATAAGGAGAAAATACTTACTGAACTCCAAAATCTAGAACTGATGGCTGAAAATGTAAGCCTTTTCCACTAAATAGCTTGTCTGAGAAGCTAAAAAGAAAAGAAAACACAGATTAACTTTCGTTTGTTATATGCTTTTGTTGAATGCCAAGTTAAGAGGCTATATACTTACGCTGATAGCTCTCACGAGATATAATTTTACTCCCTAAAACATGAGTTTGAGCTAGATCTTAAATGGTAAAATGTTAACAGTTAAATTATTTAAAGCCTAATATAATTCTACAGCTTCAAAAATTTAAGTCACCAACGTGTGTCTGACTCTCTTGCTACCCCATGGACTGTAGCCCACTAGGCTCCTCTGTCCATGGAATTTTCCAGCAAGAATACTGGAATGGGTTGCCATTTCCTTCTCCAGGGGATCTTCCCAATCAACCAGAGTCTCCTGCTGCATTTGCAGGCGGATGCTACTGATACTACTGAGCCACCAGGGAAGCCCAAGATACTCTTAGATTATGGTTAATACACAGCTTTTATAAGCATTCAGATAAAAAATGGAGATAGATTTAATTCTGATTAGGCTTCATTTCTGGATGAATTCAGGAAACATCTATTTTCACAAGCCCCAAATCAAGAAAAAAACACAGGGATGCGAGTTGAGGGTAGGGGGCTGGAGAGGGAAGGAGCTCTGCCCTCTACTTTCATTAGACAAGTTATAACAGGAAAAGGACTGGGAGCAAGGGTTGCCCCTTCAGACTGAAACCATCATCAAGTCTGTATCTTTAAGATTAACAAATCAAATAAAATATCACACAACAGGTCATATTTTCAGCAGTTGTCAATCATTATTATGATTTCATTTTCCTTCAGAATCAAAAACCAGAAATTAATATACCCCAAAAGACACATTAAAAATAAGCCATAATGATATATATAAATACATAAAATATAAAAACTACATACAAATATATAGCATATATAATATAAAATATGTGTATCAAGAAACTATTAACTGTCATGTAACTTTTTAAGTAATTTTTTAATCCATTTTAAATCTAGCGGTGTGTACATGTTAATCCCAAACTCCCAATCTATCCCTGCCCACAACCTTCCCCTCTGGTATCCATAACTGTGCTCTGTGAGTCTGCTTCTGTTTCAGAAATATTAATAAGTCCATTTGTATCATTTTTTTAAGATTCCCCATATATCATATATTTGTGTTTCTCTGACTTACTTCAGAGTCATACAAGATCTTAAAATCCATGTATTCCAAAAATACTTAGAGGAAGCTCCTAAATGTAGCATACATAGCTGTTTTCAAACAGACAAGTTTTCCCAAATAACAATCTTTCCATTTCCTCCTCCCACAAGTAGCCCTGCGCCGAGCACAATCCAGAGGCTGGAGGAGTGGACATTTGAGCTCCACACCTGCCGGCCCACAGAACTGCCATGACCCGCAGCAGGCCGGCTCCCGACTGTCTTGAAGGTGCAACAGTGCAGAGACCAGAGACCCCGTCTAAACCCTCACCTCACATGAAGGATCCCGACTGCAGCCTCTCCTCCCTCCCCTTTTCTGACTGCATGTAAGCTTCCCTTCCTCCCTCCTCTCGCCTTAGAATCCCATCTCTGTTCTCTTATCTGTATCTCCTTTATTCTACATCCAGCATCATCTTTATTAATAATAAAGGTGACACTTCAGTCTCCCATCTGCCAACTTCTTTCCTTGTGTCCATGTCAGGCAGGTAAGAGGTATGCTATTTACTGGGCGTTCTCAAACCCTAAAAGGCCAGGACTAACTCCATGATGTGCTTGCAAAAACAGGCCACAAACACACCCAGCTGCCTCCAGAAATGTTTTGAAAAGCCACAGGAGGCCAATGGTCATAAAGAGTTGCCAACATCAGAGGCACCACAGTCACCCCTTCTACAGACCGAGCTGGCCAGGGCTCAGCATTCCAGAAAGAAAGGAAAACAGGCAACTTCACATGCCAAAAATTACCTTAGAAAAGTCAGGCTAATGTACTAGTAAAAAGTAGAAGAGTCAATGACAGTCTACCTCATGCCTTGCATACTGAAGGCGAATTTATCGTCAAGACTTCACACACAACTTCTGAATGAAGACAAGCTTTGGAGGATTTAAGTAATTCACCCAAGATCACATAGCTACTAAGAGGAAGAGCCAAAACTCCAATGCAGATCTGTCTGGGTCAGAAACATGAACCCTGTACGGAGTTCAAGCCTATCCAAGTTCTTGTGACCTACCCAAGGAGCCAAGGTAGTCTCGCCTGCCAGGAGAGGCAGAGGCTCTGGAGCCGTCACTGTTTAGTACTGAACGAACTGGTCACTTAGTACCGCAATATGAAAACGACGACAGGATCTGCTTACAGTTTTCAGGAGGTTAAAATGAAAGGATGATGCCTTTGCGTCATGCCTGGCACAGAACGCAATACCTATGAGATCGTGTTACCAAGAGGATGACTCTCGTCTAACAGAAAAAGCAATGGCAACAGATGCAGAGGCCAGCTGAGCTTCGGGCAGAGCTGACCCTGGGATTTAGAAGTCCCAAATGGAGCAGCAGTGATTACCTGTGAATAGAACAAGCGAAACAGAAACCTGGGCTGTCTTACACCACAACAGAGTTCACTAAAGCGCACAATCAGGAAGTTCTTCATACCCAGTGAAAGTAAGACATTTAAGAGTCAACCTAAAGCAAAAGGGTGGAAACAGCCATCATTTCTCTAGCTTCAAAGAAGTCAGAGATCTTAGAATGGAGAAATAAAACCATGTCAGTATTTCTTCTAAAAATCGCAGAACAGATACATCTTTCTCCTTCGGTCAGTTTTAGCTCAACTGACTTTTACAATCTGGAAACTGGATTAAGTTACACAAACAGAGTGTGTAGCAGGAGAGCCGACTGTGCATCTACAGCAGGGACAGGCACGGGGCCAAAACAGGACAGTGACAGCAACCCGAGGCAAGGCTCGGGGTGTAGGGACCCCCTTGTCCACCCCCACTTTTTCTGCAGACGTCCACCTCCTGCAAAGAGCCATGCCTTCCTCAGCTGCAGGACATGTGGACAAGGAATTCCACACATGCTTTTATGAAAGAGTGTCTTTACCTAAGAGTATCTGACTTTATCTTCTCTTTTTTTTTTTAAAAAAACTTTGGCCATCATTTATCTCTGTATATGAAATAAAGAAACACAGTTCAAAAAAGTGGCTAGTATGAGAGGAAAAAATTCCCCTGGAAATGAGAAGTGAAATGAGAAGGTCCCAGCCAAGAGCTCCTACGTGAAACAAGGCTTGGTCTCCTCGGTCTCCTCCTCAAGGGGGATGGGATGGATGTGCCAAGATCCTTAGAAAAGGGCTCAGGTGTAAATTACATCTAGGAAAATTATATCCATCTGCCAATATCAGGCACACCCTTTAAAAAATTCAGCCCAGTAACAGGTATAAAAATGAATTAACTCTAAGCAACTGTTCTGGCCATTCACAGGTGTTATCTAACCAAGGCTCCCATCTTGGGAATAAGCGTCAGGGCTCAGGGGCTGGTTCCAGTCTAGCAGCCCCCTGAGTTCAGAGCACCGGGCTGCAAGGGGTGGGGGGCGCAGCCAGCTCAGAGGAGCCTCCCCTCCAGATCATGATGCAGAAGGCCAGGCTCACGTGCCAACAGGCAAAACTCACAGATCAAGACAGTGCAAAGAGAGGGAAGGACAAACTTCCTGCAAGAGTCACAAAGGGCTTCAGGGCTGGGGCTCCACAGACAGCTACCCTGGAGGTGCCCCCAGCCAGGCCAACAGCTTCAAGAAGCACAGGTCACTCTGAAGAACGCCATCTGAGCATCTGGTGGTGCCAAGCAAGCGGCAGAGTGCGGAGTGCAGAGACAGGAGGCCGCATGAGCAGGGAGGAAGGGGCGGGCGGATGGGGGCAGCCCTGAGACGGCTCCTGGACCCCGAGAGTGGGCGCAGCACGTGAGGTCTGCAGGGCCTGCACTGGACCTTCTCCTCCAGGTCTCACTGGTCTCTGGGAAAACCGCAGCAGTCCACAAGCCTGTGGGGGCTGCATTCTCCCCAACCAGGGAGGAAGGAACCTCACCTTCCAGCAGAGATCTTAGAAACAGCAGTGACTACCGAAGGGACGGTGGGGCTGCCTGGTGGTCCACATTCCTAAATGGACCGGTTTTCATCTGCCTCTCGAAGTCCCGCCTACAGCCAGCTGCCTTTTATAGCCAAACTGTTTCAATGGAGGGGCGGAGAGAAAGAGCACATTTTTTTTTTAAGGTCAACCACGACAATGGCTTTGACGTGCTGCGATTCATGGGGTCGCAAAGAGTCGGACAGGACTGAGCGACTGAACTGAACTGACGACAACGGCTTTAGGCACTGGATAAGGATGAAAAGGCTGCAGCGGTCTAGATGCTGAGGTGTTGAGGAAAAACAGGTTATGCTAATGAGCTCCTTAATGAGCCACTTACTGGGCTGTTTTTTTATTAAGAATCTGAGCACCTATTCAGATCCCAGAGCTGGGAAACCTCTCGGAAGGTAGGGATTCCTGCACTATTAATCCCCCTGGGCCCTGAGCAGGAAATAGGGATTTCTGAGAGTCAGCTGCCATTCCCAGGGGTCCCAGAGGAATTCAGTTCTGGCCCTCTATGCAGTGGCCTGGCACCCACCCTGTAGGGATATAGGAAGCTCCAGCCTCCTGCAGCCCCCAGTCAGATGGGCAGCTTCAGGGCAAGACCTGCAGCTCCCACCAGCAGCACTGCCCGCCGTGAGGACTCCTGGGACCCACCCGTACCTGTCTGAGGGCCTTCCGTGGAAACACAAATGCCCAGGCTGCATGACTGATGAAATGAGTTCTGTAACTACATGAGTTATAACATTATAATCATGGTGCTACCAGTCACTTTCTGCTTTAAATTAAAAAAATACTTCTCCCCAGAAGTTTACTGAAAGGAAAAAATATGAAATACACAGGCGTGTCTACTTAAGTTAGAAATGTCATTCTTCCTGGTAAATTAACTTGCAAGCAACCACTTAAAAATGGAGGCAGAAATCCACATTCTTCCCCATTAAGTTCCCACGGAGAAAAAGTCATTTGGTAGGACACAATTTTCCTAGCTTCTTCTTTTTTAAAATATTATTTATTTATTTGGCCACGCCAGGTCTGAGTTGCGGTATGTGGGATCTAGTTCCCTGACCAGGGATCGAACCGGGCCCCTGCAGTGGGAGCACAAAGTCTTAGCCATTGCAGCACCAAGCAAGTCACCTGGTTTCTTCCACTAAACGAAGGCCTGGGCTTCAAGGTCAAAGCCAAGGGAAGTTCCTGGAGCAACATCAATAGTGGTGTATGGGAGGCACCCTCAGTGACAAGGCTTCCCTGGTGGCTCAGACAGTTAAGAATCTGCCTGCAATGAGGGGGAACCTAGATTCAATCCCTGGGTCAGGAAGATCCCCTGGAGAAAGGAATGGCAACCCACTCAAGGATTCCTGTCTGGAAATTCCAAGGACACAGCAGACTGGTGGGCTACATACAGTCCACGGGGTTGCAAAGAGTCGAACATGACTGAGCAAATAACACTTGCCCTGACAAGAGATCTGGGGTTTTAAGCCACCTGGCTGGTTGGTGGTCAAGCACTCCAAGGACAGGACCAAAGTCTTCCACGTCATTCTGTACCGTGAGTTGCTGATGACCTTTTCCAGCCACAGAGGAGGTGCTCCTCTCTCAAGGACGACCCCCCACCTCCCAGCCCCATCCTGCCCTGCCCGCCCCAGGGCTCTCACCATCTCCTTACCCGCACCTCCTCCTCCACTTACACACATGAAACTCATGCCCCCTCACTTGAGCAGACGCCCTGATGCTCTACACCTGCTCCAATCCCCCTTCTGCCCTTTGCAGTCAAACTGCCGGTGAACATACCACTGGGAGCACGCACATTTATTGAACACTTAGAGCATACAGGATGCTGTGCCAAGCATCTGATTATCCCATGGATACTGGTGCACCGATGGAGACTATTACTACACATTTTCATGCATACAGACACAGATGTGCTGAGTGTTTAAACAACCTGCCAAGGCCCACTTGGTGGCTGAAGGGGCCTGTGAGCACATGCCCAGAGCCCATCCCCATCTGCCCCCCACCCCACTTCTCTCCCACAGCCCGCCCCTCCCCTCACTGAGGCTGCTGTGCCGAGGTCGCCAAGGGTAACAACCTGGGACCTGAGTGCTGAGCTGGCTTACCCGCTCCGCCAGCTCCTCCTTCCTGAGCTGCCCTTCTGTGGTTCCTAGAAGTCTTGCCCAGCCTTCCTCCCTCCCCTATGGCTGCTCCCGCTCAGCTCCCCTCCAGGCCCTCTTCCCCTGCTCACCTCTCCCAGGCCACCCTTTCCTCAGTCCTCACCCCCAGGCTCACCCATCACCAACAGTGTGATGCTTCCCATAGAGACATCTGGGTTCTTCTGACTGTTCAGCATCATCAGAGCTTCCTTACCCCATTCCCAGATATCACCCCTTCTGGGCTTTGGCAAAAGGGCCAGTTACGGGTGACCCTGGCACAACACTGGGGCTCCGGGGCTCCGCCCACACACAGTCACAAGTCTGTGTGTAACTTTACAGCTGGTCCTGGGGATCTGCTCCATATTCTTGGTTCTGCACCAGAGTCAACCAAGCGTGGCTCATGGAGTCCATATTTATAGAAAGCAAGCACGTTTAAGTGGACTTGAAGGAAATGGCAACCCACTCCAGTGTTTTTGCCTGGAGAATCCCAGGGACGGGGGAGCCTGGTGGGCTTCCTTCTATGGGGTCACACAGAGTCGGACACGACTGAATCGACTTAGCAGCAGTAGCAGCAGCAGCGCAGCTCAAACTCGAGTTGTTCAAGGGCCAGCCGTCCTAGTTTCAGTGGCCCCGCTTGCAGCCAGGGGGCCAGCATACAACCCAGACTTGGGCAGATACACCTGCAGGGCAGTGGCGGTGGGAGGCGGGCGGTCTCAAGGGAACAAGCACCATGGCCACGCGGTGGGCCGGGGGTCTCGGGGGAACGAGCACCATGGCCGGCGGTAGGCCGGGGAGTGCCGGGCAGTCTCCCTCCAGAACACACTCTGGCTGTGGTTCGAGCTACTAAGTCCCCTTTCTGCTTGTTTGTTTTCTGAGCCAGGTTCTTAAGACTTCCTCGAGATTCTGTCAGCTGCCCAACATCTCTTCAATAAATTCCTTTTCTGCTTAAATCAGCCAGAGTCGGTTTCTGTGGTCTGACTGATTCATTTCCCAAGCCTGTGCATCTGTGGCCTGGACTCCTCTGCTGAGCTTCTGACTCTTGTTTCATTCTGAGGCAATGCTATCCTGCAGATGCCCCCACCCCCGGCACCCCCCAACTGTGACTCAGGATGGAGCTCAGCATCTGCCTTGGTCTCCCCAGCGGTTCACAGCATGGTCTGCCCCTCCCGGTGAGCGACAGCCAACCTGCCCAGCCCGGAGCCCCCCAGCAACCGCGACATCTCCCGGCTTTCTAACTCCACACATAGCCAACACTGACAGGTACCCTGGGACCCACACGCCGACACCATGCAAAGCGGTCCCCTCCTTCTAGTCTCACTAGCAGGACCTTACATTCAAAAGTCGTTTCATTTGCACATTAAAGAATTTTAAAATCCATAACTGGATTTACACATTTAATCATATCACAGTCCACATGCTATAAAGAACTTTAGTCAAGTGTTTAAACAGCCTTGCAAAAACCTATAAAAGAAAAGGCTGGTAATTAAGCTCATGTTTCCTATCCCTGGTCCAACTTTCTCTTTACAGCAAAGCATGGTTTCTCATCTATGAGTTGAAGATTTCACATCTTTTCCCAGGCTACTATATGTTAAAATACTTAAACATGATTTTTAAACCTGCAAAATACAAAATACATTTTGCACTCTCTTTCAGCTCTAAGACAAGTTAGCATGAAAAAGTAATTCAGTCCTAGACGTCTCCAGCAATAAGAGTCTTGACCAAATGCTACATGTGAGCCAAAGCAGAAATTCACACAGACAATAAGTGAACTGGAGACTGGGAGTGAGGTCTTATTCTCGACCACAGGTGGACCAAGCACGTTTATGCAATACAGTAGCTATTCTCAGAAAAACAACTGTGACTTCTCTAAGTGCCCAGATGAATTTAGATATCAGTAATCTGAACATGAAAAAGCTGTTTTTTTTTTTTAATTGAACTACTCTTGACTTACAATATTGTTAGCTTTAGATGTAGAGCAAGGTTATTCTCATATACACACACACACACACACACACATATACACACACACACATTCTTTTTCAGATTCTTTTCCATTATAGATTACTACAAGATACTGAGTATAGTTTCCTGTGCTATTCTGTAAATTTTTGTTGTTCATCTCTTTTATATACAGCAGTGTGTATCTGTTAATCTCATACTCCTGATTTATCCCCTGCCCTTTCCCCTTTGGTAACCCTAACAGAAACAGACACATAGACAAACAGAACAAGCTGTTTTCTAAAGCTTTTCTGTGAACTAAAATGGACGGGAATGGGCAAATTTAATTCAGGTGACCATCGTATCTGCTACTGTGGGCAGGAATCCCTTGGAAGGAATGAAGCAGCCTTCACAGTCAACTCAAGAGTCAGAATGCAGTGCTTGAGTAGGATCTCAAAAACGACAGGATGATCTCAGTTCATTCCCAAGGCAAACCATTCAACATCATAGTAACCCAGGTCTATGCCCCAACCTGCAAGACCTTCTAGAACTAACACACACACAAAGTCCTTTTCATCACAGGGAATTGGAATGCAAAAGCAGGAAATCAAAGGATAGCCAGAATAACAGCCAAGCTCGGCCTTCGAGTACAGAATGAAGCAGAGCAAAGGGTACACAGATTTGTCAAGAGAACACGCTGGTCGTAGCACACACCCTCTTCCAACAACACAAGAGACAGCACATGGACACTGCCAGACAGTCAGTACTGAAATCAGACTGATTATATTCTTTGCAGCCAAAGATGGAGAAGCTCTACATAGTCAGTAAAACAGGACCTGGAGCTGACTGGGGCTCAGACCATGAACTCCTTATTGCAAAAAGTCAGGCTTAAAGTGAAGAAAGGGAAAACCACTAGACCATTCAGGTATGACCTAAATCAACTGCCTTATAATTATACAGTGGAAGTGACAGATAGATCCAAGGGGTTAGATCTGGCGGACAGAGTGCCTGAAGTGCCATGGATGGAGGTTACTAACACTGTACAGGGGGCAGCGATCAAGACCATCCTCAAGAAAAAGGCAAAGCAGTTGTCTGAGGAGACTTGACAAATAGCTGAAGAAAGAAGAGATGTGAAATCAAGAGAGAAAGGGAAAGATATACCCAACTGAATGCAGAGTTACAGAGAATAGCAAGGAGAGATTAGAAGGCCTTCTTAACTGAACAACGCAAAGAAATAGAGGAAAATTGAATGGGAAAGACTAGAGATCTCTTCAAGAAAACTAGATATCAAGGGGACATTTCATGCAAGGATGGGCACGATAAAGGACAGAAAGGCCAGGACCTAACAGAAGCAGAGGAGATTAAGAAGAGATGGCAAGAACACATAGAAGAACTCTACAAAAAAGGTCTTAATAAACTGGATGACCATCATGGTGTGCTCACTCACCTACACCAGACATCCTGGAATATGAGGGCAAGTGGGTCTTAGGAAGCATTACTACTAACAAAGCTAATGGAGGTGACAGAATTCCAGCTGAGCTATTTCAAATCCTAAAAGATGATGCTGTTGAAGTGCTGCACTTAATGTGTCAGCAAATTTGGAAAACTCAGCAGTGGCCAGAAGACTGGAAAATGTCAGTCCTCATCCCAATCCCAAAGAAGGGCAACGCCAAAGAATGTTCAAACTACCATACAATTGCGCTCATTTCACATGCGAGCAAGGTTTTGCTCAAAATCCTTCAAGCTAGACTTTGGCAGTACATTGAACTGAGAACTTCCAGATGTACAAGTTGGGTTTCAAAGAGGCAGAGGAATCAGAGCTTAAATTTCCAACATTCACTGGATCATGGCGCAAGCAAGGGAATTAAAAAAAAAAAACTACTTTATTTCACTGACCACATTAAAGTCTTTGTGTGGACCACAACAAACTAGAAAGTTCTTTAAAAAGACAGGAATATCAGACCACCTTACCTGTCTCCTAAGAAGTCTGTATGCGGGTCAAGAAATAACAGAACAGACCATGGAACAATGGGTTCAAAATTGGGAAAGCAGTACAACAAGGCTGTCTATTGTCACCCTGCTTATTTCACTTCTATGCAGAGTACATCATAAGAAACGCTGAGCTGGAGGAAGCACAAGCGGGAATCAAGTCTGCTGGGAGAAATATCAACAGCCTCAAATATGCAGATGATGCCACCCTTATGGCAGAAAGTGAAGAACTAAAGAGCCTCTTGATGAAATTGAAAGAGGAGAGTGAAAAAGTTGGCTTAAAGCTCAACATTCAAAAAACAAAGATCACGGCATCCGGTCCCATCACTTTATGGTCAATAGAAGTGGAAGAAGTGGAAGCAGTGACAGATTTTCTTTTCTTGGGCTCCAAAATCACTGCAGACGGTTACTGCATGAAATTAAAAGACACTTGCTCGTTGGAAGGAAAGCTATGACAAACCTAGATAGTGTATGTATTAAAAAACAGAGACATCACTGTGGTGACAAAGGTCTACATAGTCCATGCTATGGTTTTTCCAGTAGTCATGTGCAGATGTGAGACCATAAAGAAGGCTGAGCACCAAAGAACTGATGCATTCTAACTGTGGTGCTGGAGAAGACTCTTGAGAGTTCCCTGGACAGCCAGGAGATCAGAACAGTCAATCCTAAAGGAAATCAACGCTGAATATTCATTGGACGGACTGATCCTGAGGCTGAAGCTCCAATACTTTGGCCACCTGATGCAAAGAGCTGATTCACTGGAAAAGACCCTGATGCTGGCTAGTAAAGAATAAAGGGAAAAGGAGAAGAGAGAGGCAGATAATGAGATGGTTAGACACCATCACCGACACAATGGACATTAATTTGAACAAACTCCGCAAGACAGTGGAGGACAGAGGAGCCTGGTGTGCTGCAGTCCACGGGGTCACAAAGAGTCAGACATGACTGAGCGACTGAACAACAATAAGGAGCTTGGTATATAAACATCATTATTTTAAACAGAATAATTTTCTTTCCTAACACATGGTGAAACATGGATGTTCAATATACACGTATCTTACATATTTATTCACAGATGACTTCCAAAATACAATCGCCTTGATATTTAAGCAGAATTAAATGTTACCTTAGTTGACGTGGAAATGCTTTTGGATGGAGAGCAGTGTGAATATTCTGGATTGGTCACAGCAAATTTGATTAATTAGATTGGTTCTATAAATTTAAAGCTTGAAAAAGCTATTACTTTCACATATGATGCTTTCAGGCAAACAGGATGTAGCACCTTCAGCTTGTATTCCAGAGGAACTCCCTTAGTTTTTCTGGTGATGGAACCACCATCACCAGAAAAAAAGCAGCGGGGTCAAATCCCACCCCACCAATTCCTTCACTTGAGCTGCACTAGCTGTTACACCTCAGCCAAGGCAGTTTGACCCAAGAAGTCAAACAAGAATAAAAAGCCTCCTAACTCCCATGGCTTACAGTCTCACATCTCACACAGGTGGAACACAGTCCATACGCGGGAAAGACGCTGCAAAGCAGGTTCAGAAAAGCTTTCTGGAAGAGGCGACGTTTCAGTGGGGCTGAGAAGGCTGGATATGCTGCGTTCAGTTGAACAGGGAGGAAGGAGTTTTTGACTAAGGGAAAAGCAAAGATGAAGGCATGCAGACTTCAGGGAGGCTGGTAACACAAAAACAGATGTACCTAAGGAGATCTTTCAGAGTTTCTTTGTACAATGAAAGAATCCTATGTAACTTCATGATCGAAAATTTTAATTCAAACACAATAAACTGATTTTTTTTTTTTAAATCCCCATGGGAGCAAGTATACCAAAACAATCTTCAGGCAACTACAAGGATATGAGCAATATGTGGGGGAAATCTACGAGAAACGCTTCCCCTTTCTGACTGTCCTGTGCAGGGCCCGCCCCCCGGCCACAGCATGAGCACACGGGGAGAGCAAGGACGCAAGTGCCGGGCGTTCCAGCCCCTCCGACCAGCTGGACAACGTGCACTAGCCAACAATCTCAGGGCTCTCCCTTGCAAAGAAAAGAACAAAACAAAATCCAACCTCGGAATGCAAACCTTTTTTGAAAACAGGAATAGAGAAGAAACTCTTTTAATTGGTCTGTCACAGAGTGTCCCTGTAACACACTGGCACAGACCCCATGCTTGCCTGCAGAGCGTAACTCCCCACCACCAAGCTCCTGGCTTACTGCCGTTTAGACACTAAGCCGTGTCTGACTCTTGATGACCACACGGACTGCAGCCCGCCAGGCTCGTCTGTCCGTGGGATTTCCCAGGATCCCACTGGAGTGGGTTGCCATTTCCTTCTTCACAGTTCATGGCTTATATGATATAATCCCACTACCAGAATGGCTTCAACGCTGAGCTTTCTCATGCGAAGCCCAAGGCTTACTGACACCGGAGAAACCGTCTGAATGTGCCCAGAAAAAGGACTCCTGAACACAAGCCACAGGGGCTAGGGTTTTCTCTAGGGGGTGGAGCAGTGGTCATTTTGGGATGTGCTACATCAAAAGCATTTGCTCTTGGGAAATAATGGTCGCGGTTTCACAGCTTCTTCCCCAGATCTGTCAGGCTCTCCTGCAGCTGGGTATGGCCATAGAACCAGGCTCCAGCAAATGGGGAGCAAGTTTCTGACACGAACCCTCTGGCCCTCCCTCCACCCTTTCTTCCACCGGCTGCCATGCACAGACGCCACCACCTCACATCCTGAGTACCAGGCTGGTACATCCTGGGGAGGGGGGACCTGGAGGGGCAGGGCTCCTTGAAGATTGTCTGGAACCAGATGTGGCACAAAGCACGAGAGAGGAAAAACTATCTTGTTTTAAATTGCTGGTGTTTTGTAACTGAGTTACCTTAAAGCTTAAGTCTAATTGAAACAGCTCTCACCAGAACGGCCAGTGGTCACTGCTCAACAGAACTCACACTGTCCAACAGCCCTACCCTCCAAGCTGCTGCTTGCCCTGGGGAGGCAGGTTCCTGCAGTGCTAGCCTTTCATGTGGCCCAGAACCAGAGCTTCCTGACAGATGAGAAGGCGAAATGGCTACAGCAGTAAAAGGAACCCAAATCTGACAGCAAGACAAAGACAATTCTCAGACAGTCCCTGCTGCCCCACGCGGAGAAAAGCCACCGATGATGCTGGGGGCCCGTGGTGGCTTTGGCCACACGCTGGTGCCAACTGACAAACGCCTGCACAAGAGCTGCCCCAAGGACAAGGGGCCCGGAAACTTCCTTCTAGTTCTGCCTCGTAACTGCACGTGCAGGGGCAGGTCCGTCCCGTGCGGGGACTGCAGGACCACTGTCGGACACTGCAGGGAACCCAGAGCTCAGTCCAACACCAAATACACCGCAGGGAGGGCAAGGAGCAAAATTACCCTCCTCTTGAAAGACTGCTTGGAAGTTCCTCAGTTATGGACACATGGCTCCTTCCCAGGACTGACTGAAGGAACCTTACAACAGGAAACAGCCATCTCCTGCCCTGTCCAGAGCCCTTCAACAAGGTGCCCGAGTGCAGAGCTCTTGCAGAACCAGAAGAGGGATATTTTCTCTCCGTCATGCTTTGCGCTGCCTCTAGTTTCAGAGCGTGTCCTGCTTCCTAGTCGGTCCAAAAAGGTTACAACAGTGGAAGAAAGAAATCTGCAAAATTCTCAGGGCCTAGAGTCACTGGGACCCCAGCTGAGATCAACCCTCAAAAGGTGGAAGCGACTAGCTAGACGAGCACACGAAATCATCTTAACAGTCACGTGACCAGAATTTCCGTTTCCACTACTATAAAATTAAGATAACACTCTGAAGTCCACTGTGAGGATTAAAACACAGCCACAGAGCTGTGCAAAGTGCCTGGGGTAGGGAGAGGATGGGGGTGTCAGCTCTAAAGTCAGCAGAAATGGCCAAGATTCATGTTCTGATTTCCATGGACTCTCCAAAAGCAAATCAGGGCAAGACCAAACAAGCTCCAGAATTGTGTGTATTGAGGAGGCGGGTGGCGGCGGAGGCTGAGCTGCTTCCAACCATCCCAGGGAGCTGACAGCTCCAGGCTGTTAGCAGTAGTCGCCTCCCTTTCAGTTCAGCCCAGGGAACTTAATTGTTCTTAATTATACAGATGCCACTCATATGCAAATAGTGCATGAAGGGCTTTCCTTTTAAATTGTAATTTTTCTTTCTTTTCTTGAGGCACTGAAGTGTTACTGCTGAAGACATTACAGAAGAAAGAATGGCCCAGAAGGGCCCAGGCCCAGGAGGCGGCCCTGGGCCCAGGCCGCCCTCCCTTTGTGCGGCCCTTGGGCTGGGTCCCCTCTCACGGGCCCGGCCTGCCAGGGTCTTGTCTCTTCTCTAACTCTTTCCCCTCTCCTCCCAGCATTCTCCAGCCCAGACCAAGCACTAAATGAAGCCCACAGAGGTCCCAGAGCCCAGTGGAGAGGAGGGGAAGTCAAGATCAGCGGGCCACAAGGTACCTTCAGCCAGTCAATCCTTCTATCAATGAATACCAACTGCAAAAGGAGAGCGCTCCAGTAAAACTGTTCTTAAGATAATAGCAACATGGGCGGGGGGGTGGGGGGGGGGTGGGCAAGCTGACAACAAGTAAATAAAAGGAAACACAACTGTCCTGTGCAATATGATTACAATGAAAGACTTACAAAGGAAAATGAGCAGGCAATTACTCAAATACTAACCGGCCACGTTAGGATGGGGGAAGGTCAGCAACGGTTCCCTCACCCCACCCCATATTCCAAATTTGTTACATGGAGCAATGTCTTTGAGAATATTAACAATTTTCAGTTATGTGCTTTTAGAAAACTCAAGAGCAACAGGAAGGTATATTCTTATTAAAAACAATTTGAAATTACTTTTCTATCAAGTAACATATTTTCATGTTCACAAGCTACTGAAAAGTTAACAAAAGTTTCAACTCCCAGTGTCCTGTTACTCTGCTCCACTTCCCTGTCTCTCAAGGATCTGCCTCCTCCACCACCTCTTTCAGAGACCCCCAAGCTTTAGCTACCGGCTTTCTTCCCCATCTACAGCCACTCACTGGCTGATCTGATCCAGTCTCCAAGCTCTGTCACCTGAAATTCACGTCTCCAACCCAGCCCTCCTCTCTCCAATCCCAGCTTTCCAGCTGCCCACCCACACACAGGTCTACTACTAGCAGCATAGTTTAGGAACTAAGTCAAGTCACCCTCTTGCAACCCCATGCCAGGCTCCTCTGTCCATAGGATTTCCCAGGCAAGAATACTGGAGTGGGTTGCCATTTTCTTCTGTAGGGGATCTCCCTGACCCGGGGATCGAACCTGGGTCTCCTGCACTGCGGGGCGATTCTTTACCACCTGAGCCACCAGGGAAGCCCAACGGTCTTCTGAGAATTCTCAAAGACATTAAAAAACAAAACCCTCCACTGCTGCATCGACAGCCATCCCGGCTCAGCTATTCCAGCCAAGAATCTTGAAATCATCCTTAACTGCTCTCTCTGCCCTACACTCCACATCAATCTACTGGAAATCCTGTGAGCTCTGGTGCAGAACAAATCCAGAACCACACCACCTTCCCACCTCCACCAGGCCTGGACACTTCACCACCAACTGCAATCAAGTGACCTCAAGTGGCCTCCCCACAGTGCAGGTCAATGCCAGCCAGGACGGCCTTTCAGAACCGAACTCAGAGTCTCACGGCTCTGCTCAAAGGCCCAGTGACTCCACATTCACTGCTTTCGTGAACTGAGTCCACAGAGCCATCACCCTGTGCTGCTGCTGCTGCTAAGTCGCGTCAGTCGTGTCCAACTCCGTGCGACCCCAGAGACGGCAGCCCATCAGGCTCCCCCGTCCCTGGGATTCTCCAGGCAAGAACACTGGAGTGGGTTGCCATTTCCTTCTCCAACACGTGAAAGTGAAGTCGCTCAGTCGTGTCCGACTCTTCGCGACCCCATGGACTGCAGTGACTCACCTTCAATCTGCTCCCTCTTCGGTACGCTCTGCTATAGCCCACGGTCTTCTGTCTGCCCTGGGACCACTCCAGGCACAAATGCCCATCTTAAAAGGCCTGTACATTGGCCATTCTGTCTGGAACATTCTTTTCCCAAGTAGCCTCATGGCGATCTCCTTCACCTCCTCCAAATCTTTGGAAAATCTCACCTCTTTAATAAGCCCAGACACTCTGTTTATAATGACAGCCCCCACCCTTCCTCTTTTTTTTTTTTTTTTGCCCCATTTTTTCCAGTTTCTCCACACTACATATCACCTTCCAAAAGCCATACAATGCAGCTGTTCCTTGCATCCAGGTTCTCTGCCTCTTTCCCACACCCAGACTGCAAGCACCACCAGGACAGGGGTTTTGGTCTGTTCTGCGCGGAATTGAACGTTCTTAGGCATTGCCTTTGAGATTGGAATGAAAACTGACCAAAAAATGCTTAAACTACAGCATAATTGCACTCATCTCACATGCTAGCAAAGTAATGATCAAAATTCTCCAAGTCAGGCTTCGAAAGTACGTGAACCAAGAACTTCCAGATGTTCAAGCTGGATTTAGAAAAGACAGAGGAACCAGAGATCAAATTGCCAACATCTGTTGGATCATAGAAAAAGCAAGAGAGTTCCAGAAAAACATCTACTTCTGCTTCATTGACTACACTAAAGTCTTTGACTGTGTGAATCACAAGAAACTGTGGAAAATTCTTCAAAAGATGGGAATACCAAACCACATTACCTGCCTCCTGAGAAATCTGTATGCAGGTCAAGAAGCAACAATTAGAACTGGACATGGAACAATGGACCAGTTCCATATTGGGAAAGGAGTACGTCAAGGCTGTATATTGTCACCCTGCTTATTTAACTTACATGGAGAGTACATTATGCAAAATGCCAGGCTGGATGAAGCACAAGATGGCATCAAGATTGCCGGGAGAAATATCAACAACTTCATACATGCAGATAACACCACCTTTATGGCAGAAAGCAAAGAGGAACTAAAGAGCCTCTTGATGAAAGTGAAAGACGAGAGTGAGAAAGCTGGCTTAAAACTCAACATTCAAAAAACAAAGATCATGGCATCCAGTCCTATCACTTCATGGCAAATAAATGGAGAAACAATGGGAACAGTAACAGACTTTATTTTCCTGGACTCCAAAATCACTGCAGATGGTGACTGCAGCCATGAAATTAAAAGACATTTACTCCTTGGAAGAAAAGCTATGACCAACCTAGACAGCATATTAAAAACCAGAGATAGATGGACAAAGGTCCATCTAGTCAAAGCTATGGTTTTTCCAGTAGTCATGTACAGTATAGTCCAGAGAGTTGGACCATAAAGAAAGTTGAGTGCTGAAGAATTGATGCTTTTGAACTTTGGTGTTGGAGAAGACTCTTGAGAGTCCCTTGCACTGCAAGATCAAACCAGGCAATCCTAAAGGAAATTAGTCCTGAATATTATTTGGAAGGACTGATGTTAAAGCTGAAACTCCAATACTCTGGCCACCTGATGTGAAGAACTGATTCATTAGAAAAGACCCTGACGCTGGGAAACATTGAAGGCAGGAGGAGAAGGGGACGACAGAGGATGACATGGTTTGACAGCATCACCAACTTAATAGACATGAATTTGAGCAAGCTCCAGGAGCTGGTAATGAACAAGGAAGCCTGTTGTGCTGCAGTCCATAGGGTCGCAGAGAATCGGACACAACTGAGCAACTGAACTGAACTTGTACAGAACTGTGTCTCAAGAATTTAGAGAACAGTTGCTCAATAGCATTTATTACACAGGTGAAATGTGTAATGGATCTTTAAAACCACAATCCAAGCCTCAGAATATCTTTTTAATTATCCAGTTAAAGTTAGCCTCACCAAAATATACCAGAGACCACAGGAAATGTCATGAAAAAAGATTTCTCAAATTTCAATGTAAGCCTTGACCATATCAAATTTTAAATGTGTGAGAGAGGGGAAAAAAAACTATGTATAAAATAGTTTTAAAAACCAATGTCAGGTAAGTTATTTTTTTATTCACCTTAGAAAAAAAAGTCAGATCTAATCAAACCAAGGGTATACAAATTATAGTGACTTACTAAATTACAAATGCTATACTTGTTAATATAATGCTGAGACAACTAAGACTTTTTTTAAAAAGAAAGGATCTTGAGTCTATTGAGAAAAATAAGGCGCTGCAATGCGGAGAGATTAAGCCAGGACTGTACGAGATCCCATCTGTTAACCCCCGGTTGGGAAGGATCTCTGGGAAGCAGCATCCCAGGCCTGGGCCTGTTAAAATTGTCTGACTAAGGCCCCGAAGCAGCAAGAGGCCTGAGATGGCAATTCTGGTTCCACTATTTGAATGAGTGGATTCAGAATCCCAGAATGAAGAAATAAACCAAAACCTACCGTGTTTAGGGACTTCCCTGGTAGTCCAATGGCTACGACTCCACACTCCTAATGCAGGGGGCCTGGGTTCGATCCCTGATCAGGGAAGTAGATTCCGCAAGCCCCAACTAAAGAGCTAGCATGCCCCAACTAAAAGTAACAAACCAAACAAAAAAGGGATTCCCCAAATGCAGCAACTAAGACCTGGCACA
This sequence comes from Bos indicus x Bos taurus, assembly GCF_003369695.1. Classification (NCBI taxonomy): domain Eukaryota; kingdom Metazoa; phylum Chordata; class Mammalia; order Artiodactyla; family Bovidae; genus Bos; species Bos indicus x Bos taurus. Next base: position 68,538,059 of record NC_040092.1, on the reverse strand, counting down.
GCCCAATTAAAACAAAAAACCTACGTACTTATAGACAGCAGGTGCACAAGCACACAGGCACGCTGACGTGAGCTCAGCACCACGTCCTCGGCCGCGCGTCTGCTACCTCAGGTGCATTCCACGTTCAAGGCCGAGTGCAGAGACGTGTCCCCCACAGCCACACCCAGTCCCCCAGCTACCATGGGGGCAACGTGGCCAACATGGGGATGAAAGATCTGCAGGATGGACAGAAAGTCCCTGACTGCTTATCCCAGAAGCCATCACCTGTCCTTCTTTAGGCTATGACAACTAACAAATTCTTTTTAGTTGGAATCTGTCACTTGAGACTAAAAAGACCCCCCAGCTAATCATTAGATAAGCCCAGGAACTAAAATCTAATTTATGAGACTGGGTCCAAAAATAAGGACTGCAGGTAACCTCTGAAACATTAAAATACATTTTATTGCTATTTATGAAAACAAATGCTTTCTGAGAAACAGGGTGACTGTGCAAAAGGTCTAAAAAAAACTGCATCTCGACCCAAAAAAAGTGTCCCTTAAACACTGTCTTTATAAAAGCACCACAGCTTCTTCTGAGAGGCAAACATTGCAAAATTAGATTGTGGTGGTGGCTACCTAACCCTGTGGATGTATTAGAATAGCTGCACATTCTAGATGGGTGAATTGTAGGCTGTGTGTATTGTATCTCAATAAAGCGGTTTCAGAAAAAAAAAAAAAAAGGCAAGTATACACATTAGGAGGCAAGGCCAGCCTCCTAATTCCATCTTTCTGTCAGGATTCAGCGTAGGAAGGGAAGGAGGCCATTTCTGCAGACGCATCTTCTCAAACACGGAAGCGCCACAATGCAAGTTCATTTCCTCTCTGTGCACACAGATGCCTCCTATACAAAATGAAAATGCCATATGCAGATGCCTTTGATTAGCACGGCCACGTTTCCCATTATTATGCAGCACTCTGTAACAAGCTGCAGTTAATGCCTGCCTATTATCCAAGTGCAAAATCATTCTGCGTAATTTCAAGCAGTCTGACAGCTGCCGGGGAAGAACAGCCTTGCCCTTCAGTCGAGGCCATCTGACATACAACCCCTGCCGCTGCAAGGACCCCAATTATCTAGGGCTCATCAACTGCAATCAAGCAGGCACTCTCAGACTTCATTTGTTGTCACGGGCCTTCCAAATGCCAGCATGAGAAGATGAAG